>NC_138976.1:140704911-141304911 GCF_964341445.2 Mesoplodon mirus | reverse complement strand
CATTTCCTAGCTCCTAAAGTTTACCAAAACTGACACAAGAGGAAATCATTTAAGGTCATCATGTCTGCCCTTGGCATTCTCGGAACGCCCTGGCCTCAGAATGCAGCCTCTGTAGTCCATGGTAACCTGCGGAGAGGGGGCGGGGCTGAGGGAGGTTGGAACACTGCCCTCACTGAGGGAGTGGGTGTGGCCATCTCTGCTGTGACTGAACAAAGGGCAGGGGAGCAGGGGGCGCAGGGCAGGGCCCTCAGAGCCCGGCAGGCCCAGTGGAGTGTCACAAGCATTTAGGCCCAGGCCAAAGGGCGCTTTCTTTGTCTGCACAGCTGCCCAAACTCTCACCTTTCCACTCAGGCCTCCCTCTTACTTGAAGTGTGTGTGGCACTTGTCCGTGCAGTACACCTCGCTGCACAGCTAAGCAAAGGTCTGGGCATCGTAGCTTCCTGCCAGTTGACCGAGGCTCACAGGCAGATGGGTCCCTGGGACACACGCGGAGAGGCTCCTGCCCGGGCCACAGGCCGCCCACTGCCCCTGCCCCAGATCGGGGGCCGCAAAGCAGCCCTGTCTGAGTCCCCTGCCTCTAGAGGGAGTATTGGACCAACACTTGTAGAAAACGGGGTCCTTGAGGGCCACTCATTGGAGGGACACAAATAAATCTTTGCCGTCTTTCTTCTGAAACTTACGAGCGTTCACACCTAAGCCTCTTACAAGGTCAGCTGTTTAGTTAAACATGAGCTCATGATCTAAATTTACACAATAATGAAGAAAGCAGCTACAAGGGGAGACAATCAGCCAAAACAATCAATACCAGAATTAGATTCCCAAGGCCATCCATCAGATGTAGGTATAATCGGGTGCAAGGCAGAAAATATACATCAAACTGGAACTGAAACAAGGCACGAGGATGTTTTCAAAGACTAGTAGGATCTCTAAAACATTTTTAAAGGACATGTCATTGATAAAGCTAAATACACAAAGGTTGTGTAATACAACAGATTAATCATTGAGAAGAGTGAAATTATGCTGTTTTGAAAACTATGGCAGGTCAGATTTTCTGCCTAATTATATAAGAAGATTTCTCTAAAAAATACACATTATGTCAAAGACATATTGGCTGTGAAATAAGTTAAGGGTGTTTCAAATGGCTTGTCTGCAAAGAAAGGTGAGATGTAGTGGATCACAGAAAGTCGAGGGGAAAATAGGTCAATATATACATTGCTATATGGTGAACTAAGCCTTAGGCCGGCAACAGTGGAGAGGACCTGACCCTTTGAAACGTACAAGTAAGCTGGAATCTTCAAAAGTTCAAATCTTTATAAGTAAAAAGATTTATTAAAATGAATAACCAAGTGTTTTAATTGACATCAGAAGATGAAAACAATAAACACTGAGAACATAGAAAAAAGTTAAATAAAGATATGAGCAGAACTTAATACAACAGAAAACGTATAAAATTCAGGTGATTTTGTAAGTCCAAAGAATCTTCTTTGAAAAGATTTAAAAGACACACTTTGATTAAGGAAAACAAAAACATAAGTAAAGAATATACAGAAAGAGTCAGGACAATGTTAGAGCAGAGAATATATGAAATGCCAGTAAATTTGAACATTTCTGGAAAGTGGACCATTTCCTAGCTCCTAAAGTTTACCAAAACTGACACAAGAGGAAATCATTTAAGGTCATCATGTCTGCCCTTGGCATTCTCGGAACGCCCTGTGCTCAGAATGCAGCCTCTGTAGTCCATGGTAACCTGCGGAGAGGGGGCGGGGCTGAGGGAGGTTGGAACACTGCCCTCACTGAGGGAGTGGGTGTGGCCATCTCTGCTGTGACTGAACAAAGGGCAGGGGAGCAGGGGGCCCAGGGCAGGGCCCTCAGAGCCCGGCAGGCCCATTGGAGTGTTACAAGAATTTAGACCCAGGCCAAAGGGCGCTTTCTTTGTCTGCACAGCTGCCCAAACTCTCACCTTTCCACTCAGGCCGCCCTCTTACTTGAAGTGTGTGTGGCACTTGTCCGTGCAGTACACCTCGCTGCACAGCTATGCATAGGTCTGGGCATCGTAGCTTCCTGCCAGGTGACCGAGGCTCACAGGCAGATGGGTCCCTAGGACACACGCGGAGAGGCTCCTGCCCGGGCCACAGGCCGCCCACTGCCCCTGCCCCTGATCGGGGGCCGCAAAGCAGCCCTGTCTGAGTCCCCTGTCCCTACACGGAGTATTGGACCAACACTTGTACAAAACGGGGTCCTTGAGGGCCAATCATTGGAGGGACACAAATAAATCTTTGCCGTCTTTCTTCTGAAACTTACGAGCGTTCACACCTAAGCCTCTTACAAGGTCAGCTGTTTAGCTAAACATGAGCTCATGATCTAAATTTACACAATAATAAAGAAAGCAACTACAAGGGGAGACAATCAGACAAAACAATCAATACCAGAATTAGATTCCCAAGGCCATCCATCAGATGTAGGAATAATCGGGTGCAAGGCAGAAAATATACATAAAACTGGAACTGAAACAAGGCACAAGGATGATTTCAAAGACTGGTAGGATCTCTAAAACATTTTTCAAGGACATGTCATTGATAAAGCTAAATACACATAGGTTGTGTAATACAACAGATTAATCATTGAGAAGAGTGAAATTATGCTGTTTTGAAAACTATGGCAGGTCAGATTTTCTGCCTAATTATATAAGAAGATTTCTCTAAAAAATACACATTATTTCAAAGACATATTGGCTGTGAAATAAGTTAAGTGTGTTTCAAATGGCTTGTCTGCAAAGAAAGGTGAGATGTAGGGGATCACAGAAAGTCGAGGGGAAAATAGGTCAATATATACATTGCTATATGGTGAACTAAGCCTTAGGCCGGCAACAATGGAGAGGACCTGACCCTTAGAAACGTACAAGTAAGCTGGAATCTTCAAAAGTTCAAATCTTTATAAGTAAAAAGATTTATTAAAATGAAGAACCAAGTGTTTTAATTGACATCAGAAGATGAAAACAATAAACCCTGAGAACATAGAAAAAAGTTAAATAAAGATAGGAGCAGAACTTAATACAACAGAAAACGTATAAAATTCAGGTGATTTAGTAAGTCCAAAGAATCTTCTTTGAAAAGATTTAAAAGACACACTTTGATTAAGGAAAACAAAAACATAAGTAAAGAATATACAGAAAGAGTCAGGACAATGTTAGAGCAGAGAATATATGAAATGCCAGTAAATTTGAACATTTCTGGAAAGTGGACCTTTTCCTAGCTCCTAAAGATTACCAAAACTGACACAAGAGGAAATCATTTAAGGTCATCATGTCTGCCCTTGGCATTCTCGGAACGCCCTGGCCTCAGAATGCAGCCTCTGTAGTCCATGGTAACCTGCGGAGAGGGGGCGGGGCTGAGGGAGGTTGGAACACTGCCCTCACTGAGGGAGTGGGTGTGGCCATCTCTGCTGTGACTGAACAAAGGGCAGGGGAGCAGGGGGCCCAGGGCAGGGCCCTCAGAGCCCGGCAGGCCCAGTGGAGTGTCACAAGCATTTAGGCCCAGTCCAAAGGGCGCTTTCTTTGTCTGCACAGCTGCCCAAACTCTCACCTTTCCACTCAGGCCGCCCTCTTACTTGAAGTGTGTGTGGAACCACTCCGCACAGTACACCTCGCTGCACAGCTAAGCATAGGTCTGGGCATCGTAGCTTCCTGCCAGGTGACCGAGTCTCACAGGCAGATGTGTCCCTGGGACACACGCGGAGAGGCTCCTGCCCGGGCCACAGGCCGCCCACTGCCCCTGCCCCAGATCGGGGGCCGCAAAGCAGCCCTGTCTGAGTCCCCTGCCCCTAGACGGAGTATTGGACCAACACTTGTAGAAAACGGGGTCCTTGAGGGCCACTCATTGGAGGGAAACAAATAAATCTTTGCCGTCTTTCTTCTGAAACTTACGAGCGTTCACACCTAAGCCTCTTACAAGGTCAGCTGTTTAGCTAAACATGAGCTCATGATCTAAATTTACACAATAATAAAGAAAGCAGCTACAAGGGGAGACAATCAGCCAAAACAATCAATACCCGAATTAGATTCCCAAGGCCATCCATCAGATGTAGGAATAATCGGGTGCAAGGCAGAAAATATACATAAAACTGGAACTGAAACAAGGCACGAGGATGTTTTCAAAGACTGGTAGGATCTCTAAAACATTTTTAAAGGACATGTCATTGATAAAGCTAAATACACAAAGGTTGTGTAATACAACAGATTAATCATTGAGAAGAGTGAAATTATGCTGTTTTGAAAACTATGGCAGGTCAGATTTTCTGCCTAATTATATAAGAAGATTTCTCTAAAAAATACACATTATTTCAAAGACATATTGGCTGTGAAATAAGTTAAGTGTGTTTCAAATGGCTTGTCTGCAAAGAAAGGTGAGATGTAGGGGATCACAGAAAGTCGAGGGGAAAATAGGTCAATATATACATTGCTATATGGTGAACTAAGCCTTAGGCCGGCAACAATGGAGAGGACCTGACCCTTAGAAACGTACAAGTAAGCTGGAATCTTCAAAAGTTCAAATCTTTATAAGTAAAAAGATTTATTAAAATGAAGAACCAAGTGTTTTAATTGACATCAGAAGATGAAAACAATAAACCCTGAGAACATAGAAAAAAGTTAAATAAAGATATGAGCAGAACTTAATACAACAGAAAACGTATAAAATTCAGGTGATTTAGTAAGTCCAAAGAATCTTCTTTGAAAAGATTTAAAAGACACACTTTGATTAAGGAAAACAAAAACATAAGTAAAGAATATACAGAAAGAGTCAGGACAATGTTAGAGCAGAGAATATATGAAATGCCAGTAAATTTGAACATTTCTGTCAAGTGGACCATTTCCTAGCTCCTAAAGTTTACCAAAACTGACACAAGAGGAAATCATTTAAGGTCATCATGTCTGCCCTTGGCATTCTCGGAACGCCCTGGCCTCAGAATGCAGCCTCTGTAGTCCATGGTAACCTGCGGAGAGGGGGCGGGGCTGAGGGAGGTTGGAACACTGCCCTCACTGAGGGAGTGGGTGTGGCCATCTCTGCTGTGACTGAACAAAGGGCAGGGGAGCAGGGGGCCCAGGGCAGGGCCCTCAGAGCCCGGCAGGCCCAGTGGAGTGTCACAAGCATTTAGGCCCAGGCCCAAGGGCGCCTTCTTTGTCTGCACAGCTGCCCAAACTCTCACCTTTCCACTCAGGCCGCCCTCTTACTTGAAGTGTGTGTGGAACCTGTCCGCGCAGTACACCTCGCTGCACAGCTAAGCATAGGTCTGGGCATCGTAGCTTCCTGCCAGGTGACCGAGGCTCACAGGCAGATGGGTCCCTGGGACACACGCGGAGAGGCTCCTGCCCGGGCCACAGGCCGCCCACTGCCCCTGCCCCAGATCGGGGGCCGCAAAGCAGCCCTGTCTGAGTCCCCTGCCTCTAGACGGAGTATGGGACCAACACTTGTAGAAAACGGGGACCTTGAGGGCCACTCATTGGAGGGACACAAATAAATCTTTGCCGTCTTTCTTCTGAAACTTACGAGCGTTCACACCTAAGCCTCTTACAAGGTCAGCTGTTTAGCTAAACATGAGCTCATGATCTAAATTTACACAATAATAAAGAAAGCAGCTACAAGGGGAGACAATCAGCCAAAACAATCAATACCAGAATTAGATTCCCAAGGCCATCCATCAGATGTAGGAATAATCGGGTGCAAGGCAGAAAATATACATAAAACTGGAACTGAAACAAGGCACGAGGATGTTTTCAAAGACTGGTAGGATCTCTAAAACATTTTTAAAGGACATGTCACTGATAAAGCTAAATACACAAAGGTTGTGTAATACAACAGATTAATCATTGAGAAGAGTGAAATTATGCTGTTTTGAAAACTATGGCAGGTCAGATTTTCTGCCTAATTATATAAGAAGATTTCTCTAAAAAATACACATTATTTCAAAGACATATTGGCTGTGAAATAAGTTAAGTGTGTTTCAAATGGCTTGTCTGCAAAGAAAGGTGAGATGTAGGGGATCACAGAAAGTCGAGGGGAAAATAGGTCAATATATACATTGCTATATGGTGAACTAAGCCTTAGGCCGGCAACAATGGAGAGGACCTGACCCTTAGAAACGTTCAAGTAAGCTGGAATCTTCAAAAGTTCAAATCTTTATAAGTAAAAAGATTTATTAAAATGAAGAACCAAGTGTTTTAATTGACATCAGAAGATGAAAACAATAAACCCTGAGAACATAGAAAAAAGTTAAATAAAGATATGAGCAGAACTTAATACAACAGAAAACGTATAAAATTCAGGTGATTTAGTAAGTCCAAAGAATCTTCTTTGAAAAGATTTAAAAGACACACTTTGATTAAGGAAAACAAAAACATAAGTAAAGAATATACAGAAAGAGTCAGGACAATGTTAGAGCAGAGAATATATGAAATGCCAGTAAATTTGAACATTTCTGTCAAGTGGACCATTTCCTAGCTCCTAAAGTTTACCAAAACTGACACAAGAGGAAATCATTTAAGGTCATCATGTCTGCCCTTGGCATTCTCGGAACGCCCTGTGCTCAGAATGCAGCCTCTGTAGTCCATGGTAACCTGCGGAGAGGGGGCGGGGCTGAGGGAGGTTGGAACACTGCCCTCACTGAGGGAGTGGGTGTGGCCATCTCTGCTGTGACTGAACAAAGGGCAGGGGAGCAGGGGGCCCAGGGCAGGGCCCTCAGAGCCCGGCAGGCCCAGTGGAGTGTCACAAGCATTTAGGCCCAGCCCAAGGGCGCCTTCTTTGTCTGCACAGCTGCCCAAACTCTCACCTTTCCACTCAGGCCGCCCTCTTACTTGAAGTGTGTGTGGAACCTGTCCGCGCAGTACACCTCGCTGCACAGCTAAGCATAGGTCTGGGCATCGTAGCTTCCTGCCAGGTGACCGAGGCTCACAGGCAGATGGGTCCCTGGGACACACGCGGAGAGGCTCCTGCCCGGGCCACAGGCCGCCCACTGCCCCTGCCCCAGATCGGGGGCTGCAAAGCAGCCCTGTCTGAGTCCCCTGCATCTAGACGGAGTATTGGACCAACACTTGTAGAAAACGGGGACCTTGAGGGCCACTCATTGGAGGGACACAAATAAATCTTTGCCGTCTTTCTTCTGCAACTTACGAGCGTTCACACCTAAGCCTCTTACAAGGTCAGCTGTTTAGCTAAACATGAGCTCATGATCTAAATTTACACAATAATAAAGAAAGCAGCTACAAGGGGAGACAATCAGCCAAAACAATCAATACCAGAATTAGATTCCCAAGGCCATCCATCAGATGTACGAATAATCGGGTGCAAGGCAGAAAATATACATAAAACTGGAACTGAAACAAGGCACGAGGATGTTTTCAAAGACTGGTAGGATCTCTAAAACATTTTTCAAGGACATGTCATTGATAAAGCTAAATACACAAAGGTTGTGTAATACAACAGATTAATCATTGAGAAGAGTGAAATTATGCTGTTTTGAAAACTATGGCAGGTCAGATTTTCTGCCTAATTATATAAGAAGATTTCTCTAAAAAATACACATTATTTCAAAGACATATTGGCTGTGAAATAAGTTAAGTGTGTTTCAAATGGCTTGTCTGCAAAGAAAGGTGAGATGTAGGGGATCACAGAAAGTCGAGGGGAAAATTGGTCAATATATACATTGCTATATGGTGAACTAAGCCTTAGGCCGGCAACAATGGAGAGGACCTGACCCTTAGAAACGTACAAGTAAGCTGGAATCTTCAAAAGTTCAAATCTTTATAAGTAAAAAGATTTATTAAAATGAAGAACCAAGTGTTTTAATTGACATCAGAAGATGAAAACAATAAACCCTGAGAACATAGAAAAAAGTTAAATAAAGATATGAGCAGAATTTAATACAACAGAAAACGTATAAAATTCAGGTGATTTAGTAAGTCCAAAGAATCTTCTTTGAAAAGATTTAAAAGACACACTTTGATTAAGGAAAACAAAAACATAAGTAAAGAATATACAGAAAGAGTCAGGACAATGTTAGAGCAGCGAATATATGAAATGCCAGTAAATTTGAACATTTCTGTCAAGTGGACTATTTCCTAGCTCCTAAAGTTTACCAAAATTGACACAAGAGGAAATCATTTAAGGTCATCATGTCTGCCCTTGGCATTCTCGGAACGCCCTGTGCTCAGAATGCAGCCTCTGTAGTCCATGGTAACCTGCGGAGAGGGGGCGGGGCTGAGGGAAGTTGGAACACTGCCCTCACTGAAGGAGTGGTTGTGGCCATCTCTGCTGTGACTGAACAAAGGGCAGGGGAGCAGGGGGCCCAGGGCAGGGCCCTCAGAGCCCGGCAGGCCCAGTGGAGTGTCACAAGCATTTAGGCCCAGGCCCAAGGGCGCCTTCTTTGTCTGCACAGCTGCCCAAACTCTCACCTTTCCACTCAGGCCGCCCTCTTACTTGAAGTGTGTGTGGAACCTGTCCGCGCAGTACACCTCGCTGCACAGCTAAGCATAGGTCTGGGCATCGTAGCTTCCTGCCAGGTGACCGAGGCTCACAGGCAGATGGGTCCCTGGGACACACGCGGAGAGGCTCCTGCCCGGGCCACAGGCCGCCCACTGCCCCTGCCCCAGATCGGGTGCCGAAAAGCAGCCCTGTCTGAGTCCCCTGCCTCTAGACGGAGTATTGGACCAACACTTGTAGAAAACGGGGACCTTGAGGGCCACTCATTGGAGGGACACAAATAAATCTTTGCCGTCTTTCTTCTGCAACTTACGAGCGTTCACACCTAAGCCTCTTACAAGGTCAGCTGTTTAGCTAAACATGAGCTCATGATCTAAATTTACACAATAATAAAGAAAGCAGCTACAAGGGGAGACAATCAGCCAAAACAATCAATACCAGAATTAGATTCCCAAGGCCATCCATCAGATGTAGGAATAATCGGGTGCAAGGCAGAAAATATACATAAAACTGGAACTGAAACAAGGCACGAGGATGTTTTCAAAGACTGGTAGGATCTCTAAAACATTTTTCAAGGACATGTCATTGATAAAGCTAAATACACAAAGGTTGTGTAATACAACAGATTAATCATTGAGAAGAGTGAAATTATGCTGTTTTGAAAACTATGGCAGGTCAGATTTTCTGCCTAATTATATAAGAAGATTTCTCTAAAAAATACACATTATTTCAAAGCCTTATTGGCTGTGAAATAAGTTAAGGGTATTTCAAATGGCTTGTCTGCAAAGAAAGGTGAGATGTAGGGGATCACAGAAAGTCGAGGGGAAAATAGGTCAATATATACATTGCTATATGGTGAACTAAGCCTTAGGCCGGCAACAATGGAGAGGACCTGACCCTTAGAAACGTACAAGTAAGCTGGAATCTTCAAAAGTTCAAATCTTTATAAGTAAAAAGATTTATTAAAATGAATAACCAAGTGTTTTAATTGACATCAGAAGATGAAAACAATAAACCCTGAGAACATAGAAAAAAGTTAAATAAAGATAGGAGCAGAACTTAATACAACAGAAAACGTATAAAATTCAGGTGATTTAGTAAGTCCAAAGAATCTTCTTTGAAAAGATTTAAAAGACACACTTTGATTAAGGAAAACAAAAACATAAGTAAAGAATATACAGAAAGAGTCAGGACAATGTTAGAGCAGAGAATATATGAAATGCCAGTAAATTTGAACATTTCTGGAAAGTGGACCATTTCCTAGCTCCTAAAGTTTACCAAAACTGACACAAGAGGAAATCATTTAAGGTCATCATGTCTGCCCTTGGCATTCTCGGAACGCCCTGGCCTCAGAATGCAGCCTCTGTAGTCCATGGTAACCTGCGGAGAGGGGGCGGGGCTGAGGGAGGTTGGAACACTGCCCTCACTGAGGGAGTGGGTGTGGCCATCTCTGCTGTGACTGAACAAAGGGCAGGGGAGCAAGGGGCCCAGGGCAGGGCCCTCAGAGCCCGGCAGGCCCAGTGGAGTGTCACAAGCATTTAGGCCCAGGCCAAAGGGCGCTTTCTTTGTCTGCACAGCTGCCCAAACTCTCACCTTTCCACTCAGGCCGCCCTCTTACTTGAAGTGTGTGTGGAACCTGTCCGCGCAGTACACCTCGCAGCACAGCTAAGTATAGGTCTGGGCATCGTAGCTTCCTGCCAGGTGACCGAAGTTCGCAGGCAGATTGGTCCCTGGGACACACGCGGAGAGTCTCCTGCCCGGGCCACAGGCCGCCCACTGCCCCTGCCCCAGATCGGGGGCCGCAAAGCAGCCCTGTCTGAGTCCCCTGCCTCTAGAGGGAGTATTGGACCAACACTTGTAGAAAACGGGGTCCTTGAGGGCCACTCATTGGAGGGACACAAATAAATCATTGCCGTCTTTCTTCTGAAACTTACGAGCGTTCACACCTAAGCCTCTTACAAGGTCAGCTGTTTAGCTAATCATGAGCTCATGATCTAAATTTACACAATAATGAAGAAAGCAGCTACAAGGGGAGACAATCAGCCAAAACAATCAATACCAGAATTAGATTCCCAAGGCCATCCATCAGATGTAGGAATAATCGGGTGCAAGGCAGAAAATATACATAAAACTGGAACTGAAACAAGGCACGAGGATGTTTTCAAAGACTGGTAGGATCTCGAAAACATTTTTAAAGGACATGTCATTGATAAAGCTAAATACACAAAGGTTGTGCCATACAACAGATTAATCATTGAGAAGAGTGAAATTATGCTGTTTTGAAAACTATGGCAGGTCAGATTTTCTGCCTAATTATATAAGAAGATTTCTCTAAAAAATACACTTTATTTCAAAGCCTTATTGGCTGTGAAATAATTTAAGGGTACTTCAAATGGCTTGTCTGCAAAGAAAGGTGAGATGTAGTGGATCACAGAAAGTCGAGGGGAAAATAGGTCAATATATACATTGCTATATGGTGAACTAAGCCTTAGGCCGGCAACAGTGGAGAGGACCTGACCCTTTGAAACGTACAAGTAAGCTGGAATCTTCAAAAGTTCAAATCTTTATAAGTAAAAAGATTTATTAAAATGAATACCCAAGTGTTTTAATTGACATCAGAAGATGAAAACAATAAACCCTGAGAACATAGAAAAAAGTTAAATAAAGATAGGAGCAGAACTTAATACAACAGAAAACGTATAAAATTCAGGTGATTTAGTAAGTCCAAAGAATCTTCTTTGAAAAGATTTAAAAGACACACTTTGATTAAGGAAAACAAAAACATAAGTAAAGAATATACAGAAAGAGTCAGGACAATGTTAGAGCAGAGAATATATGAAATGCCAGTAAATTTGAACATTTCTGTCAAGTGGACCATTTCCTAGCTCCTAAAGTTTACCAAAACTGACACAAGAGGAAATCATTGAAGGTCATCATGTCTGCCCTTGGCATTCTCGGAACGCCCTGGCCTCAGAATGCAGCCTCTGTAGTCCATGGTAACCTGCGGAGTGGGGGCGGGGCTGAGGGAGTTTGGAACACTGCCCTCACTGAGGGAGTGGGTGTGGCCATCTCTGCTGTGACTGAACAAAGGGCAGGGTAGCAGGGGGCCCAGGGCAGGGCCCTCAGAGCCCGGCAGGCCCAGTGGAGTGTCACAAGCATTTAGGCCCAGGCCAAAGGGCGCTTTCTTTGTCTGCACAGCTGCCCAAACTCTCACCTTTCCACTCAGGCCGCCCTCTTACTTGAAGTGTGTGTGGAACCTGTCCGCGCAGTACACCTCGCTGCACAGCTAAGCATAGGTCTGGGCATCGTAGCTTCCTGCCAGGTGACCGAGGCTCACAGGCAGATGGGTCCCTTGGACACACGCAGAGAGGCTCCTGCCCGGGCCACTGGCCGCCCACTGCCCCTGCCCCAGATCGGGGGCCGCAAAGCAGCCCTGTCTGAGTCCCCTGCCTCTAGAGGGAGTATTGGACCAACACTTGTAGAAAACGGGGTCCTTGAGGGCCACTCATTGGAGGGACACAAATAAATCTTTGCCGTCTTTCTTCTGAAACTTACGAGCGTTCACACGTAAACCTCTTACAAGGTCAGCTGTTTAGCTAAACATGAGCTCATGATCTAAATTTACACCATAATGAAGAAAGCAGCTACAAGGGGAGACAATCAGCCAAAACAATCAATACCAGAATTAGATTCCCAAGGCCATCCATCAGATGTAGGAATAATCGGGTGCAAGGCAGAAAATATACATAAAACTGGAACTGAAACAAGGCACGAGGATGTTTTCAAAGACTGTTAGGATCTCTAAAACATTTTTAAAGATCATGTCATTGATAAAGCTAAATACACAAAGGTTGTGTAATACAAGAGATTAATCATTGAGAAGAGTGAAATTATGCTGTTTTGAAAACTATGGCAGGTCAGATTTTCTGCCTAATTATATAAGAAGATTTCTCTAAAAAATACACATTATTTCAAACCCTTATTGGCTGTGAAATAAGTTAAGGGTATTTCAAATGGCTTGTCTGCAAAGAAAGGTGAGATGTAGTGGATCACAGAAAGTCGAGGGGAAAATAGGTCAATATATACATTGCTATATGGTGAACTAAGCCTTAGGCCGGCAACAGTGGAGAGGACCTGACCATTAGAAACGTACAAGTAAGCTGGAATCTTCAAAAGTTCAAATCTTTATAAGTAAAAATATTTATTAAAATGAATAACCAAGTGTTTTAATTGACATCAGAAGATGAAAACAATAAACCCTGAGAACATAGAAAATAGTTAAATAAAGATATGAGCAGAACTTAATACAACAGAAAACGTATAAAATTCAGGTGATTTAGTAAGTCCAAAGAATCTTCTTTGAAAAGATTTAAAAGACACACTTTGATTAAGGAAAACAAAAACATAAGTAAAGAATATACAGAAAGAGTCAGGACAATGTTAGAGCAGAGAATATATGAAATGCCAGTAAATTTGAACATTTCTGTCAAGTGGACCATTTCCTAGCTCCTAAAGTTTACCAAAACTGACACAAGAGGAAATCATTTAAGGTCATCATGTCTGCCCTTGGCATTCTCGGAACGCCCTGGCCTCAGAATGCAGCCTCTGTAGTCCATGGTAACCTGCGGAGAGGGGGCGGGGCTGAGGGAGGTTGGAACACTGCCCTCACTGAGGGAGTGGGTGTGGCCATCTCTGCTGTGACTGAACAAAGGGCAGGGGAGCAGGGGGCCCAGGGAATGGCCCTCGGAGCCTGGCAGGCCCAGTGGAGTGTCACAAGCATTTAGGCCCAGGCCAAAGGGCGCTTTCTTTGTCTGCACAGCTGCCCAAACTCTCACCTTTCCACTCAGGCCGCCCTCTTACTTGAAGTGTGTGTGGAACCTGTCCGCGCAGTGCACCTCTCTGCACAGCTAAGCATAGGTCTGGGCATCGTAGCTTCCTGCCAGGTGACCGAGGCTCACAGGCAGATGGGTCCCTGGGACACACGCGGAGAGGCTCCTGCCCTGCCCACAGGCCGCTCACTGCCCCTGCCCCAGATCGGGGGCTGCAAAGCAGCCCTGTCTGAGTCCCCTGCCTCTAGAGGGAGTATTGGACCAACACTTGTAGAAAACGGGGTCCTTGAGGGCCACTCATTGTAGGGAAACAAATAAATCTTTGCCGTCTTTCTTCTGAAACTTACGAGTGTTCACACCTAAGCCTTTTACAACGTTAGCTGTTTAGCTAAACATGAGCTCATGATCTAAATTTACACAATAATGAAGAAAGCAGCTACAAGGGGAGACAATCAGCCAAAACAATCAATACCAGAATTAGATTCCCAAGGCCATCCATCAGATGGAAGAATAATCGGGTGCAAGGCAGAAAATATACATAAACTGGAACTGAAACAAGGCACGAGGATGTTTTCAAAGACTGGTAGGATCTCTAAAACATTTTTAAAGGACATGTCTTTGATAAAGCTAAATACACAAAGGTTGTGTAATACAACAGATTAATCATTGAGAAGAGTGAAATTATGCTGTTTTGAAAACTATGGCAGGTCAGATTTTCTGCCTAATTATATAAGAAGATTTCTCTAAAAAATACACATTATTTCAAAGCCTTATTGGCTGTGAAATAAGTTAAGGGTATTTCAAATGGCTTGTCTGCAAAGAAAGGTGAGATGTAGTGGATCACAGAAAGTCGAGGGGAAAACAGGTCAATATATACATTGCTATATGGTGAACTAAGCCTTAGGCCGGCAACAGTGGAGAGAACCTGACCCTTTGAAACGTACAAGTAAGCTGGAATCTTCAAAAGTTCAAATCTTTATAAGTAAAAAGATTTATTAAAATGAATAACCAAGTGTTTTAATTGACATCAGAAGATGAAAACAATAAACCCTGAGAACATAGAAAAAAGTTAAATAAAGAT
This sequence comes from Mesoplodon mirus, assembly GCF_964341445.2. Lineage (NCBI taxonomy): Eukaryota > Metazoa > Chordata > Mammalia > Artiodactyla > Ziphiidae > Mesoplodon > Mesoplodon mirus. The sequence goes on along the minus strand of NC_138976.1, from coordinate 141,290,530 downwards.
ATGAGCAGAACTTAATACAACAGAAAACGTATAAAATTCAGGTGATTTAGTAAGTCCAAAGAATCTTCTTTGAAAAGATTTAAAAGACACACTTTGATTAAGGAAAACAAAAACATAAGTAAAGAATATACAGAAAGAGTCAGGACAATGTTAGAGCAGAGAATATATGAAATGCCAGTAAATTTGAACATTTCTGTCAAGTGGACCATTTCCTAGCTCCTAAAGTTTACCAAAACTGACACAAGAGGAAATCATTTAAGGTCATCATGTCTGCCCTTGGCATTCTCGGAACGCCCTGGCCTCAGAATGCAGCCTCTGTAGTCCATGGTAACCTGCGGAGAGGGGGCGGGGCTGAGGGAGGTTGGAACACTGCCCTCACTGAGGGAGTGGGTGTGGCCATCTCTGCTGTGACTGAACAAAGGGCAGGGTAGCAGGGGGCCCAGGGCAGGGCCCTCAGAGCCCGGCAGGCCCAGTGGAGTGTCACAAGCATTTAGGCCCAGGCCAAAGGGCGCTTTCTTTGTCTGCACAGCTGCCCAAACTCTCACCTTTCCACTCATGCCGCCCTCTTACTTGAAGTGTGTGTGGAACCTGTCCGCGCAGTACACCTCGCTGCACAGCGAAGCATAGGTCTGGGCATCGTAGCTTCCTGCCAGGTGACCGAGGCTCACAGGCAGATGTGTCCCTGGGACACACGCGGAGAGGCTCCTGCCCGGGCCACAGGCCGCCCACTGCCCCTGCCCCAGATCGGGGGCCGCAAAGCAGCCCTGTCGGAGTCCCCTGCCTCTAGAGGGTGTATTGGACCAACACTTGTAGAACACGGGGTCCTTAAGGGCCACTCATTGGAGGGACACAAATAAATCTTTGCCGTCTTTCTTCTGAAACTTACGAGCGTTCACACCTAAGCCTCTTACAAGGTCAGCTGTTTAGCTAAACATGAGCTCATGATCTAAATTTACACAATAATGAAGAAAGCAGCTACAAGGGGAGACAATCAGCCAAAACAATCAATACCAGAATTAGGTTCCCAAGGCCATCCATCAGATGTAGGAATAATCGGGTGCAAGGCAGAAAATATACATAAAACTGGAACTGAAACAAGGCACGAGGATGTTTTCAAAGACTGGTAGGATCTCTAAAACATTTTTAAAGGACATGTCATTGCTAAAGCTAAATACACCAAGGTTGTGTAATACAACAGATTAATCATTGAGAAGAGGGAAATTAAGCTGTTTTGAAAACTATGGCACGTCAGATTTTCTGCCTAATTATATAAGAAGATTTCTCTAAAAAATAAACATTATTTCAAAGCCTTATTGGCTGTGAAATAAGTTAAGGGTATTTCAAATGGCTTGTCTGCAAAGAAAGGTGAGATGTAGTGGATCACAGAAAGTCGAGGGGAAAATAGGTCAATATATACATTGCTATATGGTGAACTAAGCCTTAGGCCGGCAACAGTGGAGAGGACCTGACCCTTTGAAACGTACAAGTAAGCTGGAATCTTCAAAAGTTCAAATCTTTATAAGTAAAAAGATTTATTAAAATGAATACCCAAGTGTTTTAATTGACATCAGAAGATGAAAACAATAAACCCTGAGAACATAGAAAAAAGTTAAATAAAGATAGGAGCAGAACTTAATACAACAGAAAACGTATAAAATTCAGGTGATTTAGTAAGTCCAAAGAATCTTCTTTGAAAAGATTGAAAAGACACACTTTGATTAAGGAAAACAAAAACATAAGTAAAGAATATACAGAAAGAGTCAGGACAATGTTAGAGCAGAGAATATATGAAATGCCAGTAAATTTGAACATTTCTGTCAAGTGGACCATTTCCTAGCTCCTAAAGTTTACCAAAACTGACACAAGAGGAAATCATTTAAGGTCATCATGTCTGCCCTTGGCATTCTCGGAACACCCTGGCCTCAGAATGCAGCCTCTGTAGTCCATGGTAACCTGCGGAGAGGGGGCGGGGCTGAGGGAGGTTGGAACACTGCCCTCACTGAGGGAGTGGGTGTGGCCATCTCTGCTGTGACTGAACAAAGGGCAGGGGAGCAGGGGGCCCAGGGCAGGGCCCTCAGAGCCCGGCAGGCCCAGTGGAGTGTCACAAGCATTTAGGCCCAGGCCAAAGGGCGCTTTCTTTGTCTGCACAGCTGCCCAAACTCTCACCTTTCCACTCAGGCCGCCCTCTTACTTGAAGTGTGTGTGGAACCTTTCCGTGCAGTACACCTCGCAGCACAGCTAATTATAGGTCTGGGCATCGTAGCTTCCTGCCAGGTGACCGAGGCTCACAGGCAGATGGGTTCCTGGGACACACGCGGAGAGGCTCCTGCCCGGGCCACAGGCCGCCCACTGCCCCTGCCCCAGATCGGGGGCCGCAAAGCAGCCCTGTCTGAGTCCCCTGCCTGTAGAGGGAGTATTGTACCAACACTTGTAGAAAACGGGGTCCTTGAGGGCCACTCATTGGAGGGACACAAATAAATCTTTGCCGTCTTTCTTCTGAAACTTACGAGCGTTCACACCTAAGCCTCTTACAAGGTCAGCTGTTTAGCTAAACATGAGCTTATGATCTAAATTTACACAATAATGAAGAAAGCAGCTACAAGGGGAGACAATCAGCCAAAACAATCAATACCAGAATTAGATTCCCAAGGCCATCCATCAGATGTAGGAATAATCGGGTGCAAGGCAGAAAATATACATAAAACTGGAACTGAAACAAGGCACGAGGATGTTTTCAAAGACTGGTAGGATCTCTAAAATATTTTTAAAGGACATGTCATTGATAAAGCTAAATACACAAAGGTTGTGTAATACAACAGATTAATCATTGAGAAGAGTGAAATTATGCTGTTTTGAAAACTATGGCAGGTCAGATTTTCTGCCTAATTATATAAGAAGATTTCTCTAAAAAATACACTTTATTTCAAAGCCTTATTTGCTGTGAAATAAGTTAAGGGTATTTCAAATGGCTTGTCTGCAAAGAAAGGTGAGATGTAGTGGATCACAGAAAGTCGAGGGGAAAATAGGTCAATATATACATTGCTATATGGTGAACTAAGCCTTAGGGCGGCAACAGTGGAGAGGACCTGACCCTTAGAAACGTACAAGTAAGCTGGAATCTTCAAAATTTCAAATCTTTATAAGTAAAAAGATTTATTAAAATGAATAACCAAGTGTTTTAATTGACAACAGAAGATGAAATCAATAAACCCTGAGAACATAGAAAAAAGTTAAATAAAGATATGAGCAGAACTTAATACAACAGAAAACGTATAAAATTCAGGTGATTTAGTAAGTCCAAAGAATCTTCTTTGAAAAGATTTAAAAGACTCACTTTGATTAAGGAAAACAAAAACATAAGTAAAGAATATACAGAAAGAGTCAGGACAATGTTAGAGCAGAGAATATATGAAATGCCAGTAAATTTGAACATTTCTGGAAAGTGGACCATTTCCTAGCTCCTAAAGTTTACCAAAACTGACACAAGAGGAAATCATTTAAGGTCATCATGTCTGCCCTTGGCATTCTCGGAACGCCCTGGCCTCAGAATGCAGCCTCTGTAGTCCATGGTAACCTGCGGAGAGGGGGCGGGGCTGAGGGAGGTTGGAACACTGCCCTCACTGAGGGAGTGGGTGTGGCCATCTCTGCTGTGACTGAACAAAGGGCAGGGTAGCAGGGGGCCCAGGGCAGGGCCCTCAGAGCCCGGCAGGCCCAGTGGAGTGTCACAAGCATTTAGGCCCAGGCCAAAGGGCGCTTTCTTTGTCTGCACAGCTGCCCAAACTCTCACCTTTCCACTCATGCCGCCCTCTTACTTGAAGTGTGTGTGGAACCTGTCCGCGCAGTACACCTCGCTGCACAGCGAAGCATAGGTCTGGGCATCGTAGCTTCCTGCCAGGTGACCGAGGCTCACAGGCAGATGTGTCCCTGGGACACACGCGGAGAGTCTCCTGCCCGGGCCACAGGCCGCCCACTGCCCCTGCCCCAGATCGGGGGCCGCAAAGCAGCCCTGTCGGAGTCCCCTGCCTCTAGAGGGTGTATTGGACCAACACTTGTAGAACACGGGGTCCTTAAGGGCCACTCATTGGAGGGACACAAATAAATCTTTGCCGTCTTTCTTCTGAAACTTACGAGCGTTCACACCTAAGCCTCTTACAAGGTCAGCTGTTTAGCTAAACATGAGCTCATGATCTAAATTTACACAATAATGAAGAAAGCAGCTACAAGGGGAGACAATCAGCCAAAACAATCAATACCAGAATTAGGTTCCCAAGGCCATCCATCAGATGTAGGAATAATCGGGTGCAAGGCAGAAAATATACATAAAACTGGAACTGAAACAAGGCACGAGGATGTTTTCAAAGACTGGTAGGATCTCTAAAACATTTTTAAAGGACATGTCATTGCTAAAGCTAAATACACCAAGGTTGTGTAATACAACAGATTAATCATTGAGAAGAGGGAAATTAAGCTGTTTTGAAAACTATGGCACGTCAGATTTTCTGCCTAATTATATAAGAAGATTTCTCTAAAAAATAAACATTATTTCAAAGCCTTATTGGCTGTGAAATAAGTTAAGGGTATTTCAAATGGCTTGTCTGCAAAGAAAGGTGAGATGTAGTGGATCACAGAAAGTCGAGGGGAAAATAGGTCAATATATACATTGCTATATGGTGAACTAAGCCTTAGGCCGGCAACAGTGGAGAGGACCTGACCCTTTGAAACGTACAAGTAAGCTGGAATCTTCAAAAGTTCAAATCTTTATAAGTAAAAAGATTTATTAAAATGAATACCCAAGTGTTTTAATTGACATCAGAAGATGAAAACAATAAACCCTGAGAACATAGAAAAAAGATAAATAAAGATAGGAGCAGAACTTAATACAACAGAAAACGTATAAAATTCAGGTGATTTAGTAAGTCCAAAGAATCTTCTTTGAAAAGATTGAAAAGACACACTTTGATTAAGGAAAACAAAAACATAAGTAAAGAATATACAGAAAGAGTCAGGACAATGTTAGAGCAGAGAATATATGAAATGCCAGTAAATTTGAACATTTCTGTCAAGTGGACCATTTCCTAGCTCCTAAAGTTTACCAAAACTGACACAAGAGGAAATCATTTAAGGTCATCATGTCTGCCCTTGGCATTCTCGGAACACCCTGGCCTCAGAATGCAGCCTCTGTAGTCCATGGTAACCTGCGGAGAGGGGGCGGGGCTGAGGGAGGTTGGAACACTGCCCTCACTGAGGGAGTGGGTGTGGCCATCTCTGCTGTGACTGAACAAAGGGCAGGGGAGCAGGGGGCCCAGGGCAGGGCCCTCAGAGCCCGGCAGGCCCAGTGGAGTGTCACAAGCATTTAGGACCAGGCCAAAGGGCGCTTTCTTTGTCTGCACAGCTGCCCAAACTCTCACCTTTCCACTCAGGCCGCCCTCTTACTTGAAGTGTGTGTGGAACCTTTCCGTGCAGTACACCTCGCAGCACAGCTAATTATAGGTCTGGGCATCGTAGCTTCCTGCCAGGTGACCGAGGCTCACAGGCAGATGGGTTCCTGGGACACACGCGGAGAGGCTCCTGCCCGGGCCACAGGCCGCCCACTGCCCCTGCCCCAGATCGGGGGCCGCAAAGCAGCCCTGTCTGAGTCCCCTGCCTGTAGAGGGAGTATTGTACCAACACTTGTAGAAAACGGGGTCCTTGAGGGCCACTCATTGGAGGGACACAAATAAATCTTTGCCGTCTTTCTTCTGAAACTTACGAGCGTTCACACCTAAGCCTCTTACAAGGTCAGCTGTTTAGCTAAACATGAGCTTATGATCTAAATTTACACAATAATGAAGAAAGCAGCTACAAGGGGAGACAATCAGCCAAAACAATCAATACCAGAATTAGATTCCCAAGGCCATCCATCAGATGTAGGAATAATCGGGTGCAAGGCAGAAAATATACATAAAACTGGAACTGAAACAAGGCACGAGGATGTTTTCAAAGACTGGTAGGATCTCTAAAATATTTTTAAAGGACATGTCATTGATAAAGCTAAATACACAAAGGTTGTGTAATACAACAGATTAATCATTGAGAAGAGTGAAATTATGCTGTTTTGAAAACTATGGCAGGTCAGATTTTCTGCCTAATTATATAAGAAGATTTCTCTAAAAAATACACTTTATTTCAAAGCCTTATTGGCTGTGAAATAAGTTAAGGGTATTTCAAATGGCTTGTCTGCAAAGAAAGGTGAGATGTAGTGGATCACAGAAAGTCGAGGGGAAAATAGGTCAATATATACATTGCTATATGGTGAACTAAGCCTTAGGGCGGCAACAGTGGAGAGGACCTGACCCTTAGAAACGTACAAGTAAGCTGGAATCTTCAAAATTTCAAATCTTTATAAGTAAAAAGATTTATTAAAATGAATAACCAAGTGTTTTAATTGACAACAGAAGATGAAATCAATAAACCCTGAGAACATAGAAAAAAGTTAAATAAAGATATGAGCAGAACTTAATACAACAGAAAACGTATAAAATTCAGGTGATTTAGTAAGTCCAAAGAATCTTCTTTGAAAAGATTTAAAAGACTCACTTTGATTAAGGAAAACAAAAACATAAGTAAAGAATATACAGAAAGAGTCAGGACAATGTTAGAGCAGAGAATATATGAAATGCCAGTAAATTTGAACATTTCTGGAAAGTGGACCATTTCCTAGCTCCTAAAGTTTACCAAAACTGACACAAGAGGAAATCATTTAAGGTCATCATGTCTGCCCTTGGCATTCTCGGAACGCCCTGGCCTCAGAATGCAGCCTCTGTAGTCCATGGTAACCTGCGGAGAGGGGGCGGGGCTGAGGGAGGTTGGAACACTGCCCTCACTGAGGGAGTGGGTGTGGCCATCTCTGCTGTGACTGAACAAAGGGCAGGGGAGCAGGGGGCCCAGGGCAGGGCCCTCAGAGCCCGGCAGGCCCAGTGGAGTGTCACAAGCATTTAGGCCCAGGCCAAAGGGCGATTTCTTTGTCTGCACAGATGCCCAAACTCTCACCTTTCCACTCAGGCCGCCCTCTTACTTGAAGTGTGTGTGGAACCTGTCCGCGCAGTACACCTCGCTGCACAGCTAAGCATAGGTCTGGGCATCGTAGCTTCCTGCCAGGTGACCGAGGCTCACAGGCAGATGGGTCCCTTGGACACACGCAGAGAGGCTCCTGCCCGGGCCACTGGCCGCCCACTGCCCCTGCCCCAGATCGGGGGCCGCAAAGCAGCCCTGTCTGAGTCCCCTGCCTCTAGAGGGAGTATTGGACCAACACTTGTAGAAAACGGGGTCCTTGAGGGCCACTCATTGGAGGGACACAAATAAATCTTTGCCGTCTTTCTTCTGAAACTTACGAGCGTTCACACGTAAACCTCTTACAAGGTCAGCTGTTTAGCTAAACATGAGCTCATGATCTAAATTTACACCATAATGAAGAAAGCAGCTACAAGGGGAGACAATCAGCCAAAACAATCAATACCAGAATTAGATTCCCAAGGCCATCCATCAGATGTAGGAATAATCGGGTGCAAGGCAGAAAATATACATAAAACTGGAACTGAAACAAGGCACGAGGATGTTTTCAAAGACTGTTAGGATCTCTAAAACATTTTTAAAGATCATGTCATTGATAAAGCTAAATACACAAAGGTTGTGTAATACAAGAGATTAATCATTGAGAAGAGTGAAATTATGCTGTTTTGAAAACTATGGCAGGTCAGATTTTCTGCCTAATTATATAAGAAGATTTCTCTAAAAAATACACATTATTTCAAACCCTTATTGGCTGTGAAATAAGTTAAGGGTATTTCAAATGGCTTGTCTGCAAAGAAAGGTGAGATGTAGTGGATCACAGAAAGTCGAGGGGAAAATAGGTCAATATATACATTGCTATATGGTGAACTAAGCCTTAGGCCGGCAACAGTGGAGAGGACCTGACCATTAGAAACGTACAAGTAAGCTGGAATCTTCAAAAGTTCAAATCTTTATAAGTAAAAATATTTATTAAAATGAATAACCAAGTGTTTTAATTGACATCAGAAGATGAAAACAATAAACCCTGAGAACATAGAAAATAGTTAAATAAAGATATGAGCAGAACTTAATACAACAGAAAACGTATAAAATTCAGGTGATTTAGTAAGTCCAAAGAATCTTCTTTGAAAAGATTTAAAAGACACACTTTGATTAAGGAAAACAAAAACATAAGTAAAGAATATACAGAAAGAGTCAGGACAATGTTAGAGCAGAGAATATATGAAATGCCAGTAAATTTGAACATTTCTGTCAAGTGGACCATTTCCTAGCTCCTAAAGTTTACCAAAACTGACACAAGAGGAAATCATTTAAGGTCATCATGTCTGCCCTTGGCATTCTCGGAACGCCCTGGCCTCAGAATGCAGCCTCTGTAGTCCATGGTAACCTGCGGAGAGGGGGCGGGGCTGAGGGAGGTTGGAACACTGCCCTCACTGAGGGAGTGGGTGTGGCCATCTCTGCTGTGACTGAACAAAGGGCAGGGGAGCAGGGGGCCCAGGGAATGGCCCTCGGAGCCTGGCAGGCCCAGTGGAGTGTCACAAGCATTTAGGCCCAGGCCAAAGGGCGCTTTCTTTGTCTGCACAGCTGCCCAAACTCTCACCTTTCCACTCAGGCCGCCCTCTTACTTGAAGTGTGTGTGGAACCTGTCCGCGCAGTGCACCTCTCTGCACAGCTAAGCATAGGTCTGGGCATCGTAGCTTCCTGCCAGGTGACCGAGGCTCACAGGCAGATGGGTCCCTGGGACACACGCGGAGAGGCTCCTGCCCTGCCCACAGGCCGCTCACTGCCCCTGCCCCAGATCGGGGGCTGCAAAGCAGCCCTGTCTGAGTCCCCTGCCTCTAGAGGGAGTATTGGACCAACACTTGTAGAAAACGGGGTCCTTGAGGGCCACTCATTGTAGGGAAACAAATAAATCTTTGCCGTCTTTCTTCTGAAACTTACGAGTGTTCACACCTAAGCCTTTTACAACGTTAGCTGTTTAGCTAAACATGAGCTCATGATCTAAATTTACACAATAATGAAGAAAGCAGCTACAAGGGGAGACAATCAGCCAAAACAATCAATACCAGAATTAGATTCCCAAGGCCATCCATCAGATGGAAGAATAATCGGGTGCAAGGCAGAAAATATACATAAAACTGGAACTGAAACAAGGCACGAGGATGTTTTCAAAGACTGGTAGGATCTCTAAAACATTTTTAAAGGACATGTCTTTGATAAAGCTAAATACACAAAGGTTGTGTAATACAACAGATTAATCATTGAGAAGAGTGAAATTATGCTGTTTTGAAAACTATGGCAGGTCAGATTTTCTGCCTAATTATATAAGAAGATTTCTCTAAAAAATACACATTATTTCAAAGCCTTATTGGCTGTGAAATAAGTTAAGGGTATTTCAAATGGCTTGTCTGCAAAGAAAGGTGAGATGTAGTGGATCACAGAAAGTCGAGGGGAAAACAGGTCAATATATACATTGCTATATGGTGAACTAAGCCTTAGGCCGGCAACAGTGGAGAGAACCTGACCCTTTGAAACGTACAAGTAAGCTGGAATCTTCAAAAGTTCAAATCTTTATAAGTAAAAAGATTTATTAAAATGAATAACCAAGTGTTTTAATTGACATCAGAAGATGAAAACAATAAACCCTGAGAACATAGAAAAAAGTTAAATAAAGATATGAGCAGAACTTAATACAACAGAAAACGTATAAAATTCAGGTGATTTAGTAAGTCCAAAGAATCTTCTTTGAAAAGATTTAAAAGACACACTTTGATTAAGGAAAACAAAAACATAAGTAAAGAATATACAGAAAGAGTCAGGACAATGTTAGAGCAGAGAATATATGAAATGCCAGTAAATTTGAACATTTCTGGAAAGTGGACCATTTCCTAGCTCCTAAAGTTTACCAAAACTGACACAAGAGGAAATCATTTAAGGTCATCATGTCTGCCCTTGGCATTCTCGGAACGCCCTGGCCTCAGAATGCAGCCTCTGTAGTCCATGGTAACCTGCGGAGAGGGGGCGGGGCTGAGGGAGGTTGGAACACTGCCCTCACTGAGGGAGTGGGTGTGGCCATCTCTGCTGTGACTGAACAAAGGGCAGGGTAGCAGGGGGCCCAGGGCAGGGCCCTCAGAGCCCGGCAGGCCCAGTGGAGTGTCACAAGCATTTAGGCCCAGGCCAAAGGGCGCTTTCTTTGTCTGCACAGCTGCCCAAACTCTCACCTTTCCACTCATGCCGCCCTCTTACTTGAAGTGTGTGTGGAACCTGTCCGCGCAGTACACCTCGCTGCACAGCGAAGCATAGGTCTGGGCATCGTAGCTTCCTGCCAGGTGACCGAGGCTCACAGGCAGATGTGTCCCTGGGACACACGCGGAGAGGCTCCTGCCCGGGCCACAGGCCGCCCACTGCCCCTGCCCCAGATCGGGGGCCGCAAAGCAGCCCTGTCAGAGTCCCCTGCCTCTAGAGGGTGTATTGGACCAACACTTGTAGAACACGGGGTCCTTAAGGGCCACTCATTGGAGGGACACAAATAAATCTTTGCCGTCTTTCTTCTGAAACTTACGAGCGTTCACACCTAAGCCTCTTACAAGGTCAGCTGTTTAGCTAAACATGAGCTCATGATCTAAATTTACACAATAATGAAGAAAGCAGCTACAAGGGGAGACAATCAGCCAAAACAATCAATACCAGAATTAGGTTCCCAAGGCCATCCATCAGATGTAGGAATAATCGGGTGCAAGGCAGAAAATATACATAAAACTGGAACTGAAACAAGGCACGAGGATGTTTTCAAAGACTGGTAGGATCTCTAAAACATTTTTAAAGGACATGTCATTGCTAAAGCTAAATACACCAAGGTTGTGTAATACAACAGATTAATCATTGAGAAGAGGGAAATTAAGCTGTTTTGAAAACTATGGCACGTCAGATTTTCTGCCTAATTATATAAGAAGATTTCTCTAAAAAATAAACATTATTTCAAAGCCTTATTGGCTGTGAAATAAGTTAAGGGTATTTCAAATGGCTTGTCTGCAAAGAAAGGTGAGATGTAGTGGATCACAGAAAGTCGAGGGGAAAATAGGTCAATATATACATTGCTATATGGTGAACTAAGCCTTAGGCCGGCAACAGTGGAGAGGACCTGACCCTTTGAAACGTACAAGTAAGCTGGAATCTTCAAAAGTTCAAATCTTTATAAGTAAAAAGATTTATTAAAATGAATACCCAAGTGTTTTAATTGACATCAGAAGATGAAAACAATAAACCCTGAGAACATAGAAAAAAGTTAAATAAAGATAGGAGCAGAACTTAATACAACAGAAAACGTATAAAATTCAGGTGATTTAGTAAGTCCAAAGAATCTTCTTTGAAAAGATTGAAAAGACACACTTTGATTAAGGAAAACAAAAACATAAGTAAAGAATATACAGAAAGAGTCAGGACAATGTTAGAGCAGAGAATATATGAAATGCCAGTAAATTTGAACATTTCTGTCAAGTGGACCATTTCCTAGCTCCTAAAGTTTACCAAAACTGACACAAGAGGAAATCATTTAAGGTCATCATGTCTGCCCTTGGCATTCTCGGAACACCCTGGCCTCAGAATGCAGCCTCTGTAGTCCATGGTAACCTGCGGAGAGGGGGCGGGGCTGAGGGAGGTTGGAACACTGCCCTCACTGAGGGAGTGGGTGTGGCCATCTCTGCTGTGACTGAACAAAGGGCAGGGGAGCAGGGGGCCCAGGGCAGGGCCCTCAGAGCCCGGCAGGCCCAGTGGAGTGTCACAAGCATTTAGGCCCAGGCCAAAGGGCGCTTTCTTTGTCTGCACAGCTGCCCAAACTCTCACCTTTCCACTCAGGCCGCCCTCTTACTTGAAGTGTGAGTGGAACCTTTCCGTGCAGTACACCTCGCAGCACAGCTAATTATAGGTCTGGGCATCGTAGCTTCCTGCCAGGTGACCGAGGCTCACAGGCAGATGGGTCCCTGGGACACACGCGGAGAGGCTCCTGCCCGGGCCACAGGCCGCCCACTGCCCCTGCCCCAGATCGGGGGCCGCAAAGCAGCCCTGTCTGAGTCCCCTGCCTGTAGAGGGAGTATTGTACCAACACTTGTAGAAAACGGGGTCCTTGAGGGCCACTCATTGGAGGGACACAAATAAATCTTTGCCGTCTTTCTTCTGAAACTTACGAGCGTTCACACCTAAGCCTCTTACAAAGTCAGCTGTTTAGCTAAACATGAGCTTATGATCTAAATTTACACAATAATGAAGAAAGCAGCTACAAGGGGAGACAATCAGCCAAAACAATCAATACCAGAATTAGATTCCCAAGGCCATCCATCAGATGTAGGAATAATCGGGTGCAAGGCAGAAAATATACATAAAACTGGAACTGAAACAAGGCACGAGGATGTTTTCAAAGACTGGTAGGATCTCTAAAATATTTTTAAAGGACATGTCATTGATAAAGCTAAATACACAAAGGTTGTGTAATACAACAGATTAATCATTGAGAAGAGTGAAATTATGCTGTTTTGAAAACTATGGCAGGTCAGATTTTCTGCCTAATTATATAAGAAGATTTCTCTAAAAAATACACTTTATTTCAAAGCCTTATTGGCTGTGAAATAAGTTAAGGGTATTTCAAATGGCTTGTCTGCAAAGAAAGGTGAGATGTAGTGGATCACAGAAAGTCGAGGGGAAAATAGGTCAATATATACATTGCTATATGGTGAACTAAGCCTTAGGGCGGCAACAGTGGAGAGGACCTGACCCTTAGAAACGTACAAGTAAGCTGGAATCTTCAAAATTTCAAATCTTTATAAGTAAAAAGATTTATTAAAATGAATAACCAAGTGTTTTAATTGACAACAGAAGATGAAATCAATAAACCCTGAGAACATAGAAAAAAGTTAAATAAAGATATGAGCAGAACTTAATACAACAGAAAACGTATAAAATTCAGGTGATTTAGTAAGTCCAAAGAATCTTCTTTGAAAAGATTTAAAAGACTCACTTTGATTAAGGAAAACAAAAACATAAGTAAAGAATATACAGAAAGAGTCAGGACAATGTTAGAGCAGAGAATATATGAAATGCCAGTAAATTTGAACATTTCTGGAAAGTGGACCATTTCCTAGCTCCTAAAGTTTACCAAAACTGACACAAGAGGAAATCATTTAAGGTCATCATGTCTGCCCTTGGCATTCTCGGAACGCCCTGGCCTCAGAATGCAGCCTCTGTAGTCCATGGTAACCTGCGGAGAGGGGGCGGGGCTGAGGGAGGTTGGAACACTGCCCTCACTGAGGGAGTGGGTGTGGCCATCTCTGCTGTGACTGAACAAAGGGCAGGGGAGCAGGGGGCCCAGGGCAGGGCCCTCAGAGCCCGGCAGGCCCAGTGGAGTGTCACAAGCATTTAGGCCCAGGCCAAAGGGCGATTTCTTTGTCTGCACAGATGCCCAAACTCTCACCTTTCCACTCAGGCCGCCCTCTTACTTGAAGTGTGTGTGGAACCTGTCCGCGCAGTACACCTCGCTGCACAGCTAAGCATAGGTCTGGGCATCGTAGCTTCCTGCCAGGTGACCGAGGCTCACAGGCAGATGGGTCCCTGGGACACACGCGGAGAGGCTCCTGCCCGGCCCACAGGCCACTCACAGCCCCTGCCCCAGATCGGGGGCCGCAAAGCAGCCCTGTCTGAGTCCCCTGCCTCTAGAGGGAGTATTGGACCAACACTTGTAGAAAACGGGGTCCTTGAGGGCCACTCATTGGAGGGAAACAAATAAATCTTTGCCGTCTTTCTTCTGAAACTTACGAGCGTTCACACCTAAGCCTCTTACAAGGTCAGCTGTTTAGCTAAACATGAGCTCATGATCTAAATTTACACAATAATGAAGAAAGCAGCTACAAGGGGAGACAATCAGCCAAAACAATCAATACCAGAATTAGATTCCCAAGGCCATCCATCAGATGTAGGAATAATCGGGTGCAAGGCAGAAATTATACATAAACTGGAACTGAAACAAGGCACGAGGATGTTTTCAAAGACTGGTAGGATCTCTAAAACATTTTTAAAGATCATGTCATTGATAAAGCTAAATACACAAGGGTTGTGTAATACAACAGATTAATCATTGAGAAGAGTGAAATTATGCTGTTTTGAAAACTATGGCAGGTCAGATTTTCTGCCTAATTATATAAGAAGATTTCTCTAATAAATAAACATTATTTCAAAGCCTTATTGGCTGTGAAATAAGTTAAGGGTATTTCAAATGGCTTGTCTGCAAAGAAAGGTGAGATGTAGGGGATCACAGAAAGTCGAGGGGAAAATAGGTCAATATATACATTGCTATATGGTGAACTAAGCCTTAGGCCGGCAACAGTGGAGAGGACCTGACCCTTTGAAACGTACAAGTAAGCTGGAATCTTCAAAAGTTCAAATCTTTATAAGTAAAAAGATTTATTAAAATGAATAACCAAGTGTTTTAATTGACATCAGAAGATGAAAAGAATAAACCCTGAGAACATAGAAAAAAGTTAAATAAAGATAGGAGCAGAACTTAATACAACAGAAAACGTATAAAGTTCAGGTGATTTAGTAAGTCCAAAGAATCTTCTTTGAAAAGATTTAAAAGACACACTTTGATTAAGGAAAACAAAAACATAAGTAAAGAATATACAGAAAGAGTCAGGACAATGTTAGAGCAGAGAATATATGAAATGCCAGTAAATTTGAACATTTCTGTCAAGTGGACCATTTCCTAGCTCCTAAAGTTTACCAAAACTGACACAAGAGGAAATCATTTAAGGTCATCATGTCTGCCCTTGGCATTCTCGGAACACCCTGGCCTCAGAATGCAGCCTCTGTAGTCCATGGTAACCTGCGGAGTGGGGGCGGGGCTGAGGGAGGTTGGAACACTGCCCTCACTGAGGGAGTGGGTGTGGCCATCTCTGCTGTGACTGAACAAAGGGCAGGGGAGCAGGGGGCGCTGGGCAGGGCCCTCAGAGCCCGGCAGGCCCAGTGGAGTGTCACAAGCATTTAGGCCCAGGCCAAAGGGCGCTTTCTTTGTCTGCACAGCTGCCCAAACTCTCACCTTTCCACTCAGGCCGCCCACTTACTTGAAGTGTGTGTGGCACTTGTCCGTGCAGTACACCTCGCTGCACAGCTAAGCATAGGTCTGGGCATCGTAGCTTCCTGCCAGGTGACCGAGGCTCACAGGCAGATGGGTCCCTGGGACACATGCGGAGAGGCTCCTGCCAGGGCCACAGGCCGCCCACTGCCCCTGCCCCAGATCGGGGGCCGCAAAGCAGCCCTGTCGGTGTCCCCTTCCTCTAGAGGGAGTATTGGACCAACACTTGTAGAACACGGGGTCCTTGAGGGCCACTCATTGGAGGGACACAAATAAATCTTTGCCGTCTTTCTTCTGAAACTTACGAGCGTTCACACCTAACCCTCTTACAAGGTCAGCTGTTTAGCTAAACATGAGCTCATGATCTAAATTTACACAATAATGAAGAAAGCAGCTACAAGGGGAGACAATCAGCCAAAACAATCAATACCAGAATTAGATTCCCAAGGCCATCCATCAGATGTAGGAATAATCGGGTGCAAGGCAGAAAATATACATAAAACTGGAACTGAAACAAGGCACGAGGATGTTTTCAAAGACTGGTAGGATCTCTAAAACATTTTTAAAGGACATGTCATTGATAAAGCTAAATACACAAAGGTTGTGTAATACAACAGATTAATCATTGAGAAGAGTGAAATTATGCTGTTTTGAAAACTATGGCAGGTCAGATTTTCTGCCTAATTATATAAGAAGATTTCTCTAAAAAATACACATTATTTCAAAGCCTTATTGGCTGTGAAATAAGTTAAGGGTATTTCAAATGGCTTGTCTGCAAAGAAAGGTGAGATGTAGGGGATCACAGAAAGTCGAGGGGAAAATAGGTCAATATATACATTGCTATATGGTGAACTAAGCCTTAGGCCGGCAACAATGGAGAGGACCTGACCCTTAGAAACGTACAAGTAAGCTGGAATCTTCAAAAGTTCAAATCTTTATAAGTAAAAAGATTTATTAAAATGAATAACCAAGTGTTTTAATTGACATCAGAAGATGAAAACAATAAACCCTGAGAACATAGAAAAAAGTTAAATAAAGATATGAGCAGAACTTAATACAACAGAAAACGTATAAAATTCAGGTGATTTAGTAAGTCCAAAGAATCTTCTTTGAAAAGATTTAAAAGACACACTTTGATTAAGGAAAACAAAAACATAAGTAAAGAATATACAGAAAGAGTCAGGACAATGTTAGAGCAGAGAATATATGAAATGCCAGTAAATTTGAACATTTCTGGAAAGTGGACCATTTCCTAGCTCCTAAAGTTTACCAAAACTGACACAAGAGGAAATCATTTAAGGTCATCATGTCTGCCCTTGGCATTCTCGGAACGCCCTGGCCTCAGAATGCAGCCTCTGTAGTCCATGGTAACCTGCGGAGTGGGGGCGGGGCTGAGGGAGGTTGGAACACTGCCCTCACTGAGGGAGTGGGTGTGGCCATCTCTGCTGTGACTGAACAAAGGGCAGGGGAGCAGGGGGCCCAGGGCAGGGCCCTCAGAGCCCGGCAGGCCCAGTGGAGTGTCACAAGCATTTAGGCCCAGGCCAAAGGGCGCTTTCTTTGTCTGCACAGCTGCCCAAACTCTCACCTTTCCACTCATGCCGCCCTCTTACTTGAAGTGTGTGTGGAACCTGTCCGCGCAGTACACCTCGCTGCACAGCGAAGCATAGGTCTGGGCATCGTAGCTTCCTGCCAGGTGACCGAGGCTCACAGGCAGATGTGTCCCTGGGACACACGCGGAGAGGCTCCTGCCCGGGCCACAGGCCGCCCACTGCCCCTGCCCCAGATCGGGGGCCGCAAAGCAGCCCTGTCAGAGTCCCCTGCCTCTAGAGGGTGTATTGGACCAACACTTGTAGAACACGGGGTCCTTAAGGGCCACTCATTGGAGGGACACAAATAAATCTTTGCCGTCTTTCTTCTGAAACTTACGAGCGTTCACACCTAAGCCTCTTACAAGGTCAGCTGTTTAGCTAAACATGAGCTCATGATCTAAATTTACACAATAATGAAGAAAGCAGCTACAAGGGGAGACAATCAGCCAAAACAATCAATACCAGAATTAGGTTCCCAAGGCCATCCATCAGATGTAGGAATAATCGGGTGCAAGGCAGAAAATATACATAAAACTGGAACTGAAACAAGGCACGAGGATGTTTTCAAAGACTGGTAGGATCTCTAAAACATTTTTAAAGGACATGTCATTGCTAAAGCTAAATACACCAAGGTTGTGTAATACAACAGATTAATCATTGAGAAGAGGGAAATTAAGCTGTTTTGAAAACTATGGCACGTCAGATTTTCTGCCTAATTATATAAGAAGATTTCTCTAAAAAATAAACATTATTTCAAAGCCTTATTGGCTGTGAAATAAGTTAAGGGTATTTCAAATGGCTTGTCTGCAAAGAAAGGTGAGATGTAGTGGATCACAGAAAGTCGAGGGGAAAATAGGTCAATATATACATTGCTATATGGTGAACTAAGCCTTAGGCCGGCAACAGTGGAGAGGACCTGACCCTTTGAAACGTACAAGTAAGCTGGAATCTTCAAAAGTTCAAATCTTTATAAGTAAAAAGATTTATTAAAATGAATACCCAAGTGTTTTAATTGACATCAGAAGATGAAAACAATAAACCCTGAGAACATAGAAAAAAGTTAAATAAAGATAGGAGCAGAACTTAATACAACAGAAAACGTATAAAATTCAGGTGATTTAGTAAGTCCAAAGAATCTTCTTTGAAAAGATTGAAAAGACACACTTTGATTAAGGAAAACAAAAACATAAGTAAAGAATATACAGAAAGAGTCAGGACAATGTTAGAGCAGAGAATATATGAAATGCCAGTAAATTTGAACATTTCTGTCAAGTGGACCATTTCCTAGCTCCTAAAGTTTACCAAAACTGACACAAGAGGAAATCATTTAAGGTCATCATGTCTGCCCTTGGCATTCTCGGAACACCCTGGCCTCAGAATGCAGCCTCTGTAGTCCATGGTAACCTGCGGAGAGGGGGCGGGGCTGAGGGAGGTTGGAACACTGCCCTCACTGAGGGAGTGGGTGTGGCCATCTCTGCTGTGACTGAACAAAGGGCAGGGGAGCAGGGGGCCCAGGGCAGGGCCCTCAGAGCCCGGCAGGCCCAGTGGAGTGTCACAAGCATTTAGGCCCAGGCCAAAGGGCGCTTTCTTTGTCTGCACAGCTGCCCAAACTCTCACCTTTCCACTCAGGCCGCCCTCTTACTTGAAGTGTGTGTGGAACCTTTCCGTGCAGTACACCTCGCAGCACAGCTAATTATAGGTCTGGGCATCGTAGCTTCCTGCCAGGTGACCGAGGCTCACAGGCAGATGGGTCCCTGGGACACACGCGGAGAGGCTCCTGCCCGGGCCACAGGCCGCCCACTGCCCCTGCCCCAGATCGGGGGCCGCAAAGCAGCCCTGTCTGAGTCCCCTGCCTGTAGAGGGAGTATTGTACCAACACTTGTAGAAAACGGGGTCCTTGAGGGCCACTCATTGGAGGGACACAAATAAATCTTTGCCGTCTTTCTTCTGAAACTTACGAGCGTTCACACCTAAGCCTCTTACAAAGTCAGCTGTTTAGCTAAACATGAGCTTATGATCTAAATTTACACAATAATGAAGAAAGCAGCTACAAGGGGAGACAATCAGCCAAAACAATCAATACCAGAATTAGATTCCCAAGGCCATCCATCAGATGTAGGAATAATCGGGTGCAAGGCAGAAAATATACATAAAACTGGAACTGAAACAAGGCACGAGGATGTTTTCAAAGACTGGTAGGATCTCTAAAATATTTTTAAAGGACATGTCATTGATAAAGCTAAATACACAAAGGTTGTGTAATACAACAGATTAATCATTGAGAAGAGTGAAATTATGCTGTTTTGAAAACTATGGCAGGTCAGATTTTCTGCCTAATTATATAAGAAGATTTCTCTAAAAAATACACTTTATTTCAAAGCCTTATTGGCTGTGAAATAAGTTAAGGGTATTTCAAATGGCTTGTCTGCAAAGAAAGGTGAGATGTAGTGGATCACAGAAAGTCGAGGGGAAAATAGGTCAATATATACATTGCTATATGGTGAACTAAGCCTTAGGGCGGCAACAGTGGAGAGGACCTGACCCTTAGAAACGTACAAGTAAGCTGGAATCTTCAAAATTTCAAATCTTTATAAGTAAAAAGATTTATTAAAATGAATAACCAAGTGTTTTAATTGACAACAGAAGATGAAATCAATAAACCCTGAGAACATAGAAAAAAGTTAAATAAAGATATGAGCAGAACTTAATACAACAGAAAACGTATAAAATTCAGGTGATTTAGTAAGTCCAAAGAATCTTCTTTGAAAAGATTTAAAAGACTCACTTTGATTAAGGAAAACAAAAACATAAGTAAAGAATATACAGAAAGAGTCAGGACAATGTTAGAGCAGAGAATATATGAAATGCCAGTAAATTTGAACATTTCTGGAAAGTGGACCATTTCCTAGCTCCTAAAGTTTACCAAAACTGACACAAGAGGAAATCATTTAAGGTCATCATGTCTGCCCTTGGCATTCTCGGAACGCCCTGGCCTCAGAATGCAGCCTCTGTAGTCCATGGTAACCTGCGGAGAGGGGGCGGGGCTGAGGGAGGTTGGAACACTGCCCTCACTGAGGGAGTGGGTGTGGCCATCTCTGCTGTGACTGAACAAAGGGCAGGGGAGCAGGGGGCCCAGGGCAGGGCCCTCAGAGCCCGGCAGGCCCAGTGGAGTGTCACAAGCATTTAGGCCCAGGCCAAAGGGCGATTTCTTTGTCTGCACAGATGCCCAAACTCTCACCTTTCCACTCAGGCCGCCCTCTTACTTGAAGTGTGTGTGGAACCTGTCCGCGCAGTACACCTCGCTGCACAGCTAAGCATAGGTCTGGGCATCGTAGCTTCCTGCCAGGTGACCGAGGCTCACAGGCAGATGGGTCCCTGGGACACACGCGGAGAGGCTCCTGCCCGGCCCACAGGCCACTCACAGCCCCTGCCCCAGATCGGGGGCCGCAAAGCAGCCCTGTCTGAGTCCCCTGCCTCTAGAGGGAGTATTGGACCAACACTTGTAGAAAACGGGGTCCTTGAGGGCCACTCATTGGAGGGAAACAAATAAATCTTTGCCGTCTTTCTTCTGAAACTTACGAGCGTTCACACCTAAGCCTCTTACAAGGTCAGCTGTTTAGCTAAACATGAGCTCATGATCTAAATTTACACAATAATGAAGAAAGCAGCTACAAGGGGAGACAATCAGCCAAAACAATCAATACCAGAATTAGATTCCCAAGGCCATCCATCAGATGTAGGAATAATCGGGTGCAAGGCAGAAATTATACATAAACTGGAACTGAAACAAGGCACGAGGATGTTTTCAAAGACTGGTAGGATCTCTAAAACATTTTTAAAGATCATGTCATTGATAAAGCTAAATACACAAGGGTTGTGTAATACAACAGATTAATCATTGAGAAGAGTGAAATTATGCTGTTTTGAAAACTATGGCAGGTCAGATTTTCTGCCTAATTATATAAGAAGATTTCTCTAATAAATAAACATTATTTCAAAGCCTTATTGGCTGTGAAATAAGTTAAGGGTATTTCAAATGGCTTGTCTGCAAAGAAAGGTGAGATGTAGGGGATCACAGAAAGTCGAGGGGAAAATAGGTCAATATATACATTGCTATATGGTGAACTAAGCCTTAGGCCGGCAACAGTGGAGAGGACCTGACCCTTTGAAACGTACAAGTAAGCTGGAATCTTCAAAAGTTCAAATCTTTATAAGTAAAAAGATTTATTAAAATGAATAACCAAGTGTTTTAATTGACATCAGAAGATGAAAAGAATAAACCCTGAGAACATAGAAAAAAGTTAAATAAAGATAGGAGCAGAACTTAATACAACAGAAAACGTATAAAGTTCAGGTGATTTAGTAAGTCCAAAGAATCTTCTTTGAAAAGATTTAAAAGACACACTTTGATTAAGGAAAACAAAAACATAAGTAAAGAATATACAGAAAGAGTCAGGACAATGTTAGAGCAGAGAATATATGAAATGCCAGTAAATTTGAACATTTCTGTCAAGTGGACCATTTCCTAGCTCCTAAAGTTTACCAAAACTGACACAAGAGGAAATCATTTAAGGTCATCATGTCTGCCCTTGGCATTCTCGGAACACCCTGGCCTCAGAATGCAGCCTCTGTAGTCCATGGTAACCTGCGGAGTGGGGGCGGGGCTGAGGGAGGTTGGAACACTGCCCTCACTGAGGGAGTGGGTGTGGCCATCTCTGCTGTGACTGAACAAAGGGCAGGGGAGCAGGGGGCGCTGGGCAGGGCCCTCAGAGCCCGGCAGGCCCAGTGGAGTGTCACAAGCATTTAGGCCCAGGCCAAAGGGCGCTTTCTTTGTCTGCACAGCTGCCCAAACTCTCACCTTTCCACTCAGGCCGCCCACTTACTTGAAGTGTGTGTGGCACTTGTCCGTGCAGTACACCTCGCTGCACAGCTAAGCATAGGTCTGGGCATCGTAGCTTCCTGCCAGGTGACCGAGGCTCACAGGCAGATGGGTCCCTGGGACACATGCGGAGAGGCTCCTGCCAGGGCCACAGGCCGCCCACTGCCCCTGCCCCAGATCGGGGGCCGCAAAGCAGCCCTGTCGGTGTCCCCTTCCTCTAGAGGGAGTATTGGACCAACACTTGTAGAACACGGGGTCCTTGAGGGCCACTCATTGGAGGGACACAAATAAATCTTTGCCGTCTTTCTTCTGAAACTTACGAGCGTTCACACCTAACCCTCTTACAAGGTCAGCTGTTTAGCTAAACATGAGCTCATGATCTAAATTTACACAATAATGAAGAAAGCAGCTACAAGGGGAGACAATCAGCCAAAACAATCAATACCAGAATTAGATTCCCAAGGCCATCCATCAGATGTAGGAATAATCGGGTGCAAGGCAGAAAATATACATAAAACTGGAACTGAAACAAGGCACGAGGATGTTTTCAAAGACTGGTAGGATCTCTAAAACATTTTTAAAGGACATGTCATTGATAAAGCTAAATACACAAAGGTTGTGTAATACAACAGATTAATCATTGAGAAGAGTGAAATTATGCTGTTTTGAAAACTATGGCAGGTCAGATTTTCTGCCTAATTATATAAGAAGATTTCTCTAAAAAATACACATTATTTCAAAGCCTTATTGGCTGTGAAATAAGTTAAGGGTATTTCAAATGGCTTGTCTGCAAAGAAAGGTGAGATGTAGGGGATCACAGAAAGTCGAGGGGAAAATAGGTCAATATATACATTGCTATATGGTGAACTAAGCCTTAGGCCGGCAACAATGGAGAGGACCTGACCCTTAGAAACGTACAAGTAAGCTGGAATCTTCAAAAGTTCAAATCTTTATAAGTAAAAAGATTTATTAAAATGAATAACCAAGTGTTTTAATTGACATCAGAAGATGAAAACAATAAACCCTGAGAACATAGAAAAAAGTTAAATAAAGATATGAGCAGAACTTAATACAACAGAAAACGTATAAAATTCAGGTGATTTAGTAAGTCCAAAGAATCTTCTTTGAAAAGATTTAAAAGACACACTTTGATTAAGGAAAACAAAAACATAAGTAAAGAATATACAGAAAGAGTCAGGACAATGTTAGAGCAGAGAATATATGAAATGCCAGTAAATTTGAACATTTCTGGAAAGTGGACCATTTCCTAGCTCCTAAAGTTTACCAAAACTGACACAAGAGGAAATCATTTAAGGTCATCATGTCTGCCCTTGGCATTCTCGGAACGCCCTGGCCTCAGAATGCAGCCTCTGTAGTCCATGGTAACCTGCGGAGTGGGGGCGGGGCTGAGGGAGGTTGGAACACTGCCCTCACTGAGGGAGTGGGTGTGGCCATCTCTGCTGTGACTGAACAAAGGGCAGGGGAGCAGGGGGCCCAGGGCAGGGCCCTCAGAGCCCGGCAGGCCCAGTGGAGTGTCACAAGCATTTAGGCCCAGGCCAAAGGGCGCTTTCTTTGTCTGCACAGCTGCCCAAACTCTCACCTTTCCACTCAGGCCGCCCTCTTACTTGAAGTGTGTGTGGAACCTGTCCGCGCAGTACACCTCGCTGCACAGCTAAGCATAGGTCTGGGCATCGTAGCTTCCTGCCAGGTGACCGAGGCTCACAGGCAGATGGGTCCCTTGGACACACGCAGAGAGGCTCCTGCCCGGGCCACTGGCCGCCCACTGCCCCTGCCCCAGATCGGGGGCCGCAAAGCAGCCCTGTCTGAGTCCCCTGCCTCTAGAGGGAGTATTGGACCAACACTTGTAGAAAACGGGGTCCTTGAGGGCCACTCATTGGAGGGACACAAATAAATCTTTGCCGTCTTTCTTCTGAAACTTACGAGCGTTCACACGTAAACCTCTTACAAGGTCAGCTGTTTAGCTAAACATGAGCTCATGATCTAAATTTACACAATAATGAAGAAAGCAGCTACAAGGGGAGACAATCAGCCAAAACAATCAATACCAGAATTAGATTCCCAAGGCCATCCATCAGATGTAGGAATAATCGGGTGCAAGGCAGAAAATATACATAAAACTGGAACTGAAACAAGGCACGAGGATGTTTTCAAAGACTGTTAGGATCTCTAAAACATTTTTAAAGATCATGTCATTGATAAAGCTAAATACACAATGGTTGTGTAATACAAGAGATTAATCATTGAGAAGAGTGAAATTATGCTGTTTTGAGAACTATGGCAGGTCAGATTTTCTGCCTAATTATATAAGAAGATTTCTCTAAAAAATAAACATTATTTCAAAGCCTTATTGGCTGTGAAATAAGTTAAGGGTATTTCAAATGGCTTGTCTGCAAAGAAAGGTGAGATGTAGTGGATCACAGAAAGTCGAGGGGAAAATAGGTCAATATATACATTGCTATATGGTGAACTAAGCCTTAGGCCGGCAACAGTGGAGAGGACCTGACCATTAGAAATGTACAAGTAAGCTGGAATCTTCAAAAGTTCAAATCTTTTTAAGTAAAAATATTTATTAAAATGAATAACCAAGTGTTTTAATTGACATCAGAAGATGAAAACAATAAACCCTGAGAACATAGAAAAAAGTTAAATAAAGATATGAGCAGAACTTAATACAACAGAAAACGTATAAAATTCAGGTGATTTAGTAAGTCCAAAGAATCTTCTTTGAAAAGATTTAAAAGACACACTTTGATTAAGGAAAACAAAAACATAAGTAAAGAATATACAGAAAGAGTCAGGACAATGTTAGAGCAGAGAATATATGAAATGCCAGTAAATTTGAACATTTCTGTCAAGTGGACCATTTCCTAGCTCCTAAAGTTTACCAAAACTGACACAAGAGGAAATCATTTAAGGTCATCATGTCTGCCCTTGGTATTCTCGGAAAGCCCTGGCCTCAGAATGCAGCCTCTGTAGTCCATGGTAACCTGCGGAGAGGGGGCGGGGCTGAGGGAGGTTGGAACACTGCCCTCACTGAGGGAGTGGGTGTGGCCATCTCTGCTGTGACTGAACAAAGGGCAGGGGAGCAGGGGGCCCAGGGAAGGGCCCTCGGAGCCTGGCAGGCCCAGTGGAGTGTCACAAGCATTTAGGCCCAGGCCAAAGGGCGCTTTCTTTGTCTGCACAGCTGCCCAAACTCTCACCTTTCCACTCAGGCCGCCCTCTTACTTGAAGTGTGTGTGGAACCTGTCCGCGCAGTACACCTCGCTGCACAGCTAAGCATAGGTCTGGGCATCGTAGCTTCCTGCCAGGTGACCGAGGCTCACAGGCAGATGGGTCCCTGGGACACACGCAGAGAGGCTCCTGCCCGGCCCACAGGCCGCTCACTGCCCCTGCCCCAGATCGGGGGCTGCAAAGCAGCCCTGTCTGAGTCCCCTGCCTCTAGAGGGTGTATTGGACCAACACTTGTAGAAAACGGGGTCCTTGAGGGCCACTCATTGGAGGGAAACAAATAAATCTTTGCCGTCTTTCTTCTGAAACTTACGAGTGTTCACACCTAAGCCTATTACAACGTTAGCTGTTTAGCTAAACATGAGCTCATGATCTAAATTTACACAATAATGAAGAAAGCAGCTACAAGGGGAGACAATCAGCCAAAACAATCAATACCAGAATTAGATTCCCAAGGCCATCCATCAGATGGAGGAATAATCGGGTGCAAGGCAGAAAATATACATAAACTGGAACTGAAACAAGGCACGAGGATGTTTTCAAAGACTGGTAGGATCTCTAAAACATTTTTAAAGGACATGTCTTTGATAAAGCTAAATACACAAAGGTTGTGTATTACAACAGATTAATCATTGAGAAGAGTGAAATTATGCTGTTTTGAAAACTATGGCAGGTCAGATTTTCTGCCTAATTATATAAGAAGATTTCTCTAAAAAATACACATTATTTCAAAGCCTTATTGGCTGTGAAATAAGTTAAGGGTATTTCAAATGGCTTGTCTGCAAAGAAACGTGAGATGTAGTGGATCACAGAAAGTCGAGGGGAAAACAGGTCAATATATACATTGCTATATGGTGAACTAAGCCTTAGGCCGGCAACAGTGGAGAGAACCTGACCCTTTGAAACGTACAAGTAAGCTGGAATCTTCAAAAGTTCAAATCTTTATAAGTAAAAAGATTTATTAAAATGAATAACCAAGTGTTTTAATTGACATCAGAAGATGAAAGCAATACACCCTGAGAACATAGAAAAAAGTTAAATAAAGATATGAGCAGAACGTAATACAACAGAAAACGTATAAAATTCAGGTGATTTAGTAAGTCCAAAGAATCTTCTTTGAAAAGATTTAAAAGACACACTTTGATTAAGGAAAACAAAAACATAAGTAAAGTATATACAGAAAGAGTCAGGACAATGTTAGAGCAGAGAATATATGAAATGCCAGTAAATTTGAACATTTCTGTCAAGTGGACCATTTCCTAGCTCCTAAAGTTTACCAAAACTGACACAAAAGGAAATCATTTAAGGTCATCATATCTGCCCTTGGCATTCTCGGAACGCCCTGGCCTCAGAATGCAGCCTCTGTAGTCCATGGTAACCTGCGGAGAGGGGGCGGGGCTGAGGGAGGTTGGAACACTGCCCTCACTGAGGGAGTGGGTGTGGCCATCTCTGCTGTGACTGAACAAAGGGCAGGGGAGCAGGGGGCCCAGGGCAGGGCCCTCAGAGCCCGGCAGGCCCAGTGGAGTGTCACAAGCATTTAGGCCCAGGCCAAAGGGCGCTTTCTTTGTCTGCACAGCTGCCCAAACTCTCACCTTTCCACTCATGCCGCCCTCTTACTTGAAGTGTGTGTGGAACCTGTCCGCGCAGTACACCTTGCTGCACAGCGAAGCATAGGTCTGGGCATCGTAGCTTCCTGCCAGGTGACCGAGGCTCACAGGCAGATGTGTCCCTGGGACACACGCGGAGAGGCTCCTGCCCGGGCCACAGGCCGCCCACTGCCCCTGCCCCAGATCGGGGGCCGCAAAGCAGCCCTGTCGGAGTCCCCTGCCTCTAGAGGGAGTATTGGACCAACACTTGTAGAACACGGGGTCCTTAAGGGCCACTCATTGGAGGGACAGAAATAAATCTTTGCCGTCTTTCTTCTGAAACTTACGAGCGTTCACACCTAAGCCTCTTACAAGGTCAGCTGTTTAGCTAAACATGAGCTCATGATCTAAATTTACACAATAATGAAGAAAGCAGCTACAAGGGGAGACAATCAGCCAAAACAATCAATACCAGAATTAGGTTCCCAAGGCCATCCATCAGATGTAGGAATAATCGGGTGCAAGGCAGAAAATATACATAAAACTGGAACTGAAACAAGGCACGAGGATGTTTTCAAAGACTGGTAGGATCTCTAAAACATTTTTAAAGGACATGTCATTGCTAAAGCTAAATACACCAAGGTTGTGTAATACAACAGATTAATCATTGAGAAGAGTGAAATTAAGCTGTTTTGAAAACTATGGCACGTCAGATTTTCTGCCTAATTATATAAGAAGATTTCTCTAAAAAATAAACATTATTTCAAAGCCTTATTGGCTGTGAAATAAGTTAAGGGTATTTCAAATGGCTTGTCTGCAAAGAAAGGTGAGATGTAGTGGATCACAGAAAGTCGAGGGGAAAATAGGTCAATATATACATTGCTATATGGTGAACTAAGCCTTAGGCCGGCAACAGTGGAGAGGACCTGACCCTTTGAAACGTACAAGTAAGCTGGAATCTTCAAAATTTCAAATCTTTATAAGTAAAAAGATTTATTAAAATGAATAACCAAGTGTTTTAATTGACATCAGAAGATGAAATCAATAAACCCTGAGAACATAGAAAAAAGTTAAATAAAGATATGAGCAGAACTTAATACAACAGAAAACGTATAAAATTCAGGTGATTTAGTAAGTCCAAAGAATCTTCTTTGAAAAGATTTAAAAGACTCACTTTGATTAAGGAAAACAAAAACATAAGTAAAGAATATACAGAAAGAGTCAGGACAATGTTAGAGCAGAGAATATATGAAATGCCAGTAAATTTGAACATTTCTGTCAAGTGGACCATTTCCTAGCTCCTAAAGTTTACCAAAACTGACACAAGAGGAAATCATTTAAGGTCATCATGTCTGCCCTTGGCATTCTCGGAACGCCCTGGCCTCAGAATGCAGCCTCTGTAGTCCATGGTAACCTGCGGAGTGGGGGCGGGGCTCAGGGAGGTTGGAACACTGCCCTCACTGAGGGAGTGGGTGTGGCCATCTCTGCTGTGACTGAACAAAGGGCAGGGGAGCAGGGGGCCCAGGGCAGGGCCCTCAGAGCCCGGCAGGCCCAGTGGAGTGTCACAAGCTTTTAGGCCCAGGCCAAAGGGCGCTTTCTTTGTCTGCACAGCTGCCCAAACTCTCACCTTTCCACTCAGGCCGCCCTCTTACTTGAAGTGTGTGTGGAACCTGTCCGCGCAGTACACCTCGCTGCACAGCTAAGCATAGGTCTGGGCATCGTAGCTTCCTGCCAGGTGACCGAGGCTCACAGGCAGATGGGTCCCTGGGACACACGCGGAGAGGCTCCTGCCCGGCCCACAGGCCGCTCACTGCCCCTGCCCCAGATCGGGGGCTGCAAAGCAGCCCTGTCTGAGTCCCCTGCCTCTAGAGGGAGTATTGGACCAACACTTGTAGAAAACGGGGTCCTTGAGGGCCACTCATTGGAGGGACACAAATAAATCTTTGCCGTCTTTCTTCTGAAACTTACGAGCGTTCACACCTAAGCCTCTTACAAGGTTAGCTGTTTAGCTAAACATGAGCTCATGATCTAAATTTACACAATAATGAAGAAAGCAGCTACAAGGGGAGACAATCAGCCAAAACAATCAATACCAGAATTAGATTCCCAAGGCCATCCATCAGATGTAGGAATAATCGGGTGCAAGGCAGAAAATATACATAAACTGGAACTGAAACAAGGCACGAGGATGTTTTCAAAGACTGGTAGGATCTCTAAAACATTTTTAAAGGACATGTCATTGATAAAGCTAAATACACAAAGGTTGTGTAATACAACAGATTAATCATTGAGAAGAGTGAAATTATGCTGTTTTGAAAACTATGGCAGGTCAGATTTTCTGCCTAATTATATAAGAAGATTTCTCTAAAAAATACACATTATTTCATAGCCTTATTGGCTGTGAAATAAGTTAAGGGTATTTCAAATGGCTTGTCTGCAAAGAAAGGTGAGATGTAGTGGATCACAGAAAGTCGAGGGGAAAATAGGTCAATATATACATTGCTATATGGTGAACTAAGCCTTAGGCTGGCAACAGTGGAGAGGACCTGACCCTTTGAAACGTACAAGTAAGCTGGAATCTTCAAAAGTTCAAATCTTTATAAGTAAAAAGATTTATTAAAATGAATAACCAAGTGTTTTAATTGACATCAGAAGATGAAAACAATAAACCCTGAGAACATAGAAAAAAGTTAAATAAAGATATGAGCAGAACTTAATACAACAGAAAACGTACAAAATTCAGGTGATTTAGTAAGTCCAAAGAATCTTCTTTGAAAAGATTTAAAAGACACACTTTGATTAAGGAAAACAAAAACATAAGTAAAGAATATACAGAAAGAGTCAGGACAATGTTAGAGCAGAGAATATATGAAATGCCAGTAAATTTGAACATTTCTGTCAAGTGGACCATTTCCTAGCTCCTAAAGTTTACCAAAACTGACACAAGAGGAAATCATTTTAGGTCATCATGTCTGCCCTTGGCATTCTCGGAACGCCCTGGCCTCAGAATGCAGCCTCTGTAGTCCATGGTAACCTGCGGAGAGGGGGCGGGGCTGAGGGAGGTTGGAACACTGCCCTCACTGAGGGAGTGGGTGTGGCCATCTCTGCTGTGACTGAACAAAGGGCAGGGGAGCAGGGGGCCCAGGGCAGGGCCCTCAGAGCCCGGCAGGCCCAGTGGAGTGTCACAAGCATTTAGGCCCAGGCCAAAGGGTGCTTTCTTTGTCTGCACAGCTGCCCAAACTCTCACCTTTCCACTCAGGCCGCCCTCTTACTTGAAGTGTGTGTGGAACCTGTCCGCGCAGTACACCTCGCTGCACAGCGAAGCATAGGTCTGGGCATCGTAGCTTCCTGCCAGGTGACCGAGGCTCACAGGCAGATGTGTCCCTGGGACACACGCGGAGAGGTTCCTGCCCGGGCCACAGGCCGCCCACTGCCCCTGCCCCAGATCGGGGGCCGCAAAGCAGCCCTGTCGGAGTCCCCTGCCTCTAGAGGGTGTATTGGACCAACATTTGTAGAACACGGGGTCCTTGAGGGCCACTCATTGGAGGGACACAAATAAATCTTTGCCGTCTTTCTTCTGAAACTTACGAGCGTTCACACCTAAGCATCTTACAAGGTCAGCTGTTTAGCTAAACATGAGCTCATGATCTAAATTTACACAATAATGAAGAAAGCAGCTACAAGGGGAGACAATCAGCCAAAACAATCAATACCAGAATTAGATTCCCAAGGCCATCCATCAGATGTAGGAATAATCGGGTGCAAGGCAGAAAATATACATAAACTGGAACTGAAACAAGGCACGAGGATGTTTTCAAAGACTGGTAGGATCTCTAAAACATTTTTAAAGGACATGTCATTGATAAAGCTAAATACACAAAGGTTGTGTAATACAACAGATTAATCATTGAGAAGAGTGAAATTATGCTGTTTTGAAAACTATGGCAGGTCAGATTTTCTGCCTAATTATATAAGAAGATTTCTCTAAAAAATACACATTATTTCATAGC
Organism: Mesoplodon mirus; assembly: GCF_964341445.2. NCBI lineage: Eukaryota > Metazoa > Chordata > Mammalia > Artiodactyla > Ziphiidae > Mesoplodon > Mesoplodon mirus. The sequence continues at coordinate 141,260,048 of NC_138976.1, read as the reverse complement.
CTTATTGGCTGTGAAATAAGTTAAGGGTATTTCAAATGGCTTGTCTGCAAAGAAAGGTGAGATGTAGTGGATCACAGAAAGTCGAGGGGAAAATAGGTCAATATATACATTGCTATATGGTGAACTAAGCCTTAGGCTGGCAACAGTGGAGAGGACCTGACCCTTTGAAACGTACAAGTAAGCTGGAATCTTCAAAAGTTCAAATCTTTATAAGTAAAAAGATTTATTAAAATGAATAACCAAGTGTTTTAATTGACATCAGAAGATGAAAACAATAAACCCTGAGAACATAGAAAAAAGTTAAATAAAGATATGAGCAGAACTTAATACAACAGAAAACGTACAAAATTCAGGTGATTTAGTAAGTCCAAAGAATCTTCTTTGAAAAGATTTAAAAGACACACTTTGATTAAGGAAAACAAAAACATAAGTAAAGAATATACAGAAAGAGTCAGGACAATGTTAGAGCAGAGAATATATGAAATGCCAGTAAATTTGAACATTTCTGTCAAGTGGACCATTTCCTAGCTCCTAAAGTTTACCAAAACTGACACAAGAGGAAATCATTTTAGGTCATCATGTCTGCCCTTGGCATTCTCGGAACGCCCTGGCCTCAGAATGCAGCCTCTGTAGTCCATGGTAACCTGCGGAGAGGGGGCGGGGCTGAGGGAGGTTGGAACACTGCCCTCACTGAGGGAGTGGGTGTGGCCATCTCTGCTGTGACTGAACAAAGGGCAGGGGAGCAGGGGGCCCAGGGCAGGGCCCTCAGAGCCCGGCAGGCCCAGTGGAGTGTCACAAGCATTTAGGCCCAGGCCAAAGGGTGCTTTCTTTGTCTGCACAGCTGCCCAAACTCTCACCTTTCCACTCAGGCCGCCCTCTTACTTGAAGTGTGTGTGGAACCTGTCCGCGCAGTACACCTCGCTGCACAGCGAAGCATAGGTCTGGGCATCGTAGCTTCCTGCCAGGTGACCGAGGCTCACAGGCAGATGTGTCCCTGGGACACACGCGGAGAGGTTCCTGCCCGGGCCACAGGCCGCCCACTGCCCCTGCCCCAGATCGGGGGCCGCAAAGCAGCCCTGTCGGAGTCCCCTGCCTCTAGAGGGTGTATTGGACCAACATTTGTAGAACACGGGGTCCTTGAGGGCCACTCATTGGAGGGACACAAATAAATCTTTGCCGTCTTTCTTCTGAAACTTACGAGCGTTCACACCTAAGCATCTTACAAGGTCAGCTGTTTAGCTAAACATGAGCTCATGATCTAAATTTACACAATAATGAAGAAAGCAGCTACAAGGGGAGACAATCAGCCAAAACAATCAATACCAGAATTAGATTCCCAAGGCCATCCATCAGATGTAGGAATAATCGGGTGCAAGGCAGAAAATATACATAAACTGGAACTGAAACAAGGCACGAGGATGTTTTCAAAGACTGGTAGGATCTCTAAAACATTTTTAAAGGACATGTCATTGATAAAGCTAAATACACAAAGGTTGTGTAATACAACAGATTAATCATTGAGAAGAGTGAAATTATGCTGTTTTGAAAACTATGGCAGGTCAGATTTACTGCCTAATTATATAAGAAGATTTCTCTAAAAAATACACATTATTTCAAAGCCTTATTGGCTGTGAAATAAGTTAAGGGTATTTCAAATGGCTTGTCTGCAAAGAAAGGTGAGATGTAGTGGATCACAGAAAGTCGAGGGGAAAATAGGTCAATATATACATTGCTATATGGTGAACTAAGCCTTAGGCTGGCAACAGTGGAGAGGACCTGACCCTTAGAAACGTACAAGTAAGCTGGAATCTTCAAAAGTTCAAATCTTTATAAGTAAAAAGATTTATTAAAATGAATAACCAAGTGTTTTAATTGACATCAGAAGATGAAAACAATAAACCCTTAGAACATAGAAAAAAGTTAAATAAAGATATGAGCAGAACTTAATACAACAGAAAACGTATAAAATTCAGGTGATTTAGTAAGTCCAAAGAATCTTCTTTGAAAAGATTTAAAAGACACACTTTGATTAAGGAAAACAAAAACATAAGTAAAGAATATACAGAAAGAGTCAGGACAATGTTAGAGCAGAGAATATATGAAATGCCAGTAAATTTGAACATTTCTGTCAAGTGGACCATTTCCTAGCTCCTAAAGTTTACCAAAACTGACACAAGAGGAAATCATTTTAGGTCATCATGTCTGCCCTTGGCATTCTCGGAACGCCCTGGCCTCAGAATGCAGCCTCTGTAGTCCATGGTAACCTGCGGAGAGGGGGCGGGGCTGAGGGAGGTTGGAACACTGCCCTCACTGAGGGAGTGGGTGTGGCCATCTCTGCTGTGACTGAACAAAGGGCAGGGGAGCAGGGGGCCCAGGGCAGGGCCCTCAGAGCCCGGCAGGCCCAGTGGAGTGTCACAAGCATTTAGGCCCAGGCCAAAGGGTGCTTTCTTTGTCTGCACAGCTGCCCAAACTCTCACCTTTCCACTCAGGCCGCCCTCTTACTTGAAGTGTGTGTGGAACCTGTCCGCGCAGTACACCTCGCTGCACAGCTAAGCATAGGTCTGGGCATCGTAGCTTCCTGCCAGGTGACCGAGGCTCACAGGCAGATGTGTCCCTGGGACACACGCGGAGAGGTTCCTGCCCGGGCCACAGGCCGCCCACTGCCCCTGCCCCAGATCGGGGGCCGCAAAGCAGCCCTGTCGGAGTCCCCTGCCTCTAGAGGGAGTATTGGACCAACACTTGTACAACACGGGGTCCTTGAGGGCCACTCATTGGAGGGACACAAATAAATCTTTGCCGTCTTTCTTCTGAAACTTACGAGCGTTCACACCTAAGCATCTTACAAGGTCAGCTGTTTAGCTAAACATGAGCTCATGATCTAAATTTACACAATAATGAAGAAAGCAGCTACAAGGGGAGACAATCAGCCAAAACAATCAATACCAGAATTAGATTCCCAAGGCCATCCATCAGATGTAGGAATAATCGGGTGCAAGGCAGAAAATATACATAAACTGGAACTGAAACAAGGCACGAGGATGTTTTCAAAGACTGGTAGGATCTCTAAAACATTTTTAAAGGACATGTCATTGATAAAGCTAAATACACAAAGGTTGTGTAATACAACAGATTAATCATTGAGAAGAGTGAAATTATGCTGTTTTGAAAACTATGGCAGGTCAGATTTTCTGCCTAATTATATAAGAAGATTTCTCTAAAAAATACACATTATTTCAAAGCCTTATTGGCTGTGAAATAAGTTAAGGGTATTTCAAATGGCTTGTCTGCAAAGAAAGGTGAGATGTAGTGGATCACAGAAAGTCGAGGGGAAAATAGGTCAATATATACATTGCTATATGGTGAACTAAGCCTTAGGCTGGCAACAGTGGAGAGGACCTGACCCTTTGAAACGTACAAGTAAGCTGGAATCTTCAAAAGTTCAAATCTTTATAAGTAAAAAGATTTATTAAAATGAATAACCAAGTGTTTTAATTGACATCAGAAGATGAAAACAATAAACACTTAGAACATAGAAAAAAGTTAAATAAAGATATGAGCAGAACTTAATACAACAGAAAACGTATAAAATTCAGGTGATTTAGTAAGTCCAAAGAATCTTCTTTGAAAAGATTTAAAAGACACACTTTGATTAAGGAAAACAAAAACATAAGTAAAGAATATACAGAAAGAGTCAGGACAATGTTAGAGCAGAGAATATATGAAATGCCAGTAAATTTGAACATTTCTGTCAAGTGGACCATTTCCTAGCTCCTAAAGTTTACCAAAACTGACACAAGAGGAAATCATTTAAGGTCATCATGTCTGCCCTTGGCATTCTCGGAACGCCCTGGCCTCAGAATGCAGCCTCTGTAGTCCATGGTAACCTGCGGAGAGGGGGCGGGGCTGAGGGAGGTTGGAACACTGCCCTCACTGAGGGAGTGGGTGTGGCCATCTCTGCTGTGACTGAACAAAGGGCAGGGGAGCAGGGGGCCCAGGGCAGGGCCCTCAGAGCCCGGCAGGCCCAGTGGAGTGTCACAAGCATTTAGGCCCAGGCCAAAGGGCGCTTTCTTTGTCTGCACAGCTGCCCAAACTCTCACCTTTCCACTCAGGCCGCCCTCTTACTTGAAGTGTGTGTGGAACCTGTCCGTGCAGTACACCTCGCAGCACAGCTAAGTATAGGTCTGGGCATCGTAGCTTCCTGCCAGGTGACCGAGGCTCACAGGCAGATGGGTCCCTGGGACACACGCGGAGAGGCTCCTGCCCGGGCCACAGGCCGCCCACTGCCCCTGCCCCAGATCGGGGGCCACAAAGCAGCCCTGTCTGAGTCCCCTCCCTGTAGAGGGAGTATTGTACCAACACTTGTAGAAAACGGGGTCCTTGAGGGCCACTCATTGGAGGGACACAAATAAATCTTTGCCGTCTTTCTTCTGAAACTTACGAGCGTTCACACCTAAGCCTCTTACAAGGTCAGCTGTTTAGCTAAACATGAGCTCATGATCTAAATTTACACAATAATGAAGAAAGCAGCTACAAGGGGAGACAATCAGCCAAAACAATCAATACCAGAATTAGATTCCCAAGGCCATCCATCAGATGTAGGAATAATCGGGTGCAAGGCAGAAAATATACATAAACTGGAACTGAAACAAGGCACGAGGATGTTTTCAAAGACTGGTAGGATCTCTAAAACATTTTTAAAGGACATGTCATTGATAAAGCTAAATACACAAAGGTTGTGTAATACAACAGATTAATCATTGAGAAGAGTGAAATTATGCTGTTTTGAAAACTATGGCAGTTCAGATTTTCTGCCTAATTATATAAGAAGATTTCTCTAAAAAATACACATTATTTCAAAGCCTTATTGGCTGTGAAATAAGTTAAGCGTATTTCAAATGGCTTGTCTGCAAAGAAAGGTGAGATGTAGTGGATCACAGAAAGTCGATGGGAAAATAGGTCAATATATACATTGCTATATGGTGAACTAAGCCTTAGGCTGGCAGCAGTGGAGAGGACCTGACCCTTAGAAACGTACAAGTAAGCTGGAATCTTCAAAAGTTCAAATCTTTATAAGTAAAAAGATTTATTAAAATGAATAACCAAGTGTTTTAATTGACATCAGAAGATGAAAACAATAAACCCTTAGAACATAGAAAAAAGTTAAATAAAGATATGAGCAGAACTTAATACAACAGAAAACGTATAAAATTCAGGTGATTTAGTAAGTCCAAAGAATCTTCTTTGAAAAGATTTAAAAGACACACTTTGATTAAGGAAAACAAAAACATAAGTAAAGAATATACAGAAAGAGTCAGGACAATGTTAGAGCAGAGAATATATGAAATGCCAGTAAATTTGAACATTTCTGTCAAGTGGACCATTTCCTAGCTCCTAAAGTTTACCAAAACTGACACAAGAGGAAATCATTTTAGGTCATCATGTCTGCCCTTGGCATTCTCGGAACGCCCTGGCCTCAGAATGCAGCCTCTGTAGTCCATGGTAACCTGCGGAGAGGGGGCGGGGCTGAGGGAGGTTGGAACACTGCCCTCACTGAGGGAGTGGGTGTGGCCATCTCTGCTGTGACTGAACAAAGGGCAGGGGAGCAGGGGGCCCAGGGCAGGGCCCTCAGAGCCCGGCAGGCCCAGTGGAGTGTCACAAGCATTTAGGCCCAGGCCAAAGGGTGCTTTCTTTGTCTGCACAGCTGCCCAAACTCTCACCTTTCCACTCAGGCCGCCCTCTTACTTGAAGTGTGTGTGGAACCTGTCCGCGCAGTACACCTCGCTGCACAGCGAAGCATAGGTCTGGGCATCGTAGCTTCCTGCCAGGTGACCGAGGCTCACAGGCAGATGTGTCCCTGGGACACACGCGGAGAGGTTCCTGCCCGGGCCACAGGCCGCCCACTGCCCCTGCCCCAGATCGGGGGCCGCAAAGCAGCCCTGTCGGAGTCCCCTGCCTCTAGAGGGAGTATTGGACCAACACTTGTAGAACACGGGGTCCTTGAGGGCCACTCATTGGAGGGACACAAATAAATCTTTGCCGTCTTTCTTCTGAAACTTACGAGCGTTCACACCTAAGCATCTTACAAGGTCAGCTGTTTAGCTAAACATGAGCTCATGATCTAAATTTACACAATAATGAAGAAAGCAGCTACAAGGGGAGACAATCAGCCAAAACAATCAATACCAGAATTAGATTCCCAAGGCCATCCATCAGATGTAGGAATAATCGGGTGCAAGGCAGAAAATATACATAAACTGGAACTGAAACAAGGCACGAGGATGTTTTCAAAGACTGGTAGGATCTCTAAAACATTTTTAAAGGACATGTCATTGATAAAGCTAAATACACAAAGGTTGTGTAATACAACAGATTAATCATTGAGAAGAGTGAAATTATGCTGTTTTGAAAACTATGGCAGGTCAGATTTTCTGCCTAATTATATAAGAAGATTTCTCTAAAAAATACACATTATTTCAAAGCCTTATTGGCTGTGAAATAAGTTAAGGGTATTTCAAATGGCTTGTCTGCAAAGAAAGGTGAGATGTAGTGGATCACAGAAAGTCGAGGGGAAAATAGGTCAATATATACATTGCTATATGGTGAACTAAGCCTTAGGCTGGCAACAGTGGAGAGGACCTGACCCTTTGAAACGTACAAGTAAGCTGGAATCTTCAAAAGTTCAAATCTTTATAAGTAAAAAGATTTATTAAAATGAATAACCAAGTGTTTTAATTGACATCAGAAGATGAAAACAATAAACCCTTAGAACATAGAAAAAAGTTAAATAAAGATATGAGCAGAACTTAATACAACAGAAAACGTATAAAATGCAGGTGATTTAGTAAGTCCAAAGAATCTTCTTTGAAAAGATTTAAAAGACACACTTTGATTAAGGAAAACAAAAACATAAGTAAAGAATATACAGAAAGAGTCAGGACAATGTTAGAGCAGAGAATATATGAAATGCCAGTAAATTTGAACATTTCTGTCAAGTGGACCATTTCCTAGCTCCTAAAGTTTACCAAAACTGACACAAGAGGAAATCATTTTAGGTCATCATGTCTGCCCTTGGCATTCTCGGAACGCCCTGGCCTCAGAATGCAGCCTCTGTAGTCCATGGTAACCTGCGGAGAGGGGGCGGGGCTGAGGGAGGTTGGAACACTGCCCTCACTGAGGGAGTGGGTGTGGCCATCTCTGCTGTGACTGAACAAAGGGCAGGGGAGCAGGGGGCCCAGGGCAGGGCCCTCAGAGCCCGGCAGGCCCAGTGGAGTGTCACAAGCATTTAGGCCCAGGCCAAAGGGCGCTTTCTTTGTCTGCACAGCTGCCCAAACTCTCACCTTTCCACTCAGGCCGCCCTCTTACTTGAAGTGTGTGTGGAACCTGTCCGCGCCGTACACCTCGCTGCAAAGCTAAGCATAGGTCTGGGCATCGTAGCTTCCTGCCAGGTGACCGAGGCTCACAGGCAGATGGGTCCCTGGGACACACGCGGAGAGATTCCTGCCCTGGCCACAGGCCGCCCACAGCCCCTGCCCCAGATCGGGGGCCGCAAAGCAGCCCTCTCAGAGTCCCCTGCCTCTAGAGGGTGTATTGGACCAACACTTGTAGAACACGGGGTCCTTGAGGGCCACTCATTGGAGGGACACAAATAAATCTTTGCCGTCTTTCTTCTGAAACTTACGAGCGTTCACACCTAAGCCTCTTACAAGGTCAGCTGTTTAGCTAAACATGAGCTCATGATCTAAATTTACACAATAATGAAGAAAGCAGCTACAAGTGGAGACAATCAGCCAAAACAATCAATACCAGAATTAGATTCCCAAGGCCATCCATCAGATGTAGGAATAATCGGGTGCAAGGCAGAAAATATACATAAAACTGGAACTGAAACAAGGCACGAGGATGTTTTCAAAGACTGGTAGGATCTCTAAAACATTTTTAAAGGACATGTCATTGATAAAGCTAAATACACAAAGGTTGTGTAATACAACAGATTAATCATTGAGAAGAGTGAAATTATGCTGTTTTGAAAACTATGGCAGGTCAGATTTTCTGCCTAATTATATAAGAAGTTTTCTCTAAAAAATACACATTATTTCAAAGCCTTATTGGCTGTGAAATAAGTTAAGGGTATTTCCAATGGCTTGTCTGCAAAGAAAGGTGAGATGTAGGGAATCACAGAAAGTCGAGGGCAAAATAGGTCAATATATACATTGCTATATGGGGAACTAAGCCTTAGGCCGGCAACAGTGGAGAGGACCTGACCCTTTGAAACGTACAAGTAAGCTGGAATCTTCAAAAGTTCAAATCTTTATAAGTAAAAAGATTTATTAAAATGAATAACCAAGTGTTTTAATTGACATCAGAAGATGAAAAGAATACACCCTGAGAACATAGAAAAAATTTAAATAAAGACATGAGCAGAACTTAATACAACAGAAAACGTATAAAATTCAGGTGATTTAGTAAGTCCAAAGAATCTTCTTTGAAAAGATTGAAAAGACACACTTTGATTAAGGAAAACAAAAACATAAGTAAAGAATATACAGAAAGAGTCAGGACAATGTTAGAGCAGAGAATATATGAAATGCCAGTAAATTTGAACATTTCTGTCAAGTGGACCATTTCCTAGCTCCTAAAGTTTACCAAAACTGACACAAGAGGAAATCATTTAAGGTCATCATGTCTGCCCTTGGCATTCTCGGAACGCCCTGGCCTCAGAATGCAGCCTCTGTAGTCCATGGTAACCTGCGGAGAGGGGGCGGGGCTGAGGGAGGTTGGAACACTGCCCTCACTGAGGGAGTGGGTGTGGCCATCTCTGCTGTGACTGAACAAAGGGCAGGGGAGCAGGGGGCCCAGGGCAGGGCCCTCAGAGCCCGGCAGGCCCAGTGGAGTGTCACAAGCATTTAGGCCCAGGCCAAAGGGCGCTTTCTTTGTCTGCACAGCTGCCCAAACTCTCACCTTTCCACTCAGGCCGCCCTCTTACTTGAAGTGTGTGTGGAACCTGTCCGCGCAGTACACCTCGCTGCACAGCGAAGCATAGGTCTGGGCATCGTAGCTTCCTGCCAGGTGACCGAGGCTCACAGGCAGATGTGTCCCTGGGACACACGCGGAGAGGTTCCTGCCCTGGCCACAGGCCGCCCACTGCCCCTGCCCCAGATCGGGGGCCGCAAAGCAGCCCTGTCGGAGTCCCCTGCCTCTAGAGGGTGTATTGGACCAACACTTGTAGAACACGGGGTCCTTGAGGGCCACTCATTGGAGGGACACAAATAAATCTTTGCCGTCTTTCTTCTGAAACTTACGAGCGTTCACACCTAAGCCTCTTACAAGGTCAGCTGTTTAGCTAAACATGAGCTCATGATCTAAATTTACACAATAATGAAGAAAGCAGCTACAAGTGGAGACAATCAGCCAAAACAATCAATACCAGAATTAGATTCCCAAGGCCATCCATCAGATGTAGGAATAATCGGGTGCAAGGCAGAAAATATACATAAAACTGGAACTGAAACAAGGCACGAGGATGTTTTCAAAGACTGGTAGGATCTCTAAAACATTTTTAAAGGACATGTCATTGATAAAGCTAAATACACAAAGGTTGTGTAATACAACAGATTAATCATTGAGAAGAGTGAAATTATGCTGTTTTGAAAACTATGGCAGGTCAGATTTTCTGCCTAATTATATAAGAAGATTTCTCTAAAAAATACACATTATTTCAAAGCCTTATTGGCTGTGAAATAAGTTAAGGGTATTTCCAATGGCTTGTCTGCAAAGAAAGGTGAGATGTAGGGAATCACAGAAAGTCGAGGGCAAAATAGGTCAATATATACATTGCTATATGGGGAACTAAGCCTTAGGCCGGCAACAGTGGAGAGGACCTGACCCTTTGAAACGTACAAGTAAGCTGGAATCTTCAAAAGTTCAAATCTTTATAAGTAAAAAGATTTATTAAAATGAATAACCAAGTGTTTTAATTGACATCAGAAGATGAAAACAATAAACCCTTAGAACATAGAAAAAAGTTAAATAAAGATATGAGCAGAACTTAATACAACAGAAAACGTATAAAATTCAGGTGATTTAGTAAGTTCAAAGAATCTTCTTTGAAAAGATTTAAAAGACACACTTTGATTAAGGAAAACAAAAACATAAGTAAAGAATATACAGAAAGAGTCAGGACAATGTTAGAGCAGAGAATATATGAAATGCCAGTAAATTTGAACATTTCTGGAAAGTGGACCATTTCCTAGCTCCTAAAGTTTACCAAAACTGACACAAGAGGAAATCATTTAAGGTCATCATGTCTGCCCTTGGCATTGTCGGAACGCCCTGGCCTCAGAATGCAGCCTCTGTAGTCCATGGTAACCTGCGGAGAGGGGGCGGGGCTGAGGGAGGTTGGAACACTGCCCTCACTGAGGGAGTGGGTGTGGCCATCTCTGCTGTGACTGAACAAAGGGCAGGGGAGCAGGGGGCCCAGGGCAGGGCCCTCAGAGCCCGGCAGGCCCAGTGGAGTGTCACAAGCATTTAGGCCCAGGCCAAAGGGCGCTTTCTTTGTCTGCACAGCTGCCCAAACTCTCACCTTTCCACTCAGGCCGCCCTCTTACTTGAAGTGTGTGTGGAACCTGTCCGCGCAGTACACCTCGCTGCACAGCGAAGCATAGGTCTGGGCATCGTAGCTTCCTGCCAGGTGACCGAGGCTCACAGGCAGATGTGTCCCTGGGACACACGCGGAGAGGCTCCTGCCCGGGCCACAGGCCGCCCACTGCCCCTGCCCCAGATCAGGGGCCGCAAAGCAGCCCTGTCGGAGTCCCCTGCCTCTAGAGGGAGTATTGGACCAACACTTGTAGAAAACGGGGTCCTTGAGGGCCACTCATTGGAGGGACACAAATAAATCTTTGCCGTCTTTCTTCTGAAACATACGAGCGTTCACACATAAACCTCTTACAAGGTCAGCTGTTTAGCTAAACATGAGCTCATGATCTAAATTTACACAATAATGAAGAAAGCAGCTACAAGGGGAGACAATCAGCCAAAACAATCAATACCAGAATTAGATTCCCCAGGCCATCCATCAGATGTAGGAATAATCGGGTGCAAGGCAGAAAATATACACAAAACTGGAACTGAAACAAGGCACGAGGATGTTTTCAAAGACTGGTAGGATCTCTAAAACATTTTTAAAGGACATGTCATTGATAAAGCTAAATACACAAAGGTTGTGTAATACAACCGATTAATCATTGAGAAGAGTGAAATTATGCTGTTTTGAAAACTATGGCAGGTCAGATTTTCTGCCTAATTATATAAGAAGATTTCTCTAAAAAATACACATTATTTCAAAGCCTTATTGGCTGTGAAATAAGTTAAGGGTATTTCAAATGGCTTGTCTGCAAAGAAATGTGAGATGTAGGGAATCACAGAAAGTCGAGGGCAAAATAGGTCAATATATACATTGCTATATGGGGAACTAAGCCTTAGGCCGGCAACAGTGGAGAGGACCTGACCCTTTGAAACGTACAAGTAAGCTGGAATCTTCAAAAGTTCAAATCTTTATAAGTAAAAAGATTTATTAAAATGAATAACCAAGTGTTTTAATTGACATCAGAAGATGAAAACAATAAACCCTTAGAACATAGAAAAAAGTTAAATAAAGATATGAGCAGAACTTAATACAACAGAAAACGTATAAAATTCAGGTGATTTAGTAAGTCCAAAGAATCTTCTTTGAAAAGATTTAAAAGACACACTTTGATTAAGGAAAACAAAAACATAAGTAAAGAATATACAGAAAGAGTCAGGACAATGTTAGAGCAGAGAATATATGAAATGCCAGTAAATTTGAACATTTCTGTCAAGTGGACCATTTCCTAGCTCCTAAAGTTTACCAAAACTGACACAAGAGGAAATCATTTAAGGTCATCATGTCTGCCCTTGGCATTCTCGGAACACCCTGGCCTCAGAATGCAGCCTCTGTAGTCCATGGTAACCTGCGGAGAGGGGGCGGGGCTGAGGGAGGTTGGAACACTGCCCTCACTGAGGGAGTGGGTGTGGCCATCTCTGCTGTGACTGAACAAAGGGCAGGGGAGCAGGGGGCCCAGGGCAGGGCCCTCAGAGCCCGGCAGGCCCAGTGGAGTGTCACAAGCATTTAGGCCCAGGCCAAAGGGCGCTTTCTTTGTCTGCACAGCTGCCCAAACTCTCACCTTTCCACTCAGGCCGCCCTCTTACTTGAAGTGTGTGTGGAACCTGTCCGCGCAGTACACCTCGCTGCACAGCGAAGCATAGGTCTGGGCATCGTAGCTTCCTGCCAGGTGACCGAGGCTCACAGGCAGATGTGTCCCTGGGACACACGCGGAGAGGCTCCTGCCCGGGCCACACGCCGCCCACTGCCCCTGCCCCAGATCGGGGGCCGCAAAGCAGCCCTGTCGGAGTCCCCTGCCTCTAGAGGGAGTATTGGACCAACACTTGTACAAAACGGGGTCCTTGAGGGCCACTCATTGGAGGGACACAAATAAATCTTTGCCGTCTTTCTTCTGAAACATACGAGCGTTCACACATAAACCTCTTACAAGGTCAGCTGTTTAGCTAAACATGAGCTCATGATCTAAATTTACACAATAATGAAGAAAGCAGCTACAAGGGGAGACAATCAGCCAAAACAATCAATACCAGAATTAGATTCCCCAGGCCATCCATCAGATGTAGGAATAATCGGGTGCAAGGCAGAAAATATACACAAAACTGGAACTGAAACAAGGCACGAGGATGTTTTCAAAGACTGGTAGGATCTCTAAAACATTTTTAAAGGACATGTCATTGATAAAGCTAAATACACAAAGGTTGTGTAATACAACCGATTAATCATTGAGAAGAGTGAAATTATGCTGTTTTGAAAACTATGGCAGGTCAGATTTTCTGCCTAATTATATAAGAAGATTTCTCTAAAAAATACACATTATTTCAAAGCCTTATTGGCTGTGAAATAAGTTAAGGGTATTTCAAATGGCTTGTCTGCAAAGAAATGTGAGATGTAGGGAATCACAGAAAGTCGAGGGCAAAATAGGTCAATATATACATTGCTATATGGGGAACTAAGCCTTAGGCCGGCAACAGTGGAGAGGACCTGACCCTTTGAAACGTACAAGTAAGCTGGAATCTTCAAAAGTTCAAATCTTTATAAGTAAAAAGATTTATTAAAATGAATAACCAAGTGTTTTAATTGACATCAGAAGATGAAAACAATAAACCCTTAGAACATAGAAAAAAGTTAAATAAAGATATGAGCAGAACTTAATACAACAGAAAACGTATAAAATTCAGGTGATTTAGTAAGTCCAAAGAATCTTCTTTGAAAAGATTTAAAAGACACACTTTGATTAAGGAAAACAAAAACATAAGTAAAGAATATACAGAAAGAGTCAGGACAATGTTAGAGCAGAGAATATATGAAATGCCAGTAAATTTGAACATTTCTGTCAAGTGGACCATTTCCTAGCTCCTAAAGTTTACCAAAACTGACACAAGAGGAAATCATTTAAGGTCATCATGTCTGCCCTTGGCATTCTCGGAACACCCTGGCCTCAGAATGCAGCCTCTGTAGTCCATGGTAACCTGCGGAGAGGGGGCGGGGCTGAGGGAGGTTGGAACACTGCCCTCACTGAGGGAGTGGGTGTGGCCATCTCTGCTGTGACTGAACAAAGGGCAGGGGAGCAGGGGGCCCAGGGCAGGGCCCTCAGAGCCCGGCATGCCCAGTGGAGTGTCACAAGCATTTAGGCCCAGGCCAAAGGGCGCTTTCTTTGTCTGCACAGCTGCCCAAACTCTCACCTTTCCACTCAGGCCGCCCTCTTACTTGAAGTGTGTGTGGAACCTGTCCGCGCAGTACACCTCGCTGCACAGCGAAGCATAGGTCTGGGCATCGTAGCTTCCTGCCAGGTGACCGAGGCTCACAGGCAGATGTGTCCCTGGGACACACGTGGAGAGGCTCCTGCCCGGGCCACAGGCCGCCCACTGCCCCAGCCCCAGATCGGGGGCCGCAAAGCAGCCCTGTCGGAGTCCCCTGCCTCAAGAGGGAGTATTGGACCAACACTTGTACAAAACGGGGTCCTTGAGGGCCACTCATTGGAGGGACACAAATAAATCTTTGCCGTCTTTCTTCTGAAACATACGAGCGTTCACACCTAAACCTCTTACAAGGTCAGCTGTTTAGCTAAACATGAGCTCATGATCTAAATTTACACAATAATGAAGAAAGCAGCTACAAGGGGAGACAATCAGCCAAAACAATCAATACCAGAATTAGATTCCCCAGGCCATCCATCAGATGTAGGAATAATCGGGTGAAAGGCAGAAAATATACACAAACCTGGAACTGAAACAAGGCACGAGGATGTTTTCAAAGACTGGTAGGATCTCTAAAACATTTTTAAAGGACATGTCATTGATAAAGCTAAATACACAAAGGTTGTGTAATACAACAGATTAATCATTGAGAAGAGTGAAATTATGCTGTTTTGAAAACTATGGCAGGTCAGATTTTCTGCCTAATTATATAAGAAGATTTCTCTAAAAAATACACATTATTTCAAAGCCTTATTGGCTGTGAAATAAGTTAAGGGTGTTTCAAATGGCTTGTCTGCAAAGAAAGGTGAGATGTAGGGGATCACAGAAAGTCGAGGGGAAAATAGGTCAATATATACATTGCTATATGGTGAACTAAGCCTTAGGCCTGCAACAGTGGAGAGGACCTGACCCTTAGAAACGTACAAGTAAGCTGGAATCTTCAAAAGTTCAAATTTTTATAAGTAAAAAGATTTATTAAAATGAATAACCAAGTGTTTTAATTGACATCAGAAGATGAAAAGAATAAACCCTGAGAACATAGAAAAAAGTTAAATAAAGATATGAGCAGAACTTAATACAACAGAAAACGTATAAAATTCAGGTGATTTAGTAAGTCCAAAGAATCTTCTTTGAAAAGATTTAAAAGACACACTTTGATTAAGGAAAACAAAAACATAAGTAAAGAATATACAGAAAGAGTCAGGACAATGTTAGAGCAGAGAATATATGAAATGCCAGTAAATTTGAACATTTCTGGAAAGTGGACCATTTCCTAGCTCCTAAAGTTTACCAAAACTGACACAAGAGGAAATCATTTAAGGTCATCATGTCTGCCCTTGGCATTCTCGGAACGCCCTGGCCTCAGAATGCAGCCTCTGTAGTCCATGGTAACCTGCGGAGAGGGGGCGGGGCTGAGGGAGGTTGGAACACTGCCCTCACTGAGGGAGTGGGTGTGGCCATCTCCGCTGTGACTGAACAAAGGGCAGGGGAGCAGGGGGCCCAGGGCAGGGCCCTCAGAGCCCGGCAGGCCCAGTGGAGTGTCACAAGCATTTAGGCCCATGCCAAAGGGCGCATTCTTTGTCTGCACAGCTGCCCAAACTCTCACCTTTCCACTCAGGCCGCCCTCTTACTTGAAGTGTGTGTGGAACCTGTCCGCGCAGTACACCTCGCTGCACAGCGAAGCATAGGTCTGGGCATCGTAGCTTCCTGCCAGGTGACCGAGGCTCACAGGCAGATGGGTCCCTGGGACACACGCGGAGAGGCTCCTGCCCGGGCCACAGGCCGCCCACTGCACCTGCCCCAGTTCGTGGGCCGCAAAGCAGCCCTGTCGGAGTCCCCTGCCTCTAGAGGGTGTATTGGACCAACACTTGTAGAACACGGGGTCCTTGAGGGCCACTCATTGGTGGGACACAAATAAATCTTTGCCGTCTTTCTTCTGAAACTTACGAGCGTTCACACCTAAGCCTCTTACAAGGTCAGCTGTTTAGCTAAACATGAGCTCATGATCTAAATTTACACAATAATGAAGAAAGCAGCTACAAGGGGAGACAATCAGCCAAAACAATCAATACCAGAATTAGATTCCCAAGGCCATCCATCAGATGTAGGAATAATCGGGTGCAAGGCAGAAAATATACATAAAACTGGAACTGAAACAAGGAACGAGGATGTTTTCAAAGACTGGTAGGATCTCTAAAACATTTTTAAAGGACATGTCATTGATAAAGCTAAATACACAAAGGTTGTGTAATACAACAGATTAATCATTGAGAAGAGTGAAATTATGCTGTTTTGAAAACTATGGCAGGTCAGATTTTCTGCCTAATTATATAAGAAGATTTCTCTAAAAAATACACATTATTTCAAAGCCTTATTGGCTGTGAAATAAGTTAAGGGTATTTCAAATGGCTTGTCTGCAAAGAAAGGTGAGATGTAGTGGATCACAGAAAGTCGAGGGGAAAATAGGTCAATATATACATTGTTATATGGTAAACTAAGCCTTAGGCCGGCAACAGTGGAGAGGACCTGACCCTTAGAAACGTACAAGTAAGCTGGAATCTTCAAAAGTTCAAAATTTAAAAGTAAAAAGATTTATTAAAATGAATAACCAAGTGTTTTAATTGACATCAGAAGATGAAAAGAATAAACCCTGAGAACATAGAAAAAAGTTAAATAAAGATAGGAGCAGAACTTAATACAACAGAAAACGTATAAAATTGAGGTGATTTAGTAAGTCCAAAGAATCTTCTTTGAAAAGATTGAAAAGACACACTTTGATTAAGGAAAACAAAAACATAAGTAAATAATATACAGAAAGAGTCAGGACAATGTTATAGCAGAGAATATATGAAATGCCAGTAAATTTGAACATTTCTGTCAAGTGGACCATTTCCTAGCTCCTAAAGTTTACCAAAACTGACACAAGAGGAAATCATTTAAGGTCATCATGTCTGCCCTTGGCATTCTCGGAACGCCCTGGCCTCAGAATGCAGCCTCTGTAGTCCATGGTAACCTGCAGAGAAGGGGCGTGGCTGAGGGAGGTTGGAACACTTCCCTCACTGAGGGAGTGGGTGTGGCCATCTCTGCTGTGACTGAACAAAGGGCAGGGGAGCAGGGGGCCCAGGGCAGGGCCCTCAGAGCCCGGCAGGCCCAGTGGAGTGTCAGAAGCATTTAGGCCCAGGCCAAAGGGCGCTTTCTTTGTCTGCACAGCTGCCCAAACTCTCACCTTTCCACTCAGGCCGCCCTCTTACTTGAAGTGTGTGTGGAACCTGTCCGTGCAGTACACCTCGCTGCACAGCTAAGCATAGGTCTGGGCATCGTAGCTTCCTGCCAGGTGACCGAGGCTCACAGGCAGATGGGTCCCTGGGACACACGCTGAGAGGCTCCTGCCCAGGCCACATGCCGCACACTGCCCCTGCCCCAGATCGGGGGCCGCAAAGCAGCCCTGTCGGAGTCCCCTGCCTCTAGAGGGAGTATTGGACCAACACTTGTAGAAAACGGGGTCCTTGAGGGCCACTCATTGGAGGGACACAAATAAATCTTTGCCGTCTTTCTGCTGAAAATTACGAGCGTTCACACCTAAGCCTCTTACAAGGTCAGCTGTTTAGCTAAACATGAGCTCATGATCTAAATTTACACAATAATGAAGAAAGCAGCTACAAGGGGAGACAATCAGCCAAAACAATCAATACCAGAATTAGATTCCCAAGGCCATCCATCAGATGTAGGAATAATCGGGTGCAAGGCAGAAAATATACATAAAACTGGAACTGAAACAAGGCACGAGGATGTTTTCAAAGACTGGTAGGATCTCTAAAACATTTTTAAAGGACATGTCATTGATAAAGCTAAATACACAAAGGTTGTGTAATACAACAGATTAATCATTGAGAAGAGTGAAATTATGCTGTTTTGAAAACTATGGCAGGTCAGATTTTCTGCCTAATTATATAAGAAGATTTCTCTAAAAAATAAACATTATTTCAAAGCCTTATTGGCTGTGAAATAAGTTAAGGGTATTTCAAATGGCTTGTCTGCAAAGAAAGGTGAGATGTAGTGGATCACAGAAAGTCGAGGGGAAAATAGGTCAATATATACATTGCTATATGGTGAACTAAGCCTTTGGCCGGCAACAGTGGACAGGACCTGACCCTTAGAAACGTACAAGTAAGCTGGAATCTTCAAAAGTTCAAATTTTTATAAGTAAAAAGATTTATTAAAATGAAGAACCAAGTGTTTTAATTGACATCAGAAGATGAAAACAATAAACCCTGAGAACATAGAAAAAAGTTAAATAAAGATAGGAGCAGAACTTAATACAACAGAAAACGTATAAAATTCAGGTGATTTAGTAAGTCCAAAGAATCTTCTTTGAAAAGATTTAAAAGACACACTTTGATTAAGGAAAACAAAAACATAAGTAAAGAATATACAGAAAGAGTCAGGACAATGTTAGAGCAGAGAATATATGAAATGCCAGTAAATTTGAACATTTCTGGAAAGTGGACCATTTCCTAGCTCCTAAAGTTTACCAAAACTGACACAAGAGGAAATCATTTAAGGTCATCATGTCTGCCCTTGGCATTCTCGGAACGCCCTGGCCTCAGAATGCAGCCTCTGTAGTCCATGGTAACCTGCGGAGAGGGGGCGGGGCAGAGGGAGGTTGGAACACTGCCCTCACTGAGGGAGTGGGTGTGGCCATCTCTGCTGTGACTGAACAAAGGGCAGGGGAGCAGGGGGCCCAGGGCAGGGCCCTCAGAGCCCGGCAGGCCCAGTGGAGTGTCACAAGCATTTAGGCCCAGGCCAAAGGGCGCTTTCTTTGTCTGCACAGCTGCCCAAACTCTCACCTTTCCACTCAGGCCGCCCTCTTACTTGAAGTGTGTGTGGAACCTGTCCGCGCAGTACACCTCGCTGCACAGCTAAGCATAGGTCTGGGCATCGTAGCTTCCTGCCAGGTGACCGAGGCTCACAGGCAGATGGGTCCCTGGGACACACGCGGAGAGGATCCTGCCCGGGCCACACGCCGCCCACTGCCCCTGCCCCAGATCGGGGGCCGCAATGCAGCCCTGTCTGAGTCCCCTGCCTCTAGAGGGAGTATTGGACCAACACTTGTAGAAAACGGGGTCCTTGAGGGCCACTCATTGGAGGGACACAAATAAATCTTTGCCGACATTCTGCTGAAACTTACGAGCGTTCACACCTAAGCCTCTTACAAGGTCAGCTGTTTAGCTAAACATGAGCTCATGATCTAAATTTACACAATAATGAAGAAAGCAGCTATAAGGGGAGACAATCAGCCAAAACAATCAATACCAGAATTAGATTCCCAAGGCCATCCATCAGATGTAGGAATAATCGGGTGCAAGGCAGAAAATATACATAAAACTGGAACTGAAACAAGGCACGAGGATGTTTTCAAAGACTGGTAGGATCTCTAAAACATTTTTAAAGATCATGTCATTGATAAAGCTAAATACACAAAGGTTGTGTAATACAACAGATTAATCATTGAGAAGAGTGAAATTATGCTGTTTTGAAAACTATGGCAGGTCAGATTTTCTGCCTAATTATATAAGAAGATTTCTCTAAAAAATACACATTATTTCAAAGCCTTATTGGCTGTGAAATAAGTTAAGGGTATTTCAAATGGCTTGTCTGCAAAGAAAGGTGAGATGTAGTGGATCACAGAAAGTCGAGGGGAAAATAGGTCAATATATTCATTGCTATATGGTGAACTAAGCCTTAGGCCGGCAACAGTGGAGAGAACCTGACCCTTAGAAACGTACAAGTAAGCTGGAATCTTCAAAAGTTCAAATCTTTATAAGTAAAAAGATTTATTAAAATGAATAACCAAGTGTTTTAATTGACATCAGAAGATGAAAACAATAAACCCTGAGAACATAGAAAAAAGTTAAATAAAGATAGGAGCAGAACTTAATACAACAGAAAACGTATAAAATTCAGGTGATTTAGTAAGTCCAAAGAATCTTCTTTGAAAAGATTTAAAAGACACACTTTGATTAAGGAAAACAAAAACATAAGTAAAGTATATACAGAAAGAGTCAGGACAATGTTAGAGCAGAGAATATATGAAATGCCAGTAAATTTGAACATTTCTGTCAAGTGGACCATTTCCTAGCTCCTAAAGTTTACCAAAACTGACACAAGAGGAAATCATTTAAGGTCATCATATCTGCCCTTGGCATTCTCGGAACGCCCTGGCCTCAGAATGCAGCCTCTGTAGTCCATGGTAACCTGCGGAGAGGGGGCGGGGCTGAGGGAGGTTGGAACACTGCCCTCACTGAGGGAGTGGGTGTGGCCATCTCTGCTGTGACTGAACAAAGGGCAGGGGAGCAGGGGCCCCAGGGCAGGGCCCTCAGAGCCCGGCAGGCCCAGTGGAGTGTCACAAGCATTTAGGCCCAGGCCAAAGGGCGCTTTCTTTGTCTGCACAGCTGCCCAAACTCTCACCTTTCCACTCATGCCGCCCTCTTACTTGAAGTGTGTGTGGAACCTGTCCGCGCAGTACACCTCGCTGCACAGCTAAGCATAGGTCTGGGCATCGTAGCTTCCTGCCAGGTGACCGAGGCTCACAGGCAGATGTGTCCCTGGGACACACGCGGAGAGGCTCCTGCCCGGGCCACAGGCCGCCCACTGCCCCTGCCCCAGATCGGGGGCCGCAAAGCAGCCCTGTCGGAGTCCCCTGCCTCTAGAGGGTGTATTGGACCAACACTTGTAGAACACGGGGTCCTTAAGGGCCACTCATTGGAGGCACACAAATAAATCTTTGCCGTCTTTCTTCTGAAACTTACGAGCATTCACACCTAAGCCTCTTACAAGGTCAGCTGTTTAGCTAAACATGAGCTCATGATCTAAATTTACACAATAATGAAGAAAGCAGCTACAAGGGGAGACAATCAGCCAAAACAATCAATACCAGAATTAGGTTCCCAAGGCCATCCATCAGATGTAGGAATAATCGGGTGCAAGGCAGAAAATATACATAAAACTGGAACTGAAACAAGGCACGAGGATGTTTTCAAAGACTGGTAGGATCTCTAAAACATTTTTAAAGGACATGTCATTGCTAAAGCTAAATACACCAAGGTTGTGTAATACAACAGATTAATCATTGAGAAGAGTGAAATTAAGCTGTTTTGAAAACTATGGCACGTCAGATTTTCTGCCTACTTATATAAGAAGATTTCTCTAAAAAATAAACATTATTTCAAAGCCTTATTGGCTGTGAAATAAGTTAAGGGTATTTCAAATGGCTTGTCTGCAAAGAAAGGTGAGATGTAGTGGATCACAGAAAGTCGAGGGGAAAATAGGTCAATATATACATTGCTATATGGTGAACTAAGCCTTAGGCCGGCAACAGTGGAGAGGACCTGACCCTTTGAAACGTACAAGTAAGCTGGAATCTTCAAAATTTCAAATCTTTATAAGTAAAAAGATTTATTAAAATGAATAACCAAGTGTTTTAATTGACATCAGAAGATGAAATCAATAAACCCTGAGAACATAGAAAAAAGTTAAATAAAGATATGAGCAGAACTTAATACAACAGAAAACGTATAAAATGCAGGTGATTTAGTAAGTCCAAAGAATCTTCTTTGAAAAGATTTAAGAGACACACTTTGATTAAGGAAAACAAAAACATAAGTAAAGAATATACAGAAAGAGTCAGGACAATGTTAGAGCAGAGAATATATGAAATGCCAGTAAATTTGAACATTTCTGTCAAGTGGACCATTTCCTAGCTCCTAAAGTTTACCAAAACTGACACAAGAGGAAATCATTTAAGGTCATCATGTCTGCCCTTGGCATTCTCGGAACGCCCTGGCCTCAGAATGCAGCCTCTGTAGTCCATGGTAACCTGCGGAGAGGGGGCGGGGCTGAGGGAGGTTGGAACACTGCCCTCACTGAGGGAGTGGGTGTGGCCATCTCTGCTGTGACTGAACAAAGGGCAGGGGAGCAGGGGGCCCAGGGAAGGGCCCTCGGAGCCTGGCAGGCCCAGTGGAGTGTCACAAGCATTTAGGCCCAGGCCAAAGGGCGCTTTCTTTGTCTGCACAGCTGCCCAAACTCTCACCTTTCCACTCAGGCCGCCCTCTTACTTGAAGTGTGTGTGGAACCTGTCCGCGCAGTACACCTCTCTGCACAGCTAAGCATAGGTCTGGGCATCGTAGCTTCCTGCCAGGTGACCGAGGCTCACAGGCAGATGGGTCCCTGGGACACACGCGGAGAGGCTCCTGCCCTGCCCACAGGCCGCTCACTGCCCCTGCCCCAGATCGGGGGCTGCAAAGCAGCCCTGTCTGAGTCCCCTGCCTCTAGAGGGAGTATTGGACCAACACTTGTAGAAAACGGGGTCCTTGAGGGCCACTCATTGGAGGGAAACAAATAAATCTTTGCCGTCTTTCTTCTGAAACTTACGAGCGTTCACACCTAAGCCTCTTACAAGGTCAGCTGTTTAGCTAAACATGAGCTCATGATCTAAATTTACACAATAATGAAGAAAGCAGCTACAAGGGGAGACAATCAGCCAAAACAATCAATACCAGAATTAGATTCCCAAGGCCATCCATCAGATGTAGGAATAATCGGGTGCAAGGCAGAAATTATACATAAACTGGAACTGAAACAAGGCATGAGGATGTTTTCACAGACTGGTAGGATCTCTAAAACATTTTTAAAGATCATGTCATTGATAAAGCTAAATACACAAGGGTTGTGTAATACAACAGATTAATCATTGAGAAGAGTGAAATTATGCTGTTTTGAAAACTATGGCAGGTCAGATATTCTGCCTAATTATATAAGAAGATTTCTCTAATAAATAAACATTATTTCAAAGCCTTATTGGCTGTGAAATAAGTTAAGGGTATTTCAAATGGCTTGTCTGCAAAGAAAGGTGAGATGTAGGGGATCACAGAAAGTCGAGGGGAAAATAGGTCAATATATACATTGCTATATGGTGAACTAAGCCTTAGGCCGGCAACAGTGGAGAGGACCTGACCCTTTGAAACGTACAAGTAAGCTGGAATCTTCAAAAGTTCAAATCTTTATAAGTAAAAAGATTTATTAAAATGAATAACCAAGTGTTTTAATTGACATCAGAAGATGAAAACAATAAACCCTGAGAACATAGAAAAAAGTTAAATAAAGATAGGAGCAGAACTTAATACAACAGAAAACGTATAAAGTTCAGGTGATTTAGTAAGTCCAAAGAATCTTCTTTGAAAAGATTGAAAAGACACACTTTGATTAAGGAAAACAAAAACATAAGTAAAGAATATACAGAAAGAGTCAGGACAATGTTAGAGCAGAGAATATATGAAATGCCAGTAAATTTGAACATTTCTGTCAAGTGGAACATTTCCTAGCTCCAAAAGTTTACAAAAACTGACACAAGAGGAAATCATTTAAGGTCATCATGTCTGCCCTTGGCATTCTCGGAACACCCTGGCCTCAGAATGCAGCCTCTGAAGTCCATGGTAACCTGCGGAGTGGGGTCGGGGCTGAGGGAGGTTGGAACACTGCCCTCACTGAGGGAGTGGGTGTGGCCATCTCTGCTGTGACTGAACAAAGGGCAGGGGAGCAGGGGGCGCTGGGCAGGGCCCTCAGAGCCCGGCAGGCCCAGTGGAGTGTCACAAGCACTTAGGCCCAGGCCCAAGGGCGCCTTCTTTGTCTGCACAGCTGCCCAAACTCTCACCTTTCCACTCAGGCCGCCCACTTACTTGAAGTGTGTGTGGCACTTGTCCGTGCAGTACACCTCGCTGCACAGCTAAGCATAGGTCTGGGCATCGTAGCTTCCTGCCATGTGACCGAGGCTCACAGGCAGATGGGTCCCTGGGACACATGCGGAGAGGCTCCTGCCAGGGCCACAGGCCGCCCACTGCCCCTGCCCCAGATCGGGGGCCGCAAAGCAGCCCTGTCGGTGTCCCCTTCCTCTAGAGGGAGTATTGGACCAACACTTGTAGAACACGGGGTCCTTGAGGGCCACTCATTGGAGGGACACAAATAAATCTTTGCCGTCTTTCTTCTGAAACTTACGAGCGTTCACACCTAAGCCTCTTACAAGGTCAGCTGTTTAGTTAAACATGAGCTCATGATCTAAATTTACACAATAATGAAGAAAGCAGCTACAAGGGGAGACAATCAGCCAAAACAATCAATACCAGAATTAGATTCCCAAGGCCATCCATCAGATGTAGGAATAATCGGGTGCAAGGCAGAAAATATACATAAAACTGGAACTGAAACAAGGCACGAGGATGTTTTCAAAGACTGGTAGGATCTCTAAAACATTTTTAAAGGACATGTCATTGATAAAGCTAAATACACAAAGGTTGTGTAATACAACAGATTAATCATTGAGAAGAGTGAAATTATGCTGTTTTGAAAACTATGGCAGGTCAGATTTTCTGCCTAATTATATAAGAAGATTTCTCTAAAAAATACACATTATTTCAAAGCCTTATTGGCTGTGAAATAAGTTAAGGGTATTTCAAATGGCTTGTCTGCAAAGAAAGGTGAGATGTAGGGGATCACAGAAAGTCGAGGGGAAAATAGGTCAATATATACTTTGCTATATGGTGAACTAAGCCTTAGGCCGGCAACAATGGAGAGGACCTGACCCTTAGAAACGTACAAGTAAGCTGGAATCTTCAAAAGTTCAAATCTTTATAAGTAAAAAGATTTATTAAAATGAATAACCAAGTGTTTTAATTGACATCAGAAGATGAAAACAATAAACCCTGAGAACATAGAAGAAAGTTAAATAAAGATATGAGCAGAACTTAATACAACAGAAAACGTATAAAATTCAGGTGATTTAGTAAGTCCAAAGAATCTTCTTTGAAAAGATTTAAAAGACACACTTTGATTAAGGAAAACAAAAACATAAGTAAAGAATATACAGAAAGAGTCAGGACAATGTTAGAGCAGAGAATATATGAAATGCCAGTAAATTTGAACATTTCTGGAAAGTGGACCATTTCCTAGCTCCTAAAGTTTACCAAAACTGACACAAGAGGAAATCATTTAAGGTCATCATGTCTGCCCTTGGCATTGTCGGAACGCCCTGGCCTCAGAATGCAGCCTCTGTAGTCCATGGTAACCTGCGGAGAGGGGGCGGGGCTGAGGGAGGTTGGAACACTGCCCTCACTGAGGGAGTGGGTGTG
Source organism: Mesoplodon mirus (assembly GCF_964341445.2). Taxonomy (NCBI): domain Eukaryota; kingdom Metazoa; phylum Chordata; class Mammalia; order Artiodactyla; family Ziphiidae; genus Mesoplodon; species Mesoplodon mirus. The sequence continues at coordinate 141,235,032 of NC_138976.1, read as the reverse complement.
GCCATCTCTGCTGTGACTGAACAAAGGGCAGGGGAGCAGGGGGCCCAGGGCAGGGCCCTCAGAGCCCGGCAGGCCCAGTGGAGTGTCACAAGCATTTAGGCCCAGGCCAAAGGGCGCTTTCTTTGTCTGCACAGCTGCCCAAACTCTCACCTTTCCACTCATGCCGCCCTCTTACTTGAAGTGTATGTGGAACCTGTCCGCGCAGTACACCTCGCTGCACAGCGAAGCATAGGTCTGGGCATCGTAGCTTCCTGCCAGGTGACCGAGGCTCACAGGCAGATGTGTCCCTGGGACACACGCGGAGAGGCTCCTGCCCGGGCCACAGGCCGCCCACTGCCCCTGCCCCAGATCGGGGGCCGCAAAGCAGCCCTGTCGGAGTCCCCTGCCTCTAGAGGGTGTATTGGACCAACACTTGTAGAACACGGGGTCCTTAAGGGCCACTCATTGGAGGGACACAAATAAATCTTTGCCGTCTTTCTTCTGAAACTTACGAGCGTTCACACCTAAGCCTCTTACAAGGTCAGCTGTTTAGCTAAACATGAGCTCATGATCTAAATTTACACAATAATGAAGAAAGCAGCTACAAGGGGAGACAATCAGCCAAAACAATCAATACCAGAATTAGGTTCCCAAGGCCATCCATCAGATGTAGGAATAATCGGGTGCAAGGCAGAAAATATACATAAAACTGGAACTGAAACAAGGCACGAGGATGTTTTCAAAGACTGGTAGGATCTCTAAAACATTTTTAAAGAACATGTCATTGCTAAAGCTAAATACACCAAGGTTGTGTAATACAACAGATTAATCATTGAGAAGAGTGAAATTAAGCTGTTTTGAAAACTATGGCAGGTCAGATTTTCTGCCTAATTATATAAGAATATTTCTCTAAAAAATAAACATTATTTCAAAGCCTTATTGGCTGTGAAATAAGTTAAGGGTATTTCAAATGGCTTGTCTGCAAAGAAAGGTGAGATGTAGTGGATCACAGAAAGTCGAGGGGAAAATAGGTCAATATATACATTGCTATATGGTGAACTAAGCCTTAGGCCGGCAACAGTGGAGAGGACCTGACCCTTTGAAACGTACAAGTAAGCTGGAATCTTCAAAAGTTCAAATCTTTATAAGTAAAAAGATTTATTAAAATGAATACCCAAGTGTTTTAATTGACATCAGAAGATTAAAACAATAAACCCTGAGAACATAGAAAAAAGTTAAATAAAGATAGGAGCAGAACTTAATACAACAGAAAACGTATAAAATTCAGGTGATTTAGTAAGTCCAAAGAATCTTCTTTGAAAAGATTTAAAAGACACACTTTGATTAAGGAAAACAAAAACATAAGTAAAGAATATACAGAAAGAGTCAGGACAATGTTAGAGCAGAGAATATATGAAATGCCAGTAAATTTGAACATTTCTGGAAAGTGGACCATTTCCTAGCTCCTAAAGTTTACCAAAACTGACACAAGAGGAAATCATTTAAGGTCATCATGTCTGCCCTTGGCATTCTCGGAACGCCCTGGCCTCAAAATGCAGCCTCTGTAGTCCATGGTAACCTGCGGAGTGGGGGCGGGGCTCAGGGAGGTTGGAACACTGCCCTCACTGAGGGAGTGGGTGTGGCCATCTCTGCTGTGACTGAACAAAGGGCAGGGGAGCAGGGGGCCCAGGGCAGGGCCCTCAGAGCCCGGCAGGCCCAGTGGAGTGTCACAAGCATTTAGGCCCAGGCCAAAGGGCGCTTTCTTTGTCTGCACAGCTGCCCAAACTCTCACCTTTCCACTCAGGCCGCCCTCTTACTTGAAGTGTGTGTGGAACCTGTCCGCGCAGTACACCTCGCTGCACAGCTAAGCATAGGTCTGGGCATCGTAGCTTCCTGCCAGGTGACCGAGGCTCACAGGCAGATGGGTCCCTGGGACACACGCGGAGAGGCTCCTGCCCGGCCCACAGGCCGCTCACTGCCCCTGCCCCAGATCGGGGGCTGCAAAGCAGCCCTGTCTGAGTCCCCTGCCTCTAGAGGGAGTATTGGACCAACACTTGTAGAAAACGGGGTCCTTGAGGGCCACTCATTGGAGGGACACAAATAAATCTTTGCCGTCTTTCTTCTGAAACTTACGAGCGTTCACACCTAAGCCTCTTACAAGGTTAGCTGTTTAGCTAAACATGAGCTCATGATCTAAATTTACACAATAATGAAGAAAGCAGCTACAAGGGGAGACAATCAGCCAAAACAATCAATACCAGAATTAGATTCCCAAGGCCATCCATCAGATGTAGGAATAATCGGGTGCAAGGCAGAAAATATACATAAACTGGAACTGAAACAAGGCACGAGGATGTTTTCAAAGACTGGTAGGATCTCTAAAACATTTTTAAAGGACATGTCATTGATAAAGCTAAATACACAAAGGTTGTGTAATACAACAGATTAATCATTGAGAAGAGTGAAATTATGCTGTTTTGAAAACTATGGCAGGTCAGATTTTCTGCCTAATTATATAAGAAGATTTCTCTAAAAAATACACATTATTTCAAAGCCTTATTGGCTGTGAAATAAGTTAAGGGTATTTCAAATGGCTTGTCTGCAAAGAAAGGTGAGATGTAGTGGATCACAGAAAGTCGAGGGGAAAATAGGTCAATATATACATTGCTATATGGTGAACTAAGCCTTAGGCTGGCAACAGTGGAGAGGACCTGACCCTTTGAAACGTACAAGTAAGCTGGAATCTTCAAAAGTTCAAATCTTTATAAGTAAAAAGATTTATTAAAATGAATAACCAAGTGTTTTAATTGACATCAGAAGATGAAAACAATAAACCCTTAGAACATAGAAAAAAGTTAAATAAAGATATGAGCAGAACTTAATACAACAGAAAACGTATAAAATTCAGGTGATTTAGTAAGTCCAAAGAATCTTCTTTGAAAAGATTGAAAAGACACACTTTGATTAAGGAAAACAAAAACATAAGTAAAGAATATACAGAAAGAGTCAGGACAATGTTAGAGCAGAGAATATATGAAATGCCAGTAAATTTGAACATTTCTGTCAAGTGGACCATTTCCTAGCTCCTAAAGTTTACCAAAACTGACACAAGAGGAAATCATTTTAGGTCATCATGTCTGCCCTTGGCATTCTCGGAACGCCCTGGCCTCAGAATGCAGCCTCTGTAGTCCATGGTAACCTGCGGAGTGGTGGCGGGGCTGAGGGAGGTTGCAACACTGCCCTCACTGAGGGAGTGGGTGTGGCCATCTCTGCTGTGACTGAACAAAGGGCAGGGGAGCAGGGGGCCCAGGGCATGGCCCTCAGAGCCCGGCAGGCCCAGTGGAGTGTCACAAGCATTTAGGCCCAGGCCAAAGGGCGCTTTCTTTGTCTGCACAGCTGCCCAAACTCTCACCTTTCCACTCAGGCCGCCCTGTTACTTGAAGTGTGTGTGGAACCTGTCCGCGCAGTACACCTCGCTGCACAGCGAAGCATAGGTCTGGGCATCGTAGCTTCCTGCCAGGTGACCGAGGCTCACAGGCAGATGTGTCCCTGGGACACACGCGGAGAGGTTCCTGCCCGGGCCACAGGCCGCCAACTGCCCCTGCCCCAGATCGGGGGCCGCAAAGCAGCCCTGTCGGAGTCCCCTGCCTCTAGAGGGTGTATTGGACCAACACTTGTAGAACACGGGGTCCTTGAGGGCCACTCATTGGAGGGACACAAATAAATCTTTGCCGTCTTTCTTCTGAAACTTACGAGCGTTCACACCTAAGCCTCTTACAAGGTCAGCTGTTTAGCTAAACATGAGCTCATGATCTAAATTTACACAATAATGAAGAAAGCAGCTACAAGGGGAGACAATCAGCCAAAACAATCAATACCAGAATTAGATTCCCAAGGCCATCCATCAGATGTAGGAATAATCGGGTGCAAGGCAGAAAATATACATAAAACTGGAACTGAAACAAGGCACGAGGATGTTTTCAAAGACTGGTAGGATCTCTAAAACATTTTTAAAGGACATGTCATTGATAAAGCTAAATACACAAAGGTTGTGTAATACAACAGATTAATCATTGAGAAGAGTGAAATTATGCTGTTTTGAAAACTATGGCAGGTCAGATTTTCTGCCTAATTATATAAGAAGATTTCTCTAAAAAATACACATTATTTCAAAGCCTTATTGGCTGTGAAATAAGTTAAGGGTATTTCAAATGGCTTGTCTGCAAAGAAAGGTGAGATGTAGTGGATCACAGAAAGTCGAGGGGAAAATAGGTCAATATATACATTGCTATATGGTGAACTAAGCCTTAGGCCGGCAACAGTGGAGAGGACCTGACCCTTTGAAACGTACAAGTAAGCTGGAATCTTCAAAAGTTCAAATCTTTATAAGTAAAAAGATTTATTAAAATGAATAACCAAGTGTTTTAATTGACATCAGAAGATGAAAACAATAAACCCTGAGAACATAGAAAAAAGTTAAATAAAGATAGGAGCAGAACTTAATACAACAGAAAACGTATAAAATGCAGGTGATTTAGTAAGTCCAAAGAATCTTCTTTGAAAAGATTGAAAAGACACACTTTGATTAAGGAAAACAAAAACATAAGTAAAGAATATACAGAAAGAGTCAGGACAATGTTAGAGCAGAGAATATATGAAATGCCAGTAAATTTGAACATTTCTGTCAAGTGGACCAATTCCTAGCTCCTAAAGTTTACCAAAACTGACACAAGAGGAAATCATTTAAGGTCATCATGTCTGCCCTTGGCATTCTCGGAACGCCCTGGCCTCAGAATGCAGCCTCTGTAGTCCATGGTAACCTGCGGAGAGGGGGCGGGGCTGAGGGAGGTTGGAACACTGCCCTCACTGAGGGAGTGGGTGTGGCCATCTCTGCTGTGACTGAACAAAGGGCAGGGGAGCAGGGGGCCCAGGGCAGGGCCCTCAGAGCCCGGCAGGCCCAGTGGAGTGTCACAAGCATTTAGGCCCAGGCCAAAGGGCGCTTTCTTTGTCTGCACAGCTGCCCAAACTCTCACCTTTCCACTCAGGCCGCCCTCTTACTTGAAGTGTGTGTGGAACCTGTCCGCGCAGTACACCTCGCTGCACAGCGAAGCATAGGTCTGGGCATCGTAGCTTCCTGCCAGGTGACCGAGGCTCACAGGCAGATGTGTCCGTGGGACACACGCGGAGAGATTCCTGCCCTGGCCACAGGCCGCCCACAGCCCCTGCCCCAGATCGGGGGCCGCAAAGCAGCCCTGTCAGAGTCCCCTGCCTCTAGAGGGTGTATTGGACCAACACTTGTAGAACACGGGGTCCTTGAGGGCCACTCATTGGAGGGACACAAATAAATCTTTGCCGTCTTTCTTCTGAAACTTACGAGCGTTCACACCTAAGCATCTTACAAGGTCAGCTGTTTAGCTAAACATGAGCTCATGATCTAAATTTACACAATAATGAAGAAAGCAGCTACAAGGGGAGACAATCAGCCAAAACAATCAATACCAGAATTAGATTCCCAAGGCCATCCATCAGATGTAGGAATAATCGGGTGCAAGGCAGAAAATATACATAAACTGGAACTGAAACAAGGCACGAGGATGTTTTCAAAGACTGGTAGGATCTCTAAAACATTTTTAAAGGACATGTCATTGATAAAGCTAAATACACAAAGGTTGTGTAATACAACAGATTAATCATTGAGAAGAGTGAAATTATGCTGTTTTGAAAACTATGGCAGGTCAGATTTTCTGCCTAATTATATAAGAAGATTTCTCTAAAAAATACACATTATTTCAAAGCCTTATTGGCTGTGAAATAAGTTAAGGGTATTTCAAATGGCTTGTCTGCAAAGAAAGGTGAGATGTAGTGGATCACAGAAAGTCGAGGGGAAAATAGGTCAATATATACATTGCTATATGGTGAACTAAGCCTTAGGCCGGCAACAGTGGAGAGGACCTGACCCTTTGAAACGTACAAGTAAGCTGGAATCTTCAAAAGTTCAAATCTTTATAAGTAAAAAGATTTATTAAAATGAATAACCAAGTGTTTTAATTGACATCAGAAGATGAAAACAATAAACCCTGAGAACATAGAAAAAAGTTAAATAAAGATAGGAGCAGAACTTAATACAACAGAAAACGTATAAAATGCAGGTGATTTAGTAAGTCCAAAGAATCTTCTTTGAAAAGATTGAAAAGACACACTTTGATTAAGGAAAACAAAAACATAAGTAAAGAATATACAGAAAGAGTCAGGACAATGTTAGAGCAGAGAATATATGAAATGCCAGTAAATTTGAACATTTCTGTCAAGTGGACCATTTCCTAGCTCCTAAAGTTTACCAAAACTGACACAAGAGGAAATCATTTAAGGTCATCATGTCTGCCCTTGGCATTCTCGGAACGCCCTGGCCTCAGAATGCAGCCTCTGTAGTCCATGGTAACCTGCGGAGAGGGGGCGGGGCTGAGGGAGGTTGGAACACTGCCCTCACTGAGGGAGTGGGTGTGGCCATCTCTGCTGTGACTGAACAAAGGGCAGGGGAGCAGGGGGCCCAGGGCAGGGCCCTCAGAGCCCGGCAGGCCCAGTGGAGTGTCACAAGCATTTAGGCCCAGGCCAAAGGGCGCTTTCTTTGTCTGCACAGCTGCCCAAACTCTCACCTTTCCACTCAGGCCGCCCTCTTACTTGAAGTGTGTGTGGAACCTGTCCGCGCAGTACACCTCGCTGCAAAGCTAAGCATAGGTCTGGGCATCGTAGCTTCCTGCCAGGTGACCGAGGCTCACAGGCAGATGGGTCCGTGGGACACACGCGGAGAGATTCCTGCCCTGGCCACAGGCCGCCCACAGCCCCTGCCCCAGATCGGGGGCCGCAAAGCAGCCCTGTCAGAGTCCCCTGCCTCTAGAGGGTGTATTGGACCAACACTTGTAGAACACGGGGTCCTTGAGGGCCACTCATTGGAGGGACACAAATAAATCTTTGCCGTCTTTCTTCTGAAACTTACGAGCGTTCACACCTAAGCCTCTTACAAGGTCAGCTGTTTAGCTAAACATGAGCTCATGATCTAAATTTACACAATAATGAAGAAAGCAGCTACAAGTGGAGACAATCAGCCAAAACAATCAATACCAGAATTAGATTCCCAAGGCCATCCATCAGATGTAGGAATAATCGGGTGCAAGGCAGAAAATATACATAAAACTGGAACTGAAACAAGGCACGAGGATGTTTTCAAAGACTGGTAGGATCTCTAAAACATTTTTAAAGGACATGTCATTGATAAAGCTAAATACACAAAGGTTGTGTAATACAACAGATTAATCATTGAGAAGAGTGAAATTATGCTGTTTTGAAAACTATGGCAGGTCAGATTTTCTGCCTAATTATATAAGAAGTTTTCTCTAAAAAATACACATTATTTCAAAGCCTTATTGGCTGTGAAATAAGTTAAGGGTATTTCCAATGGCTTGTCTGCAAAGAAAGGTGAGATGTAGGGAATCACAGAAAGTCGAGGGCAAAATAGGTCAATATATACATTGCTATATGGGGAACTAAGCCTTAGGCCGGCAACAGTGGAGAGGACCTGACCCTTTGAAACGTACAAGTAAGCTGGAATCTTCAAAAGTTCAAATCTTTATAAGTAAAAAGATTTATTAAAATGAATAACCAAGTGTTTTAATTGACATCAGAAGATGAAAACAATAAACCCTGAGAACATAGAAAAAAGTTAAATAAAGATACGAGCAGAACTTAATACAACAGAAAACGTATAAAATTCAGGTGATTTAGTAAGTCCAAAGAATCTTCTTTGAAAAGATTGAAAAGACACACTTTGATTAAGGAAAACAAAAACATAAGTAAAGAATATACAGAAAGAGTCAGGACAATGTTAGAGCAGAGAATATATGAAATGCCAGTAAATTTGAACATTTCTGTCAAGTGGACCATTTCCTAGCTCCTAAAGTTTACCAAAACTGACACAAGAGGAAATCATTTAAGGTCATCATGTCTGCCCTTGGCATTCTCGGAACACCCTGGCCTCAGAATGCAGCCTCTGTTGTCCATGGTAACCTGCGGAGAGGGGGCGGGGCTGAGGGAGGTTGGAACACTGCCCTCACTGAGGGAGTGGGTGTGGCCATCTCTGCTGTGACTGAACAAAGGGCAGGGGAGCAGGGTGCCCAGGGCAGGGCCCTCAGAGCCCGGCAGGCCCAGTGGAGTGTCACAAGCATTTAGGCCCAGGCCAAAGGGCGCTTTCTATGTCTGCACAGCTGCCCAAACTCTCACCTTTCCACTCAGGCCGCCCTCTTACTTGAAGTGTGTGTGGAACCTGTCCACGCAGTACACCTCGCTGCACAGCGAAGCATAGGTCTGGGCATCGTAGCTTCCTGCCAGGTGACCGAGGCTCACAGGCAGATGTGTCCCTGGGACACACGCGGAGAGGCTCCTGCCCGGGCCACAGGCCGCCCACTGCCCCTGCCCCAGATCGGGGGCCGCAAATCATCCCTGTCGGAGTCCCCTGCCTCTAGAGGGTGTATTGGACCAACACTTGTAGAACACGGGGTCCTTAAGGGCCACTCATTGGAGGGACACAAATAAATCTTTGCCGTCTTTCTTCTGAAACTTACGAGCGTTCACACCTAAGCCTCTTACAAGGTCAGCTGTTTAGCTAAACATGAGCTCATGATCTAAATTTACACAATAATGAAGAAAGCAGCTACAAGGGGAGACAATCAGCCAAAACAATCAATACCAGAATTAGATTCCCAAGGCCATCCATCAGATGTAGGAATAATCGGGTGCAAGGCAGAAAATATACATAAAACTGGAACTGAAACAAGGCACGAGGATGTTTTCAAAGACTGGTAGGATCTCTAAAACATTTTTAAAGGACATGTCATTGATAAAGCTAAATACACAAAGGTTGTGTAATACAACAGATTAATCATTGAGAAGAGTGAAATTATGCTGTTTTGAAAACTATGGCAGGTCAGATTTTCTGCCTAATTATATAAGAAGATTTCTCTAAAAAATAAACATTATTTCAAAGCCTTATTGGCTGTGAAATAAGTTAAGGGTATTTCAAATGGCTTGTCTGCAAAGAAAGGTGAGATGTAGTGGATCACAGAAAGTCGAGGGGAAAATAGGTCAATATATACATTGCTATATGGTGAACTAAGCCTTAGGCCGGCAACAGTGGAGAGGACCTGACCCTTAGAAACGTACAAGTAAGCTGGAATCTTCAAAAGTTCAAATTTTTATAAGTAAAAAGATTTATTGAAATGAATAACCAAGTGTTTTAATTGACATCAGAAGATGAAAAGAATACACCCTGAGAACATAGAAAAAATTTAAATAAAGACATGAGCAGAACTTAATACAACAGAAAACGTATAAAATTCAGGTGATTTAGTAAGTCCAAAGAATCTTCTTTGAAAAGATTGAAAAGACACACTTTGATTAAGGAAAACAAAAACATAAGTAAAGAATATACAGAAAGAGTCAGGACAATGTTAGAGCAGAGAATATATGAAATGCCAGTAAATTTGAACATTTCTGTCAAGTGGACCATTTCCTAGCTCCTAAAGTTTACCAAAACTGACACAAGAGGAAATCATTTAAGGTCATCATGTCTGCCCTTGGCATTCTCGGAACGCCCTGGCCTCAGAATGCAGCCTCTGTAGTCCATGGTAACCTGCGGAGAGGGGGCGGGGCTGAGGGAGGTTGGAACACTGCCCTCACTGAGGGAGTGGGTGTGGCCATCTCTGCTGTGACTGAACAAAGGGCAGGGGAGCAGGGGGCCCAGGGCAGGGCCCTCAGAGCCCGGCAGGCCCAGTGGAGTGTCACAAGCATTTAGGCCCAGGCCAAAGGGCGCTTTCTTTGTCTGCACAGCTGCCCAAACTCTCACCTTTCCACTCAGGCCGCCCTCTTACTTGAAGTGTGTGTGGAACCTGTCCGCGCAGTACACCTCGCTGCACAGCGAAGCATAGGTCTGGGCATCGTAGCTTCCTGCCAGGTGACCGAGGCTCACAGGCAGATGTGTCCCTGGGACACACGCGGAGAGGTTCCTGCCCTGGCCACAGGCCGCCCACTGCCCCTGCCCCAGATCGGGGGCCGCAAAGCAGCCCTGTCGGAGTCCCCTGCCTCTAGAGGGTGTATTGGACCAACACTTGTAGAACACGGGGTCCTTGAGGGCCACTCATTGGAGGGACACAAATAAATCTTTGCCGTCTTTCTTCTGAAACTTACGAGCGTTCACACCTAAGCCTCTTACAAGGTCAGCTGTTTAGCTAAACATGAGCTCATGATCTAAATTTACACAATAATGAAGAAAGCAGCTACAAGGGGAGACAATCAGCCAAAACAATCAATACCAGAATTAGATTCCCAAGGCCATCCATCAGATGTAGGAATAATCGGGTGCAAGGCAGAAAATATACATAAAACTGGAACTGAAACAAGGCACGAGGATGTTTTCAAAGACTGGTAGGATCTCTAAAACATTTTTAAAGGACATGTCATTGATAAAGCTAAATACACAAAGGTTGTGTAATACAACAGATTAATCATTGAGAAGAGTGAAATTATGCTGTTTTGAAAACTATGGCAGGTCAGATTTTCTGCCTAATTATATAAGAAGATTTCTCTAAAAAATACACATTATTTCAAAGCCTTATTGGCTGTGAAATAAGTTAAGGGTATTTCAAATGGCTTGTCTGCAAAGAAAGGTGAGATGTAGTGGATCACAGAAAGTCGAGGGGAAAATAGGTCAATATATACATTGCTATATGGTGAACTAAGCCTTAGGCCGGCAACAGTGGAGAGGACCTGACCCTTTGAAACGTACAAGTAAGCTGGAATCTTCAAAAGTTCAAATCTTTATAAGTAAAAAGATTTATTAAAATGAATAACCAAGTGTTTTAATTGACATCAGAAGATGAAAACAATAAACCCTGAGAACATAGAAAAAAGTTAAATAAAGATAGGAGCAGAACTTAATACAACAGAAAACGTATAAAATGCAGGTGATTTAGTAAGTCCAAAGAATCTTCTTTGAAAAGATTGAAAAGACACACTTTGATTAAGGAAAACAAAAACATAAGTAAAGAATATACAGAAAGAGTCAGGACAATGTTAGAGCAGAGAATATATGAAATGCCAGTAAATTTGAACATTTCTGTCAAGTGGACCATTTCCTAGCTCCTAAAGTTTACCAAAACTGACACAAGAGGAAATCATTTAAGGTCATCATGTCTGCCCTTGGCATTCTCGGAACGCCCTGGCCTCAGAATGCAGCCTCTGTAGTCCATGGTAACCTGCGGAGAGGGGGCGGGGCTGAGGGAGGTTGGAACACTGCCCTCACTGAGGGAGTGGGTGTGGCCATCTCTGCTGTGACTGAACAAAGGGCAGGGGAGCAGGGGGCCCAGGGCAGGGCCCTCAGAGCCCGGCAGGCCCAGTGGAGTGTCACAAGCATTTAGGCCCAGGCCAAAGGGCGCTTTCTTTGTCTGCACAGCTGCCCAAACTCTCACCTTTCCACTCAGGCCGCCCTCTTACTTGAAGTGTGTGTGGAACCTGTCCGCGCAGTACACCTCGCTGCACAGCGAAGCATAGGTCTGGGCATCGTAGCTTCCTGCCAGGTGACCGAGGCTCACAGGCAGATGTGTCCCTGGGACACACGCGGAGAGGTTCCTGCCCTGGCCACAGGCCGCCCACTGCCCCTGCCCCAGATCGGGGGCCGCAAAGCAGCCCTGTCGGAGTCCCCTGCCTCTAGAGGGTGTATTGGACCAACACTTGTAGAACACGGGGTCCTTGAGGGCCACTCATTGGAGGGACACAAATAAATCTTTGCCGTCTTTCTTCTGAAACTTACGAGCGTTCACACCTAAGCCTCTTACAAGGTCAGCTGTTTAGCTAAACATGAGCTCATGATCTAAATTTACACAATAATGAAGAAAGCAGCTACAAGTGGAGACAATCAGCCAAAACAATCAATACCAGAATTAGATTCCCAAGGCCATCCATCAGATGTAGGAATAATCGGGTGCAAGGCAGAAAATATACATAAAACTGGAACTGAAACAAGGCACGAGGATGTTTTCAAAGACTGGTAGGATCTCTAAAACATTTTTAAAGGACATGTCATTGATAAAGCTAAATACACAAAGGTTGTGTAATACAACAGATTAATCATTGAGAAGAGTGAAATTATGCTGTTTTGAAAACTATGGCAGGTCAGATTTTCTGCCTAATTATATAAGAAGTTTTCTCTAAAAAATACACATTATTTCAAAGCCTTATTGGCTGTGAAATAAGTTAAGGGTATTTCCAATGGCTTGTCTGCAAAGAAAGGTGAGATGTAGGGAATCACAGAAAGTCGAGGGCAAAATAGGTCAATATATACATTGCTATATGGGGAACTAAGCCTTAGGCCGGCAACAGTGGAGAGGACCTGACCCTTTGAAACGTACAAGTAAGCTGGAATCTTCAAAAGTTCAAATCTTTATAAGTAAAAAGATTTATTAAAATGAATAACCAAGTGTTTTAATTGACATCAGAAGATGAAAACAATAAACCCTGAGAACATAGAAAAAAGTTAAATAAAGATACGAGCAGAACTTAATACAACAGAAAACGTATAAAATTCAGGTGATTTAGTAAGTCCAAAGAATCTTCTTTGAAAAGATTGAAAAGACACACTTTGATTAAGGAAAACAAAAACATAAGTAAAGAATATACAGAAAGAGTCAGGACAATGTTAGAGCAGAGAATATATGAAATGCCAGTAAATTTGAACATTTCTGTCAAGTGGACCATTTCCTAGCTCCTAAAGTTTACCAAAACTGACACAAGAGGAAATCATTTAAGGTCATCATGTCTGCCCTTGGCATTCTCGGAACACCCTGGCCTCAGAATGCAGCCTCTGTTGTCCATGGTAACCTGCGGAGAGGGGGCGGGGCTGAGGGAGGTTGGAACACTGCCCTCACTGAGGGAGTGGGTGTGGCCATCTCTGCTGTGACTGAACAAAGGGCAGGGGAGCAGGGTGCCCAGGGCAGGGCCCTCAGAGCCCGGCAGGCCCAGTGGAGTGTCACAAGCATTTAGGCCCAGGCCAAAGGGCGCTTTCTATGTCTGCACAGCTGCCCAAACTCTCACCTTTCCACTCAGGCCGCCCTCTTACTTGAAGTGTGTGTGGAACCTGTCCACGCAGTACACCTCGCTGCACAGCGAAGCATAGGTCTGGGCATCGTAGCTTCCTGCCAGGTGACCGAGGCTCACAGGCAGATGTGTCCCTGGGACACACGCGGAGAGGCTCCTGCCCGGGCCACAGGCCGCCCACTGCCCCTGCCCCAGATCGGGGGCCGCAAATCATCCCTGTCGGAGTCCCCTGCCTCTAGAGGGTGTATTGGACCAACACTTGTAGAACACGGGGTCCTTAAGGGCCACTCATTGGAGGGACACAAATAAATCTTTGCCGTCTTTCTTCTGAAACTTACGAGCGTTCACACCTAAGCCTCTTACAAGGTCAGCTGTTTAGCTAAACATGAGCTCATGATCTAAATTTACACAATAATGAAGAAAGCAGCTACAAGGGGAGACAATCAGCCAAAACAATCAATACCAGAATTAGATTCCCAAGGCCATCCATCAGATGTAGGAATAATCGGGTGCAAGGCAGAAAATATACATAAAACTGGAACTGAAACAAGGCACGAGGATGTTTTCAAAGACTGGTAGGATCTCTAAAACATTTTTAAAGGACATGTCATTGATAAAGCTAAATACACAAAGGTTGTGTAATACAACAGATTAATCATTGAGAAGAGTGAAATTATGCTGTTTTGAAAACTATGGCAGGTCAGATTTTCTGCCTAATTATATAAGAAGATTTCTCTAAAAAATAAACATTATTTCAAAGCCTTATTGGCTGTGAAATAAGTTAAGGGTATTTCAAATGGCTTGTCTGCAAAGAAAGGTGAGATGTAGTGGATCACAGAAAGTCGAGGGGAAAATAGGTCAATATATACATTGCTATATGGTGAACTAAGCCTTAGGCCGGCAACAGTGGAGAGGACCTGACCCTTAGAAACGTACAAGTAAGCTGGAATCTTCAAAAGTTCAAATTTTTATAAGTAAAAAGATTTATTGAAATGAATAACCAAGTGTTTTAATTGACATCAGAAGATGAAAAGAATACACCCTGAGAACATAGAAAAAATTTAAATAAAGACATGAGCAGAACTTAATACAACAGAAAACGTATAAAATTCAGGTGATTTAGTAAGTCCAAAGAATCTTCTTTGAAAAGATTGAAAAGACACACTTTGATTAAGGAAAACAAAAACATAAGTAAAGAATATACAGAAAGAGTCAGGACAATGTTAGAGCAGAGAATATATGAAATGCCAGTAAATTTGAACATTTCTGTCAAGTGGACCATTTCCTAGCTCCTAAAGTTTACCAAAACTGACACAAGAGGAAATCATTTAAGGTCATCATGTCTGCCCTTGGCATTCTCGGAACGCCCTGGCCTCAGAATGCAGCCTCTGTAGTCCATGGTAACCTGCGGAGAGGGGGCGGGGCTGAGGGAGGTTGGAACACTGCCCTCACTGAGGGAGTGGGTGTGGCCATCTCTGCTGTGACTGAACAAAGGGCAGGGGAGCAGGGGGCCCAGGGCAGGGCCCTCAGAGCCCGGCAGGCCCAGTGGAGTGTCACAAGCATTTAGGCCCAGGCCAAAGGGCGCTTTCTTTGTCTGCACAGCTGCCCAAACTCTCACCTTTCCACTCAGGCCGCCCTCTTACTTGAAGTGTGTGTGGAACCTGTCCGCGCAGTACACCTCGCTGCACAGCGAAGCATAGGTCTGGGCATCGTAGCTTCCTGCCAGGTGACCGAGGCTCACAGGCAGATGTGTCCCTGGGACACACGCGGAGAGGTTCCTGCCCTGGCCACAGGCCGCCCACTGCCCCTGCCCCAGATCGGGGGCCGCAAAGCAGCCCTGTCGGAGTCCCCTGCCTCTAGAGGGTGTATTGGACCAACACTTGTAGAACACGGGGTCCTTGAGGGCCACTCATTGGAGGGACACAAATAAATCTTTGCCGTCTTTCTTCTGAAACTTACGAGCGTTCACACCTAAGCCTCTTACAAGGTCAGCTGTTTAGCTAAACATGAGCTCATGATCTAAATTTACACAATAATGAAGAAAGCAGCTACAAGGGGAGACAATCAGCCAAAACAATCAATACCAGAATTAGATTCCCAAGGCCATCCATCAGATGTAGGAATAATCGGGTGCAAGGCAGAAAATATACATAAAACTGGAACTGAAACAAGGCACGAGGATGTTTTCAAAGACTGGTAGGATCTCTAAAACATTTTTAAAGGACATGTCATTGATAAAGCTAAATACACAAAGGTTGTGTAATACAACAGATTAATCATTGAGAAGAGTGAAATTATGCTGTTTTGAAAACTATGGCAGGTCAGATTTTCTGCCTAATTATATAAGAAGATTTCTCTAAAAAATACACATTATTTCAAAGCCTTATTGGCTGTGAAATAAGTTAAGGGTATTTCAAATGGCTTGTCTGCAAAGAAAGGTGAGATGTAGTGGATCACAGAAAGTCGAGGGGAAAATAGGTCAATATATACATTGCTATATGGTGAACTAAGCCTTAGGCCGGCAACAGTGGAGAGGACCTGACCCTTTGAAACGTACAAGTAAGCTGGAATCTTCAAAAGTTCAAATCTTTATAAGTAAAAAGATTTATTAAAATGAATAACCAAGTGTTTTAATTGACATCAGAAGATGAAAACAATAAACCCTGAGAACATAGAAAAAAGTTAAATAAAGATAGGAGCAGAACTTAATACAACAGAAAACGTATAAAATGCAGGTGATTTAGTAAGTCCAAAGAATCTTCTTTGAAAAGATTGAAAAGACACACTTTGATTAAGGAAAACAAAAACATAAGTAAAGAATATACAGAAAGAGTCAGGACAATGTTAGAGCAGAGAATATATGAAATGCCAGTAAATTTGAACATTTCTGTCAAGTGGACCATTTCCTAGCTCCTAAAGTTTACCAAAACTGACACAAGAGGAAATCATTTAAGGTCATCATGTCTGCCCTTGGCATTCTCGGAACGCCCTGGCCTCAGAATGCAGCCTCTGTAGTCCATGGTAACCTGCGGAGAGGGGGCGGGGCTGAGGGAGGTTGGAACACTGCCCTCACTGAGGGAGTGGGTGTGGCCATCTCTGCTGTGACTGAACAAAGGGCAGGGGAGCAGGGTGCCCAGGGCAGGGCCCTCAGAGCCCGGCAGGCCCAGTGGAGTGTCACAAGCATTTAGGCCCAGGCCAAAGGGCGCTTTCTTTGTCTGCACAGCTGCCCAAACTCTCACCTTTCCACTCAGGCCGCCCTCTTACTTGAAGTGTGTGTGGAACCTGTCCGCGCAGTACACCTCGCTGCAAAGCTAAGCATAGGTCTGGGCATCGTAGCTTCCTGCCAGGTGACCGAGGCTCACAGGCAGATGGGTCCGTGGGACACACGCGGAGAGATTCCTGCCCTGGCCACAGGCCACCCACAGCCCCTGCCCCAGATCGGGGGCCGCAAAGCAGCCCTGTCAGAGTCCCCTGCCTCTAGAGGGTGTATTGGACCAACACTTGTAGAACACGGGGTCCTTGAGGGCCACTCATTGGAGGGACACAAATAAATCTTTGCCGTCTTTCTTCTGAAACTTACGAGCGTTCACACCTAAGCCTCTTACAAGGTCAGCTGTTTAGCTAAACATGAGCTCATGATCTAAATTTACACAATAATGAAGAAAGCAGCTACAAGTGGAGACAATCAGCCAAAACAATCAATACCAGAATTAGATTCCCAAGGCCATCCATCAGATGTAGGAATAATCGGGTGCAAGGCAGAAAATATACATAAAACTGGAACTGAAACAAGGCACGAGGATGTTTTCAAAGACTGGTAGGATCTCTAAAACATTTTTAAAGGACATGTCATTGATAAAGCTAAATACACAAAGGTTGTGTAATACAACAGATTAATCATTGAGAAGAGTGAAATTATGCTGTTTTGAAAACTATGGCAGGTCAGATTTTCTGCCTAATTATATAAGAAGTTTTCTCTAAAAAATACACATTATTTCAAAGCCTTATTGGCTGTGAAATAAGTTAAGGGTATTTCCAATGGCTTGTCTGCAAAGAAAGGTGAGATGTAGGGAATCACAGAAAGTCGAGGGCAAAATAGGTCAATATATACATTGCTATATGGGGAACTAAGCCTTAGGCCGGCAACAGTGGAGAGGACCTGACCCTTTGAAACGTACAAGTAAGCTGGAATCTTCAAAAGTTCAAATCTTTATAAGTAAAAAGATTTATTAAAATGAATAACCAAGTGTTTTAATTGACATCAGAAGATGAAAACAATAAACCCTGAGAACATAGAAAAAAGTTAAATAAAGATAGGAGCAGAACTTAATACAACAGAAAACGTATAAAATGCAGGTGATTTAGTAAGTCCAAAGAATCTTCTTTGAAAAGATTGAAAAGACACACTTTGATTAAGGAAAACAAAAACATAAGTAAAGAATATACAGAAAGAGTCAGGACAATGTTAGAGCAGAGAATATATGAAATGCCAGTAAATTTGAACATTTCTGTCAAGTGGACCATTTCCTAGCTCCTAAAGTTTACCAAAACTGACACAAGAGGAAATCATTTAAGGTCATCATGTCTGCCCTTGGCATTCTCGGAACACCCTGGCCTCAGAATGCAGCCTCTGTTGTCCATGGTAACCTGCGGAGAGGGGGCGGGGCTGAGGGAGGTTGGAACACTGCCCTCACTGAGGGAGTGGGTGTGGCCATCTCTGCTGTGACTGAACAAAGGGCAGGGGAGCAGGGTGCCCAGGGCAGGGCCCTCAGAGCCCGGCAGGCCCAGTGGAGTGTCACAAGCATTTAGGCCCAGGCCAAAGGGCGCTTTCTATGTCTGCACAGCTGCCCAAACTCTCACCTTTCCACTCAGGCCGCCCTCTTACTTGAAGTGTGTGTGGAACCTGTCCACGCAGTACACCTCGCTGCACAGCGAAGCATAGGTCTGGGCATCGTAGCTTCCTGCCAGGTGACCGAGGCTCACAGGCAGATGTGTCCCTGGGACACACGCGGAGAGGCTCCTGCCCGGGCCACAGGCCGCCCACTGCCCCTGCCCCAGATCGGGGGCCGCAAATCATCCCTGTCGGAGTCCCCTGCCTCTAGAGGGTGTATTGGACCAACACTTGTAGAACACGGGGTCCTTAAGGGCCACTCATTGGAGGGACACAAATAAATCTTTGCCGTCTTTCTTCTGAAACTTACGAGCGTTCACACCTAAGCCTCTTACAAGGTCAGCTGTTTAGCTAAACATGAGCTCATGATCTAAATTTACACAATAATGAAGAAAGCAGCTACAAGGGGAGACAATCAGCCAAAACAATCAATACCAGAATTAGATTCCCAAGGCCATCCATCAGATGTAGGAATAATCGGGTGCAAGGCAGAAAATATACATAAAACTGGAACTGAAACAAGGCACGAGGATGTTTTCAAAGACTGGTAGGATCTCTAAAACATTTTTAAAGGACATGTCATTGATAAAGCTAAATACACAAAGGTTGTGTAATACAACAGATTAATCATTGAGAAGAGTGAAATTATGCTGTTTTGAAAACTATGGCAGGTCAGATTTTCTGCCTAATTATATAAGAAGATTTCTCTAAAAAATAAACATTATTTCAAAGCCTTATTGGCTGTGAAATAAGTTAAGGGTATTTCAAATGGCTTGTCTGCAAAGAAAGGTGAGATGTAGTGGATCACAGAAAGTCGAGGGGAAAATAGGTCAATATATACATTGCTATATGGTGAACTAAGCCTTAGGCCGGCAACAGTGGAGAGGACCTGACCCTTAGAAACGTACAAGTAAGCTGGAATCTTCAAAAGTTCAAATTTTTATAAGTAAAAAGATTTATTGAAATGAATAACCAAGTGTTTTAATTGACATCAGAAGATGAAAAGAATACACCCTGAGAACATAGAAAAAATTTAAATAAAGACATGAGCAGAACTTAATACAACAGAAAACGTATAAAATTCAGGTGATTTAGTAAGTCCAAAGAATCTTCTTTGAAAAGATTGAAAAGACACACTTTGATTAAGGAAAACAAAAACATAAGTAAAGAATATACAGAAAGAGTCAGGACAATGTTAGAGCAGAGAATATATGAAATGCCAGTAAATTTGAACATTTCTGTCAAGTGGACCATTTCCTAGCTCCTAAAGTTTACCAAAACTGACACAAGAGGAAATCATTTAAGGTCATCATGTCTGCCCTTGGCATTCTCGGAACGCCCTGGCCTCAGAATGCAGCCTCTGTAGTCCATGGTAACCTGCGGAGAGGGGGCGGGGCTGAGGGAGGTTGGAACACTGCCCTCACTGAGGGAGTGGGTGTGGCCATCTCTGCTGTGACTGAACAAAGGGCAGGGGAGCAGGGGGCCCAGGGCAGGGCCCTCAGAGCCCGGCAGGCCCAGTGGAGTGTCACAAGCATTTAGGCCCAGGCCAAAGGGCGCTTTCTTTGTCTGCACAGCTGCCCAAACTCTCACCTTTCCACTCAGGCCGCCCTCTTACTTGAAGTGTGTGTGGAACCTGTCCGCGCAGTACACCTCGCTGCACAGCGAATCATAGGTCTGGGCATCGTAGCTTCCTGCCAGGTGACCGAGGCTCACAGGCAGATGTGTCCCTGGGACACACGCGGAGAGGTTCCTGCCCTGGCCACAGGCCGCCCACTGCCCCTGCCCCAGATCGGGGGACGCAAAGCAGCCCTGTCGGAGTCCCCTGCCTCTAGAGGGTGTATTGGACCAACACTTGTAGAACACGGGGTCCTTGAGGGCCACTCATTGGAGGGACACAAATAAATCTTTGCCGTCTTTCTTCTGAAACTTACGAGCGTTCACACCTAAGCCTCTTACAAGGTCAGCTGTTTAGCTAAACATGAGCTCATGATCTAAATTTACACAATAATGAAGAAAGCAGCTACAAGGGGAGACAATCAGCCAAAACAATCAATACCAGAATTAGATTCCCAAGGCCATCCATCAGATGTAGGAATAATCGGGTGCAAGGCAGAAAATATACATAAAACTGGAACTGAAACAAGGCACGAGGATGTTTTCAAAGACTGGTAGGATCTCTAAAACATTTTTAAAGGACATGTCATTGATAAAGCTAAATACACAAAGGTTGTGTAATACAACAGATTAATCATTGAGAAGAGTGAAATTATGCTGTTTTGAAAACTATGGCAGGTCAGATTTTCTGCCTAATTATATAAGAAGATTTCTCTAAAAAATACACATTATTTCAAAGCCTTATTGGCTGTGAAATAAGTTAAGGGTATTTCAAATGGCTTGTCTGCAAAGAAAGGTGAGATGTAGTGGATCACAGAAAGTCGAGGGGAAAATAGGTCAATATATACATTGCTATATGGTGAACTAAGCCTTAGGCCGGCAACAGTGGAGAGGACCTGACCCTTTGAAACGTACAAGTAAGCTGGAATCTTCAAAAGTTCAAATCTTTATAAGTAAAAATATTTATTAAAATGAATAACCAAGTGTTTTAATTGACATCAGAAGATGAAAACAATAAACCCTGAGAACATAGAAAAAAGTTAAATAAAGATAGGAGCAGAACTTAATACAACAGAAAACGTATAAAATGCAGGTGATTTAGTAAGTCCAAAGAATCTTCTTTGAAAAGATTGAAAAGACACACTTTGATTAAGGAAAACAAAAACATAAGTAAAGAATATACAGAAAGAGTCAGGACAATGTTAGAGCAGAGAATATATGAAATGCCAGTAAATTTGAACATTTCTGTCAAGTGGACCATTTCCTAGCTCCTAAAGTTTACCAAAACTGACACAAGAGGAAATCATTTAAGGTCATCATGTCTGCCCTTGGCATTCTCGGAACGCCCTGGCCTCAGAATGCAGCCTCTGTAGTCCATGGTAACCTGCGGAGAGGGGGCGGGGCTGAGGGAGGTTGGAACACTGCCCTCACTGAGGGAGTGGGTGTGGCCATCTCTGCTGTGACTGAACACAGGGCAGGGGAGCAGGGGGCCCAGGGCAGGGCCCTCAGAGCCCGGCAGGCCCAGTGGAGTGTCACAAGCATTTAGGCCCAGGCCAAAGGGCGCTTTCTTTGTCTGCACAGCTGCCCAAACTCTCACCTTTCCACTCAGGCCGCCCTCTTACTTGAAGTGTGTGTGGAACCTGTCCGCGCAGTACACCTCGCTGCAAAGCTAAGCATAGGTCTGGGCATCGTAGCTTCCTGCCAGGTGACCGAGGCTCACAGGCAGATGGGTCCGTGGGACACACGCGGAGAGATTCCTGCCCTGGCCACAGGCCGCCCACAGCCCCTGCCCCAGATCGGGGGCCGCAAAGCAGCCCTGTCAGAGTCCCCTGCCTCTAGAGGGTGTATTGGACCAACACTTGTAGAACACGGGGTCCTTGAGGGCCACTCATTGGAGGGACACAAATAAATCTTTGCCGTCTTTCTTCTGAAACTTACGAGCGTTCACACCTAAGCCTCTTACAAGGTCAGCTGTTTAGCTAAACATGAGCTCATGATCTAAATTTACACAATAATGAAGAAAGCAGCTACAAGTGGAGACAATCAGCCAAAACAATCAATACCAGAATTAGATTCCCAAGGCCATCCATCAGATGTAGGAATAATCGGGTGCAAGGCAGAAAATATACATAAAACTGGAACTGAAACAAGGCACGAGGATGTTTTCAAAGACTGGTAGGATCTCTAAAACATTTTTAAAGGACATGTCATTGATAAAGCTAAATACACAAAGGTTGTGTAATACAACAGATTAATCATTGAGAAGAGTGAAATTATGCTGTTTTGAAAACTATGGCAGGTCAGATTTTCCGCCTAATTATATAAGAAGATTTCTCTAAAAAATACACATTATTTCAAAGACTTTTTGGCTGTGAAATAAGTTAAGGGTATTTCCAATGGCTTGTCTGCAAAGAAAGGTGAGATGTAGGGAATCACAGAAAGTCGAGGGCAAAATAGGTCAATATATACATTGCTATATGGGGAACTAAGCCTTAGGCCGGCAACAGTGGAGAGGACCTGACCCTTTGAAACGTACAAGTAAGCTGGAATCTTCAAAAGTTCAAATCTTTATAAGTAAAAAGATTTATTAAAATGAATAACCAAGTGTTTTAATTGACATCAGAAGATGAAAACAATAAACCCTGAGAACATAGAAAAAAGTTAAATAAAGATACGAGCAGAACTTAATACAACAGAAAACGTATAAAATTCAGGTGATTTAGTAAGTCCAAAGAATCTTCTTTGAAAAGATTGAAAAGACACACTTTGATTAAGGAAAACAAAAACATAAGTAAAGAATATACAGAAAGAGTCAGGACAATGTTAGAGCAGAGAATATATGAAATGCCAGTAAATTTGAACATTTCTGTCAAGTGGACCATTTCCTAGCTCCTAAAGTTTACCAAAACTGACACAAGAGGAAATCATTTAAGGTCATCATGTCTGCCCTTGGCATTCTCGGAACACCCTGGCCTCAGAATGCAGCCTCTGTTGTCCATGGTAACCTGCGGAGAGGGGGCGGGGCTGAGGGAGGTTGGAACACTGCCCTCACTGAGGGAGTGGGTGTGGCCATCTCTGCTGTGACTGAACAAAGGGCAGGGGAGCAGGGTGCCCAGGGCAGGGCCCTCAGAGCCCGGCAGGCCCAGTGGAGTGTCACAAGCATTTAGGCCCAGGCCAAAGGGCGCTTTCTATGTCTGCACAGCTGCCCAAACTCTCACCTTTCCACTCAGGCCGCCCTCTTACTTGAAGTGTGTGTGGAACCTGTCCACGCAGTACACCTCGCTGCACAGCGAAGCATAGGTCTGGGCATCGTAGCTTCCTGCCAGGTGACCGAGGCTCACAGGCAGATGTGTCCCTGGGACACACGCGGAGAGGCTCCTGCCCGGGCCACAGGCCGCCCACTGCCCCTGCCCCAGATCGGGGGCCGCAAATCATCCCTGTCGGAGTCCCCTGCCTCTAGAGGGTGTATTGGACCAACACTTGTAGAACACGGGGTACTTAAGGGCCACTCATTGGAGGGACACAAATAAATCTTTGCCGTCTTTCTTCTGAAACTTATGAGCATTCACACCTAAGCCTCTTACAAGGTCAGCTGTTTAGCTAAACATGAGCTCATGATCTAAATTTACACAATAATGAAGAAAGCAGCTACAAGGGGAGACAATCAGCCAAAACAATCAATACCAGAATTAGATTCCCAAGGCCATCCATCAGATGTAGGAATAATCGGGTGCAAGGCAGAAAATATACATAAAACTGGAACTGAAACAAGGCACGAGGATGTTTTCAAAGACTGGTAGGATCTCTAAAACATTTTTAAAGGACATGTCATTGATAAAGCTAAATACAAAAGGTTGTGTAATACAACAGATTAATCATTGAGAAGAGTGAAATTATGCTGTTTTGAAAACTATGGCAGGTCAGATTTTCTGCCTAATTATATAAGAAGATTTCTCTAAAAAATAAACATTATTTCAAAGCCTTATTGGCTGTGAAATAAGTTAAGGGTATTTCAAATGGCTTGTCTGCAAAGAAAGGTGAGATGTAGTGGATCACAGAAAGTCGAGGGGAAAATAGGTAAATATATACATTGCTATATGGTGAACTAAGCCTTAGGCCGGCAACAGTGGAGAGGACCTGACCCTTAGAAACGTACAAGTAAGCTGGAATCTTCAAAAGTTCAAATTTTTATAAGTAAAAAGATTTATTGAAATGAATAACCAAGTGTTTTAATTGACATCAGAAGATGAAAAGAATACACCCTGAGAACATAGAAAAAATTTAAATAAAGACATGAGCAGAACTTAATACAACAGAAAACGTATAAAATTCAGGTGATTTAGTAAGTCCAAACAATCTTCTTTGAAAAGATTGAAAAGACACACTTTGATTAAGGAAAACAAAAACATAAGTAAAGAATATACAGAAAGAGTCAGGACAATGTTAGAGCAGAGAATATATGAAATGCCAGTAAATTTGAACATTTCTGTCAAGTGGACCATTTCCTAGCTCCTAAAGTTTACCAAAACTGACACAAGAGGAAATCATTTAAGGTCATCATGTCTGCCCTTGGCATTCTCGGAACGCCCTGGCCTCAGAATGCAGCCTCTGTAGTCCATGGTAACCTGCGGAGAGGGGGCGGGGCTGAGGGAGGTTGGAACACTGCCCTCACTGAGGGAGTGGGTGTGGCCATCTCTGCTGTGACTGAACAAAGGGCAGGGGAGCAGGGGGCCCAGGGCAGGGCCCTCAGAGCCCGGCAGGCCCAGTGGAGTGTCACAAGCATTTAGGCCCAGGCCAAAGGGCGCTTTCTTTGTCTGCACAGCTGCCCAAACTCTCACCTTTCCACTCAGGCCGCCCTCTTACTTGAAGTGTGTGTGGAACCTGTCCGCGCAGTACACCTCGCTGCACAGCGAAGCATAGGTCTGGGCATCGTAGCTTCCTGCCAGGTGACCGAGGCTCACAGGCAGATGTGTCCCTGGGACACACGCGGAGAGGTTCCTGCCCTGGCCACAGGCCGCCCACTGCCCCTGCCCCAGATCGGGGGCCGCAAAGCAGCCCTGTCGGAGTCCCCTGCCTCTAGAGGGTGTATTGGACCAACACTTGTAGAACACGGGGTCCTTGAGGGCCACTCATTGGAGGGACACAAATAAATCTTTGCCGTCTTTCTTCTGAAACTTACGAGCGTTCACACCTAAGCCTCTTACAAGGTCAGCTGTTTAGCTAAACATGAGCTCATGATCTAAATTTACACAATAATGAAGAAAGCAGCTACAAGTGGAGACAATCAGCCAAAACAATCAATACCAGAATTAGATTCCCAAGGCCATCCATCAGATGTAGGAATAATCGGGTGCAAGGCAGAAAATATACATAAAACTGGAACTGAAACAAGGCACGAGGATGTTTTCAAAGACTGGTAGGATCTCTAAAACATTTTTAAAGGACATGTCATTGATAAAGCTAAATACACAAAGGTTGTGTAATACAACAGATTAATCATTGAGAAGAGTGAAATTATGCTGTTTTGAAAACTATGGCAGGTCAGATTTTCTGCCTAATTATATAAGAAGATTTCTCTAAAAAATACACATTATTTCAAAGCCTTATTGGCTGTGAAATAAGTTAAGGGTATTTCCAATGGCTTGTCTGCAAAGAAAGGTGAGATGTAGGGAATCACAGAAAGTCGAGGGCAAAATAAGTCAATATATACATTGCTATATGGGGAACTAAGCCTTAGGCCGGCAACAGTGGAGAGGACCTGACCCTTTGAAACGTACAAGTAAGCTGGAATCTTCAAAAGTTCAAATCTTTATAAGTAAAAAGATTTATTAAAATGAATAACCAAGTGTTTTAATTGACATCAGAAGATGAAAACAATAAACCCTTAGAACATAGAAAAAAGTTAAATAAAGATATGAGCAGAACTTAATACAACAGAAAACGTATAAAATTCAGGTGATTTAGTAAGTTCAAAGAATCTTCTTTGAAAAGATTTAAAAGACACACTTTGATTAAGGAAAACAAAAACATAAGTAAAGAATATACAGAAAGAGTCAGGACAATGTTAGAGCAGAGAATATATGAAATGCCAGTAAATTTGAACATTTCTGTCAAGTGGACCATTTCCTAGCTCCTAAAGTTTACCAAAACTGACACAAGAGGAAATCATTTAAGGTCATCATGTCTGCCCTTGGCATTCTCGGAACGCCCTGGCCTCAGAATGCAGCCTCTGTAGTCCATGGTAACCTGCGGAGAGGGGGCGGGGCTGAGGGAGGTTGGAACACTGCCCTCACTGAGGGAGTGGGTGTGGCCATCTCTGCTGTGACTGAACAAAGGGCAGGGGAGCAGGGGGCCCAGGGCAGGGCCCTCAGAGCCCGGCAGGCCCAGTGGAGTGTCACAAGCATTTAGGCCCAGGCCAAAGGGCGCTTTCTTTGTCTGCACAGCTGCCCAAACTCTCACCTTTCCACTCAGGCCGCCCTCTTACTTGAAGTGTGTGTGGAACCTGTCCACGCAGTACACCTCGCTGCACAGCGAAGCATAGGTCTGGGCATCGTAGCTTCCTGCCAGGTGACCGAGGCTCACAGGCAGATGTGTCCCTGGGACACACGCGGAGAGGCTCCTGCCCGGGCCACAGGCCGCCCACTGCCCCTGCCCCAGATCGGGGGCCGCAAATCATCCCTGTCGGAGTCCCCTGCCTCTAGAGGGTGTATTGGACCAACACTTGTAGAACACGGGGTACTTAAGGGCCACTCATTGGAGGGACACAAATAAATCTTTGCCGTCTTTCTTCTGAAACTTATGAGCATTCACACCTAAGCCTCTTACAAGGTCAGCTGTTTAGCTAAACATGAGCTCATGATCTAAATTTACACAATAATGAAGAAAGCAGCTACAAGGGGAGACAATCAGCCAAAACAATCAATACCAGAATTAGATTCCCAAGGCCATCCATCAGATGTAGGAATAATCGGGTGCAAGGCAGAAAATATACATAAAACTGGAACTGAAACAAGGCACGAGGATGTTTTCAAAGACTGGTAGGATCTCTAAAACATTTTTAAAGGACATGTCATTGATAAAGCTAAATACAAAAGGTTGTGTAATACAACAGATTAATCATTGAGAAGAGTGAAATTATGCTGTTTTGAAAACTATGGCAGGTCAGATTTTCTGCCTAATTATATAAGAAGATTTCTCTAAAAAATAAACATTATTTCAAAGCCTTATTGGCTGTGAAATAAGTTAAGGGTATTTCAAATGGCTTGTCTGCAAAGAAAGGTGAGATGTAGTGGATCACAGAAAGTCGAGGGGAAAATAGGTCAATATATACATTGCTATATGGTGAACTAAGCCTTAGGCCGGCAACAGTGGAGAGGACCTGACCCTTAGAAACGTACAAGTAAGCTGGAATCTTCAAAAGTTCAAATTTTTATAAGTAAAAAGATTTATTGAAATGAATAACCAAGTGTTTTAATTGACATCAGAAGATGAAAAGAATACACCCTGAGAACATAGAAAAAATTTAAATAAAGACATGAGCAGAACTTAATACAACAGAAAACGTATAAAATTCAGGTGATTTAGTAAGTCCAAACAATCTTCTTTGAAAAGATTGAAAAGACACACTTTGATTAAGGAAAACAAAAACATAAGTAAAGAATATACAGAAAGAGTCAGGACAATGTTAGAGCAGAGAATATATGAAATGCCAGTAAATTTGAACATTTCTGTCAAGTGGACCATTTCCTAGCTCCTAAAGTTTACCAAAACTGACACAAGAGGAAATCATTTAAGGTCATCATGTCTGCCCTTGGCATTCTCGGAACGCCCTGGCCTCAGAATGCAGCCTCTGTAGTCCATGGTAACCTGCGGAGAGGGGGCGGGGCTGAGGGAGGTTGGAACACTGCCCTCACTGAGGGAGTGGGTGTGGCCATCTCTGCTGTGACTGAACAAAGGGCAGGGGAGCAGGGGGCCCAGGGCAGGGCCCTCAGAGCCCGGCAGGCCCAGTGGAGTGTCACAAGCATTTAGGCCCAGGCCAAAGGGCGCTTTCTTTGTCTGCACAGCTGCCCAAACTCTCACCTTTCCACTCAGGCCGCCCTCTTACTTGAAGTGTGTGTGGAACCTGTCCGCGCAGTACACCTCGCTGCACAGCGAAGCATAGGTCTGGGCATCGTAGCTTCCTGCCAGGTGACCGAGGCTCACAGGCAGATGTGTCCCTGGGACACACGCGGAGAGGTTCCTGCCCTGGCCACAGGCCGCCCACTGCCCCTGCCCCAGATCGGGGGCCGCAAAGCAGCCCTGTCGGAGTCCCCTGCCTCTAGAGGGTGTATTGGACCAACACTTGTAGAACACGGGGTCCTTGAGGGCCACTCATTGGAGGGACACAAATAAATCTTTGCCGTCTTTCTTCTGAAACTTACGAGCGTTCACACCTAAGCCTCTTACAAGGTCAGCTGTTTAGCTAAACATGAGCTCATGATCTAAATTTACACAATAATGAAGAAAGCAGCTACAAGTGGAGACAATCAGCCAAAACAATCAATACCAGAATTAGATTCCCAAGGCCATCCATCAGATGTAGGAATAATCGGGTGCAAGGCAGAAAATATACATAAAACTGGAACTGAAACAAGGCACGAGGATGTTTTCAAAGACTGGTAGGATCTCTAAAACATTTTTAAAGGACATGTCATTGATAAAGCTAAATACACAAAGGTTGTGTAATACAACAGATTAATCATTGAGAAGAGTGAAATTATGCTGTTTTGAAAACTATGGCAGGTCAGATTTTCTGCCTAATTATATAAGAAGATTTCTCTAAAAAATACACATTATTTCAAAGCCTTATTGGCTGTGAAATAAGTTAAGGGTATTTCCAATGGCTTGTCTGCAAAGAAAGGTGAGATGTAGGGAATCACAGAAAGTCGAGGGCAAAATAAGTCAATATATACATTGCTATATGGGGAACTAAGCCTTAGGCCGGCAACAGTGGAGAGGACCTGACCCTTTGAAACGTACAAGTAAGCTGGAATCTTCAAAAGTTCAAATCTTTATAAGTAAAAAGATTTATTAAAATGAATAACCAAGTGTTTTAATTGACATCAGAAGATGAAAACAATAAACCCTTAGAACATAGAAAAAAGTTAAATAAAGATATGAGCAGAACTTAATACAACAGAAAACGTATAAAATTCAGGTGATTTAGTAAGTTCAAAGAATCTTCTTTGAAAAGATTTAAAAGACACACTTTGATTAAGGAAAACAAAAACATAAGTAAAGAATATACAGAAAGAGTCAGGACAATGTTAGAGCAGAGAATATATGAAATGCCAGTAAATTTGAACATTTCTGTCAAGTGGACCATTTCCTAGCTCCTAAAGTTTACCAAAACTGACACAAGAGGAAATCATTTAAGGTCATCATGTCTGCCCTTGGCATTCTCGGAACACCCTGGCCTCAGAATGCAGCCTCTGTAGTCCATGGTAACCTGCGGAGAGGGGGCGGGGCTGAGGGAGGTTGGAACACTGCCCTCACTGAGGGAGTGGGTGTGGCCATCTCTGCTGTGACTGAACAAAGGGCAGGGGAGCAGGGGGCCCAGGGCAGGGCCCTCAGAGCCCGGCAGGCCCAGTGGAGTGTCACAAGCATTTAGGCCCAGGCCAAAGGGCGCTTTCTTTGTCTGCACAGCTGCCCAAACTCTCACCTTTCCACTCAGGCCGCCCTCTTACTTGAAGTGTGTGTGGAACCTGTCCGCGCAGTACACCTCGCTGCACAGCGAAGCATAGGTCTGGGCATCGTAGCTTCCTGCCAGGTGACCGAGGCTCACAGGCAGATGTGTCCCTGGGACACACGCGGAGAGGCTCCTGCCCGGGCCACAGGCTGCCCACTGCCCCTGCCCCAGATCGGGGGCCGCAAAGCAGCCCTGTCTGAGTCCCCTGCCTCTAGAGGGAGTATTGGACCAACACTTGTACAAATCGGGGTCCTTGAGGGCCACTCATTGGAGGGACACAAATAAATCTTTGCCGTCTTTCTTCTGAAACATACGAGCGTTCACACCTAAACCTCTTACAAGGTCAGCTGTTTAGCTAAACATGAGCTCATGATCTAAATTTACACAATAATGAAGAAAGCAGCTACAAGGGGAGACAATCAGCCAAAACAATCAATACCAGAATTAGATTCCCCAGGCCATCCATCAGATGTAGGAATAATCGGGTGAAAGGCAGAAAATATACACAAACCTGGAACTGAAACAAGGCACGAGGATGTTTTCAAAGACTGGTAGGATCTCTAAAACATTTTTAAAGGACATGTCATTGATAAAGCTAAATACACAAAGGTTGTGTAATACAACAGATTAATCATTGAGAAGAGTGAAATTATGCTGTTTTGAAAACTATGGCAGGTCAGATTTTCTGCCTAATTATATAAGAAGATTTCTCTAAAAAATACACATTATTTCAAAGCCTTATTGGCTGTGAAATAAGTTAAGGGTGTTTCAAATGGCTTGTCTGCAAAGAAAGGTTAGATGTAGGGGATCACAGAAAGTCGAGGGGAAAATAGGTCAATATATACATTGCTATATGGTGAACTAAGCCTTAGGCCTGCAACAGTGGAGAGGACCTGACCCTTAGAAACGTACAAGTAAGCTGGAATCTTCAAAAGTTCAAAATTTAAAAGTAAAAAGATTTATTAAAATGAATAACCAAGTGTTTTAATTGACATCAGAAGATGAAAACAATAAACCCTGAGAACATAGAAAAAAGTTAAATAAAGATAGGAGCAGAACTTAATACAACAGAAAACGGATAAAATTGAGGTGATTTAGTAAGTCCAAAGAATCTTCTTTGAAAAGATTGAAAAGACACACTTTGATTAAGGAAAACAAAAACATAAGTAAATAATATACAGAAAGAGTCAGGACAATGTTATAGCAGAGAATATATGAAATGCCAGTAAATTTGAACATTTCTGTCAAGTGGACCATTTCCTAGCTCCTAAAGTTTACCAAAACTGACACAAGAGGAAATCATTTAAGGTCATCATGTCTGCCCTTGGCATTCTCGGAACGCCCTGGCCTCAGAATGCAGCCTCTGTAGTCCATGGTAACCTGCGGAGAAGGGGCGTGGCTGAGGGAGGTTGGAACACTTCCCTCACTGAGGGAGTGGGTGTGGCCATCTCTGCTGTGACTGAACAAAGGGCAGGGGAGCAGGGGGCCCAGGGCAGGGCCCTCAGAGCCCGGCAGGCCCAGTGGAGTGTCAGAAGCATTTAGGCCCAGGCCAAATGGCGCTTTCTTTGTCTGCACAGCTGCCCAAACTCTCACCTTTCCACTCAGGCCGCCCTCTTACTTGAAGTGTGTGTGGAACCTGTCCGTGCAGTACACCTCGCTGCACAGCTAAGCATAGGTCTGGGCATCGTAGCTTCCTGCCAGGTGACCGAGGCTCACAGGCAGATGGGTCCCTGGGACACACGCGGAGAGGCTCCTGCCCAGGCCACATGCCGCACACAGCCCCTGCCCCAGATCGGGGGCCGCAAAGCAGCCCTGTCGGAGTCCCCTGCCTCTAGAGGGAGTATTGGACCAACACTTGTAGAAAACGGGGTCCTTGAGGGCCACTCATTGGAGGGACACAAATAAATCTTTGCCGTCTTTCTGCTGAAAATTACGAGCGTTCACACCTAAGCCTCTTACAAGGTCAGCTGTTTAGCTAAACATGAGCTCATGATCTAAATTTACACAATAATGAAGAAAGCAGCTACAAGGGGAGACAATCAGCCAAAACAATCAATACCAGAATTAAATTCCCAAGGCCATCCATCAGATGAAGTAATAATCGGGTGCAAGGCAGAAAATATACATAAAACTGGAACTGAAACAAGGCACGAGGATGTTTTCAAAGACTGGTAGGATCTCTAAAACATTTTTAAAGGACATGTCATTGATAAAGCTAAATACACAAAGGTTGTGTAATACAACAGATTAATCATTGAGAAGAGTGAAATTATGCTGTTTTGAAAACTATGGCAGGTCAGATTTTCTGCCTAATTATATAAGAAGATTTCTCTAAAAAATACACATTATTTCAAAGCCTTATTGGCTGTGAAATAAGTTAAGGGTATTTCAAATGGCTTGTCTGCAAAGAAAGGTGAGATGTAGTGGATCACAGAAAGTCGAGGGGAAAATAGGTCAATATATACATTGCTATATGGTGAACTAAGCCTTAGGCCGGCAACAGTGGACAGGACCTGACCCTTAGAAACGTACAAGTAAGCTGGAATCTTCAAAAGTTCAAATTTTTATAAGTAAAAAGATTTATTAAAATGAATAACCAAGTGTTTTAATTGACATCAGAAGATGAAAACAATAAACCCTGAGAACATAGAAAAAAGTTAAATAATGATAGGAGCAGAACTTAATACAACAGAAAACGTATAAAATTCAGGTGATTTAGTAAGTCTAAAGAATCTTCTTTCAAAAGATTTAAAAGACACACTTTGATTAATGAAAACAAAAACATAAGTAAAGAATATACAGAAAGAGTCAGGACAATGTTAGAGCAGAGAATATATGAAATGCCAGTAAATTTGAACATTTCTGTCAAGTGGACCATTTCCTAGCTCCTAAAGTTTACCAAAACTGACACAAGAGGAAATCATTTAAGGTCATCATGTCTGCCCTTGGCATTCTCGGAACGCCCTGGCCTCAGAATGCAGCCTCTGTAGTCCATGGTAACCTGCGGAGAGGGGGCGGGGCTGAGGGAGGTTGGAACACTGCCCTCACTGAGGGAGTGGGTGTGGCCATCTCTGCTGTGACTGAACAAAGGGCAGGGGAGCAGGGGGCCCAGGGCAGGGCCCTCAGAGCCCGGCAGGCCCAGTGGAGTGTCACAAGCATTTAGGCCCAGGCCAAAGGGCGCTTTCTTTGTCTGCACAGCTGCCCAAACTCTCACCTTTCCACTCAGGCCGCCCTCTTACTTGAAGTGTGTGTGGAACCTGTCCGCGCAGTACACCTCGCTGCACAGCTAAGCATAGGTCTGGGCATCGTAGCTTCCTGCCAGGTGACCGAGGCTCACAGGCAGATGGGTCCCTGGGACACACGCGGAGAGGCTCCTGCCCGGGCCACACGCCGCCCACTGCCCCTGCCCCAGATCGGGGGCCGCAATGCAGCCCTGTCGGAGTCCCCTGCCTCTAGAGGGAGTATTGGACCAACACTTGTAGAAAACGGGGTCCTTGAGGGCCACTCATTGGAGGGACACAAATAAATCTTTGCCGACTTTCTGCTGAAACTTACGAGCGTTCACACCTAAGCCTCTTACAAGGTCAGCTGTTTAGCTAAACATGAGCTCATGATCTAAATTTACACAATAATGAAGAAAGCAGCTATAAGGGGAGACAATCAGCCAAAACAATCAATACCAGAATTAGATTCCCAAAGCCATCCATCAGATGTAGGAATAATCGGGTGCAAGGCAGAAAATATACATAAAACTGGAACTGAAACAAGGCACGAGGATGTTTTCAAAGACTGGTAGGATCTCTAAAACATTTTTAAAGGACATGTCATTGATAAAGCTAAATACACAAAGGTTGTGTAATACAACAGATTAATCATTGAGAAGAGTGAAATTATGCTGTTTTGAAAACTATGGCAGGTCAGATTTTCTGCCTAATTATATAAGAAGATTTCTCTAAAAAATAAACATTATTTCAAAGCCTTATTGGCTGTGAAATAAGTTAAGGGTATTTCAAATGGCTTGTCTGCAAAGAAAGGTGAGATGTAGTGGATCACAGAAAGTCGAGGGGAAAATAGGTCAATATATACATTGCTATATGGTGAACTAAGCCTTAGGCCGGCAACAGTGGACAGGACCTGACCCTTAGAAACGTACAAGTAAGCTGGAATCTTCAAAAGTTCAAATTTTTATAAGTAAAAAGATTTATTAAAATGAATAACCAAGTGTTTTAATTGACATCAGAAGATGAAAACAATAAACCCTGAGAACATAGAAAAAAGTTAAATAAAGATAGGAGCAGAACTTAATACAACAGAAAACGTATAAAATTCAGGTGATTTAGTAAGTCCAAAGAATCTTCTTTGAAAAGATTTAAAAGACACACTTTGATTAAGGAAAACAAAAACATAAGTAAAGAATATACAGAAAGAGTCAGGACAATGTTAGAGCAGAGAATATATGAAATGCCAGTAAATTTGAACATTTCTGTCAAGTGGACCATTTCCTAGCTCCTAAAGTTTACCAAAACTGACACAAGAGGAAATCATTTAAGGTCATCATGTCTGCCCTTGGCATACTTGGAACGCCCTGGCCTCAGAATGCAGCCTCTGTAGTCCATGGTAACCTGCGGAGAGGGGGCGGGGCTGAGGGAGGTTGGAACACTGCCCTCACTGAGGGAGTGGGTGTGGCCATCTCTGCTGTGACTGAACAAAGGGCAGGGGAGCAGGGGGCCCAGGGCAGGGCCCTCAGAGCCCGGCAGGCCCAGTGGAGTGTCACAAGCATTTAGGCCCAGGCCAAAGGGCGCTTTCTTTGTCTGCACAGCTGCCCAAACTCTCACCTTTCCACTCAGGCCGCCCTCTTACTTGAAGTGTGTGTGGAACCTGTCCGTGCAGTACACCTCGCTGCACAGCTAAGCATAGGTCTGGGCATCGTAGCTTCCTGCCAGGTGACCGAGGCTCACAGGCAGATGGGTCCCTGGGACACACGCGGAGAGGCTCCTGCCCGGGCCACACGCCGCCCACTGCCCCTGCCCCAGATCGGGGACCGCAATGCAGCCCTGTCTGAGTCCCCTGCCTCTAGAGGGAGTATTGGACCAACACTTGTAGAAAACGGGGTCCTTGAGGGCCACTCATTGGAGGGACACAAATAAATCTTTGCCGACTTTCTGCTGAAACTTACGAGCGTTCACACCTAAGCCTCTTACAAGGTCAGCTGTTCAGCTAAACATGAGCTCATGATCAAAATTTACACAATAATGAAGAAAGCAGCTATAAGGGGAGACAATCAGCCAAAACAATCAATACCAGAATTAGATTCCCAAGGCCATCCATCAGATGTAGGAATAATCGGGTGCAAGGCAGAAAATATACATAAACTGGAACTGAAACAAGGCACGAGGATGTTTTCAAAGACTGGTAGGATCTCTAAAACATTTTTAAAGATCATGTCATTGATAAAGCTAAATACACAAAGGTTGTGTAATACAACAGATTAATCATTGAGAAGAGTGAAATTATGCTGTTTTGAAAACTATGGCAGGTCAGATTTTCTGCCTAATTATATAAGAAGATTTCTCTAAAAAATAAACATTATTTCAAAGCCTTATTGGCTGTGAAATAAGTTAAGGGTATTTCAAATGGCTTGTCTGCAAAGAAAGGTGAGATGTAGTGGATCACAGAAAGTCGAGGGGAAAATAGGTCAATATATACATTGCTATATGGTGAACTAAGCCTTAGGCCGGCAACAGTGGACAGGACCTGACCCTTAGAAACGTACAAGTAAGCTGGAATCTTCAAAAGTTCAAATTTTTATAAGTAAAAAGATTTATTAAAATGAATAACCAAGTGTTTTAATTGACATCAGAAGATGAAAACAATAAACCCTGAGAACATAGAAAAAAGTTAAATAAAGATAGGAGCAGAACTTAATACAACAGAAAACGTATAAAATTCAGGTGATTTAGTAAGTCCAAAGAATCTTCTTTGAAAAGATTTAAAAGACACACTTTGATTAAGGAAAACAAAAACATAAGTAAAGAATATACAGAAAGAGTCAGGACAATGTTAGAGCAGAGAATATATGAAATGCCAGTAAATTTGAACATTTCTGTCAAGTGGACCATTTCCTAGCTCCTAAAGTTTACCAAAACTGACACAAGAGGAAATCATTTAAGGTCATCATGTCTGCCCTTGGCATTCTCGGAACGCCCTGGCCTCAGAATGCAGCCTCTGTAGTCCATGGTAATCTGCGGAGAGGGGGCGGGGCTGAGGGAGGTTGGAACACTGCCCTCACTGAGGGAGTGGGTGTGGCCATCTCTGCTGTGACTGAACAAAGGGCAGGGGAGCAGGGGGCCCAGGGCAGGGCCCTCAGAGCCCGGCAGGCCCAGTGGTGTGTCACAAGCATTTAGGCCCAGGCCAAAGGGCGCTTTCTTTGTCTGCACAGCTGCCCAAACTCTCACCTTTCCACTCAGGCCGCCCTCTTACTTGAAGTGTGTGTGGAACCTGTCCGCGCAGTACACCTCGCTGCACAGCTAAGCATAGGTCTGGGCATCGTAGCTTCCTGCCAGGTGACCGAGGCTCACAGGCAGATGGGTCCCTGGGACACACGCGGAGAGGCTCCTGCCCGGGCCACACGCCGCCCACTGCCCCTGCCCCAGATCGGGGGCCGCAATGCAGCCCTGTCTGAGTCCCCTGCCTCTAGAGGGAGTATTGGACCAACACTTGTAGAAAACGGGGTCCTTGAGGGCCACTCATTGGAGGGACACAAATAAATCTTTGCCGACTTTCTGCTGAAACTTACGAGCGTTCACACCTAAGCCTCTTACAAGGTCAGCTGTTTAGCTAAACATGAGCTCATGATCTAAATTTACACAATAATGAAGAAAGCAGCTATAAGGGGAGATAATCAGCCAAAACAATCAATACCAGAATTAGATTCCCAAGGCCATCCATCAGATGTAGGAATAATCGGGTGCAAGGCAGAAAATATACATAAAACTGGAACTGAAACAAGGCACGAGGATGTTTTCAAAGACTGGTAGGATCTCTAAAACATTTTTAAAGATCATGTCATTGATAAAGCTAAATACACAAAGGTTGTGTAATACAACAGATTAATCATTGAGAAGAGTGAAATTATGCTGTTTTGAAAACTATGGCAGGTCAGATTTTCTGCCTAATTATATAAGAAGATTTCTCTAAAAAATAAACATTATTTCAAAGCCTTATTGGCTGTGAAATAAGTTAAGGGTATTTCAAATGGCTTGTCTACAAAGAAAGGTGAGATGTAGTGGATCACAGAAAGTCGAGGGGAAAATAGGTCAATATATACATTGCTATATGGTGAACTAAGCCTTAGGCCGGCAACAGTGGAGAGAACCTGACCCTTAGAAACGTACAAGTAAGCTGGAATCTTCAAAAGTTCAAATTTTTATAAGTAAAAAGATTTATTAAAATGAATAACCAAGTGTTTTAATTGACATCAGAAGATGAAAACAATAAACCCTGAGAACATAGAAAAAAGTTAAATAAAGATAGGAGCAGAACTTAATACAACAGAAAACGTATAAAATTCAGGTGATTTAGTAAGTCCAAAGAATATTCTTTGAAAAGATTGAAAAGACACACTTTGATTAAGGAAAACAAAAACATAAGTAAAGAATATACAGAAAGAGTCAGGACAATGTTAGAGCAGAGAATATATGAAATGCCAGTAAATTTGAACATTTCTGTCAAGTGGACCATTTCCTAGCTCCTAAAGTTTACCAAAACTGACACAAGAGGAAATCATTTAAGGTCATCATGTCTGCCCTTGGCATTCTCGGAACGCCCTGGCCTCAGAATGCAGCCTCTGTAGTCCATGGTAACCTGCGGAGAGGGGGCGGGGCTGAGGGAGGTTGGAACACTGCCCTCACTGAGGGAGTGGGTGTGGCCATCTCTGCTGTGACTGAACAAAGGGCAGGGGAGCAGGGGGCCCAGGGCAGGGCCCTCAGAGCCCGGCAGGCCCAGTGGTGTGTCACAAGCATTTAGGCCCAGGCCAAAGGGCGCTTTCTTTGTCTGCACAGCTGCCCAAACTCTCACCTTTCCACTCAGGCCGCCCTCTTACTTGAAGTGTGTGTGGAACCTGTCCGCGCAGTACACCTCGCTGCACAGCTAAGCATAGGTCTGGGCATCGTAGCTTCCTGCCAGGTGACCGAGGCTCACGGCAGATGGGTCCCTGGGACACACGCGGAGAGGCTCCTGCCCGGGCCACACGCCGCCCACTGCCCCTGCCCCAGATCGGGGGCCGCAATGCAGCCCTGTCTGAGTCCCCTGCCTCTAGAGGGAGTATTGGACCAACACTTGTAGAAAACGGGGTCCTTGTGGGCCACTCATTGGAGGGACACAAATAAATCTTTGCCGACTTTCAGCTGAAACTTACGAGCGTTCACACCTAAGCCTCTTACAAGGTCAGCTGTTTAGCTAAACATGAGCTCATGATCTAAATTTACACAATAATGAAGAAAGCAGCTATAAGGGGAGACAATCAGCCAAAACAATCAATACCAGAATTAGATTCCCAAGGCCATCCATCAGATGTAGGAATAATCGGGTGCAAGGCAGAAAATATACATAAAACTGGAACTGAAACAAGGCACGAGGATGTTTTCAAAGACTGGTAGGATCTCTAAAACATTTTTAAAGATCATGTCATTGATAAAGCTAAATACACAAAGGTTGTGTAATACAACAGATTAATCATTGAGAAGAGTGAAATTATGCTGTTTTGAAAACTATGGCAGGTCAGATTTTCTGCCTAATTATATAAGAAGATTTCTCTAAAAAATAAACATTATTTCAAAGCCTTATTGGCTGTG
The DNA here is from genome assembly GCF_964341445.2 of Mesoplodon mirus. NCBI lineage: Eukaryota > Metazoa > Chordata > Mammalia > Artiodactyla > Ziphiidae > Mesoplodon > Mesoplodon mirus. Next base: position 141,196,829 of record NC_138976.1, on the reverse strand, counting down.
AAATAAGTTAAGGGTATTTCAAATGGCTTGTCTGCAAAGAAAGGTGAGATGTAGTGGATCACAGAAAGTCGAGGGGAAAATAGGTCAATATATACATTGCTATATGGTGAACTAAGCCTTAGGCCGGCAACAGTGGACAGGACCTGACCCTTAGAAACGTACAAGTAAGCTGGAATCTTCAAAAGTTCAAATTTTTATAAGTAAAAAGATTTATTAAAATGAATAACCAAGTGTTTTAATTGACATCAGAAGATGAAAACAATAAACCCTGAGAACATAGAACAAAGATAAATAAAGATATGAGCAGAACTTAATACAACAGAAAACGTATAAAATTCAGGTGATTTAGTAAGTCCAAAGAATCTTCTTTGAAAAGATTGAAAAGACACACTTTGATTAAGGAAAACAAAAACATAAGTAAAGAATATACAGAAAGAGTCAGGACAATGTTAGAGCAGAGAATATTTGAAATGCCAGTAAATTTGAACATTTCTGTCAAGTGGACCATTTCCTAGCTCCTAAAGTTTACCAAAACTGACACAAGAGGAAATCATTTAAGGTCATCATGTCTGCCCTTGGCATTCTCGGAACGCCCTGGCCTCAGAATGCAGCCTCTGTAGTCCATGGTAATCTGCGGAGAGGGGGCGGGGCAGAGGGACGTTGGAACACTGCCCTCACTGAGGGAGTGGGTGTGGCCATCTCTGCTGTGACTGAACAAAGGGCAGGGGAGCAGGGGGCCCAGGGCAGGGCCCTCAGAGCCCGGCAGGCCCAGTGGAGTGTCACAAGCATTTAGGCCCAGGCCAAAGGGCGCTTTCTTTGTCTGCACAGCTGCCCAAACTCTCACCTTTCCACTCAGGCCGCCCTCTTACTTGAAGTGTGTGTGGAACCTGTCCGCGCAGTACACCTCGCTGCACAGCTAAGCATAGGTCTGGGCATCGTAGCTTCCTGCCAGGTGACCGAGGCTCACAGGCAGATGGGTCCCTGGGACACACGCGGAGAGGATCCTGCCCGGGCCACACGCCGCCCACTGCCCCTGCCACAGATTGGGGGCCGCAAAGCAGCCCTGTCTGAGTCCCCTGCCTCTAGAGGGAGTATTGGACCAACACTTGTAGAAAACGGGGTCCTTGAGGGCCACTCATTGGAGGGACACAAATAAATCTTTGCCGACTTTCTGCTGAAACTTACGAGCGTTCACACCTAAGCCTCTTACAAGGTCAGCTGTTTAGCTAAACATGAGCTCATGATCTAAATTTACACAATAATGAAGAAAGCAGCTATAAGGGGAGACAATCAGCCAAAACAATCAATACCAGAATTAGATTCCCAAGGCCATCCATCAGATGTGGGAATAATCGGGTGCAAGGCAGAAAATACACATAAAACTGGAACTGAAACAAGGCACGAGGATGTTTTCAAAGACTGGTAGGATCTCTAAAACATTTTTAAAGATCATGTCATTGATAAAGCTAAATACACAAAGGTTGTGTAATACAACAGATTAATCATTGAGAAGAGTGAAATTATGCTGTTTTGAAAACTATGGCAGGTCAGATTTTCTGCCTAATTATATAAGAAGATTTCTCTAAAAAATAAACATTATTTCAAAGCCTTATTGGCTGTGAAATAAGTTAAGGGTATTTCAAATGGCTTGTCTGCAAAGAAAGGTGAGATGTAGTGGATCACAGAAAGTCGAGGGGAAAATAGGTCAATATATACATTGCTATATGGTGAACTAAGCCTTAGGCCGGCAACAGTGGAGAGGACCTGACCCTTTGAAACGTACAAGTAAGCTTGAATCTTCAAAAGTTCAAATTTTTATAGGTAAAAAGATTTATTAAAATGAATAACCAAGTGTTTTAATTGACATCAGAAGATGAAAACAATAAACCCTGAGAACATAGAAAAAAGTTAAATAAAGATAAGAGCAGAACTTAATACAACAGAAAACGTATAAAATTCAGGTGATTTAGTAAGTCCAAAGAATCTTCTTTGAAAAGATTTAAAAGACACACTTTGATTAAGGAAAACAAAAACATAAGTAAAGAATATACAGAAAGAGTCAGGACAATGTTAGAGCAGAGAATATATGAAATGCCAGTAAATTTGAACATTTCTGTCAAGTGGACCATTTCCTAGCTCCTAAAGTTTACCAAAACTGACACAAGAGGAAATCATTTAAGGTCATCATGTCTGCCCTTGGCATTCTCGGAACGCCCTGGCCTCAGAATGCAGCCTCTGTAGTCCATGGTAATCTGCGGAGAGGGGGCGGGGCAGAGGGAGGTTGGAACACTGCCCTCACTGAGGGAGTGGGTGTGGCCATCTCTGCTGTGACTGAACAAAGGGCAGGGGAGCAGGGGGCCCAGGGCAGGGCCCTCAGAGCCCGGCAGGCCCAGTGGAGTGTCACAAGCATTTAGGCCCAGGCCAAAGGGCGCTTTCTTTGTCTGCACAGCTGCCCAAACTCTCACCTTTCCACTCAGGCCGCCCTCTTACTTGAAGTGTGTGTGGAACCTGTCCGCGCAGTACACCTCGCTGCACAGCTAAGCATAGGTCTGGGCATCGTAGCTTCCTGCCAGGTGACCGAGGCTCACAGGCAGATGGGTCCCTGGGACACACGCGGAGAGGATCCTGCCCGGGCCACACGCCGCCCACTGCCCCTGCCCCAGATCGGGGGCCGCAATGCAGCCCTGTCTGAGTCCCCTGCCTCTAGAGGGAGTATTGGACCAACACTTGTAGAAAACGGGGTCCTTGAGGGCCACTCATTGGAGGGACACAAATAAATCTTTGCCGACTTTCTGCTGAAACTTACGAGCGTTCACACCTAAGCCTCTTACAAGGTCAGCTGTTTAGCTAAACATGAGCTCATGATCTAAATTTACACAATAATGAAGAAAGCAGCTATAAGGGGAGACAATCAGCCAAAACAATCAATACCAGTATTAGATTCCCAAGGCCATCCATCAGATGTAGGAATAATCGGGTGCAAGGCAGAAAATATACATAAAACTGGAACTGAAACAAGGCACGAGGATGTTTTCAAAGACTGGTAGGATCTCTAAAACATTTTTAAAGATTATGTCATTGATAAAGCTAAATACACAAAGGTTGTGTAATACAACAGATTAATCATTGAGAAGAGTGAAATTATGCTGTTTTGAAAACTATGGCAGGTCAGATTTTCTGCCTAATTATATAAGAAGATTTCTCTAAAAAATAAACATTATTTCAAAGCCTTATTGGCTGTGAAATAAGTTAAGGGTATTTCAAATGGCTTGTCTGCAAAGAAAGGTGAGATGTAGTGGATCACAGAAAGTCGAGGGGAAAATAGGTCAATATATACATTGCTATATGGTGAACTAAGCCTTAGGCCGGCAACAGTGGACAGGACCTGACCCTTAGAAACGTACAAGTAAGCTGGAATCTTCAAAAGTTCAAATTTTTATAAGTAAAAATATTTATTAAAATGAATAACCAAGTGTTTTAATTGACATCAGAAGATGAAAACAATAAACCCTGAGAACATAGAAAAAAGTTAAATAAAGATAGGAGCAGAACTTAATACAACAGAAAACGTATAAAATTCAGGTGATTTAGTAAGTCCAACGAATCTTCTTTGAAAAGATTTAAAAGACACACTTTGATTAAGGAAAACAAAAACATAAGTAAAGAATATACAGAAAGAGTCAGGACAATGTTAGAGCAGAGAATATATGAAATGCCAGTAAATTTGAACATTTCTGTCAAGTGGACCATTTCCTAGCTCCTAAAGTTTACCAAAACTGACACAAGAGGAAATCATTTAAGGTCATCATGTCTGCCCTTGGCATTCTCGGAACGCCCTGGCCTCAGAATGCAGCCTCTGTAGTCCATGGTAACCTGCGGAGAGGGGGCGGGGCTGAGGGAGGTTGGAACACTGCCCTCACTGAGGGAGTGAGTGTGGCCATCTCTGCTCTGACTGAACAAAGGGCAGGGGAGCAGGGGGCCCAGGGCAGGGCCCTCAGAGCCCGGCAGGCCCAGTGGAGTGTCACAAGCATTTAGGCCCAGGCCAAAGGGCGCTTTCTTTGTCTGCACAGCTGCCCAAACTCTCACCTTTCCACTCAGGCCGCCCTCTTACTTGAAGTGTGTGTGGAACCTGTCCGCGCAGTACACCTCGCTGCACAGCTAAGCATAGGTCTGGGCATCGTAGCTTCCTGCCAGGTGACCGAGGCTCACAGGCAGATGGGTCCCTGGGACACACGCGGAGTGGCTCCTGCCCGGGCCACAGGCCGCCAACCGCCATTGCCCCAGATCGGGAGCCTCAAAGCAGCCCTGTCTGAGTCCCCTGCCTCTAGAGGGAGTATTGGACCAACACTTGTAGAAAACGGGGTCCTTGAGGGCCACTCATTGGAGGGACACAAATAAATCTTTGCCGTCTTTCTTCTGAAACTTACGAGCGTTCACACCTAAGCCTCTTACAAGGTCAGCTGTTTAGCTAAACATGAGCTCATGATCTAAATTTACACAATAATGAAGAAAGCAGCTACAAGGGGAGACAATCAGCCAAAACAATCAATACCAGAATTAGATTCCCAAGGCCATCCATCAGATGTAGGAATAATCGGGTGCAAGGCAGAAAATATACATAAACTGGAACTGAAACAAGGCACGAGGATGTTTTCAAAGACTGGTAGGATCTCTAAAACATTTTTAAAGGACATGTCATTGATAAAGCTAAATACACAAAGGTTGTGTAATACAACAGATTAATCATTGAGAAGAGTGAAATTATGCTGTTTTGAAAACTATGGCAGGTCAGATTTTCTGCCTAATTATATAAGAAGATTTCTCTAAAAAATAAACATTATTTCAAAGCCTTATTGGCTGTGAAATAAGTTAAGGGTATTTCAAATGTCTTGTCTGCAAAGAAAGGTGAGATGTAGTGGATCACAGAAAGTCGAGGGGAAAATAGGTCAATATATTCATTGCTATATGGTGAACTAAGCCTTAGGCCGGCAACAGTGGAGAGAACCTGACCCTTAGAAACGTACAAGTAAGCTGGAATCTTCAAAAGTTCAAATCTTTATAAGTAAAAAGATTTATTAAAATGAATAACCAAGTGTTTTAATTGACATCAGAAGATGAAAACAATAAACCCTGAGAACAGAACAAAGATAAATAAAGATATGAGCAGAACTTAATACAACAGAAAACGTATAAAATTCAGGTGATTTAGTAAGTCCAAAGAATCTTCTTTGAAAAGATTTAAAAGACACACTTTGATTAAGGAAAACAAAAACATAAGTAAAGAATATACAGAAAGAGTCAGGACAATGTTAGAGCAGAGAATATATGAAATGCCAGTAAATTTGAACATTTCTGTCAAGTGGACCATTTCCTAGCTCCTAAAGTTTACCAAAACTGACACAAGAGGAAATCATTTAAGGTCATCATGTCTGCCCTTGGCATTCTCGGAAAGCCCTGGCCTCAGAATGCAGCCTCTGTAGTCCATGGTAACCTGCGGAGTGGGGGCGGGGCTGAGGGAGGTTGGAACACTGCCCTCACTGAGGGAGTGTGTGTGGCCATCTCTGCTGTGACTGAACAAAGGGCAGGGGAGCAGGGGGCCCAGGGCAGGGCCCTCAGAGCCCGGCAGGCCCAGTGGAGTGTCACAAGCATTTAGGCCCAGGCCAAAGGGCGCTTTCTTTGTCTGCACAGCTGCCCAAACTCTCACCTTTCCACTCAGGCCGCCCTCTTACTTGAAGTGTGTGTGGAACCTGTCCGCGCAGTACACCTCGCTGCACAGCTAAGCATAGGTCTGGGCTTCGTAGCTTCCTGCCAGGTGACCGAGGCTCACAGGCAGATGGGTCCCTGGGACACACGCGGAGAGGCTCCTGCCCGGGCCACAGGCCGCCCACTGCCCCTGCCCCAGTTCGTGGGCCGCAAAGCAGCCCTGTCGGAGTCCCCTGCCTCTAGAGGGTGTATTGGACCAACACTTGTAGAAAACGGGGTCCTTGAGGGCCACTCATTGGAGGGACACAAATAAATCTTTGCCATCTTTCTTCTGAAACTTACGAGCGTTCACACATAAACCTCTTACAAGGTCAGCTGTTTAGCTAAACATGAGCTCATGATCTAAATTTACACAATAATGAAGAAAGCAGCTACAAGGGGAGACAATCAGCCAAAACAATCAATACCAGAATTAGATTCCCAAGGCCATCCATCAGATGTAGGAATAATCGGGTGCAAGGCAGAAAATATACATAAAACTGGAACTGAAACAAGGCACGAGGATGTTTTCAAAGACTGGTAGGATCTCTAAAACATTTTTAAAGGACATGTCATTGATAAAGCTAAATACACAAAGGTTGTGTAATACAACAGATTAATCATTGAGAAGAGTGAAATTATGCTGTTTTGAAAACTATGGCAGGTCAGATTTTCTGCCTAATTATATAAGAAGATTTCTCTAAAAAATAAACATTATTTCAAAGCCTTATTGGCTGTGAAATAAGTTAAGGGTATTTCAAATGGCTTGTCTGCAAAGAAAGGTGAGATGTAGTGGATCACAGAAAGTCGAGGGGAAAATAGGTCAATATATACATTGCTATATGGTGAACCAAGCCTTAGGCCGGCAAGAGTGGAGAGGACCTGACCCTTTGAAACGTACAAGTAAGCTGGAATCTTCAAAAGTTCAAATCTTTATAAGTAAAAAGATTTATTAAAATGAATAACCAAGTGTTTTAATTGACATCAGAAGATGAAAACAATAAACCCTGAGAACATAGAAAAAAGTTAAATAAAGATAGGAGCAGAACTTAATACAACAGAAAACGTATAAAATTCAGGTGATTTAGTAAGTCCAAAGAATCTTCTTTGAAAAGATTTAAAAGACACAGTTTGATTATGGAAAACAAAAACATAAGTAAAGAATATACAGAAAGAGTCAGGACAATGTTAGAGCAGAGAATATATGAAATGCCAGTAAATTTGAACATTTCTGTCAAGTGGACCATTTCCTAGCTCCTAAAGTTTACCAAAACTGACACAAGAGGAAATCAATTAAAGTCATCATGTCTGCCCTTGGCATTCTCGGAACGCCCTGGCCTCAGTATGCAGCCTCTGTAGTCCATGGTAACCTGCGGAGAGGGGGCGGGGCTGAGGGAGGTTGGAACACTGCCCTCACTGAGGGAGTGGGTGTGGCCATCTCTGCTGTGACTGAACAAAGGGCAGGGGAGCAGGGGGCCCAGGGCAGGGCCCTCAGAGCCCGGCAGGCCCAGTGGAGTGTCACAAGCATTTAGGCCCAGGCCAAAGGGCGCTTTCTTTGTCTGCACAGCTGCCCAAACTCTCACCTTTCCACTCAGGCCGCCCTCTTACTTGAAGTGTGTGTGGAACCTGTCCGCGCAGTACACCTCGCTGCACAGCTAAGCATAGGTCTGGGCATCGTAGCTTCCTGCCAGGTGACTGAGGCTCACAGGCAGATGGGTCCCTGGGACACACGCGGAGAGGCTCCTGCCCGGGCCACAGGCTGCCCACTTCCCCTGCCCCAGATCGGGGGCGGCAAAGCAGCCCTGTCTGAGTCCCCTGCCTCTAGAGGGAGTATTGGACCAACACTTGTAGAACACGGGGTCCTTGAGGGCCACTCATTGGAGGGACACAAATAATTCTTTCCCGACTTTCTGCTGAAACTTACGAGCGTTCACACCTAAACCTCTTACAAGGTCAGCTGTTTAGCTAAACATGAGCTCATGATCTAAATTTACACAATAATGAAGAAAGCAGCTATAAGGGGAGACAATCAGCCAAAACAATCAATACCAGAATTAGATTCCCAAGGCCATCCATCAGATGTAGGAATAATCGGGTGCAAGGCAGAAAATATACATAAAACTGGAACTGAAACAAGGCACGAGGATGTTTTCAAAGACTGGTAGGATCTCTAAAACATTTTTAAAGATCATGTCATTGATAAAGCTAAATACACAAAGGTTGTGTAATACAACAGATTAATCATTGAGAAGAGTGAAATTATGCTGTTTTGAAAACTATGGCAGGTCAGATTTTCTGCCTAATTATATAAGAAGATTTCTCTAAAAAATAAACATTATTTCAAAGCCTTATTGGCTGTGAAATAAGTTAAGGGTGTTTCAAATGGCTTGTCTGCAAAGAAAGGTGAGATGTAGTGGATCACAGAAAGTCGAGGGCAAAATAGGTCAATATATACATTGCTATATGGGGAACTAAGCCTTAGGCCGGCAACAGTGGAGAGGACCTGACCCTTAGAAACGTACAAGTAAGCTGGAATCTTCAAAAGTTCAAATCTTTATAAGTAAAAAGATTTATTAAAATGAATAACCAAGTGTTTTAATTGACATCAGAAGATGAAAAGAATAAACCCTGAGAACATAGAAAAAAGTTAAATAAACATATGAGCAGAACTTAATACAACAGAAAACGTATAAAATTCAGGTGATTTAGTAAGTCCAAAGAATCTTCTTTGAAAAGATTTAAAAGACACACTTTGATTAAGGAAAACAAAAACATAAGTAAAGAATATACAGAAAGAGTCAGGACAATGTTAGAGCAGAGAATATATTAAATGCCAGTAAATTTGAACATTTCTGTCAAGTGGACCATTTCCTAGCTCCTAAAATTTACCAAAAGTGACACAAAAGGAAATCATTTAAGGTCATCATGTCTGCCCTTGGCATTCTCGGAATGCCCTGGCCTCAGAATGCAGCCTCTGTAGTCCATGGTAACCTGCGGAGAGGGGGCGGGGCTGAGGGAGGTTGGAACACTGCCCTCACTGAGGGAGTGGGTGTGGCCATCTCTGCTCTGACTGAACAAAGGGCAGGGGAGCAGGGGGCCCAGGGCAGGGCCCTCAGAGCCCGGCAGGCCCAGTGGAGTGTCACAAGCATTTAGGCCCAGGCCAAAGGGCGCTTTCTTTGTCTGCACAGCTGCCCAAACTCTCACCTTTCCACTCAGGCCGCTCTCTTACTTGAAGTGTGTGTGGAACCTGTCCGCGCAGTACACCTCGCTGCACAGCTAAGCAGAGGTCTGGGAATCGTAGCTTCCTGCCAGGTGACCGAGGCTCACAGGCAGATGGGTCCCTGGGACACACGCGGAGTGGCTCCTGCCCGGGCCACAGGCCGCCAACCGCCATTGCCCCAGATCGGGGGCCTCAAAGCAGCCCTGTCTGAGTCCCCTGCCTCTAGAGGGAGTATTGGACCAACACTTGTAGAAAACGGGGTCCTTGAGGGCCACTCATTGGAGGGACAAAAATAAATCTTTGCCGTCTTTCTTCTGAAACTTACGAGCGTTCACACCTAAACCTCTTACAAGGTCAGCTGTTTAGCTAAACATGAGCTCATGATCTAAATTTACACAATAATGAAGAAAGCAGCTACAAGGGGAGACAATCAGCCAAAACAATCAATACCAGAATTAGATTCCCAAGGCCATCCATCAGATGTAGGAATAATCGGGTGCAAGGCAGAAAATATACATAAACTGGAACTGAAACAAGGCACGAGGATGTTTTCAAAGACTGGTAGGATCTCTAAAACATTTTTAAAGGACATGTCATTGATAAAGCTAAATACACAAAGGTTGTGTAATACAACAGATTAATCATTGAGAAGAGTGAAATTATGCTGTTTTGAAAACTATGGCAGGTCAGATTTTCTGCCTAATTATATAAGAAGATTTCTCTAAAAAATACACATTATTTCAAAGCCTTATTGGCTGTGAAATAAGTTAAGGGTATTTCAAATGGCTTGTCTGCAAAGAAAGGTGAGATGTAGTGGATCACAGAAAGTCGAGGGGAAAATAGGTCAATATATTCATTGCTATATGGTGAACTAAGCCTTAGGCCGGCAACAGTGGAGAGAACCTGACCCTTAGAAACGTACAAGTAAGCTGGAATCTTCAAAAGTTCAAATCTTTATAAGTAAAAAGATTTATTAAAATGAATAACCAAGTGTTTTAATTGACATCAGAAGATGAAAACAATAAACCCTGAGAACATAGAACAAAGATAAATAAAGATATGAGCAGAACTTAATACAACAGAAAACGTATAAAATTCAGGTGATTTAGTAAGTCCAAAGAATCTTCTTTGAAAAGATTTAAAAGACACACTTTGATTAAGGAAAACAAAAACATAAGTAAAGAATATACAGAAAGAGTCAGGACAATGTTAGAGCAGAGAATATATGAAATGCCAGTAAATTTGAACATTTCTGTCAAGTGGACCATTTCCTAGCTCCTAAAGTTTACCAAAACTGACACAAGAGGAAATCATTTAAGGTCATCATGTCTGCCCTTGGCATTCTCGGAACACCCTGGCCTCAGAATGCAGCCTCTGTAGTCCATGGTAACCTGCGGAGTGGGGGCGGGGCTGAGGGAGGTTGGAACACTGCCCTCACTGAGGGAGTGGGTGTGGCCATCTCTGCTGTGACTGAACAAAGGGCAGGGGAGCAGGGGGCCCAGGGCAGGGCCCTCAGAGCCCGGCAGGCCCAGTGGAGTGTCACAAGCATTTAGGCCCAGGCCAAAGGGCGCTTTCTTTGTCTGCACAGCTGCCCAAACTCTCACCTTTCCACTCAGGCCGCCCTCTTACTTGAAGTGTGTGTGGAACCTGTCCGCGCAGTACACCTCGCTGCACAGCTAAGCATAGGTCTGGGCTTCGTAGCTTCCTGCCAGGTGACCGAGGCTCACATGCAGATGGGTCCCTGGGACACACGCGGAGAGGCTCCTGCCCGGGCCACAGGCCGCCCACTGCCCCTGCCACAGTTCGTGGGCCGCAAAGCAGCCCTGTCGGAGTCCCCTGCCTCTAGAGGGTGTATTGGACCAACACTTGTAGAAAACGGGGTCCTTGAGGGCCACTCATTGGAGGGACAAAAATAAATCTTTGCCGTCTTTCTTCTGAAACTTACGAGCGTTCACACCTAAACCTCTTACAAGGTCAGCTGTTTAGCTAAACATGAGCTCATGATCTAAATTTACACAATAATGAAGAAAGCAGCTACAAGGGGAGACAATCAGCCAAAACAATCAATACCAGAATTAGATTCCCAAGGCCATCCATCAGATGTAGGAATAATCGGGTGCAAGGCAGAAAATATGCATAAAACTGGAACTGAAACAAGGCACAAGGATGTTTTCAAAGACTGGTAGGATCTCTAAAACATTTTTAAAGGACATGTCATTGATAAAGCTAAATACACAAAGGTTGTGTAATACAACAGATTAATCATTGAGAAGAGTGAAATTATGCTGTTTTGAAAACTATGGCAGGTCAGATTTTCTGCCTAATTATATAAGAAGATTTCTCTAAAAAATACACATTATTTCAAAGCCTTATTGGCTGTGAAATAAGTTAAGGGTATTTCAAATGGCTTGTCTGCAAAGAAAGGTGAGATGTAGTGGATCACAGAAAGTCGAGGGGAAAATAGGTCAATATATACATTGCTATATGGTGAACTAAGCCTTAGGCCGGCAACAGTGGAGAGGACCTGACCCTTTGAAACGTACAAGTAAGCTGGAATCTTCAAAAGTTCAAATCTTTATAAGTAAAAAGATTTATTAAAATAAATAACCAAGTGTTTTAATTGACATCAGAAGATGAAAACAATAAACCCTGAGAACATAGAAAAAAGTTAAATAAATATAGGAGCAGAACTTAATACAACAGAAAACGTATAAAATTCAGGTGATTTAGTAAGTCCAAAGAATCTTCTTTGAAAAGATTTAAAAGACACACTTTGATTAAGGAAAACAAAAACATAAGTAAAGAATATACAGAAAGAGTCAGGACACTGTTAGAGCAGAGAATATATGAAATGCCAGTAAATTTGAACATTTCTGTCAAGTGGACCATTTCCTAGCTCCTAAAGTTTACCAAAACTGACACAAGAGGAAATCAATTAAAGTCATCATGTCTGCCCTTGGCATTCTCGGAACGCCCTGGCCTCAGTATGCAGCCTCTGTAGTCCATGGTAACCTGCGGAGAGGGGGCGGGGCTGAGGGAGGTTGGAACACTGCCCTCACTGAGGGAGTGGGTGTGGCCATCTCTGCTGTGACTGAACAAAGGGCAGGGGAGCAGGGGGCCCAGGGCAGGGCCCTCAGAGCCCGGCAGGCCCAGTGGAGTGTCACAAGCATTTAGGCCCAGGCCAAAGGGCGCTTTCTTTGTCTGCACAGCTGCCCAAACTCTCACCTTTCCACTCAGGCCGCCCTCTTACTTGAAGTGTGTGTGGAACCTGTCCGCGCAGTACACCTCGCTGCACAGCTAAGCATAGGTCTGGGCATCGTAGCTTCCTGCCAGGTGACCGAGGCTCACAGGCAGATGGGTCCCTGGGACACACGCGGAGAGGCTCCTGCCCGGGCCACAGGCTGCCCACTGCCCCTGCCCCAGATCGGGGGCGGCAAAGCAGCCCTGTCTGAGTCCCCTGCCTCTAGAGGGAGTATTGGACCAACACTTGTAGAACACGGGGTCCTTGAGGGCCACTCATTGGAGGGACACAAATAATTCTTTCCCGACTTTCTGCTGAAACTTACGAGCGTTCACACCTAAGCCTCTTACAAGCTCAGCTGTTTAGCTAAACATGAGCTCATGATCTAAATTTACACAATAATGAAGAAAGCAGCTACAAGGGGAGACAATCAGCCAAAACAATCAATACCAGAATTAGATTCCCAAGGCCATCCATCAGATGTAGGAATAATCGGGTGCAAGGCAGAAAATATACATAAACTGGAACTGAAACAAGGCACGAGGATGTTTTCAAAGACTGGTAGGATCTCTAAAACATTTTTAAAGGACATGTCATTGATAAAGCTAAATACACAAAGGTTGTGTAATACAACAGATTAATCATTGAGAAGAGTGAAATTATGCTGTTTTGAAAACTATGGCAGGTCAGATTTTCTGCCTAATTATATAAGAAGATTTCTCTAAAAAATACACATTATTTCAAAGCCTTATTGGCTGTGAAATAAGTTAAGGGTATTTCAAATGGCTTGTCTGCAAAGAAAGGTGAGATGTAGTGGATCACAGAAAGTCGAGGGGAAAATAGGTCAATATATTCATTGCTATATGGTGGACTAAGCCTTAGGCCGGCAACAGTGGAGAGAACCTGACCCTTAGAAACGTACAAGTAAGCTGGAATCTTCAAAAGTTCAAATCTTTATAAGTAAAAAGATTTATTAAAATGAATAACCAAGTGTTTTAATTGACATCAGAAGATGAAAACAATAAACCCTGAGAACATAGAACAAAGATAAATAAAGATATGAGCAGAACTTAATACAACAGAAAACGTATAAAATTCAGGTGATTTAGTAAGTCCAAATAATCTTCTTTGAAAAGATTTAAAAGACACACTTTGATTAAGGAAAACAAAAACATAAGTAAAGAATATACAGAAAGAGTCAGGACAATGTTAGAGCAGAGAATATATGAAATGCCAGTAAATTTGAACATTTCTGTCAAGTGGACCATTTCCTAGCTCCTAAAGTTTACCAAAACTGACACAAGAGGAAATCATTTAAGGTCATCATGTCTGCCCTTGGCATTCTCGGAACGCCCTGGCCTCAGAATGCAGCCTCTGTAGTCCATGGTAACCTGCGGAGTGGGGGCGGGGCTGAGGGAGGTTGGAACACTGCCCTCACTGAGGGAGTGGGTGTGGCCATCTCTGCTGTGACTGAACAAAGGGCAGGGGAGCAGGGGGCCCAGGGCAGGGCCCTCAGAGCCCGGCAGGCCCAGTGGAGTGTCACAAGCATTTAGGCCCAGGCCAAAGGGCGCTTTCTTTGTCTGCACAGCTGCCCAAACTCTCACCTTTCCACTCAGGCCGCCCTCTTACTTGAAGTGTGTGTGGAACCTGTCCGCGCAGTACACCTCGCTGCACAGCTAAGCATAGGTCTGGGCTTCGTAGCTTCCTGCCAGGTGACCGAGGCTCACATGCAGATGGGTCCCTGGGACACACGTAGAGGCTCCTGCCCGGGCCACAGGCCGCCCACTGCCCCTGCCACAGTTCGTGGGCCGCAAAGCAGCCCTGTCGGAGTCCCCTGCCTCTAGAGGGTGTATTGGACCAACACTTGTAGAAAACGGGGTCCTTGAGGGCCACTCATTGGAGGGACAAAAATAAATCATTGCCGTCTTTCTTCTGAAACTTACGAGCGTTCACACCTAAACCTCTTACAAGGTCAGCTGTTTAGCTAAACATGAGCTCATGATCTAAATTTACACAATAATGAAGAAAGCAGCTACAAGGGGAGACAATCAGCCAAAACAATCAATACCAGAATTAGATTCCCAAGGCCATCCATCAGATGTAGGAATAATCGGGTGCAAGGCAGAAAATATACATAAAACTGGAACTGAAACAAGGCACAAGGATGTTTTCAAAGACTGGTAGGATCTCTAAAACATTTTTAAAGATCATGTCATTGATAAAGCTAAATACACAAAGGTTGTGTAATACAACAGATTAATCATTGAGAAGAGTGAAATTATGCTGTTTTGAAAACTATGGCAGGTCAGATTTTCTGCCTAATTATATAAGAAGATTTCTCTAAAAAATACACATTATTTCAAAGCCTTATTGGCTGTGAAATAAGTTAAGGGTGTTTCAAATGGCTTGTCTGCAAAGAAAGGTGAGATGTAGGGGATCACAGAAAGTCGAGGGGAAAATAGGTCAATATATACATTGCTATATGGTGAACTAAGCCTTAGGCCGGCAACAGTGGAGAGGACCTGACCCTTAGAAACGTACAAGTAAGCTGGAATCTTCAAAAGTTCAAATCTTTATAAGTAAAAAGATTTATTAAAATAAATAACCAAGTGTTTTAATTGACATCAGAAGATGAAAACAATAAACCCTGAGAACATAGAAAAAAGTTAAATAAAGATAGGAGCAGAACTTAATACAACAGAAAACGTATAAAATTCAGGTGATTTAGTAAGTCCAAAGAATCTTCTTTGAAAAGATTTAAAAGACACACTTTGATTAAGGAAAACAAAAACATAAGTAAAGAATATACAGAAAGAGTCAGGACAATGTTAGAGCAGAGAATATATGAAATGCCAGTAAATTTGAACATTTCTGGAAAGTGGACCATTTCCTAGCTCCTAAAGTTTACCAAAACTGACACAAGAGGAAATCATTTAAGGTCATCATGTCTGCCCTTGGCATTCTCGGAACGCCCTGGCCTCAGAATGCAGCCTCTGTAGTCCATGGTAACCTGCGGAGAGGGGGCGGGGCTGAGGGAGGTTGGAACACTGCCCTCACTGAGGGAGTGGGTGTGGCCATCTCTGCTGTGACTGAACAAAGGGCAGGGGAGCAGGGGGCCCAGGGCAGGGCCCTCAGAGCCCGGCAGGCCCAGTGGAGTGTCACAAGCATTTAGGCCCAGGCCAAAGGGCGCTTTCTTTGTCTGCACAGCTGCCCAAACTCTCACCTTTCCACTCAGGCCGCCCTCTTACTTGAAGTGTGTGTGGAACCTGTCCGCGCAGTACACCTCGCTGCACAGCTAAGCATAGGTCTGGGCATCGTAGCTTCCTGCCAGGTGACCGAGGCTCACAGGCAGATGGGTCCCTGGGACACACGCGGAGAGGCTCCTGCCCGAGCCACAGGCTGCCCACTGCCCCTGCCCCAGATCGGGGGTGGCAAAGCAGCCCTGTCTGAGTCCCCTGCCTCTAGAGGGAGTATTGGACCAACACTTGTAGAAAACGGGGTCCTTGAGGGCCACTCATTGGAGGGACACAAATAAATCTTTCCCGACTTTCTGCTGAAACTTACGAGCGTTCACACCTAAACCTCTTACAAGGTCAGCTGTTTAGCTAAACATGAGCTCATGATCTAAATTTACACAATAATGAAGAAAGCAGGTATAAGGGGAGACAATCAGCCAAAACAATCAATACCAGAATTAGATTCCCAAGGCCATCCATCAGATGTAGGAATAATCGGGTGCAAGGCAGAAAATATACATAAAACTGGAACTGAAACAAGGCACGAGGATGTTTTCAAAGACTGGTAGGATCTCTAAAACATTTTTAAAGATCATGTCATTGATAAAGCTAAATACACAAAGGTTGTGTAATACAACAGATTAATCATTGAGAAGAGTGAAATTATGCTGTTTTGAAAACTATGGCAGGTCAGATTTTCTGCCTAATTATATAAGAAGATTTCTCTAAAAAATAAACATTATTTCAAAGCCTTATTGGCTGTGAAATAAGTTAAGGGTGTTTCAAATGGCTTGTCTGCAAAGAAAGGTGAGATGTAGGGGATCACAGAAAGTCGAGGGGAAATTAGGTCAATATATACATTGCTATATGGTGAACTAAGCCTTAGGCCGGCAACAGTGGAGAGGACCTGACCCTTAGAAAAGTACAAGTAAGCTGGAATCTTCAAAATTTCAAATCTTTATAAGTAAAAAGATTTATTAAAATGAATAACCAAGTGTTTTAATTGACATCAGAAGATGAAAAGAATAAACCCTGAGAACATAGAAAAAAGTTAAATAAAGATATGAGCAGAACTTAATAGAACAGAAAACATATAAAATTCAGGTGATTTAGTAAGTCCAAAGAATCTTCTTTGAAAAGATTTAAAAGACACACTTTGATTAAGGAAAACAAAAACCTAAGTAAAGAATATACAGAAAGAGTCAGGACACTGTTAGAGCAGAGAATATATGAAATGCCAGTAAATTTGAACATTTCTGTCAAGTGGACCATTTCCTAGCTCCTAAAGTTTACCAAAAGTGACACAAGAGGAAATCATTTAAGGTCATCATGTCTGCCCTTGGCATTCTCGGAACGCCCTGGCCTCAGAATGCAGCCTCTGTAGTCCATGGTAACCTGCGGAGAGGGGGCGGGGCTGAGGGAGGTTGGAACACTGCCCTCACTGAGGGAGTGGGTGTGGCCATCTCTGCTGTGACTGAACAAAGGGCAGGGGAGCAGGGGGCCCAGGGCAGGGCCCTCAGAGCCCGGCAGGCCCAGTGGAGTGTCACAAGCATTTAGGCCCAGGCCAAAGGGCGCTTTCTTTGTCTGCACAGCTGCCCAAACTCTCACCTTTCCACTCAGGCCGCCCTCTTACTTGAAGTGTGTGTGGAACCTGTCCGCGCAGTACACCTCGCTGCACAGCTACGCATAGGTCTGGGCATCGTAGCTTCCTGCCAGGTGACCGAGGCTCACAGGCAGATGGGTCCCTGGGACACACGCGGAGTGGCTCCTGCCCGGGCCACAGGCCGCCAACCGCCATTGCCCCAGATCGGGGGCCTCAAAGCAGCCTTGTCTGAGTCCCCTGCCTCTAGAGGGAGTATTGGACCAACACTTGTAGAAAACGGGGTCCTTGAGGGCCACTCATTGGAGGGACACAAATAAATCTTTCCCGACTTTCTGCTGAAACTTACGAAAGTTCACACCTAAACCTCTTACAAGGTCAGCTGTTTAGCTAAACATGAGCTCATGATCTAAATTTACACAATAATGAAGAAAGCAGCTATAAGGGGAGACAATCAGCCAAAACAATCAATACCAGAATTAGATTCCCAAGGCCATCCATCAGATGTAGGAATAATCGGGTGCAAGGCAGAAAATATACATAAAACTGGAACTGAAACAAGGCACGAGGATGTTTTCAAAGACTGGTAGGATCTCTAAAACATTTTTAAAGATCATGTCATTGATAAAGCTAAATACACAAAGGTTGTGTAATACAACAGATTAATCATTGAGAAGAGTGAAATTATGCTGTTTTGAAAACTATGGCAGGTCAGATTTTCTGCCTAATTATATAAGAAGATTTCTCTAAAAAATAAACATTATTTCAAAGCCTTATTGGCTGTGAAATAAGTTAAGGGTGTTTCAAATGGCTTGTCTGCAAAGAAAGGTGAGATGTAGGGGATCACAGAAAGTCGAGGGGAAAATAGGTCAATATATACATTGCTATATGGTGAACTAAGCCTTAGGCCGGCAACAGTGGAGAGGACCTGACCCTTAGAAACGTACAAGTAAGCTGGAATCTTCAAAAGTTCAAATTTTTATAAGTAAAAAGATTTATTAAAATGAATAACCAAGTGTTTTAATTGACATCAGAAGATGAAAAGAATAAACCCTGAGAACATAGAAAAAAGTTAAATAAAGATATGAGCAGAACTTAATACAACAGAAAACATGTAAAATTCAGGTGATTTAGTAAGTCCAAAGAATCTTCTTTGAAAAGATTTAAAAGACACACTTTGATTAAGGAAAACAAAAACATAAGTAAAGAATATACAGAAAGAGTCAGGACAATGTTAGAGCAGAGAATATATGAAATGCCAGTAAATTTGAACATTTCTGGAAAGTGGACCATTTCCTAGCTCCTAAAGTTTACCAAAACTGACACAAGAGGAAATCATTTAAGGTCATCATGTCTGCCCTTGGCATTCTCGGAACGCCCTGGCCTCAGAATGCAGCCTCTGTGGTCCATGGTAACCTGCGGAGAGGGGGCGGGGCTGAGGGAGGTTGGAACACTACCCTCACTGAGGGAGTGGGTGTGGCCATCTCTGCTGTGACTGAACAAAGGGCAGGGGAGCAGGGGGCCCAGGGCAGGGCCTTCAGAGCCCGGCAGGCCCAGTGGAGTGTCACAAGCATTTAGGCCCAGGCCAAAGGGCGCTTTCTTTGTCTGCACAGCTGCCCAAACTCTCACCTTTCAACTCAGGCCGCCCTCTTACTTGAAGTGTGTGTGGAACCTGTCCGCGCAGTACACCTCGCTGCACAGCTAAGCATAGGTCTGGGCATCGTAGCTTCCTGCCAGGTGACCGAGGCTCACAGGCAGATGGGTCCCTGGGACACACGCGGAGTGGCTCCTGCCCGGGCCACAGGCCGCCAACCGCCATTGCCCCAGATCGGGGGCCTCAAAGCAGCCCTGTCTGAGTCCCCTGCCTCTAGAGGGAGTATTGGACCAACACTTGTAGAACACGGGGTCCTTGAGGGCCACTCATTGGAGGGAAACAAATAAATCTTTGCCGTCTTTCTTCTGAAACTTACGAGCGTTCACACCTAAGCCTCTTACAAGGTCAGCTGTTTAGCTAAACATGAGCTCATGATCTAAATTTACACAATAATGAAGAAAGCAGCTACAAGTGGAGACAATCAGCCAAAACAATCAATACCAGAATTAGATTCCCAAGGCCATCCATCAGATGTAGGAATAATCGGGTGCAAGGCAGAAAATATACATAAACTGGAACTGAAACAAGGCACGAGGATGTTTTCAAAGACTGGTAGGATCTCTAAAACATTTTTAAAGGACATGTCATTGATAAAGCTAAATACACAAAGGTTGTGTAATACAACAGATTAATCATTGAGAAGAGTGAAATTATGCTGTTTTGAAAACTATGGCAGGTCAGATTTTCTGCCTAATTATATAAGAAGATTTCTCTAAAAAATAAACATTATTTCAAAGCCTTATTGGCTGTGAAATAAGTTAAGGGTATTTCAAATGGCTTGTCTGCAAAGAAAGGTGAGATGTAGTGGATCACAGAAAGTCGAGGGGAAAATAGGTCAATATATACATTGCTATATTGTGAACTAAGCCTTAGGCCGGCAACAGTGGAGAGGACCTGACCCTTTGAAACGTACAAGTAAGCTGGAATCTTCAAAAGTTCAAATCTTTATAAGTAAAAAGATTTATTAAAATGAATAACCAAGTGTTTTAATTGACATCAGAAGATGAAAACAATAAACCCTGAGAACATAGAAAAAAGTTAAATAAAGATAGGAGCAGAACTTAATACAACAGAAAACGTATAAAATTCAGGTGATTTAGTAAGTCCAAAGAATCTTCTTTGAAAAGATTTAAAAGACACACTTTGATTAAGGAAAACAAAAACATAAGTAAAGAATATACAGAAAGAGTCAGGACAATGTTAGAGCAGAGAATATATGAAATGCCAGTAAATTTGAACATTTCTGTCAAGTGGACCATTTCCTAGCTCCTAAAGTTTACCAAAACTGACACAAGAGGAAATCATTTAAGGTCATCATGTCTGCCCTTGGCATTCTCGGAACGCCCTGGCCTCAGAATGCAGCCTCTGTAGTCCATGGTAACCTGCGGAGAGGGGGCGGGGCTGAGGGAGGTTGGAACACTGCCCTCACTGAGGGAGTGGGTGTGGCCATCTCTGCTGTGACTGAACAAAGGGCAGGGGAGCAGGGGGCCCAGGGCAGGGCCCTCAGAGCCCGGCAGGCCCAGTGGAGTGTCACAAGCATTTAGGCCCAGGCCAAAGGGCGCTTTCTTTGTCTGCACAGCTGCCCAAACTCTCACCTTTCCACTCAGGCCGCCCTCTTACTTGAAGTGTGTGTGGAACCTGTCCGTGCAGTACACCTCGCTGCACAGCTAAGCATAGGTCTGGGCATCGTAGCTTCCTGCCAGGTGACCGAGGCTCACAGGCAGATGGGTCCCTGGGACACACGCGGAGAGGCTCCTGCCCGGGCCACAGGCTGCCCACTGCCCCTGCCCCAGATCGGGGGCGGCAAAGCAGCCCTGTCTGAGTCCCCTGCCTCTAGAGGGAGTATTGGACCAACACTTGTAGAAAACGGGGTCCTTCAGGGCCACTCATTGGAGGGACACAAATAAATCTTTGCCGACTTTCTGCTGAAAGTTACGAGCGTTCACACCTAAACCTCTTACAAGGTCAGCTGTTTAGCTAAACATGAGCTCATGATCTAAATTTACACAATAATGAAGAAAGCAGCTATAAGGGGAGACAATCAGCCAAAACAATCAATACCAGAATTAGATTCCCAAGGCCATCCATCAGATGTAGGAATAATCGGGTGCAAGGCAGAAAATATACATAAAACTGGAACTGAAACAAGGCACGAGGATGTTTTCAAAGACTGGTAGGATCTCTAAAACATTTTTAAAGATCATGTCATTGATAAAGCTAAATACACAAAGGTTGTGTAATACAACAGATTAATCATTGAGAAGAGTGAAATTATGCTGTTTTGAAAACTATGGCAGGTCAGATTTTCTGCCTAATTATATAAGAAGATTTCTCTAAAAAATACACATTATTTCAAAGCCTTATTGGCTGTGAAATAAGTTAAGGGTGTTTCAAATGGCTTGTCTGCAAAGAAAGGTGAGATGTTGTGGATCACAGAAAGTCGAGGGGAAAATAGGTCAATATATACATTGCTATATGGTGAACTAAGCCTTAGGCCGGCAACAGTGGAGAGGACCTGACCCTTAGAAACGTACAAGTAAGCTGGAATCTTCAAAAGTTCAAATTTTTATAAGTAAAAAGATTTATTAAAATGAATAACCAAGTGTTTTAATTGACATCAGAAGATGAAAAGAATAAACCCTGAGAACATAGAAAAAAGTTAAATAAAGATATGAGCAGAACTTAATACAACAGAAAACATATAAAATTCAGGTGATTTAGTAAGTCCAAAGAATCTTCTTTGAAAAGATTTAAAAGACACACTTTGATTAAGGAAAACAAAAACATAAGTAAAGAATATACAGAAAGAGTCAGGAGAATGTTAGAGCAGAGAATATATGAAATGCCAGTAAATTTGAACATTTCTGGAAAGTGGACCATTTCCTAGCTCCTAAAGTTTACCAAAACTGACACAAGAGGAAATCATTTAAGGTCATCATGTCTGCCCTTGGCATTCTCGGAACGCCCTGGCCTCAGAATGCAGCCTCTGTAGTCCATGGTAACCTGCGGAGAGGGGGCGGGGCTGAGGGAGGTTGGAACACTGCCCTCACTGAGGGAGTGGGTGTGGCCATCTCTGCTGTGACTGAACAAAGGGCAGGGGAGCAGGGGGCCCAGGGCAGGGCCCTCAGAGCCCGGCAGGCCCAGTGGAGTGTCACAAGCATTTAGGCCCAGGCCAAAGGGCGCTTTCTTTGTCTGCACAGCTGCCCAAACTCTCACCTTTCCACTCAGGCCGCCCTCTTACTTGAAGTGTGTGTGGAACCTGTCCGCGCAGTACACCTCGCTGCACAGCTAAGCATAGGTCTGGGCATCGTAGCTTCCTGCCAGGTGACCGAGGCTCACAGGCAGATGGGTCCCTGGGACACACGCGGAGTGGCTCCTGCCCGGGCCACAGGCCGCCAACCGCCATTGCCCCAGATCGGGGGCCTCAAAGCAGCCCTGTCTGAGTCCCCTGCCTCTAGAGGGAGTATTGGACGAACACTTGTAGGATACGGGGTCCTTGAGGGCCACTCATTGGAGGGAAACAAATAAATCTTTGCCGTCTTTCTTCTGAAACTTACGAGCGTTCACACCTAAGCCTCTTACAAGGTCAGCTGTTTAGCTAAACATGAGCCCATGATCTAAATTTACACAATAATGAAGAAAGCAGCTACAAGTGGAGACAATCAGCCAAAACAATCAATACCAGAATTAGATTCCCAAGGCCATCCATCAGATGTAGGAATAATCGGGTGCAAGGCAGAAAATATACATAAACTGGAACTGAAACAAGGCACGAG
The DNA here is from genome assembly GCF_964341445.2 of Mesoplodon mirus. NCBI lineage: Eukaryota > Metazoa > Chordata > Mammalia > Artiodactyla > Ziphiidae > Mesoplodon > Mesoplodon mirus. The sequence continues at coordinate 141,174,360 of NC_138976.1, read as the reverse complement.
GATGTTTTCAAAGACTGGTAGGATCTCTAAAACATTTTTAAAGGACATGTCATTGATAAAGCTAAATACACAAAGGTTGTGTAATACAACAGATTAATCATTGAGAAGAGTGAAATTATGCTGTTTTGAAAACTATGGCAGGTCAGATTTTCTGCCTAATTATATAAGAAGATTTCTCTAAAAAATAAACATTATTTCAAAGCCTTATTGCCTGTGAAATAAGTTAAGGGTATTTCAAATGGCTTGTCTGCAAAGAAAGGTGAGATGTAGTGGATCACAGAAAGTCGAGGGGAAAATAGGTCAATATATACATTGCTATATGGTGAACTAAGCCTTAGGCCGGCAACAGTGGAGAGGACCTGACCCTTTGAAACGTACAAGTAAGCTGGAATCTTCAAAAGTTCAAATCTTTATAAGTAAAAAGATTTATTAAAATGAATAACCAAGTGTTTTAATTGACATCAGAAGATGAAAACAATAAACCCTGAGAACATAGAAAAAAGTTAAATAAAGATAGGAGCAGAATTTAATACAACAGAAAACGTATAAAATCCAGGTGATTTAGTAGGTCCAAAGAATCTTCTTTGAAAAGATTTAAAAGACACACTTTGATTAAGGAAAACAAAAACATAAGTAAAGAATATACAGAAAGAGTCAGGACAATGTTAGAGCAGAGAATATATGAAATGCCAGTAAATTTGAACATTTCTGTCAAGTGGACCATTTCCTAGCTCCTAAAGTTTACCAAAACTGACACAAGAGGAAATCATTTAAGGTCATCATGTCTGCCCTTGGCATTCTCGGAACGCCCTGTGCTCAGAATGCAGCCTCTGTAGTCCATGGTAAACTGCGGAGAGGGGGCGGGGCTGAGGGAGGTTGGAACACTGCCCTCACTGAGGGAGTGGGTGTGGCCATCTCTGCTGTGACTGAACAAAGGGCAGGGGAGCAGGGGGCCCAGGGCAGGGCCCTCAGAGCCCGGCAGGCCCAGTGGAGTGTCACAAGCATTTAGGCCCAGGCCAAAGGGCGCTTTCTTTGTCTGCACAGCTGCCCAAACTCTCACCTTTCCACTCAGGCCGCCCTCTTACTTGAAGTGTGTGTGGAACCTGTCCGCGCAGTACACCTCGCTGCACAGCTAAGCATAGGTCTGGGCATCGTAGCTTCCTGCCAGGTGACCGAGGCTCACAGGCAGATGGGTCCCTGGGACACACGCGGAGAGGCTCCTGCCCGGGCCACAGGCTGCCCACTGCCCCTGCCCCAGATCGGGGGCGGCAAAGCAGCCCTGTCTGAGTCCCCTGCCTCTAGAGGGAGTATTGGACCAACACTTGTAGAAAACGGGGTCCTTGAGGGCCACTCATTGGAGGGACACAAATAAATCTTTGCCGACTTTCTGCTGAAACTTACGAGCGTTCACACCTAAACCTCTTACAAGGTCAGCTGTTTAGCTAAACATGAGCTCATGATCTAAATTTACACAATAATGAAGAAAGCAGCTATAAGGGGAGACAATCAGCCAAAACAATCAATACCAGAATTAGATTCCCAAGGCCATCCATCAGATGTAGGAATAATCGGGTGCAAGGAGGAAAATATACATAAAACTGGAACTGAAACAAGGCACGAGGATGTTTTCAAAGACTGGTAGGATCTCTAAAACATTTTTAAAGATCATGTCATTGATAAAGCTAAATACACAAAGGTTGTGTAATACAACAGATTAATCATTGAGAAGAGTGAAATTATGCTGTTTTGAAAACTATGGCAGGTCAGATTTTCTGCCTAATTATATAAGAAGATTTCTCTAAAAAATAAACATTATTTCAAAGCCTTATTGGCTGTGAAATAAGTTAAGGGTGTTTCAAATGGCTTGTCTGCAAAGAAAGGTGAGATGTAGGGGATCACAGAAAGTCGAGGGGAAAATAGGTCAATATATACATTGCTATATGGTGAACTAAGCCTTAGGCCGGCAACAGTGGACAGGACCTGACCCTTAGAAACGTACAAGTAAGCTGGAATCTTCAAAAGTTCAAATTTTTATAAGTAAAAAGATTTATTAAAATGAATAACCAAGTGTTTTAATTGACATCAGAAGATGAAAACAATAAACCCTGAGAACATAGAAAAAAGTTAAATAAAGATATGAGCAGAACTTAATACAACAGAAAACGTATAAAATTCAGGTGATTTAGTAAGTCCAAAGAATCTTCTTTGAAAAGATTTAAAAGACACACTTTGATTAAGGAAAACAAAAACAGAAGTAAAGAATATACAGAAAGAGTCAGGACAATGTTAGAGCAGAGAATATATGAAATGCCAGTAAATTTGAACATTTCTGTCAAGTGGACCATTTCCTAGCTCCTAAAGTTTACCAAAACTGACACAAGAGGAAATCATTTAAGGTCATCATGTCTGCCCTTGGCATTCTCGGAACGCCCTGGCCTCAGAATGCAGCCTCTGTAGTCCATGGTAACCTGCGGAGAGGGGGCGGGGCTGAGGGAGGTTGGAACACTGCCCTCACTGAGGGAGTGGGTGTGGCCATCTCTGCTGTGACTGAACAAAGGGCAGGGGAGCAGGGGGCCCAGGGCAGGGCCCTCAGAGCCCGGCAGGCCCAGTGGAGTGTCACAAGCATTTAGGCCCAGGCCAAAGGGCGCTTTCTTTGTCTGCACAGCTGCCCAAACTCTCACCTTTCCACTCAGGCCGCCCTCTTACTTGAAGTGTGTGTGGAACCTGTCCACGCAGTACACCTCGCTGCACAGCTAACCATAGGTCTGGGCATCGTAGCTTCCTGCCAGGTGACCGAGGCTCACAGGCAGATGGGTCCCTGGGACACACGTGGAGAGGCTCCTGCCCGGGCCACACGCCGCCCATTGCCCCTGCCCCAGATCGGGGGCCGCAATGCAGCCCTGTCTGAGTCCCCTGCCTCTAGAGGGAGTATTGGACCAACACTTGTAGAATACGGGGTCCTTGAGGGCCACTCATTGGAGGGACACAAATAAATCTTTGCCGACTTTCTGTTGAAACTTACGAGCGTTCACACCTAAGCCTCTTATAAGGTCAGCTGTTTAGCTAAACATGAGCTCATGATCTAAATTTACACAATAATGAAGAAAGCAGCTATAAGGGGAGACAATCAGCCAAAACAATCAATACCAGAATTAGATTCCCAAGGCTATCCATCAGATGTAGGAATAATCGGGTGCAAGGCAGAAAATATACATAAAACTGGAACTGAAACAAGGCACGAGGATGTTTTCAAAGACTGGTAGGATCTCTAAAACATTTTTAAAGATCATGTCATTGATAAAGCTAAATACACAAAGGTTGTGTAATACAACAGATTAATCATTGAGAAGAGTGAAATTATGCTGTTTTGAAAACTATGGCAGGTCAGATTTTTTGCCTAATTATATAAGAAGATTTCTCTAAAAAATAAACATTATTTCAAAGCCTTATTGGCTGTGAAATAAGTTAAGGGTATTTCAAATGGCTTGTCTGCAAAGAAAGGTGAGATGTAGTGGATCACAGAAAGTCGAGGGGAAAATAGGTCAATATATGCATTGCTATATGGTGAACTAAGCCTTAGGCCGGCAACAGTGGAGAGGACCTGACCCTTTGAAACGTACAAGTAAGCTGGAATCTTCAAAAGTTCAAATTTTTATAGGTAAAAAGATTTATTAAAATGAATAACCAAGTGTTTTAATTGACATCAGAAGATGAAAACAATAAACCCTGAGAACATAGAAAAAAGTTAAATAAAGATATGAGCAGAACTTAATACAACAGAAAACGTATAAAATTCAGGTGATTTCGTAAGTCCAAAGAATCTTCTTTGAAAAGATTTAAAAGACACACTTTGATTAAGGAAAACAAAAACATAAGTAAAGAATATACAGAAAGAGTCAGGACAATGTTAGAGCAGAGAATATATGAAATGCCAGTAAATTTGAACATTTCTGTCAAGTGGACCATTTCCTAGCTCCTAAAGTTTACCAAAACTGACACAAGAGGAAATCATTTAAGGTCATCATGTCTGCCCTTGGCATTCTCGGAACGCCCTGGCCTCAGAATGCAGCCTCTGTAGTCCAAGGTAACCTGCGGAGAGGGGGCGGGGCTGAGGGAGGTTGGAACACTGCCCTCACTGAGGGAGTGGGTGTGGCCATCTCTGCTGTGACTGAACAAAGGGCAGGGGAGCAGGGGGCCCAGGGCAGGGCCCTCAGAGCCCGGCAGGCCCAGTGGAGTGTCACAAGCATTTAGGCCCAGGCCAAAGGGCGCTTTCTTTGTCTGCACAGCTGCCCAAACTCTCACCTTTCCACTCAGGCCGCCCTCTTACTTGAAGTGTGTGTGGAACCTGTCCGCACAGTACACCTCGCTGCACAGCTAAGCATAGGTCTGGGCATCGTAGCTTCCTGCCAGGTGACCGAGGCTCACAGGCAGATGGGTCCCTGGGACACACGCGGAGAGGCTCCTGCCCGGGCCACAGGCTGCCCACTGCCCCTGCCCCAGATCGCGGGCGGCAAAGCAGCCCTGTCTGAGTCCCCTGCCTCTAGAGGGAGTATTGGACCAACACTTGTAGAAAACGGGGTCCTTGAGGGCCACTCATTGGAGGGACACAAATAAATCTTTGCCGACTTTCTGCTGAAACTTACGAGCGTTCACACCTAAACCTCTTACAAGGTCAGCTGTTTAGCTAAACATGAGCTCATGATCTAAATTTACACAATAATGAAGAAAGCAGCTATAAGGGGAGACAATCAGCCAAAACAATCAATACCAGAATTAGATTCCCAAGGCCATCCATCAGATGTAGGAATAATCGGGTGCAAGGAGGAAAATATACATAAAACTGGAACTGAAACAAGGCACGAGGATGTTTTCAAAGACTGGTAGGATCTCTAAAACATTTTTAAAGATCATGTCATTGATAAAGCTAAATACACAAAGGTTGTGTAATACAACAGATTAATCATTGAGAAGAGTGAAATTATGCTGTTTTGAAAACTATGGCAGGTCAGATTTTCTGCCTAATTATATAAGAAGATTTCTCTAAAAAATAAACATTATTTCAAAGCCTTATTGGCTGTGAAATAAGTTAAGGGTGTTTCAAATGGCTTGTCTGCAAAGAAAGGTGAGATGTAGGGGATCACAGAAAGTCGAGGGGAAAATAGGTCAATATATACATTGCTATATGGTGAACTAAGCCTTAGGCCGGCAACAGTGGAGAGGACCTGACACTTAGAAACGTACAAGTAAGCTGGAATCTTCAAAAGTTCAAATTTTTATAAGTAAAAAGATTTATTAAAATGAATAACCAAGTGTTTTAATTGACATCAGAAGATGAAAACAATAAACCCTGAGAACATAGAAAAAAGTTAAATAAAGATATGAGCAGAACTTAATACAACAGAAAACGTATAAAATTCAGGTGATTTAGTAAGTCCAAAGAATCTTCTTTGAAAAGATTTAAAAGACACACTTTGATTAAGGAAAACAAAATCATAAGTAAAGAATATACAGAAAGAGTCAGGACAATGTTAGAGCAGAGAATATATGAAATGCCAGTAAATTTGAACATTTCTGTCAAGTGGACCATTTCCTAGCTCCTAAAGTTTACCAAAACTGACACAAGAGGAAATCATTTAAGGTCATCATGTCTGCCCTTGGCATTCTCGGAACGCCCTGGCCTCAGAATGCAGCCTCTGTAGTCCATGGTAACCTGCGGAGAGGGGGCGGGGCTGAGGGAGGTTGGAACACTGCCCTCACTGAGGGAGTGGGTGTGGCCATCTCTGCTGTGACTGAACAAAGGGCAGGGGAGCAGGGGGCCCAGGGCAGGGCCCTCAGAGCCCGGCAGGCCCAGTGGAGTGTCACAAGCATTTAGGCCCAGGCCAAAGGGCGCTTTCTTTGTCTGCACAGCTGCCCAAACTCTCACCTTTCCACTCAGGCTGCCCTCTTACTTGAAGTGTGTGTGGAACCTGTCCGCGCAGTACACCTCGCTGCACAGCTAACCATAGGTCTGGGCATCGTAGCTTCCTGCCAGGTGACCGAGGCTCACAGGCAGATGGGTCCCTGGGACACACGCGGAGTGGCTCCTGCCCGGGCCACAGGCCGCCAACCGCCATTGCCCCAGATCGGGGGCCGCAATGCAGCCCTGTCTGAGTCCCCTGCCTCTAGAGGGAGTATTGGACCAACACTTGTAGAAAACGGGGTCCTTGAGGGCCACTCATTGGAGGGAAACAAATAAATCTTTGCCGTCTTTCTTCTGAAACTTACGAGCGTTCACACCTAAGCCTCTTACAAGGTCAGCTGTTTAGCTAAACATGAGCTCATGATCTAAATTTACACAATAATGAAGAAAGCAGCTACAAGGGGAGACAATCAGCCAAAACAATCAATACCAGAATTAGATTCCCAAGGCCATCCATCAGATGTAGGAATAATCGGGTGCAAGGCAGAAAATATACATAAACTGGAACTGAAACAAGGCACGAGGATGTTTTCAAAGACTGGTAGGATCTCTAAAACATTTTTAAAGGACATGTCATTGCTAAAGCTAAATACACCAAGGTTGTGTAATACAACAGATTAATCATTGAGAAGAGTGAAATTATGCTGTTTTGAAAACTATGGCAGGTCAGATTTTTTGCCTAATTATATAAGAAGATTTCTCTAAAAAATAAACATTATTTCAAAGCCTTATTGGCTGTGAAATAAGTTAAGGGTATTTCAAATGGCTTGTCTGCAAAGAAAGGTGAGATGTAGTGGATCACAGAAAGTCGAGGGGAAAATAGGTCAATATATGCATTGCTATATGGTGAACTAGGCCTTAGGCCGGCAACAGTGGAGAGGACCTGACCCTTTGAAACGTACAAGTAAGCTGGAATCTTCAAAAGTTCAAATTTTTATAAGTAAAAAGATTTATTAAAATGAATAACCAAGTGTTTTAATTGACATCAGAAGATGAAAACAATAAACCCTGAGAACATAGAAAAAAGTTAAATAAAGATATGAGCAGAACTTAATACAACAGAAAACGTATAAAATTCAGGTGATTTCGTAAGTCCAAAGAATCTTCTTTGAAAAGATTTAAAAGACACACTTTGATTAAGGAAAACAAAAACATAAGTAAAGAATATACAGAAAGAGTCAGGACAATGTTAGAGCAGAGAATATATGAAATGCCAGTAAATTTGAACATTTCTGTCAAGTGGACCATTTCCTAGCTCCTAAAGTTTACCAAAACTGACACAAGAGGAAATCATTTAAGGTCATCATGTCTGCCCTTGGCATTCTCGGAACGCCCTGGCCTCAGAATGCAGCCTCTGTAGTCCATGGTAACCTGCGGAGAGGGGGCGGGGCTGAGGGAGGTTGGAACACTGCCCTCACTGAGGGAGTGGCTGTGGCCATCTCTGCTGTGACTGAACAAAGGGCAGGGGAGCAGGGGGCCCAGGGCAGGGCCCTCAGAGCCCGGCAGGCCCAGTGGAGTGTCACAAGCATTTAGGCCCAGGCCAAAGGGCGCTTTCTTTGTCTGAACAGCTGCCCAAACTCTCACCTTTCCACTCAGGCCGCCATCTTACTTGAAGTGTGTGTGGAACCTGTCCGCGCAGTACACCTCGCTGCACAGCTAAGCATAGGTCTGGGCATCGTAGCTTCCTGCCAGGTGACCGAGGCTCACAGGCAGATGGGTCCCTGGGACACACGTGGAGAGGCTCCTGCCCGGGCCACAGGCTGCCCACTGCCCCTGCCCCAGATCGGGGGCGGCAAAGCAGCCCTGTCTGAGTCCCCTGCCTCTAGAGGGAGTATTGGACCAACACTTGTAGAAAACGGGGTCCTTGAGGGCCACTCATTGGAGGGACACAAATAAATCTTTGCCGACTTTCTGCTGAAACTTACGAGCGTTCACACCTAAACCTCTTACAAGGTCAGCTGTTTAGCTAAACATGAGCTCATGATCTAAATTTACACAATAATGAAGAAAGCAGCTATAAGGGGAGACAATCAGCCAAAACAATCAATACCAGAATTAGATTCCCAAGGCCATCCATCAGATGTAGGAATAATCGGGTGCAAGGAGGAAAATATACATAAAACTGGAAGTGAAACAAGGCACGAGGATGTTTTCAAAGACTGGTAGGATCTCTAAAACATTTTTAAAGATCATGTCATTGATAAAGCTAAATACACAAAGGTTGTGTAATACAACAGATTAATCATTGAGAAGAGTGAAATTATGCTGTTTTGAAAACTATGGCAGGTCAGATTTTCTGCCTAATTATATAAGAAGATTTCGCTAAAAAATAAACATTATTTCAAAGCCTTATTGGCTGTGAAATAAGTTAAGGGTGTTTCAAATGGCTTGTCTGCAAAGAAAGGTGAGATGTAGGGGATCACAGAAAGTCGAGGGGAAAATAGGTCAATATATACATTGCTATATGGTGAACTAAGCCTTAGGCCGGCAACAGTGGAGAGGACCTGACCCTTAGAAACGTACAAGTAAGCTGGAATCTTCAAAAGTTCAAATTTTTATAAGTAAAAAGATTTATTAAAATGAATAACCAAGTGTTTTAATTGACATCAGAAGATGAAAAGAATAAACCCTGAGAACATAGAAAAAATTTAAATAAAGATATGAGCAGAACTTAATACAACAGAAAACGTATAAAATTCAGGTGATTTAGTAAGTCCAAAGAATCTTCTTTGAAAAGATTTAAAAGACACACTTTGATTAAGGAAAACAAAAACATAAGTAAAGAATATACAGAAAGAGTCAGGACAATGTTAGAGCAGAGAATATATGAAATGCCAGTAAATTTGAACATTTCTGTCAAGTGGACCATTTCCTAGCTCCTAAAGTTTACCAAAACTGACACAAGAGGAAATCATTTAAGGTCATCATGTCTGCCCTTGGCATTCTCGGAACGCCCTGGCCTCAGAATGCAGCCTCTGTAGTCCATGGTAACCTGCGGAGAGGGGGCGGGGCTGAGGGAGGTTGGAACACTGCCCTCACTGAGGGAGTGGGTGTGGCCATCTCTGCTGTGACTGAACAAAGGGCAGGGGAGCAGGGGGCCCAGGGCAGGGCCCTCAGAGCCCGGCAGGCCCAGTGGAGTGTCACAAGCATTTAGGCCAAGGCCAAAGGGCGCTTTCTTTGTCTGCACAGCTGCCCAAACTCTCACCTTTCCACTCAGGCCGCCCTCTTACTTGAAGTGTGTGTGGAACCTGTCCGCGCAGTACACCTCGCTGCACAGCTAAGCATAGGTCTGGGCATCGTAGCTTCCTGCCAGGTGACCGAGGCTCACAGGCAGATGGGTCCCTGGGACACACGCGGAGAGGCTCCTGCCCGGGCCACAGGCTGCCCACTGCCCCTGCCCCAGATCGGGGGCGGCAAAGCAGCCCTGTCTGAGTCCCCTGCCTCTAGAGGGAGTATTGGACCAACACTTGTAGAAAACGGGGTCCTTGAGGGCCACTCATTGGAGGGACACAAATAAATCTTTGCCGACTTTCTGCTGAAACTTACGAGCGTTCACACCTAAACCTCTTACAAGGTCAGCTGTTTAGCTAAACATGAGCTCATGATCTAAATTTACACAATAATGAAGAAAGCAGCTATAAGGGGAGACAATCAGCCAAAACAATCAATACCAGAATTAGATTCCCAAGGCCATCCATCAGATGTAGGAATAATCGGGTGCAAGGAGGAAAATATACATAAAACTGGAACTGAAACAAGGCACGAGGATGTTTTCAAAGACTGGTAGGATCTCTAAAACATTTTTAAAGATCATGTCATTGATAAAGCTAAATACACAAAGGTTGTGTAATACAACAGATTAATCATTGAGAAGAGTGAAATTATGCTGTTTTGAAAACTATGGCAGGTCAGATTTTCTGCCTAATTATATAAGAAGATTTCTCTAAAAAATAAACATTATTTCAAAGCCTTATTGGCTGTGAAATAAGTTAAGGGTGTTTCAAATGGCTTGTCTGCAAAGAAAGGTGAGATGTAGGGGATCACAGAAAGTCGAGGGGAAAATAGGTCAATATATACATTGCTATATGGTGAACTAAGCCTTAGGCCGGCAACAGTGGAGAGGACCTGACCCTTAGAAACGTACAAGTAAGCTGGAATCTTCAAAAGTTCAAATTTTTATAAGTAAAAAGATTTATTAAAATGAATAACCAAGTGTTTTAATTGACATCAGAAGATGAAAAGAATAAACCCTGAGAACATAGAAAAAAGTTAAATAAAGATATGAGCAGAACTTAATACAACAGAAAACGTATAAAATTCAGGTGATTTCGTAAGTCCAAAGAATCTTCTTTGAAAAGATTTAAAAGACACACTTTGATTAAGGAAAACAAAAACATAAGTAAAGAATATACAGAAAGAGTCAGGACAATGTTAGAGCAGAGAATATATGAAATGCCAGTAAATTTGAACATTTCTGTCAAGTGGACCATTTCCTAGCTCCTAAAGTTTACCAAAACTGACACAAGAGGAAATCATTTAAGGTCATCATGTCTGCCCTTGGCATTCTCGGAACGCCCTGGCCTCAGAATGCAGCCTCTGTAGTCCATGGTAACCTGCGGAGAGGGGGCGGGGCTGAGGGAGGTTGGAACACTGCCCTCACTGAGGGAGTGGGTGTGGCCATCTCTGCTGTGACTGAACAAAGGGCAGGGGAGCAGGGGGCCCAGGGCAGGGCCCTCAGAGCCCGGCAGGCCCAGTGGAGTGTCACAAGCATTTAGGCCCAGGCCAAAGGGCGCTTTCTTTGTCTGCACAGCTGCCCAAACTCTCACCTTTCCACTCAGGCCGCCCTCTTACTTGAAGTGTGTGTGGAACCTGTCCGCGCAGTACACCTCGCTGCACAGCTAAGCATAGGTCTGGGCATCGTAGCTTCCTGCCAGGTGACCGAGGCTCACAGGCAGATGGGTCCCTGGGACACACGCGGAGTGGCTCCTGCCCGGGCCACAGGCCGCCAACCGCCATTGCCCCAGATCGGGGGCCTCAAAGCAGCCCTGTCTGAGTCCCCTGCCTCTAGAGGGAGTATTGGACGAACACTTGTAGGATACGGGGTCCTTGAGGGCCACTCATTGGAGGGAAACAAATAAATCTTTGCCGTCTTTCTTCTGAAACTTACGAGCGTTCACACCTAAGCCTCTTACAAGGTCAGCTGTTTAGCTAAACATGAGCCCATGATCTAAATTTACACAATAATGAAGAAAGCAGCTACAAGTGGAGACAATCAGCCAAAACAATCAATACCAGAATTAGATTCCCAAGGCCATCCATCAGATGTAGGAATAATCGGGTGCAAGGCAGAAAATATACATAAACTGGAACTGAAACAAGGCACGAGGATGTTTTCAAAGACTGGTAGGATCTCTAAAACATTTTTAAAGGACATGTCATTGATAAAGCTAAATACACAAAGGTTGTGTAATACAACAGATTAATCATTGAGAAGAGTGAAATTATGCTGTTTTGAAAACTATGGCAGGTCAGATTTTCTGCCTAATTATATAAGAAGATTTCTCTAAAAAATAAACATTATTTCAAAGCCTTATTGGCTGTGAAATAAGTTAAGGGTATTTCAAATGGCTTGTCTGCAAAGAAAGGTGAGATGTAGTGGATCACAGAAAGTCGAGGGGAAAATAGGTCAATATATACATTGCTATATGGTGAACTAAGCCTTAGGCCGGCAACAGTGGAGAGGACCTGACCCTTTGAAACGTACAAGTAAGCTGGAATCTTCAAAAGTTCAAATCTTTATAAGTAAAAAGATTTATTAAAATGAATAACCAAGTGTTTTAATTGACATCAGAAGATGAAAACAATAAACCCTGAGAACATAGAAAAAAGTTAAATAAAGATAGGAGCAGAACTTAATACAACAGAAAACGTATAAAATTCAGGTGATTTAGTAAGTCCAAAGAATCTTCTTTGAAAAGATTTAAAAGACACACTTTGATTAAGGAAAACAAAAACATAAGTAAAGAATATACAGAAAGAGTCAGGACAATGTTAGAGCAGAGAATATATGAAATGCCAGTAAATTTGAACATTTCTGTCAAGTGGACCATTTCCTAGCTCCTAAAGTTTACCAAAACTGACACAAGAGGAAATCATTTAAGGTCATCATGTCTGCCCTTGGCATTCTCGGAACGCCCTGTGCTCAGAATGCAGCCTCTGTAGTCCATGGTAAACTGCGGAGAGGGGGCGGGGCTGAGGGAGGTTGGAACACTGCCCTCACTGAGGGAGTGGGTGTGGCCATCTCTGCTGTGACTGAACAAAGGGCAGGGGAGCAGGGGGCCCAGGGCAGGGCCCTCAGAGCCCGGCAGGCCCAGTGGAGTGTCACAAGCATTTAGGCCCAGGCCAAAGGGCGCTTTCTTTGTCTGCACAGCTGCCCAAACTCTCACCTTTCCACTCAGGCCGCCCTCTTACTTGAAGTGTGTGTGGAACCTGTCCGCGCAGTACACCTCGCTGCACAGCTAAGCATAGGTCTGGGCATCGTAGCTTCCTGCCAGGTGACCGAGGCTCACAGGCAGATGGGTCCCTGGGACACACGCGGAGAGGCTCCTGCCCGGGCCACAGGCTGCCCACTGCCCCTGCCCCAGATCGGGGGCGGCAAAGCAGCCCTGTCTGAGTCCCCTGCCTCTAGAGGGAGTATTGGACCAACACTTGTAGAAAACGGGGTCCTTGAGGGCCACTCATTGGAGGGACACAAATAAATCTTTGCCGACTTTCTGCTGAAACTTACGAGCGTTCACACCTAAACCTCTTACAAGGTCAGCTGTTTAGCTAAACATGAGCTCATGATCTAAATTTACACAATAATGAAGAAAGCAGCTATAAGGGGAGACAATCAGCCAAAACAATCAATACCAGAATTAGATTCCCAAGGCCATCCATCAGATGTAGGAATAATCGGGTGCAAGGAGGAAAATATACATAAAACTGGAACTGAAACAAGGCACGAGGATGTTTTCAAAGACTGGTAGGATCTCTAAAACATTTTTAAAGATCATGTCATTGATAAAGCTAAATACACAAAGGTTGTGTAATACAACAGATTAATCATTGAGAAGAGTGAAATTATGCTGTTTTGAAAACTATGGCAGGTCAGATTTTCTGCCTAATTATATAAGAAGATTTCTCTAAAAAATAAACATTATTTCAAAGCCTTATTGGCTGTGAAATAAGTTAAGGGTGTTTCAAATGGCTTGTCTGCAAAGAAAGGTGAGATGTAGGGGATCACAGAAAGTCGAGGGGAAAATAGGTCAATATATACATTGCTATATGGTGAACTAAGCCTTAGGCCGGCAACAGTGGACAGGACCTGACCCTTAGAAACGTACAAGTAAGCTGGAATCTTCAAAAGTTCAAATTTTTATAAGTAAAAAGATTTATTAAAATGAATAACCAAGTGTTTTAATTGACATCAGAAGATGAAAACAATAAACCCTGAGAACATAGAAAAAAGTTAAATAAAGATATGAGCAGAACTTAATACAACAGAAAACGTATAAAATTCAGGTGATTTAGTAAGTCCAAAGAATCTTCTTTGAAAAGATTTAAAAGACACACTTTGATTAAGGAAAACAAAAACAGAAGTAAAGAATATACAGAAAGAGTCAGGACAATGTTAGAGCAGAGAATATATGAAATGCCAGTAAATTTGAACATTTCTGTCAAGTGGACCATTTCCTAGCTCCTAAAGTTTACCAAAACTGACACAAGAGGAAATCATTTAAGGTCATCATGTCTGCCCTTGGCATTCTCGGAACGCCCTGGCCTCAGAATGCAGCCTCTGTAGTCCATGGTAACCTGCGGAGAGGGGGCGGGGCTGAGGGAGGTTGGAACACTGCCCTCACTGAGGGAGTGGGTGTGGCCATCTCTGCTGTGACTGAACAAAGGGCAGGGGAGCAGGGGGCCCAGGGCAGGGCCCTCAGAGCCCGGCAGGCCCAGTGGAGTGTCACAAGCATTTAGGCCCAGGCCAAAGGGCGCTTTCTTTGTCTGCACAGCTGCCCAAACTCTCACCTTTCCACTCAGGCCGCCCTCTTACTTGAAGTGTGTGTGGAACCTGTCCACGCAGTACACCTCGCTGCACAGCTAACCATAGGTCTGGGCATCGTAGCTTCCTGCCAGGTGACCGAGGCTCACAGGCAGATGGGTCCCTGGGACACACGCGGAGTGGCTCCTGCCCGGGCCACAGGCCGCCAACCGCCATTGCCCCAGATCGGGGGCCTCAAAGCAGCCCTGTCTGAGTCCCCTGCCTCTAGAGGGAGTATTGGACCAACACTTGTAGAAAACGGGGTCCTTGAGGGCCACTCATTGGAGGGAAACAAATAAATCTTTGCCGTCTTTCTTCTGAAACTTACGAGCGTTCACACCTAAGCCTCTTACAAGGTCAGCTGTTTAGCTAAACATGAGCTCATGATCTAAATTTACACAATAATGAAGAAAGCAGCTACAAGGGGAGACAATCAGCCAAAACAATCAATACCAGAATTAGATTCCCAAGGCCATCCATCAGATGTAGGAATAATCGGGTGCAAGGCAGAAAATATACATAAACTGGAACTGAAACAAGGCACGAGGATGTTTTCAAAGACTGGTAGGATCTCTAAAACATTTTTAAAGGACATGTCACTGCTAAAGCTAAATACACCAAGGTTGTGTAATACAACAGATTAATCATTGAGAAGAGTGAAGTTAAGCTGTTTTGAAAACTATGGCAGGTCAGATTTTCTGCCTAATTATATAAGAAGATTTCCCTAAAAAATACACATTATTTCAAAGCCTTATTGGCTGTGAAATAAGTTAAGGGTGTTTCAAATGGCTTGTCTGCAAAGAAAGGTGAGATGTAGGGGATCACGGAAAGTCGAGGGGAAAATAGGTCAATATATACATTGCTATATGGTGAACTAGGCCTTAGGCCGGCAACAGTGGAGAGGACCTGACCCTTTGAAACGTACAAGTAAGCTGGAATCTTCAAAAGTTCAAATTTTTATAGGTAAAAAGATTTATTAAAATGAATAACCAAGTGTTTTAATTGACATCAGAAGATGAAAACAATAAACCCTGAGAACATAGAAAAAAGTTAAATAAAGATATGAGCAGAACTTAATACAAAAGAAAACGTATAAAATTCAGGTGATTTAGTAAGTCCAAAGAATCTTCTTTGAAAAGATTTAAAAGACACACTTTGATTAAGGAAAACAAAAACATAAGTAAAGAATATACAGAAAGAGTCAGGACAATGTTAGAGCAGAGAATATATGAAATGCCAGTAAATTTGAACATTTCTGTCAAGTGGACCATTTCCTAGCTCCTAAAGTTTACCAAAACTGACACAAGAGGAAATCATTTAAGGTCATCATGTCTGCCCTTGGCATTCTCGGAACGCCCTGGCCTCAGAATGCAGCCTCTGTAGTCCATGGTAACCTGCGGAGAGGGGGCGGGGCTGAGGGAGGTTGGAACACTGCCCTCACTGAGGGAGTGGCTGTGGCCATCTCTGCTGTGACTGAACAAAGGGCAGGGGAGCAGGGGGCCCAGGGCAGGGCCCTCAGAGCCCGGCAGGCCCAGTGGAGTGTCACAAGCATTTAGGCCCAGGCCAAAGGGCGCTTTCTTTGTCTGAACAGCTGCCCAAACTCTCACCTTTCCACTCAGGCCGCCATCTTACTTGAAGTGTGTGTGGAACCTGTCCGCGCAGTACACCTCGCTGCACAGCTAAGCATAGGTCTGGGCATCGTAGCTTCCTGCCAGGTGACCGAGGCTCACAGGCAGATGGGTCCCTGGGACACACGCGGAGAGGCTCCTGCCCGGGCCACAGGCTGCCCACTGCCCCTGCCCCAGATCGGGGGCGGCAAAGCAGCCCTGTCTGAGTCCCCTGCCTCTAGAGGGAGTATTGGACCAACACTTGTAGAAAACGGGGTCCTTGAGGGCCACTCATTGGAGGGACACAAATAAATCTTTGCCGACTTTCTGCTGAAACTTACGAGCGTTCACACCTAAACCTCTTACAAGGTCAGCTGTTTAGCTAAACATGAGCTCATGATCTAAATTTACACAATAATGAAGAAAGCAGCTATAAGGGGAGACAATCAGCCAAAACAATCAATACCAGAATTAGATTCCCAAGGCCATCCATCAGATGTAGGAATAATCGGGTGCAAGGAGGAAAATATACATAAAACTGGAACTGAAACAAGGCACGAGGATGTTTTCAAAGACTGGTAGGATCTCTAAAACATTTTTAAAGATCATGTCATTGATAAAGCTAAATACACAAAGGTTGTGTAATACAACAGATTAATCATTGAGAAGAGTGAAATTATGCTGTTTTGAAAACTATGGCAGGTCAGATTTTCTGCCTAATTATATAAGAAGATTTCGCTAAAAAATAAACATTATTTCAAAGCCTTATTGGCTGTGAAATAAGTTAAGGGTGTTTCAAATGGCTTGTCTGCAAAGAAAGGTGAGATGTAGGGGATCACAGAAAGTCGAGGGGAAAATAGGTCAATATATACATTGCTATATGGTGAACTAAGCCTTAGGCCGGCAACAGTGGAGAGGACCTGACCCTTAGAAACGTACAAGTAAGCTGGAATCTTCAAAAGTTCAAATTTTTATAAGTAAAAAGATTTATTAAAATGAATAACCAAGTGTTTTAATTGACATCAGAAGATGAAAAGAATAAACCCTGAGAACATAGAAAAAATTTAAATAAAGATATGAGCAGAACTTAATACAACAGAAAACGTATAAAATTCAGGTGATTTAGTAAGTCCAAAGAATCTTCTTTGAAAAGATTTAAAAGACACACTTTGATTAAGGAAAACAAAAACATAAGTAAAGAATATACAGAAAGAGTCAGGACAATGTTAGAGCAGAGAATATATGAAATGCCAGTAAATTTGAACATTTCTGTCAAGTGGACCATTTCCTAGCTCCTAAAGTTTACCAAAACTGACACAAGAGGAAATCATTTAAGGTCATCATGTCTGCCCTTGGCATTCTCGGAACGCCCTGGCCTCAGAATGCAGCCTCTGTAGTCCATGGTAACCTGCGGAGAGGGGGCGGGGCTGAGGGAGGTTGGAACACTGCCCTCACTGAGGGAGTGGGTGTGGCCATCTCTGCTGTGACTGAACAAAGGGCAGGGGAGCAGGGGGCCCAGGGCAGGGCCCTCAGAGCCCGGCAGGCCCAGTGGAGTGTCACAAGCATTTAGGCCCAGGCCAAAGGGCGCTTTCTTTGTCTGCACAGCTGCCCAAACTCTCACCTTTCCACTCAGGCCGCCCTCTTACTTGAAGTGTGTGTGGAACCTGTCCGCGCAGTACACCTCGCTGCACAGCTAAGCATAGGTCTGGGCATCGTAGCTTCCTGCCAGGTGACCGAGGCTCACAGGCAGATGGGTCCCTGGGACACACGCGGAGAGGCTCCTGCCCGGGCCACAGGCTGCCCACTGCCCCTGCCCCAGATCGGGGGCGGCAAAGCAGCCCTGTCTGAGTCCCCTGCCTCTAGAGGGAGTATTGGACCAACACTTGTAGAAAACGGGGTCCTTGAGGGCCACTCATTGGAGGGACACAAATAAATCTTTGCTGACTTTCTGCTGAAACTTACGAGCGTTCACACCTAAACCTCTTACAAGGTCAGCTCTTTAGCTAAACATGAGCTCATGATCTAAATTTACACAATAATGAAGAAAGCAGCTATAAGGGGAGACAATCAGCCAAAACAATCAATACCAGAATTAGATTCCCAAGGCCATCCATCAGATGTAGGATTAATCGGGTGCAAGGAGGAAAATATACATAAAACTGGAACTGAAACAAGGCACGAGGATGTTTTCAAAGACTGGTAGGATCTCTAAAACATTTTTAAAGATCATGTCATTGATAAAGCTAAATACACAAAGGTTGTGTAATACAACAGATTAATCATTGAGAAGAGTGAAATTATGCTGTTTTGAAAACTATGGCAGGTCAGATTTTCTGCCTAATTATATAAGAAGATTTCTCTAAAAAATAAACATTATTTCAAAGCCTTATTGGCTGTGAAATAAGTTAAGGGTGTTTCAAATGGCTTGTCTGCAAAGAAAGGTGAGATGTAGGGGATCACAGAAAGTCGAGGGGAAAATAGGTCAATATATACATTGCTATATGGTGAACTAAGCCTTAGGCCGGCAACAGTGGAGAGGACCTGACCCTTAGAAACGTACAAGTAAGCTGGAATCTTCAAAAGTTCAAATTTTTATAAGTAAAAAGATTTATTAAAATGAATAACCAAGTGTTTTAATTGACATCAGAAGATGAAAAGAATAAACCCTGAGAACATAGAAAAAATTTAAATAAAGATATGAGCAGAACTTAATACAACAGAAAACGTATAAAATTCAGGTGATTTAGTAAGTCCAAAGAATCTTCTTTGAAAAGATTTAAAAGACACACTTTGATTAAGGAAAACAAAAACATAAGTAAAGAATATACAGAAAGAGTCAGGACAATGTTAGAGCAGAGAATATATGAAATGCCAGTAAATTTGAACATTTCTGTCAAGTGGACCATTTCCTAGCTCCTAAAGTTTACCAAAACTGACACAAGAGGAAATCATTTAAGGTCATCATGTCTGCCCTTGGCATTCTCGGAACGCCCTGGCCTCAGAATGCAGCCTCTGTAGTCCATGGTAACCTGCGGAGAGGGGGCGGGGCTGAGGGAGGTTGGAACACTGCCCTCACTGAGGGAGTGGGTGTGGCCATCTCTGCTGTGACTGAACAAAGGGCAGGGGAGCAGGGGGCCCAGGGCAGGGCCCTCAGAGCCCGGCAGGCCCAGTGGAGTGTCACAAGCATTTAGGCCCAGGCCAAAGGGCGCTTTCTTTGTCTGAACAGCTGCCCAAACTCTCACCTTTCCACTCAGGCCGCCCTCTTACTTGAAGTGTGTGTGGAACCTGTCCGCGCAGTACACCTCGCTGCACAGCTAAGCATAGGTCTGGGCATCGTAGCTTCCTGCCAGGTGACCGAGGCTCACAGGCAGATGGGTCCCTGGGACACACGCGGAGAGGCTCCTGCCCGGGCCACAGGCTGCCCACTGCCCCTGCCCCAGATCGGGGGCGGCAAAGCAGCCCTGTCTGAGTCCCCTGCCTCTAGAGGGAGTATTGGACCAACACTTGTAGAAAACGGGGTCCTTGAGGGCCACTCATTGGAGGGACACAAATAAATCTTTGCCGACTTTCTGCTGAAACTTACGAGCGTTCACACCTAAACCTCTTACAAGGTCAGCTGTTTAGCTAAACATGAGCTCATGATCTAAATTTACACAATAATGAAGAAAGCAGCTATAAGGGGAGACAATCAGCCAAAACAATCAATACCAGAATTAGATTCCCAAGGCCATCCATCAGATGTAGGAATAATCGGGTGCAAGGAGGAAAATATACATAAAACTGGAACTGAAACAAGGCACGAGGATGTTTTCAAAGACTGGTAGGATCTCTAAAACATTTTTAAAGATCATGTCATTGATAAAGCTAAATACACAAAGGTTGTGTAATACAACAGATTAATCATTGAGAAGAGTGAAATTATGCTGTTTTGAAAACTATGGCAGGTCAGATTTTCTGCCTAATTATATAAGAAGATTTCTCTAAAAAATAAACATTATTTCAAAGCCTTATTGGCTGTGAAATAAGTTAAGGGTGTTTCAAATGGCTTGTCTGCAAAGAAAGGTGAGATGTAGGGGATCACAGAAAGTCGAGGGGAAAATAGGTCAATATATACATTGCTATATGGTGAACTAAGCCTTAGGCCGGCAACAGTGGAGAGGACCTGACCCTTAGAAACGTACAAGTAAGCTGGAATCTTCAAAAGTTCAAATTTTTATAAGTAAAAAGATTTATTAAAATGAATAACCAAGTGTTTTAATTGACATCAGAAGATGAAAAGAATAAACCCTGAGAACATAGAAAAAATTTAAATAAAGATATGAGCAGAACTTAATACAACAGAAAACGTATAAAATTCAGGTGATTTAGTAAGTCCAAAGAATCTTATTTGAAAAGATTTAAAAGACACACTTTGATTAAGGAAAACAAAAACATAAGTAAAGAATATATAGAAAGAGTCAGGACAATGTTAGAGCAGAGAATATATGAAATGCCAGTAAATTTGAACATTTCTGTCAAGTGGACCATTTCCTAGCTCCTAAAGTTTACCAAAACTGACACAAGAGGAAATCATTTAAGGTCATCATGTCTGCCCTTGGCATTCTCGGAACGCCCTGGCCTCAGAATGCAGCCTCTGTAGTCCATGGTAACCTGCGGAGAGGGGGCGGGGCTGAGGGAGGTTGGAACACTGCCCTCACTGAGGGAGTGGGTGTGGCCATCTCTGCTGTGACTGAACAAAGGGCAGGGGAGCAGGGGGCCCAGGGCAGGGCCCTCAGAGCCCGGCAGGCCCAGTGGAGTGTCACAAGCATTTAGGCCCAGGCCAAAGGGCGCGTTCTTTGTCTGAACAGCTGCCCAAACTCTCACCTTTCCACTCAGGCCGCCCTCTTACTTGAAGTGTGTGTGGAACCTGTCCGCGCAGTACACCTCGCTGCACAGCTAAGCATAGGTCTGGGCATCGTAGCTTCCTGCCAGGTGACCGAGGCTCACAGGCAGATGGGTCCCTGGGACACACGCGGAGAGGCTCCTGCCCGGGCCACAGGCTGCCCACTGCCCCTGCCCCAGATCGGGGGCGGCAAAGCAGCCCTGTCTGAGTCCCCTGCCTCTAGAGGGAGTATTGGACCAACACTTGTAGAAAACGGGGTCCTTGAGGGCCACTCATTGGAGGGACACAAATAAATCTTTGCCGACTTTCTGCTGAAACTTACGAGCGTTCACACCTAAACCTCTTACAAGGTCAGCTGTTTAGCTAAACATGAGCTCATGATCTAAATTTACACAATAATGAAGAAAGCAGCTATAAGGGGAGACAATCAGCCAAAACAATCAATACCAGAATTAGATTCCCAAGGCCATCCATCAGATGTAGGAATAATCGGGTGCAAGGAGGAAAATATACATAAAACTGGAACTGAAACAAGGCACGAGGATGTTTTCAAAGACTGGTAGGATCTCTAAAACATTTTTAAAGATCATGTCATTGATAAAGCTAAATACACAAAGGTTGTGTAATACAACAGATTAATCATTGAGAAGAGTGAAATTATGCTGTTTTGAAAACTATGGCAGGTCAGATTTTCTGCCTAATTTTATAAGAAGATTTCTCTAAAAAATAAACATTATTTCAAAGCCTTATTGGCTGTGAAATAAGTTAAGGGTGTTTCAAATGGCTTGTCTGCAAAGAAAGGTGAGATGTAGGGGATCACAGAAAGTCGAGGGGAAAATAGGTCAATATATACATTGCTATATGGTGAACTAAGCCTTAGGCCGGCAACAGTGGAGAGGACCTGACCCTTAGAAACGTACAAGTAAGCTGGAATCTTCAAAAGTTCAAATTTTTATAAGTAAAAAGATTTATTAAAATGAATAACCAAGTGTTTTAATTGACATCAGAAGATGAAAAGAATAAACCCTGAGAACATAGAAAAAAATTAAATAAAGATATGAGCAGAACTTAATACAACAGAAAACGTATAAAATTCAGGTGATTTAGTAAGTCCAAAGAATCTTCTTTGAAAAGATTTAAAAGACACACTTTGATTAAGGAAAACAAAAACATAAGTAAAGAATATACAGAAAGAGTCAGGACAATGTTAGAGCAGAGAATATATGAAATGCCAGTAAATTTGAACATTTCTGTCAAGTGGACCATTTCCTAGCTCCTAAAGTTTACCAAAAGTGACACAAGAGGAAATCATTTAAGGTCATCATGTCTGCCCTTGGCATTCTCGGAACGCCCTGGCCTCAGAATGCAGCCTCTGTAGTCCATGGTAACCTGCGGAGAGGGGGCGGGGCTGAGGGAGGTTGGAACACTGCCCTCACTGAGGGAGTGGGTGTGGCCATCTCTGCTGTGACTGAACAAAGGGCAGGGGAGCAGGGGGCCCAGGGCAGGGCCCTCAGAGCCCGGCAGGCCCAGTGGAGTGTCACAAGCATTTAGGCCCAGGCCAAAGGGCGCTTTCTTTGTCTGCACAGCTGCCCAAACTCTCACCTTTCCACTCAGGCCGCTCTCTTACTTGAAGTGTGTGTGGAACCTGTCCGCGCAGTACACCTCGCTGCACAGCTAAGCAGAGGTCTGGGCATCGTAGCTTCCTGCCAGGTGACCGAGGCTCACAGGCAGATGGGTCCCTGGGACACACGCGGAGTGGCTCCTGCCCGGGCCACAGGCCGCCAACCGCCATTGCCCCAGATCGGGGGCCTCAAAGCAGCCCTGTCTGAGTCCCCTGCCTCTAGAGGGAGTATTGGACCAACACTTGTAGAAAACGGGGTCCTTGAGGGCCACTCATTGGAGGGAAACAAATAAATCTTTGCCGTCTTTCTTCTGAAACTTACGAGCGTTCACACCTAAGCCTCTTACAAGGTCAGCTGTTTAGCTAAACATGAGCTCATGATCTAAATTTACACAATAATGAAGAAAGCAGCTACAAGGGGAGACAATCAGCCAAAACAATCAATACCAGAATTAGATTCCCAAGGCCATCCATCAGATGTAGGAATAATCGGGTGCAAGGCAGAAAATATACATAAACTGGAACTGAAACAAGGCACGAGGATGTTTTCAAAGACTGGTAGGATCTCTAAAACATTTTTAAAGGACATGTCATTGATAAAGCTAAATACACAAAGGTTGTGTAATACAACAGATTAATCATTGAGAAGAGTGAAATTATGCTGTTTTGAAAACTATGGCAGGTCAGATTTTCTGCCTAATTATATAAGAAGATTTCTCTAAAAAATACACATTATTTCAAAGCCTTATTGGCTGTGAAATAAGTTAAGGGTATTTCAAATGGCTTGTCTGCAAAGAAAGGTGAGATGTAGTGGATCACAGAAAGTCGAGGGGAAAATAGGTCAATATATTCATTGCTATATGGTGAACTAAGCCTTAGGCCGGCAACAGTGGAGAGAACCTGACCCTTAGAAACGTACAAGTAAGCTGGAATCTTCAAAAGTTCAAATCTTTATAAGTAAAAAGATTTAGTAAAATGAATAACCAAGTGTTTTAATTGACATCAGAAGATGAAAACAATAAACCCTGAGAACATAGAACAAAGATAAATAAAGATATGAGCAGAACTTAATACAACAGAAAACGTATAAAATTCAGGTGATTTAGTAAGTCCAAAGAATCTTCTTTGAAAAGATTTAAAAGACACACTTTGATTAAGGAAAACAAAAACATAAGTAAAGAATATACAGAAAGAGTCAGGACAAAGTTAGAGCAGAAAATATATGAAATGCCAGTAAATTTGAACATTTCTGTCAAGTGGACCATTTCCTAGCTCCTAAAGTTTACCAAAACTGACACAAGAGGAAATCATTTAAGGTCATCATGTCTGCCCTTGGCATTCTCGGAACGCCCTGGCCTCAGAATGCAGCATCTGTAGTCCATGGTCACCTGCGGAGTGGGGGCGGGGCTGAGGGAGGTTGGAACACTGCCCTCACTGAGGGAGTGGCTGTGGCCATCTCTGCTGTGACTGAACAAAGGGCAGGGGAGCAGGGGGCCCAGGGCAGGGCCCTCAGAGCCCGGCAGGCCCAGTGGAGTGTCACAAGCATTTAGGCCCAGGCCAAAGGGCGCTTTCTTTGTCTGCACAGCTGCCCAAACTCTCACCTTTCCACTCAGGCCGCCCACTTACTTGAAGTGTGTGTGGAACCTGTCCGCGCAGTACACCTCGCTGCACAGCTAAGCATAGGTCTGGGCTTCGTAGCTTCCTGCCAGGTGACCGAGGCTCACAGGCAGATGGGTCCCTGGGACACACGCGGAGAGGCTCCTGCCCGGGCCACAGGCCGCCCACTGCCCCTGCCCCAGATCGGGGGCCGCAAAGCAGCCCTGTCTGAGTCCCCTGCCTCTAGACGGAGTATTGGACCAACACTTGTAGAAAACGGGGACCTTGAGGGCCACTCATTGGAGGGACACAAATAAATCTTTGCCGTCTTTCTTCTGAAACTTACGAGCGTTCACACCTAAGCCTCTTACAAGGTCAGCTGTTTAGCTAAACATGAGCTCATGATCTAAATTTACACAATAATGAAGAAAGCAGCTACAAGGGGAGACAATCAGCCAAAACAATCAATACCAGAATTAGATTCCCAAGGCCATCCATCAGATGTAGGAATAATCGGGTGCAAGGCAGAAAATATACATAAAACTGGAACTGAAACAAGGCACGAGGATGTTTTCAAAGACTGGTAGGATCTCTAAAACATTTTTAAAGGACATGTCATTGATAAAGCTAAATACACAAAGGTTGTGTAATACAACAGATTAATCATTGAGAAGAGTGAAATTATGCTGTTTTGAAAACTATGGCAGGTCAGATTTTCTGCCTAATTATATAAGAAGATTTCTCTAAAAAATAAACATTATTTCAAAGCCTTATTGGCTGTGAAATAAGTTAAGGGTATTTCAAATGGCTTGTCTGCAAAGAAAGGTGAGATGTAGTGGATCACAGAAAGTCGAGGGGAAAATAGGTCAATATATACATTGCTATATGGTGAACTAAGCCTTAGGCCGGCAACAGTGGAGAGGACCTGACCCTTTGAAACGTACAAGTAAGCTGGAATCTTCAAAAGTTCAAATCTTTATAAGTAAAAAGATTTATTAAAATGAATAACCAAGTGTTTTAATTGACATCAGGAGATGAAAACAATAAACCCTGAGAACATAGAAAAAAGTTAAATAAAGATAGGAGCAGAACTTAATACAACAGAAAACGTATAAAATTGAGGTGATTTAGTAAGTCCAAAGAATCTTCTTTGAAAAGATTTAAAAGACACACTTTGATTAAGGAAAACAAAAACATAAGTAAAGAATATACAGAAAGAGTCAGGACAATGTTAGAGCAGAGAATATATGAAATGCCAGTAAATTTGAACATTTCTGGAAAGTGGACCATTTCCTAGCTCCTAAAGTTTACCAAAAGTGACACAAGAGGAAATCATTTAAGGTCATCATGTCTGCCCTTGGCATTCTCGGAACGCCCTGGCCTCAGAATGCAGCCTCTGTAGTCCATGGTAACCTGCGGAGAGGGGGCGGGGCTGAGGGAGGTTGGAACACTGCCCTCACTGAGGGAGTGGGTGTGGCCATCTCTGCTGTGACTGAACAAAGGGCAGGGGAGCAGTGGGCGCAGGGCAGGGCCCTCAGAGCCCGGCAGGCCCAGTGGAGTGTCACAAGCATTTAGGCCCAGGCCAAAGGGCGCTTTCTTTGTCTGCACAGCTGCCCAAACTCTCACCTTTCCACTCAGGCCGCCCTCTTACTTGAAGTGTGTGTGGAACCTGTCCGCGCAGTACACCTCGCTGCACAGCTAAGCATAGGTCTGGGCATCGTAGCTTCCTGCCAGGTGACCGAGGCTCACAGGCAGATGGGTCCCTGGGACACACGCGGAGAGGCTCCTGCCCGGGCCACACGCCGCCCACTGCCCCTGCCCCAGATCGGGGGCCGCAAAGCAGCCCTGTCGGAGTCCCCTGCCTCTAGAGGGAGTATTGGACCAACACTTGTAGAAAACGGGTTCCTTGAGGGCCACTCATTGGAGGGACACAAATAAATCTTTGCCGACTTTCTGCTGAAACTTACGAGCGTTCACACCTAAGCCTCTTACAAGGTCAGCTGTTTAGCTAAACATGAGCTCATGATCTAAATTTACACAATAATGAAGAAAGCAGCTATAAGGGGAGACAATCAGCCAAAACAATCAATACCAGAATTAGATTCCCAAGGCCATCCATCAGATGTAGGAATAATCGGGTGCAAGGCAGAAAATATACATAAAACTGGAACTGAAACAAGGCACGAGGATGTTTTCAAAGACTGGTAGGATCTCTAAAACATTTTTAAAGATCATGTCATTGATAAAGCTAAATACACAAAGGTTGTGTAATACAAAAGATTAATCATTGAGAAGAGTGAAATTATGCTGTTTTGAAAACTATGGCAGGTCAGATTTTCTGCCTAATTATATAAGAAGATTTCTCTAAAAAATACACATTATTTCAAAGCCTTATTGGCTGTGAAATAAGTTAAGGGTATTTCAAATGGCTTGTCTGCAAAGAAAGGTGAGATGTAGTGGATCACAGAAAGTCGAGGGGAAAATAGGTCAATATATACATTGCTATATGGTGAACTAAGCCTTAGGCCGGCAACAGTGGAGAGGACCTGACCCTTTGAAACGTACAAGTAAGCTGGAATCTTCAAAAGTTCAAATTTTTATAAGTAAAAACATTTATTAAAATGAAGAACCAAGTGTTTTAATTGACATCAGAAGATGAAAACAATAAACCCTGAGAACATAGAAAAAAGTTAAATAAAGATATGAGCAGAACTTAATACAACAGAAAACGTATAAAATTCAGGTGATTTAGTAAGTCCAAAGAATCTTCTTTGAAAAGATTTAAAAGACACACTTTGATTAAGGAAAACAAAAACATAAGTAAAGAATATACAGAAAGAGTCAGGACAATGTTAGAGAAGAGAATATATGAAATGCCAGTAAATTTGAACATTTCTGTAAAGTGGACCATTTCTTGCTCCTAAAGTTTACCAAAACTGACACAAGAGGAAATCATTTAAGGTCATCATGTCTGCCCTTGGCATTCTCGGAACGCCCTGGTCTCAGAATGCAGCCTCTGTAGTCCATGGTAACCTGCGGAGAGGGGGCGGGGCTGAGGGAGGTTGGAACACTGCCCTCACTGAGGGAGTGGGTGTGGCCATCTCTGCTGTGACTGAACAAAGGGCAGGGGAGCAGGGGGCCCAGGGCAGGGCCCTCAGAGCCCGGCAGGCCCAGTGGAGTGTCACAAGCATTTAGGCCCAGGTCAAAGGGCGCTTTCTTTGTCTGCACAGCTGCCCAAACTCTCACCTTTCCACTCAGGCCGCCCTGTTACTTGAAGTGTGTGTGGAACCTGTCCGCGCAGTACACCTCGCTGCACAGCTAAGCATAGGTCTGGGCATCGTAGCTTCCTGCCAGGTGACCGAGGCTCACAGGCAGATGGGTCCCTGGGACACACGCAGAGTGGCTCCTGCCCGGGCCACAGGCCGCCAACCGCCATTGCCCCAGATCGGGGGCCTCAAAGCAGCCCTGTCTGAGTCCCCTGCCTCTAGAGGGAGTATTGGACCAACACTTGTAGAAAACGGGGTCCTTGAGGGCCACTCATTGGAGGGAAACAAATAAATCTTTGCCGTCTTTCTTCTGAAACTTACGAGCGTTCACACCTAAGCCTCTTACAAGGTCAGCTGTTTAGCTAAACATGAGCTCATGATCTAAATTTACACAATAATGAAGAAAGCAGCTACAAGTGGAGACAATCAGCCAAAACAATCAATACCAGAATTAGATTCCCAAGGCCATCCATCAGATGTAGGAATAATCGGGTGCAAGGCAGAAAATATACATAAACTGGAACTGAAACAAGGCACGAGGATGTTTTCAAAGACTGGTAGGATCTCTAAAACATTTTTAAAGGACATGTCATTGATAAAGCTAAATACACAAAGGTTGTGTAATACAACAGATTAATCATTGAGAAGAGTGAAATTATGCTGTTTTGAAAACTATGGCAGGTCAGATTTTCTGCCTAATTATATAAGAAGATTTCTCTAAAAAATAAACATTATTTCAAAGCCTTATTGGCTGTGAAATAAGTTAAGGGTATTTCAAATGGCTTGTCTGCAAAGAAAGGTGAGATGTAGTGGATCACAGAAAGTCGAGGGGAAAATAGGTCAATATATACATTGCTATATGGTGAACTAAGCCTTAGGCCGGCAACAGTGGAGAGGACCTGACCCTTTGAAACGTACAAGTAAGCTGGAATCTTCAAAAGTTCAAATCTTTATAAGTAAAAAGATTTATTAAAATGAATAACCAAGTGTTTTAATTGACATCAGAAGATGAAAACAATAAACCCTGAGAACATAGAAAAAAGTTAAATAAAGATAGGAGCAGAACTTAATACAACAGAAAACGTATAAAATTCAGGTGATTTAGTAAGTCCAAAGAATCTTCTTTGAAAAGATTTAAAAGACACACTTTGATTAAGGAAAACAAAAACATAAGTAAAGAATATACAGAAAGAGTCAGGACAATGTTAGAGCAGAGAATATATGAAATGCCAGTAAATTTGAACATTTCTGTCAAGTGGACCATTTCCTAGCTCCTAAAGTTTACCAAAAGTGACACAAGAGGAAATCATTTAAGGTCATCATGTCTGCCCTTGGCATTCTCGGAACGCCCTGGCCTCAGAATGCAGCCTCTGTAGTCCATGGTAACCTGCGGAGAGGGGGCGGGGCTGAGGGAGGTTGGAACAGTGCCCTCACTGAGGGAGTGGGTGTGGCCATCTCTGCTGTGACTGAACAAAGGGCAGGGGAGCAGGGGGCCCAGGGCAGGGCCCTCAGAGCCCGGCAGGCCCAGTGGAGTGTCACAAGCATTTAGGCCCAGGCCAAAGGGCACTTTCTTTGTCTGCACAGCTGCCCAAACTCTCACCTTTCCACTCAGGCCGCCCTCTTACTTGAAGTGTGTGTGGAACCTGTCCGCGCAGTACACCTCGCTGCACAGCTAAGCATAGGTCTGGGCATCGTAGCTTCCTGCCAGGTGACCGAGGCTCACAGGCAGATGGGTCCCTGGGACACACGCGGAGAGGCTCCTGCCCGGGCCACAGGCTGCCCACTGCCCCTGCCCCAGATCGGGGGCGGCAAAGCAGCCCTGTCTGAGTCCCCTGCCTCTAGAGGGAGTATTGGACCAACACTTGTAGAAAACGGGGTCCTTGAGGGCCACTCATTGGAGGGACACAAATAAATCTTTGCTGACTTTCTGCTGAAACTTACGAGCGTTCACACCTAAACCTCTTACAAGGTCAGCTCTTTAGCTAAACATGAGCTCATGATCTAAATTTACACAATAATGAAGAAAGCAGCTATAAGGGGAGACAATCAGCCAAAACCATCAATACCAGAATTAGATTCCCAAGGCCATCCATCAGATGTAGGAATAATCGGGTGCAAGGAGGAAAATATACATAAAACTGGAACTGAAACAAGGCACGAGGATGTTTTCAAAGACTGGTAGGATCTCTAAAACATTTTTAAAGATCATGTCATTGATAAAGCTAAATACACAAAGGTTGTGTAATACAACAGATTAATCATTGAGAAGAGTGAAATTATGCTGTTTTGAAAACTATGGCAGGTCAGATTTTCTGCCTAATTATATAAGAAGATTTCTCTAAAAAATAAACATTATTTCAAAGCCTTATTGGCTGTGAAATAAGTTAAGGGTGTTTCAAATGGCTTGTCTGCAAAGAAAGGTGAGATGTAGGGGATCACAGAAAGTCGAGGGGAAAATAGGTCAATATATACATTGCTATATGGTGAACTAAGCCTTAGGCCGGCAACAGTGGAGAGGACCTGACCCTTAGAAACGTACAAGTAAGCTGGAATCTTCAAAAGTTCAAATTTTTATAAGTAAAAAGATTTATTAAAATGAATAACCAAGTGTTTTAATTGACATCAGAAGATGAAAAGAATAAACCCTGAGAACATAGAAAAAATTTAAATAAAGATATGAGCAGAACTTAATACAACAGAAAACGTATAAAATTCAGGTGATTTAGTAATTCCAAAGAATCTTCTTTGAAAAGATTTAAAAGACACACTTTGATTAAGGAAAACAAAAACATAAGTAAAGAATATACAGAAAGAGTCAGGACAATGTTAGAGCAGAGAATATATGAAATGCCAGTAAATTTGAACATTTCTGTCAAGTGGACCATTTCCTAGCTCCTAAAGTTTACCAAAAGTGACACAAGAGGAAATCATTTAAGGTCATCATGTCTGCCCTTGGCATTCTCGGAACGCCCTGGCCTCAGAATGCAGCCTCTGTAGTCCATGGTAACCTGCGGAGAGGGGGCGGGGCTGAGGGAGGTTGGAACACTGCCCTCACTGAGGGAGTGGGTGTGGCCATCTCTGCTGTGACTGAACAAAGGGCAGGGGAGCAGGGGGCCCAGGGCAGGGCCCTCAGAGCCCGGCAGGCCCAGTGGAGTGTCACAAGCATTTAGGCCCAGGCCAAAGGGCGCTTTCTTTGTCTGAACAGCTGCCCAAACTCTCACCTTTCCACTCAGGCCGCCCTCTTACTTGAAGTGTGTGTGGAACCTGTCCGCGCAGTACACCTCGCTGCACAGCTAAGCATAGGTCTGGGCATCGTAGCTTCCTGCCAGGTGACCGAGGCTCACAGGCAGATGGGTCCCTGGGACACACGCGGAGAGGCTCCTGCCCGGGCTACAGGCTGCCCACTGCCCCTGCCCCAGATCGGGGGCGGCAAAGCAGCCCTGTCTGAGTCCCCTGCCTCTAGAGGGAGTATTGGACCAACACTTGTAGAAAACGGGGTCCTTGAGGGCCACTCATTGGAGGGACACAAATAAATCTTTGCCGACTTTCTGCTGAAACTTACGAGCGTTCACACCTAAACCTCTTACAAGGTCAGCTGTTTAGCTAAACATGAGCTCATGATCTAAATTTACACAATAATGAAGAAAGCAGCTATAAGGGGAGACAATCAGCCAAAACAATCAATACCAGAATTAGATTCCCAAGGCCATCCATCAGATGTAGGAATAATCGGGTGCAAGGAGGAAAATATACATAAAACTGGAACTGAAACAAGGCACGAGGATGTTTTCAAAGACTGGTAGGATCTCTAAAACATTTTTAAAGATCATGTCATTGATAAAGCTAAATACACAAAGGTTGTGTAATACAACAGATTAATCATTGAGAAGAGTGAAATTATGCTGTTTTGAAAACTATGGCAGGTCAGATTTTCTGCCTAATTATATAAGAAGATTTCTCTAAAAAATAAACATTATTTCAAAGCCTTATTGGCTGTGAAATAAGTTAAGGGTGTTTCAAATGGCTTGTCTGCAAAGAAAGGTGAGATGTAGGGGATCACAGAAAGTCGAGGGGAAAATAGGTCAATATATACATTGCTATATGGTGAACTAAGCCTTAGGCCGGCAACAGTGGAGAGGACCTGACCCTTAGAAACGTACAAGTAAGCTGGAATCTTCAAAAGTTCAAATTTTTATAAGTAAAAAGATTTATTAAAATGAATAACCAAGTGTTTTAATTGACATCAGAAGATGAAAAGAATAAACCCTGAGAACATAGAAAAAATTTAAATAAAGATATGAGCAGAACTTAATACAACAGAAAACTTATAAAATTCAGGTGATTTAGTAAGTCCAAAGAATCTTCTTTGAAAAGATTTAAAAGACACACTTTGATTAAGGAAAACAAAAACATAAGTAAAGAATATACAGAAAGAGTCAGGACAATGTTAGAGCAGAGAATATATGAAATGCCAGTAAATTTGAACATTTCTGTCAAGTGGACCATTTCCTAGCTCCTAAAGTTTACCAAAAGTGACACAAGAGGAAATCATTTAAGGTCATCATGTCTGCCCTTGGCATTCTCGGAACGCCCTGGCCTCAGAATGCAGCCTCTGTAGTCCATGGTAACCTGCGGAGAGGGGGCGGGGCTGAGGGAGGTTGGAACACTGCCCTCACTGAGGGAGTGGGTGTGGCCATCTCTGCTGTGACTGAACAAAGGGCAGGGGAGCAGGGGGCCCAGGGCAGGGCCCTCAGAGCCCGGCAGGCCCAGTGGAGTGTCACAAGCATTTAGGCCCAGGCCAAAGGGCGCTTTCTTTGTCTGCACAGCTGCCCAAACTCTCACCTTTCCACTCAGGCCGCTCTCTTACTTGAAGTGTGTGTGGAACCTGTCCGCGCAGTACACCTCGCTGCACAGCTAAGCAGAGGTCTGGGCATCGTAGCTTCCTGCCAGGTGACCGAGGCTCACAGGCAGATGGGTCCCTGGGACACACGCGGAGTGGCTCCTGCCCGGGCCACAGGCCGCCAACCGCCATTGCCCCAGATCGGGGGCCTCAAAGCAGCCCTGTCTGAGTCCCCTGCCTCTAGAGGGAGTATTGGACCAACACTTGTAGAAAACGGGGTCCTTGAGGGCCACTCATTGGAGGGAAACAAATAAATCTTTGCCGTCTTTCTTCTGAAACTTACGAGCGTTCACACCTAAGCCTCTTACAAGGTCAGCTGTTTAGCTAAACATGAGCTCATGATCTAAATTTACACAATAATGAAGAAAGCAGCTACAAGGGGAGACAATCAGCCAAAACAATCAATACCAGAATTAGATTCCCAAGGCCATCCATCAGATGTAGGAATAATCGGGTGCAAGGCAGAAAATATACATAAACTGGAACTGAAACAAGGCACGAGGATGTTTTCAAAGACTGGTAGGATCTCTAAAACATTTTTAAAGGACATGTCATTGATAAAGCTAAATACACAAAGGTTGTGTAATACAACAGATTAATCATTGAGAAGAGTGAAATTATGCTGTTTTGAAAACTATGGCAGGTCAGATTTTCTGCCTAATTATATAAGAAGATTTCTCTAAAAAATACACATTATTTCAAAGCCTTATTGGCTGTGAAATAAGTTAAGGGTATTTCAAATGGCTTGTCTGCAAAGAAAGGTGAGATGTAGTGGATCACAGAAAGTCGAGGGGAAAATAGGTCAATATATTCATTGCTATATGGTGAACTAAGCCTTAGGCCGGCAACAGTGGAGAGAACCTGACCCTTAGAAACGTACAAGTAAGCTGGAATCTTCAAAAGTTCAAATCTTTATAAGTAAAAAGATTTAGTAAAATGAATAACCAAGTGTTTTAATTGACATCAGAAGATGAAAACAATAAACCCTGAGAACATAGAACAAAGATAAATAAAGATATGAGCAGAACTTAATACAACAGAAAACGTATAAAATTCAGGTGATTTAGTAAGTCCAAAGAATCTTCTTTGAAAAGATTTAAAAGACACACTTTGATTAAGGAAAACAAAAACATAAGTAAAGAATATACAGAAAGAGTCAGGACAATGTTAGAGCAGAAAATATATGAAATGCCAGTAAATTTGAACATTTCTGTCAAGTGGACCATTTCCTAGCTCCTAAAGTTTACCAAAAGTGACACAAGAGGAAATCATTTAAGGTCATCATGTCTGCCCTTGGCATTCTCGGAACGCCCTGGCCTCAGAATGCAGCCTCTGTAGTCCATGGTAACCTGCGGAGAGGGGGCTGGGCAGAGGGAGGTGGCAACACTGCCCTCACTGAGGGAGTGGGTGTGGCCATCTCTGCTGTGACTGAACAAAGGGCAGGGGAGCAGGGGGCCCAGGGCAGGGCCCTCAGTGCCCGGCAGGCCCAGTGGAGTGTCACAAGCATTTAGGCCCAGACAAAGGGCGCTTTCTTTGTCTGCACAGCTGCCCAAACTCTCACCTTTCCACTCAGGCCGCCCTCTTACTTGAAGTGTGTGTGGAACCTGTCCGCGCAGTACACCTCGCTGCACAGCTAAGCATAGGTCTGGGCATCGTAGCTTCCTGCCAGGTGACCGAGGCTCACAGGCAGATGGGTCCCTGGGACACACGCGGAGAGGCTCCTGCCCGGGCCACAGGCTGCCCACTGCCCCTGCCCCAGATCGGGGGCGGCAAAGCAGCCCTGTCTGAGTCCCCTGCCTCTAGAGGGAGTATTGGACCAACACTTGTAGAAAACGGGGTCCTTGAGGGCCACTCATTGGAGGGACACAAATAAATCTTTGCCGACTTTCTGCTGAAACTTACGAGCGTTCACACCTAAGCCTCTTACAAGGTCAGCTGTTTAGCTAAACATGAGCTCATGATCTAAATTTACACAATAATGAAGAAAGCAGCTATAAGGGGAGACAATCAGCCAAAACAATCAATACCAGAATTAGATTCCCAAGGCCATCCATCAGATGTAGGAATAATCGGGTGCAAGGCAGAAAATATACATAAAACTGGAACTGAAACAAGGCACGAGGATGTTTTCAAAGACTGGTAGGATCTCTAAAACATTTTTAAAGATCATGTCATTGATAAAGCTAAATACACAAAGGTTGTGTAATACAACAGATTAATCATTGAGAAGAGTGAAATTATGCTGTTTTGAAAACTATGGCAGGTCAGATTTTCTGCCTAATTATATAAGAAGATTTCTCTAAAAAATAAACATTATTTCAAAGCCTTATTGGCTGTGAAATAAGTTAAGGGTATTTCAAATGGCTTGTCTGCAAAGAAAGGTGAGATGTAGTGGATCACAGAAAGTCGAGGGGAAAATAGGTCAATATATACATTGCTATATGGTGAACTAAGCCTTAGGCCGGCAACAGTGGAGAGGACCTGACCCTTAGAAACGTACAAGTAAGCTGGAATCTTCAAAAGTTCAAATTTTTATAGGTAAAAAGATTTATTAAAATGAATAACCAAGTGTTTTAATTGACATCAGAAGATGAAAACAATAAACCCTGAGAACATAGAAAAAAGTTAAATAAAGATATGAGCAGAACTTAATACAACAGAAAACGTATAAAATTCAGGTGATTTAGTAAGTCCAAAGAATCTTCTTTGAAAAGATTTAAAAGACACAGTTTGATTATGGAAAACAAAAAGATAAGTAAAGAATATACAGAAAGAGTCAGGACAATGTTAGAGCAGAGAATATATGAAATGCCAGTAAATTTGAACATTTCTGTCAAGTGGACCATTTCCTAGCTCCTAAAGTTTACCAAAACTGACACAAGAGGAAATCATTTAAGGTCATCATGTCTGCCCTTGGCATTCTCGGAACGCCCTGGCCTCAGAATGCAGCCTCTGTAGTCCATGGTAACCTGCGGAGAGGGGGCGGGGCTGAGGGAGGTTGGAACACTGCCCTCACTGAGGGAGTGGGTGTGGCCATCTCTGCTGTGACTGAACAAAGGGCAGGGGAGCAGGGGGCCCAGGGCAGGGCCCTCAGAGCCCGGCAGGCCCAGTGGAGTGTCACAAGCATTTAGGCCCAGGCCAAAGGGCGCTTTCTTTGTCTGCACAGCTGCCCAAACTCTCACCTTTCCACTCAGGCCGCCCTCTTACTTGAAGTGTGTGTGGAACCTGTCCACGCAGTACACCTCGCTGCACAGCTAAGCATAGGTCTGGGCATCGTAGCTTCCTGCCAGGTGACCGAGGCTCACAGGCAGATGGGTCCCTGGGACACACGCGGAGAGGCTCCTGCCCGGGCCACAGGCTGCCCACTGCCCCTGCCCCAGATCGGGGGCGGCAAAGCAGCACTGTCTGAGTCCCCTGCCTCTAGAGGGAGTATTGGACCAACACTTGTAGAAAACGGGGGCCTTGAGGGCCACTCATTGGAGGGACACAAATAAATCTTTCCCGACTTTCTGCTGAAACTTACGAGCGTTCACACCTAAACCTCTTACAAGGTCAGCTGTTTAGCTAAACATGAGCTCATGATCTAAATTTACACAATAATGAAGAAAGCAGCTATAAGGGGAGACAATCAGCCAAAACAATCAATACCAGAATTAGATTCCCAAGGCCATCCATCAGATGTAGGAATAATCGGGTGCAAGGCAGAAAATATACATAAAACTGGAACTGAAACAAGGCACGAGGATGTTTTCAAAGACTGGTAGGATCTCTAAAACATTTTTAAAGATCATGTCATTGATAAAGCTAAATACACAAAGGTTGTGTAATACAACAGATTAATCATTGAGAAGAGTGAAATTATGCTGTTTTGAAAACTATGGCAGGTCAGATTTTCTGTCTAATTATATAAGAAGATTTCTCTAAAAAATAAACATTATTTCAAAGCCTTATTGGCTGTGAAATAAGTTAAGGGTGTTTCAAATGGCTTGTCTGCAAAGAAAGGTGAGATGTAGTGGATCACAGAAAGTCGAGGGGAAAATAGGTCAATATATACATTGCTATATGGTGAACTAAGCTTTAGGCCGGCAACAGTGGAGAGGACCTGACCCTTAGAAACGTACAAGTAAGCTGGAATCTTCAAAAGTTCAAATCTTTATAAGTAAAAAGATTTATTAAAATGAATAACCAAGTGTTTTAATTGACATCAGAAGATGAAAAGAATAAACCCTGAGAACATAGAAAAAAGTTAAATAAAGATATGAGCAGAACTTAATACAACAGAAAACGTATAAAATTCAGGTGATTTAGTAAGTCCAAAGAATCTTCTTTGAAAAGATTTAAAAGACACACTTTGATTAAGGAAAACAAAAACATAAGTAAAGAATATACAGAAAGAGTCAGGACAATGTTAGAGCAGAGAATATATTAAATGCCAGTAAATTTGAACATTTCTGTCAAGTGGACCATTTCCTAGCTCCTAAAGTTTACCAAAACTGACACAAGAGGAAATCATTTAAGGTCATCATGTCTGCCCTTGGCATTCTCGGAACGCCCTGGCCTCAGAATGCAGCCTCTGTAGTCCATGGTAACCTGCGGAGAGGGGGCGGGGCTGAGGGAGGTTGGAACACTGCCCTCACTGAGGGAGTGAGTGTGGCCATCTCTGCTCTGACTGAACAAAGGGCAGGGGAGCAGGGGGCCCAGGGCAGGGCCCTCAGAGCCCGGCAGGCCCAGTGGAGTGTCACAAGCATTTAGGCCCAGGCCAAAGGGCGCTTTCTTTGTCTGCACAGCTGCCCAAACTCTCACCTTTCCACTCAGGCCGCCCTCTTACTTGAAGTGTGTGTGGAACCTGTCCGCGCAGTACACCTCGCTGCACAGCTAAGCATAGGTCTGGGCATCGTAGCTTCCTGCCAGGTGACCGAGGCTCACAGGCAGATGGGTCCCTGGGACACACGCGGAGTGGCTCCTGCCCGGGCCACAGGCCGCCAACCGCCATTGCCCCAGATCGGGAGCCTCAAAGCAGCCCTGTCTGAGTCCTCTGCCTCTAGAGGGAGTATTGGACCAACACTTGTAGAAAACGGGGTCCTTGAGGGCCACTCATTGGAGGGACACAAATAAATCTTTGCCGTCTTTCTTCTGAAACTTACGAGCGTTCACACCTAAGCCTCTTACAAGGTCAGCTGTTTAGCTAAACATGAGCTCATGATCTAAATTTACACAATAATGAAGAAAGCAGCTACAAGGGGAGACAATCAGCCAAAACAATCAATACCAGAATTAGATTCCCAAGGCCATCCATCAGATGTAGGAATAATCGGGTGCAAGGCAGAAAATATACATAAACTGGAACTGAAACAAGGCACGAGGATGTTTTCAAAGACTGGTAGGATCTCTAAAACATTTTTAAAGGACATGTCATTGATAAAGCTAAATACACAAAGGTTGTGTAATACAACAGATTAATCATTGAGAAGAGTGAAATTATGCTGTTTTGAAAACTATGGCAGGTCAGATTTTCTGCCTAATTATATAAGAAGATTTCTCTAAAAAATAAACATTATTTCAAAGCCTTATTGGCTGTGAAATAAGTTAAGGGTATTTCAAATGGCTTGTCTGCAAAGAAAGGTGAGATGTAGTGGATCACAGAAAGTCGAGGGGAAAATAGGTCAATATATTCATTGCTATATGGTGAACTAAGCCTTAGGCCGGCAACAGTGGAGAGAACCTGACCCTTAGAAACGTACAAGTAAGCTGGAATCTTCAAAAGTTCAAATCTTTATAAGTAAAAAGATATATTAAAATGAATAACCAAGTGTTTTAATTGACATCAGAAGATGAAAACAATAAACCCTGAGAACAGAACAAAGATAAATAAAGATATGAGCAGAACTTAATACAACAGAAAACGTATAAAATTCAGGTGATTTAGTAAGTCCAAAGAATCTTCTTTGAAAAGATTTAAAAGACACACTTTGATTAAGGAAAACAAAAACATAAGTAAAGAATATACAGAAAGAGTCAGGACAATGTTAGAGCAGAGAATATATGAAATGCCAGTAAATTTGAACATTTCTGTCAAGTGGACCATTTCCTAGCTCCTAAAGTTTACCAAAACTGACACAAGAGGAAATCATTTAAGGTCATCATGTCTGCCCTTGGCATTCTCGGAAAGCCCTGGCCTCAGAATGCAGCCTCTGTAGTCCATGGTAACCTGCGGAGTGGGGGCGGGGCTGAGGGAGGTTGGAACACTGCCCTCACTGAGGGAGTTGGTGTGGCCATCTCTGCTGTGACTGAACAAAGGGCAGGGGAGCAGGGGGCCCAGGGCAGGGCCCTCAGAGCCCGGCAGGCCCAGTGGAGTGTCACAAGCATTTAGGCCCAGGCCAAAGGGCGCTTTCTTTGTCTGCACAGCTGCCCAAACTCTCACCTTTCCACTCAGGCCGCCCTCTTACTTGAAGTGTGTGTGGAACCTGTCCGCGCAGTACACCTCGCTGCACAGCTAAGCATAGGTCTGGGCTTCGTAGCTTCCTGCCAGGTGACCGAGGCTCACAGGCAGATGGGTCCCTGGGACACACGCGGAGAGGCTCCTGCCCGGGCCACAGGCCGCCCACTGCCCCTGCCCCAGTTCGTGGGCCGCAAAGCAGCCCTGTCGGAGTCCCCTGCCTCTAGAGGGTGTATTGGACCAACACTTGTAGAAAACGGGGTCCTTGAGGGCCACTCATTGGAGGGACACAAATAAATCTTTGCCGTCTTTCTTCTGAAACTTACGAGCGTTCACACATAAACCTCTTACAAGGTCAGCTGTTTAGTTAAACATGAGCTCATGATCTAAATTTACACAATAATGAAGAAAGCAGCTACAAGGGGAGACAATCAGCCAAAACAATCAATACCAGAATTAGATTCCCAAGGCCATCCATCAGATGTAGGAATAATCGGGTGCAAGGCAGAAAATATACATAAACCTGGAACTGAAACAAGGCACGAGGATGTTTTCAAAGACTGGTAGGATCTCTAAAACATTTTTAAAGGACATGTCATTGATAAAGCTAAATACACAAAGGTTGTGTAATACAACAGATTAATCATTGAGAAGAGTGAAATTATGCTGTTTTGAAAACTATGGCAGGTCAGATTTTCTGCCTAATTATATAAGAAGATTTCTCTAAAAAATAAACATTATTTCAAAGCCTTATTGGCTGTGAAATAAGTTAAGGGTATTTCAAATGGCTTGTCTGCAAAGAAAGGTGAGATGTAGGGGATCACAGAAAGTCGAGGGGAAAATAGGTCAATATATACATTGCTATATGGTGAACCAAGCCTTAGGCCGGCAAGAGTGGAGAGGACCTGACCCTTTGAAACGTACAAGTAAGCTGGAATCTTCAAAAGTTCAAATCTTTATAAGTAAAAAGATTTATTAAAATGAATAACCAAGTGTTTTAATTGACATCAGAAGATGAAAACAATAAACCCTGAGAACATAGAAAAAAGTTAAATAAAGATAGGAGCAGAACTTAATACAACAGAAAACGTATAAAATTCAGGTGATTTAGTAAGTCCAAAGAATCTTCTTTGAAAAGATTTAAAAGACACAGTTTGATTATGGAAAACAAAAACATAAGTAAAGAATATACAGAAAGAGTCAGGACAATGTTAGAGCAGAGAATAT
Organism: Mesoplodon mirus; assembly: GCF_964341445.2. NCBI lineage: Eukaryota > Metazoa > Chordata > Mammalia > Artiodactyla > Ziphiidae > Mesoplodon > Mesoplodon mirus. The sequence continues at coordinate 141,134,786 of NC_138976.1, read as the reverse complement.
ATGAAATGCCAGTAAATTTGAACATTTCTGTCAAGTGGACCATTTCCTAGCTCCTAAAGTTTACCAAAACTGACACAAGAGGAAATCAATTAAAGTCATCATGTCTGCCCTTGGCATTCTCGGAACGCCCTGGCCTCAGTATGCAGCCTCTGTAGTCCATGGTAACCTGCGGAGAGGGGGCGGGGCTGAGGGAGGTTGGAACACTGCCCTCACTGAGGGAGTGGGTGTGGCCATCTCTGCTGTGACTGAACAAAGGGCAGGGGAGCAGGGGGCCCAGGGCAGGGCCCTCAGAGCCCGGCAGGCCCAGTGGAGTGTCACAAGCATTTAGGCCCAGGCCAAAGGGCGCTTTCTTTGTCTGCACAGCTGCCCAAACTCTCACCTTTCCACTCAGGCCGCCCTCTTACTTGAAGTGTGTGTGGAACCTGTCCGCGCAGTACACCTCGCTGCACAGCTAAGCATAGGTCTGGGCATCGTAGCTTCCTGCCAGGTGACTGAGGCTCACAGGCAGATGGGTCCCTGGGACACACGCGGAGAGGCTCCTGCCCGGGCCACAGGCTGCCCACTGCCCCTGCCCCAGATCGGGGGCGGCAAAGCAGCCCTGTCTGAGTCCCCTGCCTCTAGAGGGAGTATTGGACCAACACTTGTAGAACACGGGGTCCTTGAGGGCCACTCATTGGAGGGACACAAATAATTCTTTCCCGACTTTCTGCTGAAACTTACGAGCGTTCACACCTAAACCTCTTACAAGGTCAGCTGTTTAGCTAAACATGAGCTCATGATCTAAATTTACACAATAATGAAGAAAGCAGCTATAAGGGGAGACAATCAGCCAAAACAATCAATACCAGAATTAGATTCCCAAGGCCATCCATCAGATGTAGGAATAATCGGGTGCAAGGCAGAAAATATACATAAAACTGGAACTGAAACAAGGCACGAGGATGTTTTCAAAGACTGGTAGGATCTCTAAAACATTTTTAAAGATCATGTCATTGATAAAGCTAAATACACAAAGGTTGTGTAATACAACAGATTAATCATTGAGAAGAGTGAAATTATGCTGTTTTGAAAACTATGGCAGGTCAGATTTTCTGCCTAATTATATAAGAAGATTTCTCTAAAAAATAAACATTATTTCAAAGCCTTATTGGCTGTGAAATAAGTTAAGGGTGTTTCAAATGGCTTGTCTGCAAAGAAAGGTGAGATGTAGTGGATCACAGAAAGTCGAGGGCAAAATAGGTCAATATATACATTGCTATATGGGGAACTAAGCCTTAGGCCGGCAACAGTGGAGAGGACCTGACCCTTAGAAACGTACAAGTAAGCTGGAATCTTCAAAAGTTCAAATCTTTATAAGTAAAAAGATTTATTAAAATGAATAACCAAGTGTTTTAATTGACATCAGAAGATGAAAAGAATAAACCCTGAGAACATAGAAAAAAGTTAAATAAACATATGAGCAGAACTTAATACAACAGAAAACGTATAAAATGCAGGTGATTTAGTAAGTCCAAAGAATCTTCTTTGAAAAGATTTAAAAGACACACTTTGATTAAGGAAAACAAAAACATAAGTAAAGAATATACAGAAAGAGTCAGGACAATGTTAGAGCAGAGAATATATTAAATGCCAGTAAATTTGAACATTTCTGTCAAGTGGACCATTTCCTAGCTCCTAAAATTTACCAAAAGTGACACAAAAGGAAATCATTTAAGGTCATCATGTCTGCCCTTGGCATTCTCGGAACGCCCTGGCCTCAGAATGCAGCCTCTGTAGTCCATGGTAACCTGCGGAGTGGGGGCGGGGCTGAGGGAGGTTGGAACACTGCCCTCACTGAGGGAGTGGGTGTGGCCATCTCTGCTCTGACTGAACAAAGGGCAGGGGAGCAGGGGGCCCAGGGCAGGGCCCTCAGAGCCCGGCAGGCCCAGTGGAGTGTCACAAGCATTTAGGCCCAGGCCAAAGGGCGCTTTCTTTGTCTGCACAGCTGCCCAAACTCTCACCTTTCCACTCAGGCCGCCCTCTTACTTGAAGTGTGTGTGGAACCTGTCCGCGCAGTACACCTCGCTGCACAGCTAAGCATAGGTCTGGGCTTCGTAGCTTCCTGCCAGGTGACCGAGGCTCACATGCAGATGGGTCCCTGGGACACACGCGGAGAGGCTCCTGCCCGGGCCACAGGCCGCCCACTGCCCCTGCCACAGTTCGTGGGCCGCAAAGCAACCCTGTCGGAGTCCCCTGCCTCTAGAGGGTGTATTGGACCAACACTTGTAGAAAACGGGGTCCTTGAGGGCCACTCATTGGAGGGACAAAAATAAATCTTTGCCGTCTTTCTTCTGAAACTTACGAGCGTTCACACCTAAACCTCTTACAAGGTCAGCTGTTTAGCTAAACATGAGCTCATGATCTAAATTTACACAATAATGAAGAAAGCAGCTACAAGGGGAGACAATCAGCCAAAACAATCAATACCAGAATTAGATTCCCAAGGCCATCCATCAGATGTAGGAATAATCGGGTGCAAGGCAGAAAATATGCATAAAACTGGAACTGAAACAAGGCACAAGGATGTTTTCAAAGACTGGTAGGATCTCTAAAACATTTTTAAAGGACATGTCATTGATAAAGCTAAATACACAAAGGTTGTGTAATACAACAGATTAATCATTGAGAAGAGTGAAATTATGCTGTTTTGAAAACTATGGCAGGTCAGATTTTCTGCCTAATTATATAAGAAGATTTCTCTAAAAAATACACATTATTTCAAAGCCTTATTGGCTGTGAAATAAGTTAAGGGTATTTCAAATGGCTTGTCTGCAAAGAAAGGTGAGATGTAGTGGATCACAGAAAGTCGAGGGGAAAATAGGTCAATATATACATTGCTATATGGTGAACTAAGCCTTAGGCCGGCAACAGTGGAGAGGACCTGACCCTTTGAAACGTACAAGTAAGCTGGAATCTTCAAAAGTTCAAATCTTTATAAGTAAAAAGATTTATTAAAATAAATAACCAAGTGTTTTAATTGACATCAGAAGATGAAAACAATAAACCCTTAGAACATAGAAAAAAGTTAAATAAAGATAGGAGCAGAACTTAATACAACAGAAAACGTATAAAATTCAGGTGATTTAGTAAGTCCAAAGAATCTTCTTTGAAAAGATTTAAAAGACACACTTTGATTAAGGAAAACAAAAACATAAGTAAAGAATATACAGAAAGAGTCAGGACAATGTTAGAGCAGAGAATATATGAAATGCCAGTAAATTTGAACATTTCTGTCAAGTGGACCATTTCCTAGCTCCTAAAGTTTACCAAAAGTGACACAAGAGGAAATCATTTAAGGTCATCATGTCTGCCCTTGGCATTCTCGGAACGCCCTGGCCTCAGAATGCAGCCTCTGTAGTCCATGGTAACCTGCGGAGAGGGGGCGGGGCTGAGGGAGGTTGGAACACTGCCCTCACTGAGGGAGTGGGTGTGGCCATCTCTGCTGTGACTGAACAAAGGGCAGGGGAGCAGGGGGCCCAGGGCAGGGCCCTCAGAGCCCGGCAGGCCCAGTGGAGTGTCACAAGCATTTAGGCCCAGGCCAAAGGGCGCTTTCTTTGTCTGCACAGCTGCCCAAACTCTCACCTTTCCACTCAGGCCGCCCTCTTACTTGAAGTGTGTGTGGAACCTGTCCGCGCAGTACACCTCGCTGCACAGCTAAGCATAGGTCTGGGCATCGTAGCTTCCTGCCAGGTGACCGAGGCTCACAGGCAGATGGGTCCCTGGGACACACGCGGAGAGGCTCCTGCCCGGGCCACAGGCTGCCCACTGCCCCTGCCCCAGATCGGGGGTGGCAAAGCAGCCCTGTCTGAGTCCCCTGCCTCTAGAGGGAGTATTGGACCAACACTTGTAGAAAACGGGGTCCTTGAGGGCCACTCATTGGAGGGACACAAATAAATCTTTGGCGACTTTCTGCTGAAACTTACGAGCGTTCACACCTAAACCTCTTACAAGGTCAGCTGTTTAGCTAAACATGAGCTCATGATCTAAATTTACACAATAATGAAGAAAGCAGGTATAAGGGGAGACAATCAGCCAAAACAATCAATACCAGAATTAGATTCCCAAGGCCATCCATCAGATGTAGGAATAATCGGGTGCAAGGCAGAAAATATACATAAAACTGGAACTGAAACAAGGCACGAGGATGTTTTCAAAGACTGGTAGGATCTCTAAAACATTTTTAAAGATCATGTCATTGATAAAGCTAAATACACAAAGGTTGTGTAATACAACAGATTAATCATTGAGAAGAGTGAAATTATGCTGTTTTGAAAACTATGGCAGGTCAGATTTTCTGCCTAATTATATAAGAAGATTTCTCTAAAAAATAAACATTATTTCAAAGCCTTATTGGCTGTGAAATAAGTTAAGGGTGTTTCAAATGGCTTGTCTGCAAAGAAAGGTGAGATGTAGGGGATCACAGAAAGTCGAGGGGAAAATAGGTCAATATATACATTGCTATATGGTGAACTAAGCCTTAGGCCGGCAACAGTGGAGAGGACCTGACCCTTAGAAAAGTACAAGTAAGCTGGAATCTTCAAAAGTTCAAATTTTTATAAGTAAAAAGATTTATTAAAATGAATAACCAAGTGTTTTAATTGACATCAGAAGATGAAAAGAATAAACCCTGAGAACATAGAAAAAAGTTAAATAAAGATATGAGCAGAACTTAATACAACAGAAAACATATAAAATTCAGGTGATTTAGTAAGTCCAAAGAATCTTCTTTGAAAAGATTTAAAAGACACACTTTGATTAAGGAAAACAAAAACATAAGTAAAGAATATACAGAAAGAGTCAGGACACTGTTAGAGCAGAGAATATATGAAATGCCAGTAAATTTGAACATTTCTGTCAAGTGGACCATTTCCTAGCTCCTAAAGTTTACCAAAACTGACACAAGAGGAAATCAATTAAAGTCATCATGTCTGCCCTTGGCATTCTCGGAAAGCCCTGGCCTCAGTATGCAGCCTCTGTAGTCCATGGTAACCTGCGGAGAGGGGGCGGGGCTGAGGGAGGTTGGAACACTGCCCTCACTGAGGGAGTGGGTGTGGCCATCTCTGCTGTGACTGAACAAAGGGCAGGGGAGCAGGGGGCCCAGGGCAGGGCCCTCAGAGCCCGGCAGGCCCAGTGGAGTGTCACAAGCATTTAGGCCCAGGCCAAAGGGCGCTTTCTTTGTCTGCACAGCTGCCCAAACTCTCACCTTTCCACTCAGGCCGCCCTCTTACTTGAAGTGTGTGTGGAACCTGTCCGCGCAGTACACCTCGCTGCACAGCTAAGCATAGGTCTGGGCATCGTAGCTTCCTGCCAGGTGACCGAGGCTCACAGGCAGATGGGTCCCTGGGACACACGCGGAGAGGCTCCTGCCCGGGCCACAGGCTGCCCACTGCCCCTGCCCCAGATCGGGGGCGGCAAAGCAGCCCTGTCTGAGTCCCCTGCCTCTAGAGGGAGTATTGGACCAACACTTGTAGAACACGGGGTCCTTGAGGGCCACTCATTGGAGGGACACAAATAATTCTTTCCCGACTTTCTGCTGAAACTTACGAGCGTTCACACCTAAGCCTCTTACAAGCTCAGCTGTTTAGCTAAACATGAGCTCATGATCTAAATTTACACAATAATGAAGAAAGCAGCTACAAGGGGAGACAATCAGCCAAAACAATCAATACCAGAATTAGATTCCCAAGGCCATCCATCAGATGTAGGAATAATCGGGTGCAAGGCAGAAAATATACATAAACTGGAACTGAAACAAGGCACGAGGATGTTTTCAAAGACTGGTAGGATCTCTAAAACATTTTTAAAGGACATGTCATTGATAAAGCTAAATACACAAAGGTTGTGTAATACAACAGATTAATCATTGAGAAGAGTGAAATTATGCTGTTTTGAAAACTATGGCAGGTCAGATTTTCTGCCTAATTATATAAGAAGATTTCTCTAAAAAATACACATTATTTCAAAGCCTTATTGGCTGTGAAATAAGTTAAGGGTATTTCAAATGGCTTGTCTGCAAAGAAAGGTGAGATGTAGTGGATCACAGAAAGTCGAGGGGAAAATAGGTCAATATATTCATTGCAATATGGTGGACTAAGCCTTAGGCCGGCAACAGTGGAGAGAACCTGACCCTTAGAAACGTACAAGTAAGCTGGAATCTTCAAAAGTTCAAATCTTTATAAGTAAAAAGATTTATTAAAATGAATAACCAAGTGTTTTAATTGACATCAGAAGATGAAAACAATAAACCCTGAGAACATAGAACAAAGATAAATAAAGATATGAGCAGAACTTAATACAACAGAAAACGTATAAAATTCAGGTGATTTAGTAAGTCCAAAGAATCTTCTTTGAAAAGATTTAAAAGACACACTTTGATTAAGGAAAACAAAAACATAAGTAAAGAATATACAGAAAGAGTCAGGACAATGTTAGAGCAGAGAATATATGAAATGCCAGTAAATTTGAACATTTCTGTCAAGTGGACCATTTCCTAGCTCCTAAAGTTTACCAAAACTGACACAAGAGGAAATCATTTAAGGTCATCATGTCTGCCCTTGGCATTCTCGGAACGCCCTGGCCTCAGAATGCAGCCTCTGTAGTCCATGGTAACCTGCGGAGTGGGGGCGGGGCTGAGGGAGGTTGGAACACTGCCCTCACTGAGGGAGTGGGTGTGGCCATCTCTGCTGTGACTGAACAAAGGGCAGGGGAGCAGGGGGCCCAGGGCAGGGCCCTCAGAGCCCGGCAGGCCCAGTGGAGTGTCACAAGCATTTAGGCCCAGGCCAAAGGGCGCTTTCTTTGTCTGCACAGCTGCCCAAACTCTCACCTTTCCACTCAGGCCGCCCTCTTACTTGAAGTGTGTGTGGAACCTGTCCGCGCAGTACACCTCGCTGCACAGCTAAGCATAGGTCTGGGCTTCGTAGCTTCCTGCCAGGTGACCGAGGCTCACATGCAGATGGGTCCCTGGGACACACGTAGAGGCTCCTGCCCGGGCCACAGGCCGCCCACTGCCCCTGCCACAGTTCGTGGGCCGCAAAGCAGCCCTGTCGGAGTCCCCTGCCTCTAGAGGGTGTATTGGACCAACACTTGTAGAAAACGGGGTCCTTGAGGGCCACTCATTGGAGGGACAAAAATAAATCTTTGCCGTCTTTCTTCTGAAACTTACGAGCGTTCACACCTAAACCTCTTACAAGGTCAGCTGTTTAGCTAAACATGAGCTCATGATCTAAATTTACACAATAATGAAGAAAGCAGCTACAAGGGGAGACAATCAGCCAAAACAATCAATACCAGAATTAGATTCCCAAGGCCATCCATCAGATGTAGGAATAATCGGGTGCAAGGCAGAAAATATACATAAAACTGGAACTGAAACAAGGCACGAGGATGTTTTCAAAGACTGGTAGGATCTCTAAAACATTTTTAAAGATCATGTCATTGATAAAGCTAAATACACAAAGGTTGTGTAATACAACAGATTAATCATTGAGAAGAGTGAAATTATGCTGTTTTGAAAACTATGGCAGGTCAGATTTTCTGCCTAATTATATAAGAAGATTTCTCTAAAAAATAAACATTATTTCAAAGCCTTATTGGCTGTGAAATAAGTTAAGGGTGTTTCAAATGGCTTGTCTGCAAAGAAAGGTGAGATGTAGGGGATCACAGAAAGTCGAGGGGAAATTAGGTCAATATATACATTGCTATATGGTGAACTAAGCCTTAGGCCGGCAACAGTGGAGAGGACCTGACCCTTAGAAAAGTACAAGTAAGCTGGAATCTTCAAAATTTCAAATCTTTATAAGTAAAAAGATTTATTAAAATGAATAACCAAGTGTTTTAATTGACATCAGAAGATGAAAAGAATAAACCCTGAGAACATAGAAAAAAGTTAAATAAAGATATGAGCAGAACTTAATAGAACAGAAAACATATAAAATTCAGGTGATTTAGTAAGTCCAAAGAATCTTCTTTGAAAAGATTTAAAAGACACACTTTGATTAAGGAAAACAAAAACCTAAGTAAAGAATATACAGAAAGAGTCAGGACACTGTTAGAGCAGAGAATATATGAAATGCCAGTAAATTTGAACATTTCTGTCAAGTGGACCATTTCCTAGCTCCTAAAGTTTACCAAAAGTGACACAAGAGGAAATCATTTAAGGTCATCATGTCTGCCCTTGGCATTCTCGGAACGCCCTGGCCTCAGAATGCAGCCTCTGTAGTCCATGGTAACCTGCGGAGAGGGGGCGGGGCTGAGGGAGGTTGGAACACTGCCCTCACTGAGGGAGTGGGTGTGGCCATCTCTGCTGTGACTGAACAAAGGGCAGGGGAGCAGGGGGCCCAGGGCAGGGCCCTCAGAGCCCGGCAGGCCCAGTGGAGTGTCACAAGCATTTAGGCCCAGGCCAAAGGGCGCTTTCTTTGTCTGCACAGCTGCCCAAACTCTCACCTTTCCACTCAGGCCGCCCTCTTACTTGAAGTGTGTGTGGAACCTGTCCGCGCAGTACACCTCGCTGCACAGCTACGCATAGGTCTGGGCATCGTAGCTTCCTGCCAGGTGACCGAGGCTCACAGGCAGATGGGTCCCTGGGACACACGCGGAGTGGCTCCTGCCCGGGCCACAGGCCGCCAACCGCCATTGCCCCAGATCGGGGGCCTCAAAGCAGCCTTGTCTGAGTCCCCTGCCTCTAGAGGGAGTATTGGACCAACACTTGTAGAAAACGGGGTCCTTGAGGGCCACTCATTGGAGGGACACAAATAAATCTTTCCCGACTTTCTGCTGAAACTTACGAAAGTTCACACCTAAACCTCTTACAAGGTCAGCTGTTTAGCTAAACATGAGCTCATGATCTAAATTTACACAATAATGAAGAAAGCAGCTATAAGGGGAGACAATCAGCCAAAACAATCAATACCAGAATTAGATTCCCAAGGCCATCCATCAGATGTAGGAATAATCGGGTGCAAGGCAGAAAATATACATAAAACTGGAACTGAAACAAGGCACGAGGATGTTTTCAAAGACTGGTAGGATCTCTAAAACATTTTTAAAGATCATGTCATTGATAAAGCTAAATACACAAAGGTTGTGTAATACAACAGATTAATCATTGAGAAGAGTGAAATTATGCTGTTTTGAAAACTATGGCAGGTCAGATTTTCTGCCTAATTATATAAGAAGATTTCTCTAAAAAATAAACATTATTTCAAAGCCTTATTGGCTGTGAAATAAGTTAAGGGTGTTTCAAATGGCTTGTCTGCAAAGAAAGGTGAGATGTAGGGGATCACAGAAAGTCGAGGGGAAAATAGGTCAATATATACATTGCTATATGGTGAACTAAGCCTTAGGCCGGCAACAGTGGAGAGGACCTGACCCTTAGAAACGTACAAGTAAGCTGGAATCTTCAAAAGTTCAAATTTTTATAAGTAAAAAGATTTATTAAAATGAATAACCAAGTGTTTTAATTGACATCAGAAGATGAAAAGAATAAACCCTGAGAACATAGAAAAAAGTTAAATAAAGATATGAGCAGAACTTAATACAACAGAAAACATATAAAATTCAGGTGATTTAGTAAGTCCAAAGAATCTTCTTTGAAAAGATTTAAAAGACACACTTTGATTAAGGAAAACAAAAACATAAGTAAAGAATATACAGAAAGAGTCAGGACAATGTTAGAGCAGAGAATATATGAAATGCCAGTAAATTTGAACATTTCTGGAAAGTGGACCATTTCCTAGCTCCTAAAGTTTACCAAAACTGACACAAGAGGAAATCATTTAAGGTCATCATGTCTGCCCTTGGCATTCTCGGAACGCCCTGGCCTCAAAATGCAGCCTCTGTGGTCCATGGTAACCTGCGGAGAGGGGGCGGGGCTGAGGGAGGTTGGAACACTACCCTCACTGAGGGAGTGGGTGTGGCCATCTCTGCTGTGACTGAACAAAGGGCAGGGGAGCAGGGGGCCCAGGGCAGGGCCTTCAGAGCCCGGCAGGCCCAGTGGAGTGTCACAAGCATTTAGGCCCAGGCCAAAGGGCGCTTTCTTTGTCTGCACAGCTGCCCAAACTCTCACCTTTCAACTCAGGCCGCCCTCTTACTTGAAGTGTGTGTGGAACCTGTCCGCGCAGTACACCTCGCTGCACAGCTAAGCATAGGTCTGGGCATCGTAGCTTCCTGCCAGGTGACCGAGGCTCACAGGCAGATGGGTCCCTGGGACACACGCGGAGTGGCTCCTGCCCGGGCCACAGGCCGCCAACCGCCATTGCCCCAGATCGGGGGCCTCAAAGCAGCCCTGTCTGAGTCCCCTGCCTCTAGAGGGAGTATTGGACCAACACTTGTAGAACACGGGGTCCTTGAGGGCCACTCATTGGAGGGAAACAAATAAATCTTTGCCGTCTTTCTTCTGAAACTTACGAGCGTTCACACCTAAGCCTCTTACAAGGTCAGCTGTTTAGCTAAACATGAGCTCATGATCTAAATTTACACAATAATGAAGAAAGCAGCTACAAGTGGAGACAATCAGGCAAAACAATCAATACCAGAATTAGATTCCCAAGGCCATCCATCAGATGTAGGAATAATCGGGTGCAAGGCAGAAAATATACATAAACTGGAACTGAAACAAGGCACGAGGATGTTTTCAAAGACTGGTAGGATCTCTAAAACATTTTTAAAGGACATGTCATTGATAAAGCTAAATACACAAAGGTTGTGTAATACAACAGATTAATCATTGAGAAGAGTGAAATTATGCTGTTTTGAAAACTATGGCAGGTCAGATTTTCTGCCTAATTATATAAGAAGCTTTCTCTAAAAAATAAACATTATTTCAAAGCCTTATTGGCTGTGAAATAAGTTAAGGGTATTTCAAATGGCTTGTCTGCAAAGAAAGGTGAGATGTAGTGGATCACAGAAAGTCGAGGGGAAAATAGGTCAATATATACATTGCTATATTGTGAACTAAGCCTTAGGCCGGCAACAGTGGAGAGGACCTGACCCTTTGAAACGTACAAGTAAGCTGGAATCTTCAAAAGTTCAAATCTTTATAAGTAAAAAGATTTATTAAAATGAATAACCAAGTGTTTTAATTGACATCAGAAGATGAAAACAATAAACCCTGAGAACATAGAAAAAAGTTAAATAAAGATAGGAGCAGAACTTAATACAACAGAAAACGTATAAAATTCAGGTGATTTAGTAAGTCCAAAGAATCTTCTTTGAAAAGATTTAAAAGACACACTTTGATTAAGGAAAACAAAAACATAAGTAAAGAATATACAGAAAGAGTCAGGACAATGTTAGAGCAGAGAATATATGAAATGCCAGTAAATTTGAACATTTCTGTCAAGTGGACCATTTCCTAGCTCCTAAAGTTTACCAAAACTGACACAAGAGGAAATCATTTAAGGTCATCATGTCTGCCCTTGGCATTCTCGGAACGCCCTGGCCTCAGAATGCAGCCTCTGTAGTCCATGGTAACCTGCGGAGAGGGGGCGGGGCTGAGGGAGGTTGGAACACTGCCCTCACTGAGGGAGTGGGTGTGGCCATCTCTGCTGTGACTGAACAAAGGGCAGGGGAGCAGGGGGCCCAGGGCAGGGCCCTCAGAGCCCGGCAGGCCCAGTGGAGTGTCACAAGCATTTAGGCCCAGGCCAAAGGGCGCTTTCTTTGTCTGCACAGCTGCCCAAACTCTCACCTTTCCACTCAGGCCGCCCTCTTACTTGAAGTGTGTGTGGAACCTGTCCGCGCAGTACACCTCGCTGCACAGCTAAGCATAGGTCTGGGCATCGTAGCTTCCTGCCAGGTGACCGAGGCTCACAGGCAGATGGGTCCCTGGGACACACGCGGAGAGGCTCCTGCCCGGGCCACAGGCTGCCCACTGCCCCTGCCCCAGATCGGGGGCGGCAAAGCAGCCCTGTCTGAGTCCCCTGCCTCTAGAGGGAGTATTGGACCAACACTTGTAGAACACGGGGTCCTTCAGGGCCACTCATTGGAGGGACACAAATAAATCTTTGCCGACTTTCTGCTGAAACTTACGAGCGTTCACACCTAAACCTCTTACAAGGTCAGCTGTTTAGCTAAACATGAGCTCATGATCTAAATTTACACAATAATGAAGAAAGCAGCTATAAGGGGAGACAATCAGCCAAAACAATCAATACCAGAATTAGATTCCCAAGGCCATCCATCAGATGTAGGAATAATCGGGTGCAAGGCAGAAAATATACATAAAACTGGAACTGAAACAAGGCACGAGGATGTTTTCAAAGACTGGTAGGATCTCTAAAACATTTTTAAAGATCATGTCATTGATAAAGCTAAATACACAAAGGTTGTGTAATACAACAGATTAATCATTGAGAAGAGTGAAATTATGCTGTTTTGAAAACTATGGCAGGTCAGATTTTCTGCCTAATTATATAAGAAGATTTCTCTAAAAAATAAACATTATTTCAAAGCCTTATTGGCTGTGAAATAAGTTAAGGGTGTTTCAAATGGCTTGTCTGCAAAGAAAGGTGAGATGTAGGGGATCACAGAAAGTCGAGGGGAAAATAGGTCAATATATACATTGCTATATGGTGAACTAAGCCTTAGGCCGGCAACAGTGGAGAGGACCTGACCCTTAGAAACGTACAAGTAAGCTGGAATCTTCAAAAGTTCAAATTTTTATAAGTAAAAAGATTTATTAAAATGAATAACCAAGTGTTTTAATTGACATCAGAAGATGAAAAGAATAAACCCTGAGAACATAGAAAAAAGTTAAATAAAGATATGAGCAGAACTTAATACAACAGAAAACATATAAAATTCCGGTGATTTAGTAAGTCCAAAGAATCTTCTTTGAAAAGATTTAAAAGACACACTTTGATTAAGGAAAACAAAAACATAAGTAAAGAATATACAGAAAGAGTCAGGAGAATGTTAGAGCAGAGAATATATGAAATGCCAGTAAATTTGAACATTTCTGTCAAGTGGACCATTTCCTAGCTCCTAAAGTTTACCAAAACTGACACAAGAGGAAATCATTTAAGGTCATCATGTCTGCCCTTGGCATTCTCGGAACGCCCTGGCCTCAGAATGCAGCCTCTGTAGTCCATGGTAACCTGCGGAGAGGGGGCGGGGCTGAGGGAGGTTGGAACACTGCCCTCACTGAGGGAGTGGGTGTGGCCATCTCTGCTGTGACTGAACAAAGGGCAGGGGAGCAGGGGGCCCAGGGCAGGGCCCTCAGAGCCCGGCAGGCCCAGTGGAGTGTCACAAGCATTTAGGCCCAGGCCAAAGGGCGCTTTCTTTGTCTGCACAGCTGCCCAAACTCTCACCTTTCCACTCAGGCCGCCCTCTTACTTGAAGTGTGTGTGGAACCTGTCCGCGCAGTACACCTCGCTGCACAGCTAAGCATAGGTCTGGGCATCGTAGCTTCCTGCCAGGTGACCGAGGCTCACAGGCAGATGGGTCCCTGGGACACACGCGGAGTGGCTCCTGCCCGGGCCACAGGCCGCCAACCGCCATTGCCCCAGATCGGGGGCCTCAAAGCAGCCCTGTCTGAGTCCCCTGCCTCTAGAGGGAGTATTGGACGAACACTTGTAGGATACGGGGTCCTTGAGGGCCACTCATTGGAGGGAAACAAATAAATCTTTGCCGTCTTTCTTCTGAAACTTACGAGCGTTCACACCTAAGCCTCTTACAAGGTCAGCTGTTTAGCTAAACATGAGCCCATGATCTAAATTTACACAATAATGAAGAAAGCAGCTACAAGTGGAGACAATCAGCCAAAACAATCAATACCAGAATTAGATTCCCAAGGCCATCCATCAGATGTAGGAATAATCGGGTGCAAGGCAGAAAATATACATAAACTGGAACTGAAACAAGGCACGAGGATGTTTTCAAAGACTGGTAGGATCTCTAAAACATTTTAAAAGGACATGTCATTGATAAAGCTAAATACACAAAGGTTGTGTAATACAACAGATTAATCATTGAGAAGAGTGAAATTATGCTGTTTTGAAAACTATGGCAGGTCAGATTTTCTGCCTAATTATATAAGAAGATTTCTCTAAAAAATAAACATTATTTCAAAGCCTTATTGGCTGTGAAATAAGTTAAGGGTATTTCAAATGGCTTGTCTGCAAAGAAAGGTGAGATGTAGTGGATCACAGAAAGTCGTGGGGAAAATAGGTCAATATATACATTGCTATATGGTGAACTAAGCCTTAGGCCGGCAACAGTGGAGAGGACCTGACCCTTTGAAACGTACAAGTAAGCTGGAATCTTCAAAAGTTCAAATCTTTATAAGTAAAAAGATTTATTAAAATGAATAACCAAGTGTTTTAATTGACATCAGAAGATGAAAACAATAAACCCTGAGAACATAGAAAAAAGTTAAATAAAGATAGGAGCAGAACTTAATACAACAGAAAACGTATAAAATTCAGGTGATTTAGTAAGTCCAAAGAATCTTCTTTGAAAAGATTTAAAAGACACACTTTGATTAAGGAAAACAAAAACATAAGTAAAGAATATACAGAAAGAGTCAGGACAATGTTAGAGCAGAGAATATATGAAATGCCAGTAAATTTGAACATTTCTGTCAAGTGGACCATTTCCTAGCTCCTAAAGTTTACCAAAACTGACACAAGAGGAAATCATTTAAGGTCATCATGTCTGCCCTTGGCATTCTCGGAACGCCCTGTGCTCAGAATGCAGCCTCTGTAGTCCATGGTAACCTGCGGAGAGGGGGCGGGGCTGAGGGAGGTTGGAACACTGCCCTCACTGAGGGAGTGGGTGTGGCCATCTCTGCTGTGACTGAACAAAGGGCAGGGGAGCAGGGGGCCCAGGGCAGGGCCCTCAGAGCCCGGCAGGCCCAGTGGAGTGTCACAAGCATTTAGGCCCAGGCCAAAGGGCGCTTTCTTTGTCTGCACAGCTGCCCAAACTCTCACCTTTCCACTCAGGCCGCCCTCTTACTTGAAGTGTGTGTGGAACCTGTCCGCGCAGTACACCTCGCTGCACAGCTAAGCATAGGTCTGGGCATCGTAGCTTCCTGCCAGGTGACCGAGGCTCACAGGCAGATGGGTCCCTGGGACACACGCGGAGAGGCTCCTGCCCGGGCCACAGGCTGCCCACTGCCCCTGCCCCAGATCGGGGGCGGCAAAGCAGCCCTGTCTGAGTCCCCTGCCTCTAGAGGGAGTATTGGACCAACACTTGTAGAAAACGGGGTCCTTGAGGGCCACTCATTGGAGGGACACAAATAAATCTTTGCCGACTTTCTGCTGAAACTTACGAGCGTTCACACCTAAACCTCTTACAAGGTCAGCTGTTTAGCTAAACATGAGCTCATGATCTAAATTTACACAATAATGAAGAAAGCAGCTATAAGGGGAGACAATCAGCCAAAACAATCAATACCAGAATTAGATTCCCAAGGCCATCCATCAGATGTAGGAATAATCGGGTGCAAGGAGGAAAATATACATAAAACTGGAACTGAAACAAGGCACGAGGATGTTTTCAAAGACTGGTAGGATCTCTAAAACATTTTTAAAGATCATGTAATTGATAAAGCTAAATACACAAAGGTTGTGTAATACAACAGATTAATCATTGAGAAGAGTGAAATTATGCTGTTTTGAAAACTATGGCAGGTCAGATTTTCTGCCTAATTATATAAGAAGATTTCTCTAAAAAATAAACATTATTTCAAAGCCTTATTGGCTGTGAAATAAGTTAAGGGTGTTTTAAATGGCTTGTCTGCAAAGAAAGGTGAGATGTAGGGGATCACAGAAAGTCGAGGGGAAAATAGGTCAATATATACATTGCTATATGGTGAACTAAGCCTTAGGCCGGCAACAGTGGACAGGACCTGACCCTTAGAAACGTACAAGTAAGCTGGAATCTTCAAAAGTTCAAATTTTTATAAGTAAAAAGATTTATTAAAATGAATAACCAAGTGTTTTAATTGACATCAGAAGATGAAAACAATAAACCCTGAGAACATAGAAAAAAGTTAAATAAAGATATGAGCAGAACTTAATACAACAGAAAACGTATAAAATTCAGGTGATTTAGTAAGTCCAAAGAATCTTCTTTGAAAAGATTTAAAAGACACACTTTGATTAAGGAAAACAAAAACATAAGTAAAGAATATACAGAAAGAGTCAGGACAATGTTAGAGCAGAGAATATATGAAATGCCAGTAAATTTGAACATTTCTGTCAAGTGGACCATTTCCTAGCTCCTAAAGTTTACCAAAACTGACACAAGAGGAAATCATTTAAGGTCATCATGTCTGCCCTTGGCATTCTCGGAACGCCCTGGCCTCAGAATGCAGCCTCTGTAGTCCATGGTAACCTGCGGAGAGGGGGCGGGGCTGAGGGAGGTTGGAACACTGCCCTCACTGAGGGAGTGGGTGTGGCCATCTCTGCTGTGACTGAACAAAGGGCAGGGGAGCAGGGGGCCCAGGGCAGGGCCCTCAGAGCCCGGCAGGCCCAGTGGAGTGTCACAAGCATTTAGGCCCAGGCCAAAGGGCGCTTTCTTTGTCTGCACAGCTGCCCAAACTCTCACCTTTCCACTCAGGCCGCCCTCTTACTTGAAGTGTGTGTGGAACCTGTCCGCGCAGTACACCTCGCTGCACAGCTAACCATAGGTCTGGGCATCGTAGCTTCCTGCCAGGTGACCGAGGCTCACAGGCAGATGGGTCCCTGGGACACACGCGGAGTGGCTCCTGCCCGGGCCACAGGCCGCCAACCGCCATTGCCCCAGATCGGGGGCCTCAAAGCAGCCCTGTCTGAGTCCCCTGCCTCTAGAGGGAGTATTGGACCAACACTTGTAGAAAACGGGGTCCTTGAGGGCCACTCATTGGAGGGAAACAAATAAATCTTTGCCGTCTTTCTTCTGAAACTTACGAGCGTTCACACCTAAGCCTCTTACAAGGTCAGCTGTTTAGCTAAACATGAGCTCATGATCTAAATTTACACAATAATGAAGAAAGCAGCTACAAGGGGAGACAATCAGCCAAAACAATCAATACCAGAATTAGATTCCCAAGGCCATCCATCAGATGTAGGAATAATCGGGTGCAAGGCAGAAAATATACATAAACTGGAACTGAAACAAGGCACGAGGATGTTTTCAAAGACTGGTAGGATCTCTAAAACATTTTTAAAGGACATGTCACTGCTAAAGCTAAATACACCAAGGTTGTGTAATACAACAGATTAATCATTGAGAAGAGTGAAGTTAAGCTGTTTTGAAAACTATGGCAGGTCAGATTTTCTGCCTAATTATATAAGAAGATTTCCCTAAAAAATACACATTATTTCAAAGCCTTATTGGCTGTGAAATAAGTTAAGGGTGTTTCAAATGGCTTGTCTGCAAAGAAAGGTGAGATGTAGGGGATCACGGAAAGTCGAGGGGAAAATAGGTCAATATATACATTGCTATATGGTGAACTAAGCCTTAGGCCGGCAACAATGGAGAGGACCTGACCCTTAGAAACGTACAAGTAAGCTGGAATCTTCAAAAGTTCAAATCTTTATAAGTAAAAAGATTTATTAAAATGAATAACCAAGTGTTTTAATTGACATCAGAAGATGAAAACAATAAACCCTGAGAACATAGAAAAAAGTTAAATAAAGATAGGAGCAGAACTTAATACAACAGAAAACGTATAAAATTCAGGTGATTTAGTAAGTCCAAAGAATCTTCTTTGAAAAGATTTAAAAGACACACTTTGATTAAGGAAAACAAAAACATAAGTAAAGAATATACAGAAAGAGTCAGGACAATGTTAGAGCAGAGAATATATGAAATGCCAGTAAATTTGAACATTTCTGTCAAGTGGACCATTTCCTAGCTCCTAAAGTTTACCAAAAGTGACACAAGAGGAAATCATTTAAGGTCATCATGTCTGCCCTTGGCATTCTCGGAACGCCCTGGCCTCAGAATGCAGCCTCTGTAGTCCATGGTAACCTGCGGAGAGGGGGCGGGGCTGAGGGAGGTTGGAACACTGCCCTCACTGAGGGAGTGGCTGTGGCCATCTCTGCTGTGACTGAACAAAGGGCAGGGGAGCAGGGGGCCCAGGGCAGGGCCCTCAGAGCCCGGCAGGCCCAGTGGAGTGTCACAAGCATTTAGGCCCAGGCCAAAGGGCGCTTTCTTTGTCTGAACAGCTGCCCAAACTCTCACCTTTCCACTCAGGCCGCCATCTTACTTGAAGTGTGTGTGGAACCTGTCCGCGCAGTACACCTCGCTGCACAGCTAAGCATAGGTCTGGGCATCGTAGCTTCCTGCCAGGTGACCGAGGCTCACAGGCAGATGGGTCCCTGGGACACACGCGGAGAGGCTCCTGCCCGGGCCACAGGCTGCCCACTGCCCCTGCCCCAGATCGGGGGCGGCAAAGCAGCCCTGTCTGAGTCCCCTGCCTCTAGAGGGAGTATTGGACCAACACTTGTAGAAAACGGGGTCCTTGAGGGCCACTCATTGGAGGGACACAAATAAATCTTTGCCGACTTTCTGCTGAAACTTACGAGCGTTCACACCTAAACCTCTTACAAGGTCAGCTGTTTAGCTAAACATGAGCTCATGATCTAAATTTACACAATAATGAAGAAAGCAGCTATAAGGGGAGACAATCAGCCAAAACAATCAATACCAGAATTAGATTCCCAAGGCCATCCATCAGATGTAGGAATAATCGGGTGCAAGGAGGAAAATATACATAAAACTGGAACTGAAACAAGGCACGAGGATGTTTTCAAAGACTGGTAGGATCTCTAAAACATTTTTAAAGATCATGTCATTGATAAAGCTAAATACACAAAGGTTGTGTAATACAACAGATTAATCATTGAGAAGAGTGAAATTATGCTGTTTTGAAAACTATGGCAGGTCAGATTTTCTGCCTAATTATATAAGAAGATTTCTCTAAAAAATAAACATTATTTCAAAGCCTTATTGGCTGTGAAATAAGTTAAGTGTGTTTCAAATGGCTTGTCTGCAAAGAAAGGTGAGATGTAGGGGATCACAGAAAGTCGAGGGGAAAATAGGTCAATATATACATTGCTATATGGTGAACTAAGCCTTAGGCCGGCAACAGTGGAGAGGACCTGACCCTTAGAAACGTACAAGTAAGCTGGAATCTTCAAAAGTTCAAATTTTTATAAGTAAAAAGATTTATTAAAATGAATAACCAAGTGTTTTAATTGACATCAGAAGATGAAAAGAATAAACCCTGAGAACATAGAAAAAATTTAAATAAAGATATGAGCAGAACTTAATACAACAGAAAACGTATAAAATTCAGGTGATTTAGTAAGTCCAAAGAATCTTCTTTGAAAAGATTTAAAAGACACACTTTGATTAAGGAAAACAAAAACATAAGTAAAGAATATACAGAAAGAGTCAGGACAATGTTAGAGCAGAGAATATATGAAATGCCAGTAAATTTGAACATTTCTGTCAAGTGGACCATTTCCTAGCTCCTAAAGTTTACCAAAACTGACACAAGAGGAAATCATTTAAGGTCATCATGTCTGCCCTTGGCATTCTCGGAACGCCCTGGCCTCAGAATGCAGCCTCTGTAGTCCATGGTAACCTGCGGAGAGGGGGCGGGGCTGAGGGAGGTTGGAACACTGCCCTCACTGAGGGAGTGGGTGTGGCCATCTCTGCTGTGACTGAACAAAGGGCAGGGGAGCAGGGGGCCCAGGGCAGGGCCCTCAGAGCCCGGCAGGCCCAGTGGAGTGTCACAAGCATTTAGGCCCAGGCCAAAGGGCGCTTTCTTTGTCTGCACAGCTGCCCAAACTCTCACCTTTCCACTCAGGCCGCCCTCTTACTTGAAGTGTGTGTGGAACCTGTCCGCGCAGTACACCTCGCTGCACAGCTAAGCATAGGTCTGGGCATCGTAGCTTCCTGCCAGGTGACCGAGGCTCACAGGCAGATGGGTCCCTGGGACACACGCGGAGAGGCTCCTGCCCGGGCCACAGGCTGCCCACTGCCCCTGCCCCAGATCGGGGGCGGCAAAGCAGCCCTGTCTGAGTCCCCTGCCTCTAGAGGGAGTATTGGACCAACACTTGTAGAAAACGGGGTCCTTGAGGGCCACTCATTGGAGGGACACAAATAAATCTTTGCTGACTTTCTGCTGAAACTTACGAGCGTTCACACCTAAACCTCTTACAAGGTCAGCTCTTTAGCTAAACATGAGCTCATGATCTAAATTTACACAATAATGAAGAAAGCAGCTATAAGGGGAGACAATCAGCCAAAACAATCAATACCAGAATTAGATTCCCAAGGCCATCCATCAGATGTAGGATTAATCGGGTGCAAGGAGGAAAATATACATAAAACTGGAACTGAAACAAGGCACGAGGATGTTTTCAAAGACTGGTAGGATCTCTAAAACATTTTTAAAGATCATGTCATTGATAAAGCTAAATACACAAAGGTTGTGTAATACAACAGATTAATCATTGAGAAGAGTGAAATTATGCTGTTTTGAAAACTATGGCAGGTCAGATTTTCTGCCTAATTATATAAGAAGATTTCTCTAAAAAATAAACATTATTTCAAAGCCTTATTGGCTGTGAAATAAGTTAAGTGTGTTTCAAATGGCTTGTCTGCAAAGAAAGGTGAGATGTAGGGGATCACAGAAAGTCGAGGGGAAAATAGGTCAATATATACATTGCTATATGGTGAACTAAGCCTTAGGCCGGCAACAGTGGAGAGGACCTGACCCTTAGAAACGTACAAGTAAGCTGGAATCTTCAAAAGTTCAAATTTTTATAAGTAAAAAGATTTATTAAAATGAATAACCAAGTGTTTTAATTGACATCAGAAGATGAAAAGAATAAACCCTGAGAACATAGAAAAAATTTAAATAAAGATATGAGCAGAACTTAATACAACAGAAAACGTATAAAATTCAGGTGATTTAGTAAGTCCAAAGAATCTTCTTTGAAAAGATTTAAAAGACACACTTTGATTAAGGAAAACAAAAACATAAGTAAAGAATATACAGAAAGAGTCAGGACAATGTTAGAGCAGAGAATATATGAAATGCCAGTAAATTTGAACATTTCTGTCAAGTGGACCATTTCCTAGCTCCTAAAGTTTACCAAAAGTGACACAAGAGGAAATCATTTAAGGTCATCATGTCTGCCCTTGGCATTCTCGGAACGCCCTGGCCTCAGAATGCAGCCTCTGTAGTCCATGGTAACCTGCGGAGAGGGGGCGGGGCTGAGGGAGGTTGGAACACTGCCCTCACTGAGGGAGTGGGTGTGGCCATCTCTGCTGTGACTGAACAAAGGGCAGGGGAGCAGGGGGCCCAGGGCAGGGCCCTCAGAGCCCGGCAGGCCCAGTGGAGTGTCACAAGCATTTAGGCCCAGGCCAAAGGGCGCTTTCTTTGTCTGAACAGCTGCCCAAACTCTCACCTTTCCACTCAGGCCGCCCTCTTACTTGAAGTGTGTGTGGAACCTGTCCGCGCAGTACACCTCGCTGCACAGCTAAGCATAGGTCTGGGCATCGTAGCTTCCTGCCAGGTGACCGAGGCTCACAGGCAGATGGGTCCCTGGGACACACGCGGAGAGGCTCCTGCCCGGGCCACAGGCTGCCCACTGCCCCTGCCCCAGATCGGGAGCGGCAAAGCAGCCCTGTCTGAGTCCCCTGCCTCTAGAGGGAGTATTGGACCAACACTTGTAGAAAACGGGGTCCTTGAGGGCCACTCATTGGAGGGACACAAATAAATCTTTGCCGACTTTCTGCTGAAACTTACGAGCGTTCACACCTAAACCTCTTACAAGGTCAGCTGTTTAGCTAAACATGAGCTCATGATCTAAATTTACACAATAATGAAGAAAGCAGCTATAAGGGGAGACAATCAGCCAAAACAATCAATACCAGAATTAGATTCCCAAGGCCATCCATCAGATGTAGGAATAATCGGGTGCAAGGAGGAAAATATACATAAAACTGGAACTGAAACAAGGCACGAGGATGTTTTCAAAGACTGGTAGGATCTCTAAAACATTTTTAAAGATCATGTCATTGATAAAGCTAAATACACAAAGGTTGTGTAATACAACAGATTAATCATTGAGAAGAGTGAAATTATGCTGTTTTGAAAACTATGGCAGGTCAGATTTTCTGCCTAATTATATAAGAAGATTTCTCTAAAAAATAAACATTATTTCAAAGCCTTATTGGCTGTGAAATAAGTTAAGGGTGTTTCAAATGGCTTGTCTGCAAAGAAAGGTGAGATGTAGGGGATCACAGAAAGTCGAGGGGAAAATAGGTCAATATATACATTGCTATATGGTGAACTAAGCCTTAGGCCGGCAACAGTGGACAGGACCTGACCCTTAGAAACGTACAAGTAAGCTGGAATCTTCAAAAGTTCAAATTTTTATAAGTAAAAAGATTTATTAAAATGAATAACCAAGTGTTTTAATTGACATCAGAAGATGAAAAGAATAAACCCTGAGAACATAGAAAAAATTTAAATAAAGATATGAGCAGAACTTAATACAACAGAAAACGTATAAAATTCAGGTGATTTAGTAAGTCCAAAGAATCTTCTTTGAAAAGATTTAAAAGACACACTTTGATTAAGGAAAGCAAAAACATAAGTAAAGAATATACAGAAAGAGTCAGGACAATGTTAGAGCAGAGAATATATGAAATGCCAGTAAATTTGAACATTTCTGTCAAGTGGACCATTTCCTAGCTCCTAAAGTTTACCAAAACTGACACAAGAGGAAATCATTTAAGGTCATCATGTCTGCCCTTGGCATTCTCGGAACGCCCTGGCCTCAGAATGCAGCCTCTGTAGTCCATGGTAACCTGCGGAGAGGGGGCGGGGCTGAGGGAGGTTGGAACACTGCCCTCACTGAGGGAGTGGGTGTGGCCATCTCTGCTGTGACTGAACAAAGGGCAGGGGAGCAGGGGGCCCAGGGCAGGGCCCTCAGAGCCCGGCAGGCCCAGTGGAGTGTCACAAGCATTTAGGCCCAGGCCAAAGGGCGCTTTCTTTGTCTGAACAGCTGCCCAAACTCTCACCTTTCCACTCAGGCCGCCCTCTTACTTGAAGTGTGTGTGGAACCTGTCCGCGCAGTACACCTCGCTGCACAGCTAAGCATAGGTCTGGGCATCGTAGCTTCCTGCCAGGTGACCGAGGCTCACAGGCAGATGGGTCCCTGGGACACACGCGGAGAGGCTCCTGCCCGGGCCACAGGCTGCCCACTGCCCCTGCCCCAGATCGGGGGCGGCAAAGCAGCCCTGTCTGAGTCCCCTGCCTCTAGAGGGAGTATTGGACCAACACTTGTAGAAAACGGGGTCCTTGAGGGCCACTCATTGGAGGGACACAAATAAATCTTTGCCGACTTTCTGCTGAAACTTACGAGCGTTCACACCTAAACCTCTTACAAGGTCAGCTGTTTAGCTAAACATGAGCTCATGATCTAAATTTACACAATAATGAAGAAAGCAGCTATAAGGGGAGACAATCAGCCAAAACAATCAATACCAGAATTAGATTCCCAAGGCCATCCATCAGATGTAGGAATAATCGGGTGCAAGGAGGAAAATATACATAAAACTGGAACTGAAACAAGGCACGAGGATGTTTTCAAAGACTGGTAGGATCTCTAAAACATTTTTAAAGATCATGTCATTGATAAAGCTAAATACACAAAGGTTGTGTAATACAACAGATTAATCATTGAGAAGAGTGAAATTATGCTGTTTTGAAAACTATGGCAGGTCAGATTTTCTGCCTAATTATATAAGAAGATTTCTCTAAAAAATAAACATTATTTCAAAGCCTTATTGGCTGTGAAATAAGTTAAGGGTGTTTCAAATGGCTTGTCTGCAAAGAAAGGTGAGATGTAGGGGATCACAGAAAGTCGAGGGGAAAATAGGTCAATATATACATTGCTATATGGTGAACTAAGCCTTAGGCCGGCAACAGTGGAGAGGACCTGACCCTTAGAAACGTACAAGTAAGCTGGAATCTTCAAAAGTTCAAATTTTTATAAGTAAAAAGATTTATTAAAATGAATAACCAAGTGTTTTAATTGACATCAGAAGATGAAAAGAATAAACCCTGAGAACATAGAAAAAATTTAAATAAAGATATGAGCAGAACTTAATACAACAGAAAACGTATAAAATTCAGGTGATTTAGTAAGTCCAAAGAATCTTCTTTGAAAAGATTTAAAAGACACACTTTGAATAAGGAAAACAAAAACATAAGTAAAGAATATACAGAAAGAGTCAGGACAATGTTAGAGCAGAGAATATATGAAATGCCAGTAAATTTGAACATTTCTGTCAAGTGGACCATTTCCTAGCTCCTAAAGTTTACCAAAAGTGACACAAGAGGAAATCATTTAAGGTCATCATGTCTGCCCTTGGCATTCTCGGAACGCCCTGGCCTCAGAATGCAGCCTCTGTAGTCCATGGTAACCTGCGGAGAGGGGGCGGGGCTGAGGGAGGTTGGAACACTGCCCTCACTGAGGGAGTGGGTGTGGCCATCTCTGCTGTGACTGAACAAAGGGCAGGGGAGCAGGGGGCCCAGGGCAGGGCCCTCAGAGCCCGGCAGGCCCAGTGGAGTGTCACAAGCATTTAGGCCCAGGCCAAAGGGCGCTTTCTTTGTCTGCACAGCTGCCCAAACTCTCACCTTTCCACTCAGGCCGCTCTCTTACTTGAAGTGTGTGTGGAACCTGTCCGCGCAGTACACCTCGCTGCACAGCTAAGCAGAGGTCTGGGCATCGTAGCTTCCTGCCAGGTGACCGAGGCTCACAGGCAGATGGGTCCCTGGGACACACGCGGAGTGGCTCCTGCCCGGGCCACAGGCCGCCAACCGCCATTGCCCCAGATCGGGGGCCTCAAAGCAGCCCTGTCTGAGTCCCCTGCCTCTAGAGGGAGTATTGGACCAACACTTGTAGAAAACGGGGTCCTTGAGGGCCACTCATTGGAGGGAAACAAATAAATCTTTGCCGTCTTTCTTCTGAAACTTACGAGCGTTCACACCTAAGCCTCTTACAAGGTCAGCTGTTTAGCTAAACATGAGCTCATGATCTAAATTTACACAATAATGAAGAAAGCAGCTACAAGGGGAGACAATCAGCCAAAACAATCAATACCAGAATTAGATTCCCAAGGCCATCCATCAGATGTAGGAATAATCGGGTGCAAGGCAGAAAATATACATAAACTGGAACTGAAACAAGGCACGAGGATGTTTTCAAAGACTGGTAGGATCTCTAAAACATTTTTAAAGGACATGTCATTGATAAAGCTAAATACACAAAGGTTGTGTAATACAACAGATTAATCATTGAGAAGAGTGAAATTATGCTGTTTTGAAAACTATGGCAGGTCAGATTTTCTGCCTAATTATATAAGAAGATTTCTCTAAAAAATACACATTATTTCAAAGCCTTATTGGCTGTGAAATAAGTTAAGGGTATTTCAAATGGCTTGTCTGCAAAGAAAGGTGAGATGTAGTGGATCACAGAAAGTCGAGGGGAAAATAGGTCAATATATTCATTGCTATATGGTGAACTAAGCCTTAGGCCGGCAACAGTGGAGAGAACCTGACCCTTAGAAACGTACAAGTAAGCTGGAATCTTCAAAAGTTCAAATCTTTATAAGTAAAAAGATTTAGTAAAATGAATAACCAAGTGTTTTAATTGACATCAGAAGATGAAAACAATAAACCCTGAGAACATAGAACAAAGATAAATAAAGATATGAGCAGAACTTAATACAACAGAAAACGTATAAAATTCAGGTGATTTAGTAAGTCCAAAGAATCTTCTTTGAAAAGATTTAAAAGACACACTTTGATTAAGGAAAACAAAAACATAAGTAAAGAATATACAGAAAGAGTCAGGACAATGTTAGAGCAGAAAATATATGAAATGCCAGTAAATTTGAACATTTCTGTCAAGTGGACCATTTCCTAGCTCCTAAAGTTTACCAAAACTGACACAAGAGGAAATCATTTAAGGTCATCATGTCTGCCCTTGGCATTCTCGGAACGCCCTGGCCTCAGAATGCAGCATCTGTAGTCCATGGTCACCTGCGGAGTGGGGGCGGGGCTGAGGGAGGTTGGAACACTGCCCTCACTGAGGGAGTGGCTGTGGCCATCTCTGCTGTGACTGAACAAAGGGCAGGGGAGCAGGGGGCCCAGGGCAGGGCCCTCAGAGCCCGGCAGGCCCAGTGGAGTGTCACAAGCATTTAGGCCCAGGCCAAAGGGCGCTTTCTTTGTCTGCACAGCTGCCCAAACTCTCACCTTTCCACTCAGGCCGCCCACTTACTTGAAGTGTGTGTGGAACCTGTCCGCGCAGTACACCTCGCTGCACAGCTAAGCATAGGTCTGGGCTTCGTAGCTTCCTGCCAGGTGACCGAGGCTCACAGGCAGATGGGTCCCTGGGACACACGCGGAGAGGCTCCTGCCCGGGCCACAGGCCGCCCACTGCCCCTGCCCCAGATCGGGGGCCGCAAAGCAGCCCTGTCTGAGTCCCCTGCCTCTAGACGGAGTATTGGACCAACACTTGTAGAAAACGGGGACCTTGAGGGCCACTCATTGGAGGGACACAAATAAATCTTTGCCGTCTTTCTTCTGAAACTTACGAGCGTTCACACCTAAGCCTCTTACAAGGTCAGCTGTTTAGCTAAACATGAGCTCATGATCTAAATTTACACAATAATGAAGAAAGCAGCTACAAGGGGAGACAATCAGCCAAAACAATCAATACCAGAATTAGATTCCCAAGGCCATCCATCAGATGTAGGAATAATCGGGTGCAAGGCAGAAAATATACATAAAACTGGAACTGAAACAAGGCACGAGGATGTTTTCAAAGACTGGTAGGATCTCTAAAACATTTTTAAAGGACATGTCATTGATAAAGCTAAATACACAAAGGTTGTGTAATACAACAGATTAATCATTGAGAAGAGTGAAATTATGCTGTTTTGAAAACTATGGCAGGTCAGATTTTCTGCCTAATTATATAAGAAGATTTCTCTAAAAAATAAACATTATTTCAAAGCCTTATTGGCTGTGAAATAAGTTAAGGGTATTTCAAATGGCTTGTCTGCAAAGAAAGGTGAGATGTAGTGGATCACAGAAAGTCGAGGGGAAAATAGGTCAATATATACATTGCTATATGGTGAACTAAGCCTTAGGCCGGCAACAGTGGAGAGGACCTGACCCTTTGAAACGTACAAGTAAGCTGGAATCTTCAAAAGTTCAAATCTTTATAAGTAAAAAGATTTATTAAAATGAATAACCAAGTGTTTTAATTGACATCAGGAGATGAAAACAATAAACCCTGAGAACATAGAAAAAAGTTAAATAAAGATAGGAGCAGAACTTAATACAACAGAAAACGTATAAAATTGAGGTGATTTAGTAAGTCCAAAGAATCTTCTTTGAAAAGATTTAAAAGACACACTTTGATTAAGGAAAACAAAAACATAAGTAAAGAATATACAGAAAGAGTCAGGACAATGTTAGAGCAGAGAATATATGAAATGCCAGTAAATTTGAACATTTCTGTCAAGTGGACCATTTCCTAGCTCCTAAAGTTTACCAAAACTGACACAAGAGGAAATCATTTAAGGTCATCATGTCTGCCCTTGGCATTCTCGGAACGCCCTGGCCTCAGAATGCAGCCTCTGTAGTCCATGGTAACCTGCGGAGAGGGGGCGGGGCTGAGGGAGGTTGGAACACTGCCCTCACTGAGGGAGTGGGTGTGGCCATCTCTGCTGTGACTGAACAAAGGGCAGGGGAGCAGTGGGCGCAGGGCAGGGCCCTCAGAGCCCGGCAGGCCCAGTGGAGTGTCACAAGCATTTAGGCCCAGGCCAAAGGGCGCTTTCTTTGTCTGCACAGCTGCCCAAACTCTCACCTTTCCACTCAGGCCGCCCTCTTACTTGAAGTGTGTGTGGAACCTGTCCGCGCAGTACACCTCGCTGCACAGCTAAGCATAGGTCTGGGCATCGTAGCTTCCTGCCAGGTGACCGAGGCTCACAGGCAGATGGGTCCCTGGGACACACGCAGAGAGGCTCCTGCCCGGGCCACACGCCGCCCACTGCCCCTGCCCCAGATCGGGGGCCGCAAAGCAGCCCTGTCGGAGTCCCCTGCCTCTAGAGGGAGTATTGGACCAACACTTGTAGAAAACGGGGTCCTTGAGGGCCACTCATTGGAGGGACACAAATAAATCTTTGCCGACTTTCTGCTGAAACTTACGAGCGTTCACACCTAAGCCTCTTACAAGGTCAGCTGTTTAGCTAAACATGAGCTCATGATCTAAATTTACACAATAATGAAGAAAGCAGCTATAAGGGGAGACAATCAGCCAAAACAATCAATACCAGAATTAGATTCCCAAGGCCATCCATCAGATGTAGGAATAATCGGGTGCAAGGCAGAAAATATACATAAAACTGGAACTGAAACAAGGCACGAGGATGTTTTCAAAAACTGGTAGGATCTCTAAAACATTTTTAAAGATCATGTCATTGATAAAGCTAAATACACAAAGGTTGTGTAATACAAAAGATTAATCATTGAGAAGAGTGAAATTATGCTGTTTTGAAAACTATGGCAGGTCAGATTTTCTGCCTAATTATATAAGAAGATTTCTCTAAAAAATACACATTATTTCAAAGCCTTATTGGCTGTGAAATAAGTTAAGGGTATTTCAAATGGCTTGTCTGCAAAGAAAGGTGAGATGTAGTGGATCACAGAAAGTCGAGGGGAAAATAGGTCAATATATACATTGCTATATGGTGAACTAAGCCTTAGGCCGGCAACAGTGGAGAGGACCTGACCCTTTGAAACGTACAAGTAAGCTGGAATCTTCAAAAGTTCAAATCTTTATAAGTAAAAAGATTTATTAAAATGAATAACCAAGTGTTTTAATTGACATCAGAAGATGAAAACAATAAACCCTGAGAACATAGAAAAAAGTTAAATAAAGATAGGAGCAGAACTTAATACAACAGAAAACGTATAAAATTCAGGTGATTTAGTAAGTCCAAAGAATCTTCTTTGAAAAGATTTAAAAGACACACTTTGATTAAGGAAAACAAAAACATAAGTAAAGAATATACAGAAAGAGTCAGGACAATGTTAGAGCAGAGAATATATGAAATGCCAGTAAATTTGAACATTTCTGTCAAGTGGACCATTTCCTAGCTCCTAAAGTTTACCAAAAGTGACACAAGAGGAAATCATTTAAGGTCATCATGTCTGCCCTTGGCATTCTCGGAACGCCCTGGCCTCAGAATGCAGCCTCTGTAGTCCATGGTAACCTGCGGAGAGGGGGCGGGGCTGAGGGAGGTTGGAACACTGCCCTCACTGAGGGAGTGGGTGTGGCCATCTCTGCTGTGACTGAACAAAGGGCAGGGGAGCAGGGGGCCCAGGGCAGGGCCCTCAGAGCCCGGCAGGCCCAGTGGAGTGTCACAAGCATTTAGGCCCAGGCCAAAGGGCGCTTTCTTTGTCTGAACAGCTGCCCAAACTCTCACCTTTCCACTCAGGCCGCCCTCTTACTTGAAGTGTGTGTGGAACCTGTCCGCGCAGTACACCTCGCTGCACAGCTAAGCATAGGTCTGGGCATCGTAGCTTCCTGCCAGGTGACCGAGGCTCACAGGCAGATGGGTCCCTGGGACACACGCGGAGAGGCTCCTGCCCGGGCCACAGGCTGCCCACTGCCCCTGCCCCAGATCGGGGGCGGCAAAGCAGCCCTGTCTGAGTCCCCTGCCTCTAGAGGGAGTATTGGACCAACACTTGTAGAAAACGGGGTCCTTGAGGGCCACTCATTGGAGGGACACAAATAAATCTTTGCTGACTTTCTGCTGAAACTTACGAGCGTTCACACCTAAACCTCTTACAAGGTCAGCTCTTTAGCTAAACATGAGCTCATGATCTAAATTTACACAATAATGAAGAAAGCAGCTATAAGGGGAGACAATCAGCCAAAACCATCAATACCAGAATTAGATTCCCAAGGCCATCCATCAGATGTAGGAATAATCGGGTGCAAGGAGGAAAATATACATAAAACTGGAACTGAAACAAGGCACGAGGATGTTTTCAAAGACTGGTAGGATCTCTAAAACATTTTTAAAGATCATGTCATTGATAAAGCTAAATACACAAAGGTTGTGTAATACAACAGATTAATCATTGAGAAGAGTGAAATTATGCTGTTTTGAAAACTATGGCAGGTCAGATTTTCTGCCTAATTATATAAGAAGATTTCTCTAAAAAATAAACATTATTTCAAAGCCTTATTGGCTGTGAAATAAGTTAAGGGTGTTTCAAATGGCTTGTCTGCAAAGAAAGGTGAGATGTAGGGGATCACAGAAAGTCGAGGGGAAAATAGGTCAATATATACATTGCTATATGGTGAACTAAGCCTTAGGCCGGCAACAGTGGAGAGGACCTGACCCTTAGAAACGTACAAGTAAGCTGGAATCTTCAAAAGTTCAAATTTTTATAAGTAAAAAGATTTATTAAAATGAATAACCAAGTGTTTTAATTGACATCAGAAGATGAAAAGAATAAACCCTGAGAACATAGAAAAAATTTAAATAAAGATATGAGCAGAACTTAATACAACAGAAAACGTATAAAATTCAGGTGATTTAGTAAGTCCAAAGAATCTTCTTTGAAAAGATTTAAAAGACACACTTTGATTAAGGAAAACAAAAACATAAGTAAAGAATATACAGAAAGAGTCAGGACAATGTTAGAGCAGAGAATATATGAAATGCCAGTAAATTTGAACATTTCTGTCAAGTGGACCATTTCCTAGCTCCTAAAGTTTACCAAAAGTGACACAAGAGGAAATCATTTAAGGTCATCATGTCTGCCCTTGGCATTCTCGGAACGCCCTGGCCTCAGAATGCAGCCTCTGTAGTCCATGGTAACCTGCGGAGAGGGGGCGGGGCTGAGGGAGGTTGGAACACTGCCCTCACTGAGGGAGTGGGTGTGGCCATCTCTGCTGTGACTGAACAAAGGGCAGGGGAGCAGTGGGCGCAGGGCAGGGCCCTCAGAGCCCGGCAGGCCCAGTGGAGTGTCACAAGCATTTAGGCCCAGGCCAAAGGGCGCTTTCTTTGTCTGCACAGCTGCCCAAACTCTCACCTTTCCACTCAGGCCGCCCTCTTACTTGAAGTGTGTGTGGAACCTGTCCGCGCAGTACACCTCGCTGCACAGCTAAGCATAGGTCTGGGCATCGTAGCTTCCTGCCAGGTGACCGAGGCTCACAGGCAGATGGGTCCCTGGGACACACGCGGAGAGGCTCCTGCCCGGGCTACAGGCTGCCCACTGCCCCTGCCCCAGATCGGGGGCGGCAAAGCAGCCCTGTCTGAGTCCCCTGCCTCTAGAGGGAGTATTGGACCAACACTTGTAGAAAACGGGGTCCTTGAGGGCCACTCATTGGAGGGACACAAATAAATCTTTGCCGACTTTCTGCTGAAACTTACGAGCGTTCACACCTAAACCTCTTACAAGGTCAGCTGTTTAGCTAAACATGAGCTCATGATCTAAATTTACACAATAATGAAGAAAGCAGCTATAAGGGGAGACAATCAGCCAAAACAATCAATACCAGAATTAGATTCCCAAGGCCATCCATCAGATGTAGGAATAATCGGGTGCAAGGAGGAAAATATACATAAAACTGGAACTGAAACAAGGCACGAGGATGTTTTCAAAGACTGGTAGGATCTCTAAAACATTTTTAAAGATCATGTCATTGATAAAGCTAAATACACAAAGGTTGTGTAATACAACAGATTAATCATTGAGAAGAGTGAAATTATGCTGTTTTGAAAACTATGGCAGGTCAGATTTTCTGCCTAATTATATAAGAAGATTTCTCTAAAAAATAAACATTATTTCAAAGCCTTATTGGCTGTGAAATAAGTTAAGGGTATTTCAAATGGCTTGTCTGCAAAGAAAGGTGAGATGTAGTGGATCACAGAAAGTCGAGGGGAAAATAGGTCAATATATACATTGCTATATGGTGAACTAAGCCTTAGGCCGGCAACAGTGGAGAGGACCTGACCCTTTGAAACGTACAAGTAAGCTGGAATCTTCAAAAGTTCAAATCTTTATAAGTAAAAAGATTTATTAAAATGAATAACCAAGTGTTTTAATTGACATCAGGAGATGAAAACAATAAACCCTGAGAACATAGAAAAAAGTTAAATAAAGATAGGAGCAGAACTTAATACAACAGAAAACGTATAAAATTGAGGTGATTTAGTAAGTCCAAAGAATCTTCTTTGAAAAGATTTAAAAGACACACTTTGATTAAGGAAAACAAAAACATAAGTAAAGAATATACAGAAAGAGTCAGGACAATGTTAGAGCAGAGAATATATGAAATGCCAGTAAATTTGAACATTTCTGTCAAGTGGACCATTTCCTAGCTCCTAAAGTTTACCAAAACTGACACAAGAGGAAATCATTTAAGGTCATCATGTCTGCCCTTGGCATTCTCGGAACGCCCTGGCCTCAGAATGCAGCCTCTGTAGTCCATGGTAACCTGCGGAGAGGGGGCGGGGCTGAGGGAGGTTGGAACACTGCCCTCACTGAGGGAGTGGGTGTGGCCATCTCTGCTGTGACTGAACAAAGGGCAGGGGAGCAGTGGGCGCAGGGCAGGGCCCTCAGAGCCCGGCAGGCCCAGTGGAGTGTCACAAGCATTTAGGCCCAGGCCAAAGGGCGCTTTCTTTGTCTGCACAGCTGCCCAAACTCTCACCTTTCCACTCAGGCCGCCCTCTTACTTGAAGTGTGTGTGGAACCTGTCCGCGCAGTACACCTCGCTGCACAGCTAAGCATAGGTCTGGGCATCGTAGCTTCCTGCCAGGTGACCGAGGCTCACAGGCAGATGGGTCCCTGGGACACACGCAGAGAGGCTCCTGCCCGGGCCACACGCCGCCCACTGCCCCTGCCCCAGATCGGGGGCCGCAAAGCAGCCCTGTCGGAGTCCCCTGCCTCTAGAGGGAGTATTGGACCAACACTTGTAGAAAACGGGGTCCTTGAGGGCCACTCATTGGAGGGACACAAATAAATCTTTGCCGACTTTCTGCTGAAACTTACGAGCGTTCACACCTAAGCCTCTTACAAGGTCAGCTGTTTAGCTAAACATGAGCTCATGATCTAAATTTACACAATAATGAAGAAAGCAGCTATAAGGGGAGACAATCAGCCAAAACAATCAATACCAGAATTAGATTCCCAAGGCCATCCATCAGATGTAGGAATAATCGGGTGCAAGGCAGAAAATATACATAAAACTGGAACTGATACAAGGCACGAGGATGTTTTCAAAGACTGGTAGGATCTCTAAAACATTTTTAAAGATCATGTCATTGATAAAGCTAAATACACAAAGGTTGTGTAATACAAAAGATTAATCATTGAGAAGAGTGAAATTATGCTGTTTTGAAAACTATGGCAGGTCAGATTTTCTGCCTAATTATATAAGAAGATTTCTCTAAAAAATACACATTATTTCAAAGCCTTATTGGCTGTGAAATAAGTTAAGGGTATTTCAAATGGCTTGTCTGCAAAGAAAGGTGAGATGTAGTGGATCACAGAAAGTCGAGGGGAAAATAGGTCAATATATACATTGCTATATGGTGAACTAAGCCTTAGGCCGGCAACAGTGGAGAGGACCTGACCCTTTGAAACGTACAAGTAAGCTGGAATCTTCAAAAGTTCAAATCTTTATAAGTAAAAAGATTTATTAAAATGAATAACCAAGTGTTTTAATTGACATCAGAAGATGAAAACAATAAACCCTGAGAACATAGAAAAAAGTTAAATAAAGATAGGAGCAGAACTTAATACAACAGAAAACGTATAAAATTCAGGTGATTTAGTAAGTCCAAAGAATCTTCTTTGAAAAGATTTAAAAGACACACTTTGATTAAGGAAAACAAAAACATAAGTAAAGAATATACAGAAAGAGTCAGGACAATGTTAGAGCAGAGAATATATGAAATGCCAGTAAATTTGAACATTTCTGTCAAGTGGACCATTTCCTAGCTCCTAAAGTTTACCAAAAGTGACACAAGAGGAAATCATTTAAGGTCATCATGTCTGCCCTTGGCATTCTCGGAACGCCCTGGCCTCAGAATGCAGCCTCTGTAGTCCATGGTAACCTGCGGAGAGGGGGCGGGGCTGAGGGAGGTTGGAACACTGCCCTCACTGAGGGAGTGGGTGTGGCCATCTCTGCTGTGACTGAACAAAGGGCAGGGGAGCAGGGGGCCCAGGGCAGGGCCCTCAGAGCCCGGCAGGCCCAGTGGAGTGTCACAAGCATTTAGGCCCAGGCCAAAGGGCGCTTTCTTTGTCTGAACAGCTGCCCAAACTCTCACCTTTCCACTCAGGCCGCCCTCTTACTTGAAGTGTGTGTGGAACCTGTCCGCGCAGTACACCTCGCTGCACAGCTAAGCATAGGTCTGGGCATCGTAGCTTCCTGCCAGGTGACCGAGGCTCACAGGCAGATGGGTCCCTGGGACACACGCGGAGAGGCTCCTGCCCGGGCCACAGGCTGCCCACTGCCCCTGCCCCAGATCGGGGGCGGCAAAGCAGCCCTGTCTGAGTCCCCTGCCTCTAGAGGGAGTATTGGACCAACACTTGTAGAAAACGGGGTCCTTGAGGGCCACTCATTGGAGGGACACAAATAAATCTTTGCTGACTTTCTGCTGAAACTTACGAGCGTTCACACCTAAACCTCTTACAAGGTCAGCTCTTTAGCTAAACATGAGCTCATGATCTAAATTTACACAATAATGAAGAAAGCAGCTATAAGGGGAGACAATCAGCCAAAACCATCAATACCAGAATTAGATTCCCAAGGCCATCCATCAGATGTAGGAATAATCGGGTGCAAGGAGGAAAATATACATAAAACTGGAACTGAAACAAGGCACGAGGATGTTTTCAAAGACTGGTAGGATCTCTAAAACATTTTTAAAGATCATGTCATTGATAAAGCTAAATACACAAAGGTTGTGTAATACAACAGATTAATCATTGAGAAGAGTGAAATTATGCTGTTTTGAAAACTATGGCAGGTCAGATTTTCTGCCTAATTATATAAGAAGATTTCTCTAAAAAATAAACATTATTTCAAAGCCTTATTGGCTGTGAAATAAGTTAAGGGTGTTTCAAATGGCTTGTCTGCAAAGAAAGGTGAGATGTAGGGGATCACAGAAAGTCGAGGGGAAAATAGGTCAATATATACATTGCTATATGGTGAACTAAGCCTTAGGCCGGCAACAGTGGAGAGGACCTGACCCTTAGAAACGTACAAGTAAGCTGGAATCTTCAAAAGTTCAAATTTTTATAAGTAAAAAGATTTATTAAAATGAATAACCAAGTGTTTTAATTGACATCAGAAGATGAAAAGAATAAACCCTGAGAACATAGAAAAAATTTAAATAAAGATATGAGCAGAACTTAATACAACAGAAAACGTATAAAATTCAGGTGATTTAGTAAGTCCAAAGAATCTTCTTTGAAAAGATTTAAAAGACACACTTTGATTAAGGAAAACAAAAACATAAGTAAAGAATATACAGAAAGAGTCAGGACAATGTTAGAGCAGAGAATATATGAAATGCCAGTAAATTTGAACATTTCTGTCAAGTGGACCATTTCCTAGCTCCTAAAGTTTACCAAAAGTGACACAAGAGGAAATCATTTAAGGTCATCATGTCTGCCCTTGGCATTCTCGGAACGCCCTGGCCTCAGAATGCAGCCTCTGTAGTCCATGGTAACCTGCGGAGAGGGGGCGGGGCTGAGGGAGGTTGGAACACTGCCCTCACTGAGGGAGTGGGTGTGGCCATCTCTGCTGTGACTGAACAAAGGGCAGGGGAGCAGGGGGCCCAGGGCAGGGCCCTCAGAGCCCGGCAGGCCCAGTGGAGTGTCACAAGCATTTAGGCCCAGGCCAAAGGGCGCTTTCTTTGTCTGCACAGCTGCCCAAACTCTCACCTTTCCACTCAGGCCGCCCTCTTACTTGAAGTGTGTGTGGAACCTGTCCGCGCAGTACACCTCGCTGCACAGCTAAGCATAGGTCTGGGCATCGTAGCTTCCTGCCAGGTGACCGAGGCTCACAGGCAGATGGGTCCCTGGGACACACGCGGAGAGGCTCCTGCCCGGGCTACAGGCTGCCCACTGCCCCTGCCCCAGATCGGGGGCGGCAAAGCAGCCCTGTCTGAGTCCCCTGCCTCTAGAGGGAGTATTGGACCAACACTTGTAGAAAACGGGGTCCTTGAGGGCCACTCATTGGAGGGACACAAATAAATCTTTGCCGACTTTCTGCTGAAACTTACGAGCGTTCACACCTAAACCTCTTACAAGGTCAGCTGTTTAGCTAAACATGAGCTCATGATCTAAATTTACACAATAATGAAGAAAGCAGCTATAAGGGGAGACAATCAGCCAAAACAATCAATACCAGAATTAGATTCCCAAGGCCATCCATCAGATGTAGGAATAATCGGGTGCAAGGAGGAAAATATACATAAAACTGGAACTGAAACAAGGCACGAGGATGTTTTCAAAGACTGGTAGGATCTCTAAAACATTTTTAAAGATCATGTCATTGATAAAGCTAAATACACAAAGGTTGTGTAATACAACAGATTAATCATTGAGAAGAGTGAAATTATGCTGTTTTGAAAACTATGGCGGGTCAGATTTTCTGCCTAATTATATAAGAAGATTTCTCTAAAAAATAAACATTATTTCAAAGCCTTATTGGCTGTGAAATAAGTTAAGGGTGTTTCAAATGGCTTGTCTGCAAAGAAAGGTGAGATGTAGGGGATCACAGAAAGTCGAGGGGAAAATAGGTCAATATATACATTGCTATATGGTGAACTAAGCCTTAGGCCGGCAACAGTGGAGAGGACCTGACCCTTAGAAACGTACAAGTAAGCTGGAATCTTCAAAAGTTCAAATTTTTATAAGTAAAAAGATTTATTAAAATGAATAACCAAGTGTTTTAATTGACATCAGAAGATGAAAAGAATAAACCCTGAGAACATAGAAAAAATTTAAATAAAGATATGAGCAGAACTTAATACAACAGAAAACTTATAAAATTCAGGTGATTTAGTAAGTCCAAAGAATCTTCTTTGAAAAGATTTAAAAGACACACTTTGATTAAGGAAAACAAAAACATAAGTAAAGAATATACAGAAAGAGTCAGGACAATGTTAGAGCAGAGAATATATGAAATGCCAGTAAATTTGAACATTTCTGTCAAGTGGACCATTTCCTAGCTCCTAAAGTTTACCAAAAGTGACACAAGAGGAAATCATTTAAGGTCATCATGTCTGCCCTTGGCATTCTCGGAACGCCCTGGCCTCAGAATGCAGCCTCTGTAGTCCATGGTAACCTGCGGAGAGGGGGCGGGGCTGAGGGAGGTTGGAACACTGCCCTCACTGAGGGAGTGGGTGTGGCCATCTCTGCTGTGACTGAACAAAGGGCAGGGGAGCAGGGGGCCCAGGGCAGGGCCCTCAGAGCCCGGCAGGCCCAGTGGAGTGTCACAAGCATTTAGGCCCAGGCCAAAGGGCGCTTTCTTTGTCTGCACAGCTGCCCAAACTCTCACCTTTCCACTCAGGCCGCTCTCTTACTTGAAGTGTGTGTGGAACCTGTCCGCGCAGTACACCTCGCTGCACAGCTAAGCAGAGGTCTGGGCATCGTAGCTTCCTGCCAGGTGACCGAGGCTCACAGGCAGATGGGTCCCTGGGACACACGCGGAGTGGCTCCTGCCCGGGCCACAGGCCGCCAACCGCCATTGCCCCAGATCGGGGGCCTCAAAGCAGCCCTGTCTGAGTCCCCTGCCTCTAGAGGGAGTATTGGACCAACACTTGTAGAAAACGGGGTCCTTGAGGGCCACTCATTGGAGGGAAACAAATAAATCTTTGCCGTCTTTCTTCTGAAACTTACGAGCGTTCACACCTAAGCCTCTTACAAGGTCAGCTGTTTAGCTAAACATGAGCTCATGATCTAAATTTACACAATAATGAAGAAAGCAGCTACAAGGGGAGACAATCAGCCAAAACAATCAATACCAGAATTAGATTCCCAAGGCCATCCATCAGATGTAGGAATAATCGGGTGCAAGGCAGAAAATATACATAAACTGGAACTGAAACAAGGCACGAGGATGTTTTCAAAGACTGGTAGGATCTCTAAAACATTTTTAAAGATCATGTCATTGATAAAGCTAAATACACAAAGGTTGTGTAATACAACAGATTAATCATTGAGAAGAGTGAAATTATGCTGTTTTGAAAACTATGGCAGGTCAGATTTTCTGCCTAATTATATAAGAAGATTTCTCTAAAAAATACACATTATTTCAAAGCCTTATTGGCTGTGAAATAAGTTAAGGGTATTTCAAATGGCTTGTCTGCAAAGAAAGGTGAGATGTAGTGGATCACAGAAAGTCGAGGGGAAAATAGGTCAATATATTCATTGCTATATGGTGAACTAAGCCTTAGGCCGGCAACAGTGGAGAGAACCTGACCCTTAGAAACGTACAAGTAAGCTGGAATCTTCAAAAGTTCAAATCTTTATAAGTAAAAAGATTTAGTAAAATGAATAACCAAGTGTTTTAATTGACATCAGAAGATGAAAACAATAAACCCTGAGAACATAGAACAAAGATAAATAAAGATATGAGCAGAACTTAATACAACAGAAAACGTATAAAATTCAGGTGATTTAGTAAGTCCAAAGAATCTTCTTTGAAAAGATTTAAAAGACACACTTTGATTAAGGAAAACAAAAACATAAGTAAAGAATATACAGAAAGAGTCAGGACAATGTTAGAGCAGAAAATATATGAAATGCCAGTAAATTTGAACATTTCTGTCAAGTGGACCATTTCCTAGCTCCTAAAGTTTACCAAAACTGACACAAGAGGAAATCATTTAAGGTCATCATGTCTGCCCTTGGCATTCTCGGAACGCCCTGGCCTCAGAATGCAGCCTCTGTAGTCCATGGTCACCTGCGGAGTGGGGGCGGGGCTGAGGGAGGTTGGAACACTGCCCTCACTGAGGGAGTGGCTGTGGCCATCTCTGCTGTGACTGAACAAAGGGCAGGGGAGCAGGGGGCCCAGGGCAGGGCCCTCAGAGCCCGGCAGTCCCAGTGGAGTGTCACAAGCATTTAGGCCCAGGCCAAAGGGCGCTTTCTTTG
The DNA here is from genome assembly GCF_964341445.2 of Mesoplodon mirus. Classification (NCBI taxonomy): domain Eukaryota; kingdom Metazoa; phylum Chordata; class Mammalia; order Artiodactyla; family Ziphiidae; genus Mesoplodon; species Mesoplodon mirus. Next base: position 141,095,536 of record NC_138976.1, on the reverse strand, counting down.
TCTGCACAGCTGCCCAAACTCTCACCTTTCCACTCAGGCCGCCCTCTTACTTGAAGTGTGTGTGGAACCTGTCCGCGCAGTACACCTCGCTGCACAGCTAAGCATAGGTCTGGGCTTCGTAGCTTCCTGCCAGGTGACCGAGGCTCACAGGCAGATGGGTCCCTGGGACACACGCGGAGAGGCTCCTGCCCGGGCCACAGGCCGCCCACTGCCCCTGCCCCAGATCGGGGGCCTCAAAGCAGCCCTGTCGGAGTCCCCTGCCTCTAGAGGGAGTATTGGACCAACACTTGTAGAAAACGGGGTCCTTGAGGGCCACTCATTGGAGGGACACAAATAAATCTTTGCCGTCTTTCTTCTGAAACTTACGAGCGTTCACACCTAAACCTCTTACAAGGTCAGCTGTTTAGCTAAACATGAGCTCATGATCTAAATTTACACAATAATGAAGAAAGCAGCTACAAGGGGAGACAATCAGCCAAAACAATCAATACCAGAATTAGATTCCCAAGGCCATCCATCAGATGTAGGAATAATCGGGTGCAAGGCAGAAAATATACATAAAACTGGAACTGAAACAAGGCACGAGGATGTTTTCAAAGACTGGTAGGATCTCTAAAACATTTTTAAAGGACATGTCATTGATAAAGCTAAATACACAAAGGTTGTGTAATACAACAGATTAATCATTGAGAAGAGTGAAATTATGCTGTTTTGAAAACTATGGCAGGTCAGATTTTCTGCCTAATTATATAAGAAGATTTCTCTAAAAAATAAACATTATTTCAAAGCCTTATTGGCTGTGAAATAAGTTAAGGGTATTTCAAATGGCTTGTCTGCAAAGAAAGGTGAGATGTAGTGGATCACAGAAAGTCGAGGGGAAAATAGGTCAATATATACATTGCTATATGGTGAACTAAGCCTTAGGCCGGCAACAGTGGAGAGGACCTGACCCTTTGAAACGTACAAGTAAGCTGGAATCTTCAAAAGTTCAAATCTTTATAAGTAAAAAGATTTATTAAAATGAATAACCAAGTGTTTTAATTGACATCAGGAGATGAAAACAATAAACCCTGAGAACATAGAAAAAAGTTAAATAAAGATAGGAGCAGAACTTAATACAACAGAAAACGTATAAAATTGAGGTGATTTAGTAAGTCCAAAGAATCTTCTTTGAAAAGATTTAAAAGACACACTTTGATTAAGGAAAACAAAAACATAAGTAAAGAATATACAGAAAGAGTCAGGACAATGTTAGAGCAGAGAATATATGAAATGCCAGTAAATTTGAACATTTCTGTCAAGTGGACCATTTCCTAGCTCCTAAAGTTTACCAAAACTGACACAAGAGGAAATCATTTAAGGTCATCATGTCTGCCCTTGGCATTCTCGGAACGCCCTGGCCTCAGAATGCAGCCTCTGTAGTCCATGGTAACCTGCGGAGAGGGGGCGGGGCTGAGGGAGGTTGGAACACTGCCCTCACTGAGGGAGTGGGTGTGGCCATCTCTGCTGTGACTGAACAAAGGGCAGGGGAGCAGTGGGCGCAGGGCAGGGCCCTCAGAGCCCGGCAGGCCCAGTGGAGTGTCACAAGCATTTAGGCCCAGGCCAAAGGGCGCTTTCTTTGTCTGCACAGCTGCCCAAACTCTCACCTTTCCACTCAGGCCGCCCTCTTACTTGAAGTGTGTGTGGAACCTGTCCGCGCAGTACACCTCGCTGCACAGCTAAGCATAGGGCTGGGCATCGTAGCTTCCTGCCAGGTGACCGAGGCTCACAGGCAGATGGGTCCCTGGGACACACGCGGAGAGGCTCCTGCCCGGGCCACACGCCGCCCACTGCCCCTGCCCCAGATCGGGGGCCGCAAAGCAGCCCTGTCGGAGTCCCCTGCCTCTAGAGGGAGTATTGGACCAACACTTGTAGAAAACGGGGTCCTTGAGGGCCACTCATTGGAGGGACACAAATAAATCTTTGCCGACTTTCTGCTGAAACTTACGAGCGTTCACACCTAAGCCTCTTACAAGGTCAGCTGTTTAGCTAAACATGAGCTCATGATCTAAATTTACAAAATAATGAAGAAAGCAGCTATAAGGGGAGACAATCAGCCAAAACAATCAATACCAGAATTAGATTCCCAAGGCCATCCATCAGATGTAGGAATAATCGGGTGCAAGGCAGAAAATATACATAAAACTGGAACTGAAACAAGGCACGAGGATGTTTTCAAAGACTGGTAGGATCTCTAAAACATTTTTAAAGATCATGTCATTGATAAAGCTAAATACACAAAGGTTGTGTAATACAAAAGATTAATCATTGAGAAGAGTGAAATTATGCTGTTTTGAAAACTATGGCAGGTCAGATTTTCTGCCTAATTATATAAGAAGATTTCTCTAAAAAATACACATTATTTCAAAGCCTTATTGGCTGTGAAATAAGTTAAGGGTATTTCAAATGGCTTGTCTGCAAAGAAAGGTGAGATGTAGTGGATCACAGAAAGTCGAGGGGAAAATAGGTCAATATATACATTGCTATATGGTGAACTAAGCCTTAGGCCGGCAACAGTGGAGAGGACCTGACCCTTAGAAACGTACAAGTAAGCTGGAATCTTCAAAAGTTCAAATTTTTATAAGTAAAAATATTTATTAAAATGAAGAACCAAGTGTTTTAATTGACATCAGAAGATGAAAACAATAAACCCTGAGAACATAGAAAAAAGTTAAATAAAGATATGAGCAGAACTTAATACAACAGAAAACGTATAAAATTCAGGTGATTTAGTAAGTCCAAAGAATCTTCTTTGAAAAGATTTAAAAGACACACTTTGATTAAGGAAAACAAAAACATAAGTAAAGAATATACAGAAAGAGTCAGGACAATGTTAGAGAAGAGAATATATGAAATGCCAGTAAATTTGAACATTTCTGTAAAGTGGACCATTTCTTGCTCCTAAAGTTTACCAAAACTGACACAAGAGGAAATCATTTAAGGTCATCATGTCTGCCCTTGGCATTCTCGGAACGCCCTGGCCTCAGAATGCAGCCTCTGTAGTCCATGGTAACCTGCGGAGAGGGGGCGGGTCTGAGGGAGGTTGGAACACTGCCCTCACTGAGGGAGTGGGTGTGGCCATCTCTGCTGTGACTGAACAAAGGGCAGGGGAGCAGGGGGCCCAGGGCAGGGCCCTCAGAGCCCGGCAGGCCCAGTGGAGTGTCACAAGCATTTAGGCCCAGGTCAAAGGGCGCTTTCTTTGTCTGCACAGCTGCCCAAACTCTCACCTTTCCACTCAGGCCGCCCTGTTACTTGAAGTGTGTGTGGAACCTGTCCGCGCAGTACACCTCGCTGCACAGCTAAGCATAGGTCTGGGCATCGTAGCTTCCTGCCAGGTGACCGAGGCTCACAGGCAGATGGGTCCCTGGGACACACGCGGAGTGGCTCCTGCCCGGGCCACAGGCCGCCAACCGCCATTGCCCCAGATCGGGGGCCTCAAAGCAGCCCTGTCTGAGTCCCCTGCCTCTAGAGGGAGTATTGGACCAACACTTGTAGAAAACGGGGTCCTTGAGGGCCACTCATTGGAGGGAAACAAATAAATCTTTGCCGTCTTTCTTCTGAAACTTACGAGCGTTCACACCTAAGCCTCTTACAAGGTCAGCTGTTTAGCTAAACATGAGCTCATGATCTAAATTTACACAATAATGAAGAAAGCAGCTACAAGTGGAGACAATCAGCCAAAACAATCAATACCAGAATTAGATTCCCAAGGCCATCCATCAGATGTAGGAATAATCGGGTGCAAGGCAGAAAATATACATAAACTGGAACTGAAACAAGGCACGAGGATGTTTTCAAAGACTGGTAGGATCTCTAAAACATTTTTAAAGGACATGTCATTGATAAAGCTAAATACACAAAGGTTGTGTAATACAACAGATTAATCATTGAGAAGAGTGAAATTATGCTGTTTTGAAAACTATGGCAGGTCAGATTTTCTGCCTAATTATATAAGAAGATTTCTATAAAAAATAAACATTATTTCAAAGCCTTATTGGCTGTGAAATAAGTTAAGGGTATTTCAAATGGCTTGTCTGCAAAGAAAGGTGAGATGTAGTGGATCACAGAAAGTCGAGGGGAAAATAGGTCAATATATACATTGCTATATGGTGAACTAAGCCTTAGGCCGGCAACAGTGGAGAGGACCTGACCCTTTGAAACGTACAAGTAAGCTGGAATCTTCAAAAGTTCAAATCTTTATAAGTAAAAAGATTTATTAAAATGAATAACCAAGTGTTTTAATTGACATCAGAAGATGAAAACAATAAACCCTGAGAACATAGAAAAAAGTTCAATAAAGATAGGAGCAGAACTTAATACAACAGAAAACGTATAAAATTGAGGTGATTTAGTAAGTCCAAAGAATCTTCTTTGAAAAGATTTAAAAGACACACTTTGATTAAGGAAAACAAAAACATAAGTAAAGAATATACAGAAAGAGTCAGGACAATGTTAGAGCAGAGAATATATGAAATGCCAGTAAATTTAAACATTTCTGGAAAGTGGACCATTTCCTAGCTCCTAAAGTTTACCAAAAGTGACACAAGAGGAAATCATTTAAGGTCATCATGTCTGCCCTTGGCATTCTCGGAACGCCCTGGCCTCAGAATGCAGCCTCTGTAGTCCATGGTAACCTGCGGAGAGGGGGCGGGGCTGAGGGAGGTTGGAACACTGCCCTCACTGAGGGAGTGGGTGTGGCCATCTCTGCTGTGACTGAACAAAGGGCAGGGGAGCAGTGGGCGCAGGGCAGGGCCCTCAGAGCCCGGCAGGCCCAGTGGAGTGTCACAAGCATTTAGGCCCAGGCCAAAGGGCGCTTTCTTTGTCTGCACAGCTGCCCAAACTCTCACCTTTCCACTCAGGCCGCCCTCTTACTTGAAGTGTGTGTGGAACCTGTCCGCGCAGTACACCTCGCTGCACAGCTAAGCATAGGTCTGGGCATCGTAGCTTCCTGCCAGGTGACCGAGGCTCACAGGCAGATGGGTCCCTGGGACACACGCGGAGAGGCTCCTGCCCGGGCCACACGCCGCCCACTGCCCCTGCCCCAGATCGGGGGCCGCAAAGCAGCCCTGTCGGAGTCCCCTGCCTCTAGAGGGAGTATTGGACCAACACTTGTAGAAAACGGGGTCCTTGAGGGCCACTCATTTGAGGGACACAAATAAATCTTTGCCGACTTTCTGCTGAAAATTACGAGCGTTCACACCTAAGCCTCTTACAAGGTCAGCTGTTTAGCTAAACATGAGCTCATGATCTAAATTTACACAATAATGAATAAAGCAGCTATAAGGGGAGACAATCAGACAAAACAATCAATACCAGAATTAGATTCCCAAGGCCATCCATCAGATGTAGGAATAATCGGGTGCAAGGCAGAAAATATACATAAAACTGGAACTGAAACAAGGCACGAGGATGTTTTCAAAGACTGGTAGGATCTCTAAAACATTTTTAAAGATCATGTCATTGATAAAGCTAAATACACAAAGGTTGTGTAATACAAAAGATTAATCATTGAGAAGAGTGAAATTATGCTGTTTTGAAAACTATGGCAGGTCAGATTTTCTGCCTAATTATATAAGAAGATTTCTCTAAAAAATACACATTATTTCAAAGCCCTATTGGCTGTGAAATAAGTTAAGGGTATTTCAAATGGCTTGTCTGCAAAGAAAGGTGAGATGTAGGGGATCACAGAAAGTCGAGGGGAAAATAGGTCAATATATACATTGCTATATGGTGAACTAAGCCTTAGGCCGGCAACAGTGGAGAGGACCTGACCCTTTGAAACGTACAAGTAAGCTGGAATCTTCAAAAGTTCAAATTTTTATAAGTAAAAAGATTTATTAAAATGAAGAACCAAGTGTTTTAATTGACATCAGAAGATGAAAACAATAAACCCTGAGAACATAGAAAAAAGTTAAATAAAGATAGGAGCAGAACTTAATACAACAGAAAACGTATAAAATTCAGGTGATTTAGTAAGTCCAAAGAATCTTCTTTGAAAAGATTTAAAAGACACACTTTGATTAAGGAAAACAAAAACATAAGTAAAGAATATACAGAAAGAGTCAGGACAATGTTAGAGAAGAGAATATATGAAATGCCAGTAAATTTGAACATTTCTGTAAAGTGGACCATTTCTTGCTCCTAAAGTTTACCAAAACTGACACAAGAGGAAATCATTTAAGGTCATCATGTCTGCCCTTGGCATTCTCGGAACGCCCTGGCCTCAGAATGCAGCCTCTGTAGTCCATGGTAACCTGCGGAGAGGGGGCGGGGCTGAGGGAGGTTGGAACACTGCCCTCACTGAGGGAGTGGGTGTGGCCATCTCTGCTGTGACTGAACAAAGGGCAGGGGAGCAGGGGGCCCAGGGCAGGGCCCTCAGAGCCCGGCAGGCCCAGTGGAGTGTCACAAGCATTTAGGCCCAGGTCAAAGGGCGCTTTCTTTGTCTGCACAGCTGCCCAAACTCTCACCTTTCCACTCAGGCCGCCCTGTTACTTGAAGTGTGTGTGGAACCTGTCCGCGCAGTACACCTCGCTGCACAGCTAAGCATAGGTCTGGGCATCGTAGCTTCCTGCCAGGTGACCGAGGCTCACAGGCAGATGGGTCCCTGGGACACACGCGGAGTGGCTCCTGCCCGGGCCACAGGCCGCCAACCGCCATTGCCCCAGATCGGGGGCCTCAAAGCAGCCCTGTCTGAGTCCCCTGCCTCTAGAGGGAGTATTGGACCAACACTTGTAGAAAACGGGGTCCTTGAGGGCCACTCATTGGAGGGAAACAAATAAATCTTTGCCGTCTTTCTTCTGAAACTTACGAGCGTTCACACCTAAGCCTCTTACAAGGTCAGCTGTTTAGCTAAACATGAGCTCATGATCTAAATTTACACAATAATGAAGAAAGCAGCTACAAGTGGAGACAATCAGCCAAAACAATCAATACCAGAATTAGATTCCCAAGGCCATCCATCAGATGTAGGAATAATCGGGTGCAAGGCAGAAAATATACATAAACTGGAACTGAAACAAGGCACGAGGATGTTTTCAAAGACTGGTAGGATCTCTAAAACATTTTTAAAGGACATGTCATTGATAAAGCTAAATACACAAAGGTTGTGTAATACAACAGATTAATCATTGAGAAGAGTGAAATTATGCTGTTTTGAAAACTATGGCAGGTCAGATTTTCTGCCTAATTATATAAGAAGATTTCTATAAAAAATAAACATTATTTCAAAGCCTTATTGGCTGTGAAATAAGTTAAGGGTATTTCAAATGGCTTGTCTGCAAAGAAAGGTGAGATGTAGTGGATCACAGAAAGTCGAGGGGAAAATAGGTCAATATATACATTGCTATATGGTGAACTAAGCCTTAGGCCGGCAACAGTGGAGAGGACCTGACCCTTTGAAACGTACAAGTAAGCTGGAATCTTCAAAAGTTCAAATCTTTATAAGTAAAAAGATTTATTAAAATGAATAACCAAGTGTTTTAATTGACATCAGAAGATGAAAACAATAAACCCTGAGAACATAGAAAAAAGTTAAATAAAGATAGGAGCAGAACTTAATACAACAGAAAACGTATAAAATTCAGGTGATTTAGTAAGTCCAAAGAATCTTCTTTGAAAAGATTTAAAAGACACACTTTGATTAAGGAAAACAAAAACATAAGTAAAGAATATACAGAAAGAGTCAGGACAATGTTAGAGCAGAGAATATATGAAATGCCAGTAAATTTGAACATTTCTGTCAAGGGGACCATTTCCTAGCTCCTAAAGTTTACCAAAAGTGACACAAGAGGAAATCATTTAAGGTCATCATGTCTGCCCTTGGCATTCTCGGGAACGCCCTGGCCTCAGAATGCAGCCTCTGTAGTCCATGGTAACCTGCGGAGAGGGGGCGGGGCTGAGGGAGGTTGGAACACTGCCCTCACTGAGGGAGTGGGTGTGGCCATCTCTGCTCTGACTGAACAAAGGGCAGGGGAGCAGGGGGCGCAGGGCAGGGCCCTCAGAGCCCGGCAGGCCCAGTGGAGTGTCACAAGCATTTAGGCCCAGGCCAAAGGGCGCTTTCTTTGTCTGCACAGCTGCCCAAACTCTCACCTTTCCACTCAGGCCGCCCTCTTTCTTGAAGTGTGTGTGGAATCTGTCCGCGCAGTACACCTCGCTGCACAGCTAAGCATAGGTCTGGGCATCGTAGCTTCCTGCCAGGTGACCGAGGCTCACAGGCAGATGGGTCCCTGGGACACACGCGGAGAGGCTCCTGCCCGGGCCACACGCCGCCCACTGCCCCTGCCCCAGATCGGGGGCCTCAAAGCAGCCCTGTCGGAGTCCCCTGCCTCTAGAGGGAGTATTGGACCAACACTTGTAGAAAACGGGGTCCTTGAGGGCCACTCATTGGAGGGACACAAATAAATCTTTGCCGACTTTCTGCTGAAACTTACGAGCGTTCACACCTAAGCCTCTTACAAGGTCAGCTGTTTAGCTAAACATGAGCTCATGATCTAAATTTACACAATAATGAAGAAAGCAGCTATAAGGGGAGACAATCAGCCAAAACAATCAATACCAGAATTAGATTCCCAAGGCCATCCATCAGATGTAGGAATAATCGGGTGCAAGGCAGAAAATATACATAAAACTGGAACTGAAACAAGGCACGAGGATGTTTTCAAAGACTGGTAGGATCTCTAAGACATTTTTAAAGATCATGTCATTGATAAAGCTAAATACACAAAGGTTGTGTAATACAACAGATTAATCATTGAGAAGAGTGAAATTATGCTGTTTTGAAAACTATGGCAGGTCAGATTTTCTGCCTAATTATATAAGAAGATTTCTCTAAAAAATAAACATTATTTCAAAGCCTTATTGGCTGTGAAATTAGTTAAGGGTATTTCAAATGGCTTGTCTGCAAAGAAAGGTGAGATGTAGTGGATCACAGAAAGTCGAGGGGAAAATAGGTCAATATATACATTGCTATATGGTGAACTAAGCCTTAGGCCGGAAACAGTGGAGAGGACCTGACCCTTTGAAACGTACAAGTAAGCTGGAATCTTCAAAAGTTCAAATTTTTATAGGTAAAAAGATTTATTAAAATGAATAACCAAGTGTTTTAATTGACATCAGAAGATGAAAACAATAAACCCTGAGAACATAGAAAAAAGTTAAATAAAGATATGAGCAGAACTTAATACAACAGAAAACGTATAAAATTCAGGTGATTTAGTAAGTCCAAAGAATCTTCTTTGAAAAGATTTAAAAGACACACTTTGATTAAGGAAAACAAAAACATAAGTAAAGAATATACAGAAAGAGTCAGGACAATGTTAGAGCAGAGAATATATGAAATGCCAGTAAATTTGAACATTTCTGTCAAGTGGACCATTTCCTAGCTCCTAAAGTTTACCAAAACTGACACAAGAGGAAATCATTTAAGGTCATCATGTCTGCCCTTGGCATTCTCGGAACGCCCTGGCCTCAGAATGCAGCCTCTGTAGTCCATGGTAACCTGCGGAGAGGGGGCGGGGCTGAGGGAGGTTGGAACACTGCCCTTACTGAGGGAGTGGGTGTGGCCATCTCTGCTGTGACTGAACAAAGGGCAGGGGAGCAGGGGGCCCAGGGCAGGGCCCTCAGAGCCCGGCAGGTCCAGTGGATTGTCACAAGCATTTAGGCCCAGGCCAAAGGGCGCTTTCTTTGTCTGCACAGCTGCCCAAACTCTCACCTTTCCACTCAGGCCGCCCTCTTAGTTGAAGTGTGTGTGGAACCTGTCCGCGCAGTACACCTCGCTGCACAGCTAAGCATAGGTCTGGGCATCGTAGCTTCCTGCCAGGTGACCGAGGCTCACAGGCAGATGGGTCCCTGGGACACACGCGGAGTGGCTCCTGCCCGGGCCACAGGCCGCCAACCACCATTGCCCCAGATCGGGGGCCTCAAAGCAGCCCTGTCTGAGTCCCCTGCCTCTAGAGGGTGTATTGGACCAACACTTGTAGAAAACGGGGTCCTTGAGGGCCACTCATTGGAGGGAAACAAATAAATCTTTGCCGTCTTTCTTCTGAAACTTACGAGCGTTCACACCTAAGCCTCTTACAAGGTCAGCTGTTTAGCTAAACATGAGCTCATGATCTAAATTTACACAATAATGAAGAAAGCAGCTACAAGGGGAGACAATCAGCCAAAACAATCAATACCAGAATTAGATTCCCAAGGCCATCCATCAGATGTAGGAATAATCGGGTGCAAGGCAGAAAATATACATAAACTGGAACTGAAACAAGGCACGTGGATGTTTTCAAAGACTGGTAGGATCTCTAAAACATTTTTAAAGGACATGTCATTGATAAAGCTAAATACACAAAGGTTGTGTAATACAACAGATTAATCATTGAGAAGAGTGAAATTATGCTGTTTTGAAAACTATGGCAGGTCAGATTTTCTGCCTAATTATATAAGACGATTTCTCTAAAAAATACACATTATTTCAAAGCCTTATTGGCTGTGAAATAAGTTAAGGGTATTTCAAATGGCTTGTCTGCAAAGAAAGGTGAGATGTAGTGGATCACAGAAAGTCGAGGGGAAAATAGGTCAATATATACATTGCTATATGGTGAACTAAGCCTTAGGCCGGCAACAGTGGAGAGAACCTGACCCTTAGAAACGTACAAGTAAGCTGGAATCTTCAAAAGTTCAAATATTTATAAGTAAAAAGATTTATTAAAATGAATAACCAAGTGTTTTAATTGACATCAGAAGATGAAAACAATAAACCCTGAGAACATAGAACAAAGATAAATAAAGATATGAGCAGAACTTAATACAACAGAAAACGTATAAAATTCAGGTGATTTAGTAAGTCCAAAGAATCTTCTTTGAAAAGATTTAAAAGACACACTTTGATTAAGGAAAACAAAAACATAAGTAAAGAATATACAGAAAGAGTCAGGACAATGTTAGAGCAGAGAATATATGAAATGCCAGTAAATTTGAACATTTCTGTCAAGTGGACCATTTCCTAGCTCCTAAAGTTTACCAAAACTGACACAAGAGGAAATCATTTAAGGTCATCATGTCTGCCCTTGGCATTCTCGGAACGCCCTGGCCTCAGAATGCAGCCTCTGTAGTCCATGGTAACCTGCGGAGTGGGGGCGGGGCTGAGGGAGGTTGGAACACTGCCCTCACTGAGGGAGTGGCTGTGGCCATCTCTGCTGTGACTGAACAAAGGGCAGGGGAGCAGGGGGCCCAGGGCAGGGCCCTCAGAGCCCGGCAGGCCCAGTGGAGTGTCACAAGCATTTAGGCCCAGGCCAAAGGGCGGTTTCTTTGTATGCACAGCTGCCCAAACTCTCACCTTTCCACTCAGGCCGCCCTCTTACTTGAAGTGTGTGTGGAACCTGTCCGCGCAGTACACCTCGCTGCACAGCTAAGCATAGGTCTGGGCATCGTAGCTTCCTGCCAGGTGACCGAGGCTCACAGGCAGATGGGTCCCTGGGACACACGCGGAGAGGCTCCTGCCCGGGCCACACGCCGCCCACAGCCCCTGCCCCAGATCGGGGGCCGCAAAGCAGCCCTGTCGGAGTCCCCTGCCTCTAGAGGGAGTATTGGACCAACACTTGTAGAAAACGGGGTCCTTGAGGGCCACTCATTGGAGGGACACAAATAAATCTTTGCCGACTTTCTGCTGAAACTTACGAGCGTTCACACCTAAGCCTCTTACAAGGTCAGCTGTTTAGCTAAACATGAGCTCATGATCTAAATTTACACAATAATGAAGAAAGCAGCTATAAGGGGAGACAATCAGCCAAAACAATCAATACCAGAATTAGATTCCCAAGGCCATCCATCAGATGTAGGAATAATCGGGTGCAAGGCAGAAAATATACATAAAACTGGAACTGAAACAAGGCACGAGGATGTTTTCAAAGACTGGTAGGATCTCTAAAACATTTTTAAAGGACATGTCATTGATAAAGCTAAATACACAAAGGTTGTGTAATACAACAGATTAATCATTGAGAAGAGTGAAATTATGCTGTTTTGAAAACTATTGCAGGTCAGATTTTCTGCCTAATTATATAAGAAGATTTCTCTAAAAAATAAACATTATTTCAAAGCCTTATTGGCTGTGAAATAAGTTAAGGGTGTTTCAAATGGCTTGTCTGCAAAGAAAGGTGAGATGTAGGGGATCACAGAAAGTCGAGGGGAAAATAGGTCAATATATACATTGCTATATGGTGAACTAAGCCTTAGGCCGGCAACAGTGGAGAGGACCTAACCCTTAGAAACATACAATTAAGCTGGAATCTTCAAAAGTTCAAATTTTTATAAGTAAAAAGATTTATTAAAATGAATAACCAAGTGTTTTAATTGACATCAGAAGATGAAAAGAATAAACCCTGAGAACATAGAAAAAAGTTCAATAAAGATAGGAGCAGAACTTAATACAACAGAAAACGTATAAAATTCAGGTGATTTAGTAAGTCCAAAGAATCTTCTTTGAAAAGATTTAAAAGACACACTTTGATTAAGGAAAACAAAAACATAAGTAAAGAATATACAGAAAGAGTCAGGACAAGTTAGAGAAGAGAATATATGAAATGCCAGTAAATTTGAACATTTCTGTAAAGTGGACCATTTCTTGCTCCTAAAGTTTACCAAAACTGACACAAGAGGAAATCATTTAAGGTCATCATGTCTGCCCTTGGCATTCTCGGAACGCCCTGGCCTCAGAATGCAGCCTCTGTTGTCCATGGTAACCTGCGGAGAGGGGGCGGGGCTGAGGGAGGTTGGAACACTGCCCTCACTGAGGGAGTGGGTGTGGCCATCTCTGCTGTGACTGAACAAAGGGCAGGGGAGCAGGGGGCCCAGGGCAGGGCCCTCAGAGCCCGGCAGGCCCAGTGGAGTGTCACAAGCATTTAGGCCCAGGTCAAAGGGCGCTTTCTTTGTCTGCACAGCTGCCCAAACTCTCACCTTTCCACTCAGGCCGCCCTGTTACTTGAAGTGTGTGTGGAACCTGTCCGCGCAGTACACCTCGCTGCACAGCTAAGCATAGGTCTGGGCATCGTAGCTTCCTGCCAGGTGACCGAGGCTCACAGGCAGATGGGTCCCTGGGACACACGCGGAGAGGCTCCTGCCCGGGCCACACGCCGCCCACTGCCCCTGCCCCAGATCGGGGGCCTCAAAGCAGCCCTGTCTGAGTCCCCTGCCTCTAGAGGGAGTATTGGACCAACACTTGTAGAAAACGGGGTCCTTGAGGGCCACTCATTGGAGGGAAACAAATAAATCTTTGCCGTCTTTCTTCTGAAACTTACGAGCGTTCACACCTAAGCCTCTTACAAGGTCAGCTGTTTAGCTAAACATGAGCTCATGATCTAAATTTACACAATAATGAAGAAAGCAGCTACAAGTGGAGACAATCAGCCAAAACAATCAATACCAGAATTAGATTCCCAAGGCCATCCATCAGATGTAGGAATAATCGGGTGCAAGGCAGAAAATATACATAAACTGGAACTGAAACAAGGCACGAGGATGTTTTCAAAGACTGGTAGGATCTCTAAAACATTTTTAAAGGACATGTCATTGATAAAGCTAAATACACAAAGGTTGTGTAATACAACAGATTAATCATTGAGAAGAGTGAAATTATGCTGTTTTGAAAACTATGGCAGGTCAGATTTTCTGCCTAATTATATAAGAAGATTTCTATAAAAAATAAACATTATTTCAAAGCCTTATTGGCTGTGAAATAAGTTAAGGGTATTTCAAATGGCTTGTCTGCAAAGAAAGGTGAGATGTAGTGGATCACAGAAAGTCGAGGGGAAAATAGGTCAATATATACATTGCTATATGGTGAACTAAGCCTTAGGCCGGCAACAGTGGAGAGGACCTGACCCTTTGAAACGTACAAGTAAGCTGGAATCTTCAAAAGTTCAAATCTTTATAAGTAAAAAGTTTTATTAAAATGAATAACCAAGTGTTTTAATTGACATCAGAAGATGAAAACAATAAACCCTGAGAACATAGAAAAAAGTTAAATAAAGATAGGAGCAGAACTTAATACAACAGAAAACGTATAAAATTCAGGTGATTTAGTAAGTCCAAAGAATCTTCTTTGAAAAGATTTAAAAGACACACTTTGATTAAGGAAAACAAAAACATAAGTAAAGAATATACAGAAAGAGTCAGGACAATGTTAGAGCAGAGAATATATGAAATGCCAGTAAATTTGAACATTTCTGTCAAGTGGACCATTTCCTAGCTCCTAAAGTTTACCAAAACTGACACAAGAGGAAATCATTTAAGGTCATCATGTCTGCCCTTGCCATTCTCGGAACGCCCTGGCCTCAGAATGCAGCCTCTGTAGTCCATGGTAACCTGCGGAGAGGGGGCGGGGCTGAGGGAGGTTGGAACACTGCCCTTACTGAGGGAGTGGGTGTGGCCATCTCTGCTGTGACTGAACAAAGGGCAGGGGAGCAGGGGGCCCAGGGCAGGGCCCTCAGAGCCCGGCAGGCCCAGTGGATTGTCACAAGCATTTAGGCCCAGGCCAAAGGGCGCTTTCTTTGTCTGCACAGCTGCCCAAACTCTCACCTTTCCACTCAGGCCGCCCTCTTACTTGAAGTGTGTGTGGAACCTGTCCGCGCAGTACACCTCGCTGCACAGCTAAGCATAGGTCTGGGCATCGTAGCTTCCTGCCAGGTGACCGAGGCTCACAGGCAGATGGGTCCCTGGGACACACGCGGAGTGGCTCCTGCCCGGGCCACAGGCCGCCAACCGCCATTGCCCCAGATCGGGGGCCTCAAAGCAGCCCTGTCTGAGTCCCCTGCCTCTAGAGGGAGTATTGGACCAACACTTGTAGAAAACGGGGTCCTTGAGGGCCACTCATTGGAGGGAAACAAATAAATCTTTGCCGTCTTTCTTCTGAAACTTACGAGCGTTCACACCTAAGCCTCTTACAAGGTCAGCTGTTTAGCTAAACATGAGCTCATGATCTAAATTTACACAATAATGAAGAAAGCAGCTACAAGGGGAGACAATCAGCCAAAACAATCAATACCAGAATTAGATTCCCAAGGCCATCCATCAGATGTAGGAATAATCGGGTGCAAGGCAGAAAATATACATAAACTGGAACTGAAACAAGGCACGAGGATGTTTTCAAAGACTGGTAGGATCTCTAAAACATTTTTAAAGGACATGTCATTGATAAAGCTAAATACACAAAGGTTGTGTAATACAACAGATTAATCATTGAGAAGAGTGAAATTATGCTGTTTTGAAAACTATGGCAGGTCAGATTTTCTGCCTAATTATATAAGAAGATTTCTATAAAAAATAAACATTATTTCAAAGCCTTATTGGCTGTGAAATAAGTTAAGGGTATTTCAAATGGCTTGTCTGCAAAGAAAGGTGAGATGTAGTGGATCACAGAAAGTCGAGGGGAAAATAGGTCAATATATACATTGCTATATGGTGAACTAAGCCTTAGGCCGGCAACAGTGGAGAGGACCTGACCCTTTGAAACGTACAAGTAAGCTGGAATCTTCAAAAGTTCAAATCTTTATAAGTAAAAAGATTTATTAAAATGAATAACCAAGTGTTTTAATTGACATCAGAAGATGAAAACAATAAACCCTGAGAACATAGAAAAAAGTTAAATAAAGATAGGAGCAGAACTTAATACAACAGAAAACGTATAAAATTCAGGTGATTTAGTAAGTCCAAAGAATCTTCTTTGAAAAGATTTAAAAGACACACTTTGATTAAGGAAAACAAAAACATAAGTAAAGAATATACAGAAAGAGTCAGGACAATGTTAGAGCAGAGAATATATGAAATGCCAGTAAATTTGAACATTTCTGTCAAGGGGACCATTTCCTAGCTCCTAAAGTTTACCAAAAGTGACACAAGAGGAAATCATTTAAGGTCATCATGTCTGCCCTTGGCATTCTCGGGAACGCCCTGGCCTCAGAATGCAGCCTCTGTAGTCCATGGTAAACTGCGGAGAGGGGGCGGGGCTGAGGGAGGTTGGAACACTGCCCTCACTGAGGGAGTGGGTGTGGCCATCTCTGCTCTGACTGAACAAAGGGCAGGGGAGCAGGGGGCGCAGGGCAGGGCCCTCAGAGCCCGGCAGGCCCAGTGGAGTGTCACAAGCATTTAGGCCCAGGCCAAAGGGCGCTTTCTTTGTCTGCACAGCTGCCCAAACTCTCACCTTTCCACTCAGGCCGCCCTCTTTCTTGAAGTGTGTGTGGAATCTGTCCGCGCAGTACACCTCGCTGCACAGCTAAGCATAGGTCTGGGCATCGTAGCTTCCTGCCAGGTGACCGAGGCTCACAGGCAGATGGGTCCCTGGGACACACGCGGAGAGGCTCCTGCCCGGGCCACACGCCGCCCACTGCCCCTGCCCCAGATCGGGGGCCTCAAAGCAGCCCTGTCGGAGTCCCCTGCCTCTAGAGGGAGTATTGGACCAACACTTGTAGAAAACGGGGTCCTTGAGGGCCACTCATTGGAGGGACACAAATAAATCTTTGCCGACTTTCTGCTGAAACTTACGAGCGTTCACACCTAAGCCTCTTACAAGGTCAGCTGTTTAGCTAAACATGAGCTCATGATCTAAATTTACACAATAATGAAGAAAGCAGCTATAAGGGGAGACAATCAGCCAAAACAATCAATACCAGAATTAGATTCCCAAGGCCATCCATCAGATGTAGGAATAATCGGGTGCAAGGCAGAAAATATACATAAAACTGGAACTGAAACAAGGCACGAGGATGTTTTCAAAGACTGGTAGGATCTCTAAGACATTTTTAAAGATCATGTCATTGATAAAGCTAAATACACAAAGGTTGTGTAATACAACAGATTAATCATTGAGAAGAGTGAAATTATGCTGTTTTGAAAACTATGGCAGGTCAGATTTTCTGCCTAATGATATAAGAAGATTTCTCTAAAAAATAAACATTATTTCAAAGCCTTATTGGCTGTGAAATTAGTTAAGGGTATTTCAAATGGCTTGTCTGCAAAGAAAGGTGAGATGTAGTGGATCACAGAAAGTCGAGGGGAAAATAGGTCAATATATACATTGCTATATGGTGAACTAAGCCTTAGGCCGGAAACAGTGGAGAGGACCTGACCCTTTGAAACGTACAAGTAAGCTGGAATCTTCAAAAGTTCAAATTTTTATAGGTAAAAAGATTTATTAAAATGAATAACCAAGTGTTTTAATTGACATCAGAAGATGAAAACAATAAACCCTGAGAACATAGAAAAAAGTTAAATAAAGATATGAGCAGAACTTAATACAACAGAAAACGTATAAAATTCAGGTGATTTAGTAAGTCCAAAGAATCTTCTTTGAAAAGATTTAAAAGACACACTTTGATTAAGGAAAACAAAAACATAAGTAAAGAATATACAGAAAGAGTCAGGACAATGTTAGAGCAGAGAATATATGAAATGCCAGTAAATTTGAACATTTCTGTCAAGTGGACCATTTCCTAGCTCCTAAAGTTTACCAAAACTGACACAAGAGGAAATCATTTAAGGTCATCATGTCTGCCCTTGGCATTCTCGGAACGCCCTGGCCTCAGAATGCAGCCTCTGTAGTCCATGGTAACCTGCGGAGAGGGGGCGGGGCTGAGGGAGGTTGGAACACTGCCCTTACTGAGGGAGTGGGTGTGGCCATCTCTGCTGTGACTGAACAAAGGGCAGGGGAGCAGGGGGCCCAGGGCAGGGCCCTCAGAGCCCGGCAGGCCCAGTGGATTGTCACAAGCATTTAGGCCCAGGCCAAAGGGCGCTTTCTTTGTCTGCACAGCTGCCCAAACTCTCACCTTTCCACTCAGGCCGCCCTCTTAGTTGAAGTGTGTGTGGAACCTGTCCGCGCAGTACACCTCGCTGCACAGCTAAGCATAGGTCTGGGCATCGTAGCTTCCTGCCAGGTGACCGAGGCTCACAGGCAGATGGGTCCCTGGGACACACGCGGAGTGGCTCCTGCCCGGGCCACAGGCCGCCAACCACCATTGCCCCAGATCGGGGGCCTCAAAGCAGCCCTGTCTGAGTCCCCTGCCTCTAGAGGGTGTATTGGACCAACACTTGTAGAAAACGGGGTCCTTGAGGGCCACTCATTGGAGGGAAACAAATAAATCTTTGCCGTCTTTCTTCTGAAACTTACGAGCGTTCACACCTAAGCCTCTTACAAGGTCAGCTGTTTAGCTAAACATGAGCTCATGATCTAAATTTACACAATAATGAAGAAAGCAGCTACAAGGGGAGACAATCAGCCAAAACAATCAATACCAGAATTAGATTCCCAAGGCCATCCATCAGATGTAGGAATAATCGGGTGCAAGGCAGAAAATATACATAAACTGGAACTGAAACAAGGCACGTGGATGTTTTCAAAGACTGGTAGGATCTCTAAAACATTTTTAAAGGACATGTCATTGATAAAGCTAAATACACAAAGGTTGTGTAATACAACAGATTAATCATTGAGAAGAGTGAAATTATGCTGTTTTGAAAACTATGGCAGGTCAGATTTTCTGCCTAATTATATAAGACGATTTCTCTAAAAAATACACATTATTTCAAAGCCTTATTGGCTGTGAAATAAGTTAAGGGTATTTCAAATGGCTTGTCTGCAAAGAAAGGTGAGATGTAGTGGATCACAGAAAGTCGAGGGGAAAATAGGTCAATATATACATTGCTATATGGTGAACTAAGCCTTAGGCCGGCAACAGTGGAGAGAACCTGACCCTTAGAAACGTACAAGTAAGCTGGAATCTTCAAAAGTTCAAATATTTATAAGTAAAAAGATTTATTAAAATGAATAACCAAGTGTTTTAATTGACATCAGAAGATGAAAACAATAAACCCTGAGAACATAGAACAAAGATAAATAAAGATATGAGCAGAACTTAATACAACAGAAAACGTATAAAATTCAGGTGATTTAGTAAGTCCAAAGAATCTTCTTTGAAAAGATTTAAAAGACACACTTTGATTAAGGAAAACAAAAACATAAGTAAAGAATATACAGAAAGAGTCAGGACAATGTTAGAGCAGAGAATATATGAAATGCCAGTAAATTTGAACATTTCTGTCAAGTGGACCATTTCCTAGCTCCTAAAGTTTACCAAAACTGACACAAGAGGAAATCATTTAAGGTCATCATGTCTGCCCTTGGCATTCTCGGAACGCCCTGGCCTCAGAATGCAGCCTCTGTAGTCCATGGTAACCTGCGGAGTGGGGGCGGGGCTGAGGGAGGTTGGAACACTGCCCTCACTGAGGGAGTGGCTGTGGCCATCTCTGCTGTGACTGAACAAAGGGCAGGGGAGCAGGGGGCCCAGGGCAGGGCCCTCAGAGCCCGGCAGGCCCAGTGGAGTGTCACAAGCATTTAGGCCCAGGCCAAAGGGCGGTTTCTTTGTCTGCACAGCTGCCCAAACTCTCACCTTTCCACTCAGGCCGCCCTCTTACTTGAAGTGTGTGTGGAACCTGTCCGCGCAGTACACCTCGCTGCACAGCTAAGCATAGGTCTGGGCATCGTAGCTTCCTGCCAGGTGACCGAGGCTCACAGGCAGATGGGTCCCTGGGACACACGCGGAGAGGCTCCTGCCCGGGCCACACGCCGCCCACAGCCCCTGCCCCAGATCGGGGGCCGCAAAGCAGCCCTGTCGGAGTCCCCTGCCTCTAGAGGGAGTATTGGACCAACACTTGTAGAAAACGGGGTCCTTGAGGGCCACTCATTGGAGGGACACAAATAAATCTTTGCCGACTTTCTGCTGAAACTTACGAGCGTTCACACCTAAGCCTCTTACAAGGTCAGCTGTTTAGCTAAACATGAGCTCATGATCTAAATTTACACAATAATGAAGAAAGCAGCTATAAGGGGAGACAATCAGCCAAAACAATCAATACCAGAATTAGATTCCCAAGGCCATCCATCAGATGTAGGAATAATCGGGTGCAAGGCAGAAAATATACATAAAACTGGAACTGAAACAAGGCACGAGGATGTTTTCAAAGACTGGTAGGATCTCTAAAACATTTTTAAAGGACATGTCATTGATAAAGCTAAATACACAAAGGTTGTGTAATACAACAGATTAATCATTGAGAAGAGTGAAATTATGCTGTTTTGAAAACTATTGCAGGTCAGATTTTCTGCCTAATTATATAAGAAGATTTCTCTAAAAAATAAACATTATTTCAAAGCCTTATTGGCTGTGAAATAAGTTAAGGGTGTTTCAAATGGCTTGTCTGCAAAGAAAGGTGAGATGTAGGGGATCACAGAAAGTCGAGGGGAAAATAGGTCAATATATACATTGCTATATGGTGAACTAAGCCTTAGGCCGGCAACAGTGGAGAGGACCTAACCCTTAGAAACATACAATTAAGCTGGAATCTTCAAAAGTTCAAATTTTTATAAGTAAAAAGATTTATTAAAATGAATAACCAAGTGTTTTAATTGACATCAGAAGATGAAAAGAATAAACCCTGAGAACATAGAAAAAAGTTCAATAAAGATAGGAGCAGAACTTAATACAACAGAAAACGTATAAAATTCAGGTGATTTAGTAAGTCCAAAGAATCTTCTTTGAAAAGATTTAAAAGACACACTTTGATTAAGGAAAACAAAAACATAAGTAAAGAATATACAGAAAGAGTCAGGACAAGTTAGAGAAGAGAATATATGAAATGCCAGTAAATTTGAACATTTCTGTAAAGTGGACCATTTCTTGCTCCTAAAGTTTACCAAAACTGACACAAGAGGAAATCATTTAAGGTCATCATGTCTGCCCTTGGCATTCTCGGAACGCCCTGGCCTCAGAATGCAGCCTCTGTAGTCCATGGTAACCTGCGGAGAGGGGGCGGGGCTGAGGGAGGTTGGAACACTGCCCTCACTGAGGGAGTGGGTGTGGCCATCTCTGCTGTGACTGAACAAAGGGCAGGGGAGCAGGGGGCCCAGGGCAGGGCCCTCAGAGCCCGGCAGGCCCAGTGGAGTGTCACAAGCATTTAGGCCCAGGTCAAAGGGCGCTTTCTTTGTCTGCACAGCTGCCCAAACTCTCACCTTTCCACTCAGGCCGCCCTGTTACTTGAAGTGTGTGTGGAACCTGTCCGCGCAGTACACCTCGCTGCACAGCTAAGCATAGGTCTGGGCATCGTAGCTTCCTGCCAGGTGACCGAGGCTCACAGGCAGATGGGTCCCTGGGACACACGCGGAGAGGCTCCTGCCCGGGCCACACGCCGCCCACTGCCCGTGCCCCAGATCGGGGGCCTCAAAGCAGCCCTGTCTGAGTCCCCTGCCTCTAGAGGGAGTATTGGACCAACACTTGTAGAAAACGGGGTCCTTGAGGGCCACTCATTGGAGGGAAACAAATAAATCTTTGCCGTCTTTCTTCTGAAACTTACGAGCGTTCACACCTAAGCCTCTTACAAGGTCAGCTGTTTAGCTAAACATGAGCTCATGATCTAAATTTACACAATAATGAAGAAAGCAGCTACAAGTGGAGACAATCAGCCAAAACAATCAATACCAGAATTAGATTCCCAAGGCCATCCATCAGATGTAGGAATAATCGGGTGCAAGGCAGAAAATATACATAAACTGGAACTGAAACAAGGCACGAGGATGTTTTCAAAGACTGGTAGGATCTCTAAAACATTTTTAAAGGACATGTCATTGATAAAGCTAAATACACAAAGGTTGTGTAATACAACAGATTAATCATTGAGAAGAGTGAAATTATGCTGTTTTGAAAACTATGGCAGGTCAGATTTTCTGCCTAATTATATAAGAAGATTTCTATAAAAAATAAACATTATTTCAAAGCCTTATTGGCTGTGAAATAAGTTAAGGGTATTTCAAATGGCTTGTCTGCAAAGAAAGGTGAGATGTAGTGGATCACAGAAAGTCGAGGGGAAAATAGGTCAATATATACATTGCTATATGGTGAACTAAGCCTTAGGCCGGCAACAGTGGAGAGGACCTGACCCTTTGAAACGTACAAGTAAGCTGGAATCTTCAAAAGTTCAAATCTTTATAAGTAAAAAGATTTATTAAAATGAATAACCAAGTGTTTTAATTGACATCAGAAGATGAAAACAATAAACCCTGAGAACATAGAAAAAAGTTAAATAAAGATAGGAGCAGAACTTAATACAACAGAAAACGTATAAAATTCAGGTGATTTAGTAAGTCCAAAGAATCTTCTTTGAAAAGATTTAAAAGACACACTTTGATTAAGGAAAACAAAAACATAAGTAAAGAATATACAGAAAGAGTCAGGACAATGTTAGAGCAGAGAATATATGAAATGCCAGTAAATTTGAACATTTCTGTCAAGTGGACCATTTCCTAGCTCCTAAAGTTTACCAAAACTGACACAAGAGGAAATCATTTAAGGTCATCATGTCTGCCCTTGGCATTCTCGGAACGCCCTGGCCTCAGAATGCAGCCTCTGTAGTCCATGGTAACCTGCGGAGAGGGGGCGGGGCTGAGGGAGGTTGGAACACTGCCCTTACTGAGGGAGTGGGTGTGGCCATCTCTGCTGTGACTGAACAAAGGGCAGGGGAGCAGGGGGCCCAGGGCAGGGCCCTCAGAGCCCGGCAGGCCCAGTGGATTGTCACAAGCATTTAGGCCCAGGCCAAAGGGCGCTTTCTTTGTCTGCACAGCTGCCCAAACTCTCACCTTTCCACTCAGGCCGCCCTCTTACTTGAAGTGTGTGTGGAACCTGTCCGCGCAGTACACCTCGCTGCACAGCTAAGCATAGGTCTGGGCATCGTAGCTTCCTGCCAGGTGACCGAGGCTCACAGGCAGATGGGTCCCTGGGAAACACGCGGAGAGGCTCCTGCCCGGGCCACAGGCCGCCAACCGCCATTGCCCCAGATCGGGGGCCTCAAAGCAGCCCTGTCTGAGTCCCCTGCCTCTAGAGGGAGTATTGGACCAACACTTGTAGAAAACGGGGTCCTTGAGGGCCACTCATTGGAGGGAAACAAATAAATCTTTGCCGTCTTTCTTCTGAAACTTACGAGCGTTCACACCTAAGCCTCTTACAAGGTCAGCTGTTTAGCTAAACATGAGCTCATGATCTAAATTTACACAATAATGAAGAAAGCAGCTACAAGGGGAGACAATCAGCCAAAACAATCAATACCAGAATTAGATTCCCAAGGCCATCCATCAGATGTAGGAATAATCGGGTGCAAGGCAGAAATTATACATAAACTGGAACTGAAACAATGCACGTGGATGTTTTCAAAGACTGGTAGGATCTCTAAAACATTTTTAAAGGACATGTCATTGATAAAGCTAAATACACAAAGGTTGTGTAATACAACAGATTAATCATTGAGAAGAGTGAAATTATGCTGTTTTGAAAACTATGGCAGGTCAGATTTTCTGCCTAATTATATAAGACGATTTCTCTAAAAAATACACATTATTTCAAAGCCTTATTGGCTGTGAAATAAGTTAAGGGTATTTCAAATGGCTTGTCTGCAAAGAAAGGTGAGATGTAGTGGATCACAGAAAGTCGAGGGGAAAATAGGTCAATATATTCATTGCTATATGGTGAACTAAGCCTTAGGCCGGCAACAGTGGAGAGAACCTGACCCTTAGAAACGTACAAGTAAGCTGGAATCTTCAAAAGTTCAAATATTTATAAGTAAAAAGATTTATTAAAATGAATAACCAAGTGTTTTAATTGACATCAGAAGATGAAAACAATAAACCCTGAGAACATAGAACAAAGATAAATAAAGATATGAGCAGAACTTAATACAACAGAAAACGTATAAAATTCAGGTGATTTAGTAAGTCCAAAGAATCTTCTTTGAAAAGATTTAAAAGACACACTTTGATTAAGGAAAACAAAAACATAATTAAAGAATATACAGAAAGAGTCAGGACAATGTTAGAGCAGAGAATATATGAAATGCCAGTAAATTTGAACATTTCTGTCAAGTGGACCATTTCCTAGCTCCTAAAGTTTACCAAAACTGACACAAGAGGAAATCATTTAAGGTCATCATGTCTGCCCTTGGCATTCTCGGAACGCCCTGGCCTCAGAATGCAGCCTCTGTAGTCCATGGTAACCTGCGGAGTGGGGGCGGGGCTGAGGGAGGTTGGAACACTGCCCTCACTGAGGGAGTGGGTGTGGCCATCTCTGCTGTGACTGAACAAAGGGCAGGGGAGCAGGGGGCCCAGGGCACTGCCCTCAGAGCCCGGCAGGCCCAGTGGAGTGTCACAAGCATTTAGGCCCAGGCCAAAGGGCGCTTTCTTTGTCTGCACAGCTGCCCAAACTCTCACCTTTCCACTCAGGCCGCCCTCTTACTTGAAGTGTGTGTGGAACCTGTCCGCGCAGTACACCTCGCTGCACAGCTAAGCATAGGTCTGGGCATCGTAGCTTCCTGCCAGGTGACCGAGGCTCACAGGCAGATGGGTCCCTGGGACACACGCGGAGAGGCTCCTGCCCGGGCCACAGGCCGCCCACTGCCCCTGCCAGAGATCGGGGGCCTCAAAGCAGCCCTGTCGGAGTCCCCTGCCTCTAGAGGGAGTATTGGACAAACACTTGTAGAAAACGGGGTCCTTGAGGGCCACTCATTGGAGGGACACAAATAAATCTTTGCCGACTTTCTGCTGAAACTTACGAGCGTTCACACCTAAACCTCTTACAAGGTCAGCTGTTTAGCTAAACATGAGCTCATGATCTAAATTTACACAATAATGAAGAAAGCAGCTACAAGGGGAGACAATCAGCCAAAACAATCAATACCAGAATTAGATTCCCAAGGCCATCCATCAGATGTAGGAATAATCGGGTGCAAGGCAGAAAATATACATAAAACTGGAAATGAAACAAGGCACGAGGATGTTTTCAAAGACTGGTAGGATCTCTAAAACATTTTTAAAGGACATGTCATTGATAAAGCTAAATACACAAAGGTTGTGTAATACAACAGATTAATCATTGAGAAGAGTGAAATTATGCTGTTTTGAAAACTATGGCAGGTCAGATTTTCTGCCTAATTATATAAGAAGATTTCTCTAAAAAATAATCATTATTTCAAAGCCTTATTGGCTGTGAAATAAGTTAAGGGTATTTCAAATGGCTTGTCTGCAAAGAAAGGTGAGATGTAGTGGATCACAGAAAGTCGAGGGGAAAATAGGTCAATATATACATTGCTATATGGTGAACTAAGCCTTAGGCCGGCAACAGTGGAGAGGACCTGACCCTTTGAAACGTACAAGTATGCTGGAATCTTCAAAAGTTCAAATCTTTATAAGTAAAAAGATTTATTAAAATGAATAACCAAGTGTTTTAATTGACATCAGAAGATGAAAACAATAAACCCTGAGAACATAGAAAAAAGTTAAATAAAGATAGGAGCAGAACTTAATACAACAGAAAACGTATAAAATTCAGGTGATTTAGTAAGTCCAAAGAATCTTCTTTGAAAAGATTTAAAAGACACACTTTGATTAAGGAAAACAAAAACATAAGTAAAGAATATACAGAAAGAGTCAGGACAATGTTAGAGCAGAGAATATATGAAATGCCAGTAAATTTGAACATTTCTGTCAAGTGGACCATTTCCTAGCTCCTAAAGTTTACCAAAACTGACACAAGAGGAAATCATTTAAGGTCATCATGTCTGCCCTTGGCATTCTCGGAACGCCCTGGCCTCAGAATGCAGCCTCTGTAGTCCATGGTAACCTGCGGAGAGGGGGCGGGGCTGAGGGAGGTTGGAACACTGCCCTCACTGAGGGAGTGGGTGTGGCCATCTCTGCTGTGACTGAACAAAGGGCAGGGGAGCAGGGGGCCCAGGGCAGGGCCCTCAGAGCCCGGCAGGCCCAGTGGAGTGTCACAAGCATTTAGGCCCAAGCCAAAGGGCGCTTTCTTTGTCTGCACAGCTGCCCAAACTCTCACCTTTCCACTCAGGCCGCCCTCTTACTTGAAGTGTGTGTGGAACCTGTCCGCGCAGTACACCTCGCTGCACAGCTAAGCATAGGTCTGGGCATTGTAGCTTCCTGCCAGGTGACCGAGGCTCACAGGCAGATGGGTCCCTGGGACACACGCGGAGAGGCTCCTGCCCGGGCCACACGCCGCCCACAGCCCCTGCCCCAGATCGGGGGCCGCAAAGCAGCCCTGTCGGAGTCCCCTGCCTCTAGAGGGAGTATTGGACCAACACTTGTAGAAAACGGGGTCCTTGAGGGCCACTCATTGGAGGGACACAAATAAATCTTTGCCGACTTTCTGCTGAAACTTACGAGCGTTCACACCTAAGCCTCTTACAAGGTCAGCTGTTTAGCTAAACATGAGCTCATGATCTAAATTTACACAATAATGAAGAAAGCAGCTATAAGGGGAGACAATCAGCCAAAACAATCAATACCAGAATTAGATTCCCAAGGCCATCCATCAGATGTAGGAATAATTTGGTGCAAGGCAGAAAATATACATAAAACTGGAACTGAAACAAGGCACGAGGATGTTTTCAAAGACTGGTAGGATCTCTAAAACATTTTTAAAGGACATGTCATTGATAAAGCTAAATAAACAAAGGTTGTGTAATACAACAGATTAATCATTGAGAAGAGTGAAATTATGCTGTTTTGAAAACTATTGCAGGTCAGATTTTCTGCCTAATTATATAAGAAGATTTCTCTAAAAAATAAACATTATTTCAAAGCCTTATTGGCTGTGAAATAAGTTAAGGGTGTTTCAAATGGCTTGTCTGCAAAGAAAGGTGAGATGTAGGGGATCACAGAAAGTCGAGGGGAAAATAGGTCAATATATACATTGCTATATGGTGAACTAAGCCTTAGGCCGGCAACAGTGGAGAGGACCTAACCCTTAGAAACATACAAGTAAGCTGGAATCTTCAAAAGTTCAAATTTTTATAAGTAAAAAGATTTATTAAAATGAATAACCAAGTGTTTTAATTGACATCAGAAGATGAAAAGAATAAACCCTGAGAACATAGAAAAAAGTTCAATAAAGATAGGAGCAGAACTTAATACAACAGAAAACGTATAAAATTCAGGTGATTTAGTAAGTCCAAAGAATCTTCTTTGAAAAGATTTAAAAGACACACTTTGATTAAGGAAAACAAAAACATAAGTAAAGAATATACAGAAAGAGTCAGGACAATGTTAGAGCAGAGAATATATGAAATGCCAGTAAATTTGAACATTTCTGTCAAGTGGACCATTTCCTAGCTCCTAAAGTTTACCAAAACTGACACAAGAGGAAATCATTTAAGGTCATCATGTCTGCCCTTGGCATTCTCGGAATGCCCTGGCCTCAGAATGCAGCCTCTGTAGTCCATGGTAACCTGCGGAGAGGGGGCGGGGCTGAGGGAGGTTGGAACACTGCCCTCACTGAGGGAGTGGGTGTGGCCATCTCTGCTGTGACTGAACAAATGGCAGGGGAGCAGGGGGCCCAGGGCAGGGCCCTCAGAGCCCGGCAGGCCCAGTGGAGTGTCACAAGCATTTAGGCCCAGGCCAAAGGGCGCTTTCTTTGTCTGCACAGCTGCCCAAACTCTCACCTTTCCACTCAGGCCGCCCTCTTACTTGAAGTGTGTGTGGAACCTGTCCAAGCAGTACACCTCGCTGCACAGCTAAGCATAGGTCTGGGCATCGTAGCTTCCTGCCAGGTGACCGAGGCTCACAGGCAGATGGGTCCCTGGGACACACGCGGAGTGGTTCCTGCCCGGGCCACAGGCCGCCAACTGCCATTGCCCCAGATCGGGGGCCGCAAAGCAGCCCTGTCGGAGTCCCCTGCTTCTAGAGGGTGTATTGGACCAACACTTGTAGAACACGGGGTCCTTGAGGGCCACTCATTGGAGGGACACAAATAAATCTTTGCCGTCTTTCTTCTGAAACTTACGAGCGTTCACACCTAAGCCTCTTACAAGGTCAGCTGTTTAGCTAAACATGAGCTCATGATCTAAATTTACACAATAATGAAGAAAGCAGCTACAAGGGGAGACAATCAGCCAAAACAATCAATACCAGAATTAGATTCCCAAGGCCATCCATCAGATGTAGGAATAATCGGGTGCAAGGCAGAAAATATACATAAACTGGAACTGAAACAAGGCACGAGGATGTTTTCAAAGACTGGTAGGATCTCTAAAACATTTTTAAAGGACATGTCATTGATAAAGCTAAATACACAAAGGTTGTGTAATACAACAGATTAATCATTGAGAAGAGTGAAATTATGCTGTTTTGAAAACTATGGCAGGTCAGATTTTCTGCCTAATTATATAAGAAGATTTCTCTAAAAAATAAACATTATTTCAAAGCCTTATTGGCTGTGAAATAAGTTAAGGGTATTTCAAATGGCTTGTCTGCAAAGAAAGGTGAGATGTAGTGGATCACAGAAAGTCGAGGGGAAAATAGGTCAATATATACATTGCTATATGGTGAACTAAGCCTCAGGCCAGCAACAACGGAGAGGACCTGACCCTTAGAAACGTACAAGTAAGCTGGAATCTTCAAAAGTTCAAATCTTTATAAGTAAAAAGATTTATTAAAATGAATAACCAAGTGTTTTAATTGACATCAGAAGATGAAAACAATAAACCCTGAGAACATAGAAAAAAGTTAAATAAAGATAGGAGCAGAACTTAATACAACAGAAAACGTATAAAATTCAGGTGATTTAGTAAGTCCAAAGAATCTTCTTTGAAAAGATTTAAAAGACACACTTTGATTAAGGAAAACAAAAACATAAGTAAAGAATATACAGAAAGAGTCAGGACAATGTTAGAGCAGAGAATATATGAAATGCCAGTAAATTTGAACATTTCTGTCAAGTGGACCATTTCCTAGCTCCTAAAGTTTACCAAAACTGACACAAGAGGAAATCATTTAAGGTCATCATGTCTGCCCTTGGCATTCTCGGAACGCCCTGGCCTCAGAATGCAGCCTCTGTAGTCCATGGTAACCTGCGGAGAGGGGGCGGGGCTGAGGGAGGTTGGAACACTGCCCTCACTGAGGGAGTGGGTGTGGCCATCTCTGCTGTGACTGAACAAAGGGCAGGGGAGCAGGGGGCCCAGGGCAGGGCCCTCAGAGCCCGGCAGGCCCAGTGGAGTGTCACAAGCATTTAGGCCCAGGCCCAAGGGCGCCTTCTTTGTCTGCACAGCTGCCCAAACTCTCACCTTTCCACTCAGGCCGCCCTCTTACTTGAAGTGTGTGTGGAACCTGTCCGCGCAGTACACCTCTCTGCACAGCTAAGCATAGGTCTGGGCATCGTAGCTTCCTGCCAGGTGACCGAGGCTCACAGGCAGATGGGTCCCTGGGACACAGGCGGAGAGGCTCCTGCCCGGGCCACAGGCCGCCCACTGCCCCTGCCCCAGATCGGGGGCCGCAAAGCAGCCCTGTCTGAGTCCCCTGCCTCTAGACGGAGTATTGGACCAACACTTGTAGAAAACGGGGACCTTGAGGGCCACTCATTGGAGGGACACAAATAAATCTTTGCCGTCTTTCTTCTGAAACTTACGAGCGTTCACACCTAAGCCTCTTACAAGGTCAGCTGTTTAGCTAAACATGAGCTCATGATCTAAATTTACACAATAATAAAGAAAGCAGCTACAAGGGGAGAGAGTCACCCAAAACAATCAATACCAGAATTAGATTCCCAAGGCCATCCATCAGATGTAGGTATAATCGGGTGCAAGGCAGAAAATATACATCAAACTGGAACTGAAACAAGGCACGAGGATGTTTTCAAAGACTGGTAGGATCTCTAAAACATTTTTAAAGGACATGTCATTGATAAAGCTAAATACAAAAAGGTTGTGTAATACAACAGATTAATCATTGAGAAGAGTGAAATTATGCTGTTTTGAAAACTATGGCAGGTCAGATTTTCTGCCTAATTATATAAGAAGATTTCTCTAAAAAATACACATTAGTTCAAAGACATATTGGCTGTGAAATAAGTTAAGTGTGTTTCAAATGGCTTGTCTGCAAAGAAAGGTGAGATGTAGGGGATCACAGAAAGTCGAGGGGAAAATAGGTCAATATATACATTGCTATATGGTGAACTAAGCCTTAGGCCGGCAACAATGGAGAGGACCTGACCCTTAGAAACGTACAAGTAAGCTGGAATCTTCAAAAGTTCAAATTTTTATAAGTAAAAAGATTTATTAAAATGAAGAACCAAGTGTTTTAATTGACATCAGAAGATGAAAAGAATAAACCCTGAGAACATAGAAAAAAGTTCAATAAAGATAGGAGCAGAACTTAATACAACAGAAAACGTATAAAATTCAGGTGATTTAGTAAGTCCAAAGAATCTTCTTTGAAAAGATTTAAAAGACACACTTTGATTAAGGAAAACAAAAACATAAGTAAAGAATATACAGAAAGAGTCAGGACAATGTTAGAGCAGAGAATATATGAAATGCCAGTAAATTTGAACATTTCTGTCAAGTGGACCATTTCCTAGCTCCTAAAGTTTACCAAAACTGACACAAGAGGAAATCATTTAAGGTCATCATGTCTGCCCTTGGCATTCTCGGAATGCCCTGGCCTCAGAATGCAGCCTCTGTAGTCCATGGTAACCTGCGGAGAGGGGGCGGGGCTGAGGGAGGTTGGAACACTGCCCTCACTGAGGGAGTGGGTGTGGCCATCTCTGCTGTGACTGAACAAAGGGCAGGGGAGCAGGGGGCCCAGGGCAGGGCCCTCAGAGCCCGGCAGGCCCAGTGGAGTGTCACAAGCATTTAGGCCCAGGCCAAAGGGCGCTTTCTTTGTCTGCACAGCTGCCCAAACTCTCACCTTTCCACTCAGGCCGCCCTCTTACTTGAAGTGTGTGTGGAACCTGTCCAAGCAGTACACCTCGCTGCACAGCTAAGCATAGGTCTGGGCATCGTAGCTTCCTGCCAGGTGACCGAGGCTCACAGGCAGATGGGTCCCTGGGACACACGCGGAGTGGTTCCTGCCCGGGCCACAGGCCGCCAACTGCCATTGCCCCAGATCGGGGGCCGCAAAGCAGCCCTGTCGGAGTCCCCTGCTTCTAGAGGGTGTATTGGACCAACACTTGTAGAACACGGGGTCCTTGAGGGCCACTCATTGGAGGGACACAAATAAATCTTTGCCGTCTTTCTTCTGAAACTTACGAGCGTTCACACCTAAGCCTCTTACAAGGTCAGCTGTTTAGCTAAACATGAGCTCATGATCTAAATTTACACAATAATGAAGAAAGCAGCTACAAGGGGAGACAATCAGCCAAAACAATCAATACCAGAATTAGATTCCCAAGGCCATCCATCAGATGTAGGAATAATCGGGTGCAAGGCAGAAAATATACATAAACTGGAACTGAAACAAGGCACGAGGATGTTTTCAAAGACTGGTAGGATCTCTAAAACATTTTTAAAGGACATGTCATTGATAAAGCTAAATACACAAAGGTTGTGTAATACAACAGATTAATCATTGAGAAGAGTGAAATTATGCTGTTTTGAAAACTATGGCAGGTCAGATTTTCTGCCTAATTATATAAGAAGATTTCTCTAAAAAATAAACATTATTTCAAAGCCTTATTGGCTGTGAAATAAGTTAAGGGTATTTCAAATGGCTTGTCTGCAAAGAAAGGTGAGATGTAGTGGATCACAGAAAGTCGAGGGGAAAATAGGTCAATATATACATTGCTATATGGTGAACTAAGCCTCAGGCCAGCAACAACGGAGAGGACCTGACCCTTAGAAACGTACAAGTAAGCTGGAATCTTCAAAAGTTCAAATCTTTATCAGTAAAAAGATTTATTAAAATGAATAACCAAGTGTTTTAATTGACATCAGAAGATGAAAACAATAAACCCTGAGAACATAGAAAAAAGTTAAATAAAGATAGGAGCAGAACTTAATACAACAGAAAACGTATAAAATTCAGGTGATTTAGTAAGTCCAAAGAATCTTCTTTGAAAAGATTTAAAAGACACACTTTGATTAAGGAAAACAAAAACATAAGTAAAGAATATACAGAAAGAGTCAGGACAATGTTAGAGCAGAGAATATATGAAATGCCAGTAAATTTGAACATTTCTGTCAAGTGGACCATTTCCTAGCTCCTAAAGTTTACCAAAACTGACACAAGAGGAAATCATTTAAGGTCATCATGTCTGCCCTTGGCATTCTCGGAACGCCCTGGCCTCAGAATGCAGCCTCTGTAGTCCATGGTAACCTGCGGAGAGGGGGCGGGGCTGAGGGAGGTTGGAACACTGCCCTCACTGAGGGAGTGGGTGTGGCCATCTCTGCTGTGACTGAACAAAGGGCAGGGGAGCAGGGGGCCCAGGGCAGGGCCCTCAGAGCCCGGCAGGCCCAGTGGAGTGTCACAAGCATTTAGGCCCAGGCCCAAGGGCGCCTTCTTTGTCTGCACAGCTGCCCAAACTCTCACCTTTCCACTCAGGCCGCCCTCTTACTTGAAGTGTGTGTGGAACCTGTCCGCGCAGTACACCTCTCTGCACAGCTAAGCATAGGTCTGGGCATCGTAGCTTCCTGCCAGGTGACCGAGGCTCACAGGCAGATGGGTCCCTGGGACACAGGCGGAGAGGCTCCTGCCCGGGCCACAGGCCGCCCACTGCCCCTGCCCCAGATCGGGGGCCGCAAAGCAGCCCTGTCTGAGTCCCCTGCCTCTAGACGGAGTATTGGACCAACACTTGTAGAAAACGGGGACCTTGAGGGCCACTCATTGGAGGGACACAAATAAATCTTTGCCGCCTTTCTTCTGAAACTTACGAGCGTTCACACCTAAGCCTCTTACAAGGTCAGCTGTTTAGCTAAACATGAGCTCATGATCTAAATTTACACAATAATAAAGAAAGCAGCTACAAGGGGAGAGAGTCACCCAAAACAATCAATACCAGAATTAGATTCCCAAGGCCATCCATCAGATGTAGGTATAATCGGGTGCAAGGCAGAAAATATACATCAAACTGGAACTGAAACAAGGCACGAGGATGTTTTCAAAGACTGGTAGGATCTCTAAAACATTTTTAAAGGACATGTCATTGATAAAGCTAAATACAAAAAGGTTGTGTAATACAACAGATTAATCATTGAGAAGAGTGAAATTATGCTGTTTTGAAAACTATGGCAGGTCAGATTTTCTGCCTAATTATATAAGAAGATTTCTCTAAAAAATACACATTAGTTCAAAGACATATTGGCTGTGAAATAAGTTAAGTGTGTTTCAAATGGCTTGTCTGCAAAGAAAGGTGAGATGTAGGGGATCACAGAAAGTCGAGGGGAAAATAGGTCAATATATACATTGCTATATGGTGAACTAAGCCTTAGGCCGGCAACAATGGAGAGGACCTGACCCTTAGAAACGTACAAGTAAGCTGGAATCTTCAAAAGTTCAAATCTTTATAAGTAAAAAGATTTATTAAAATGAAGAACCAAGTGTTTTAATTGACATCAGAAGATGAAAACAATAAACCCTGAGAACATAGAAAAAAGTTAAATAAAGATAGGAGCAGAACTTAATACAACAGAAAACGTATAAAATTCAGGTGATTTAGTAAGTCCAAAGAATCTTCTTTGAAAAGATTTAAAAGACACACTTTGATTAAGGAAAACAAAAACATAAGTAAAGAATATACAGAAAGAGTCAGGACAAAGTTAGAGCAGAGAATATATGAAATGCCAGTAAATTTGAACATTTTTGGATAGTGGACCATTTCCTAGCTCCTAAAGTTTACCAAAACTGACACAAGAGGAAATCATTTAAGGTCATCATGTCTGCCCTTGGCATTCTCGGAACGCCCTGGCCTCAGAATGCAGCCTCTGTAGTCCATGGTAAACTGCGGAGAGGGGGCGGGGCTGAGGGAGGTTGGAACACTGCCCTCAATGAGGGAGTGGGTGTGGCCATCTCTGCTGTGACTGAACAAAGGGCAGGGGAGCAGGGGGCCCAGGGCAGGGCCCTCAGAGCCCGGCAGGCCCAGTGGAGTGTCACAAGCATTTAGGCCCAGGCCAAAGGGCGCTTTCTTTGTCTGCACAGCTGCCCAAACTCTCACCTTTCCACTCAGGCCGCCCTCTTACTTGAAGTGTGTGTGGAACCTGTCCGCGCAGTACACCTCGCTGCACAGCTAAGCATAGGTCTGGGCATCGTAGCTTCCTGCCAGGTGACCGAGGCTCACAGGCAGATGGGTCCCTGGGACACACGCGGAGAGGCTCCTGCCCGGGCCACAGGCCGCCCACTGCCCCTGCCCCAGATCGGGGGCCGCAAAGCAGCCCTGTCTGAGTCCCCTGCCTCTAGAGGGAGTATTGGACCAACACTTGTAGAAAACGGGGTCCTTGAGGGCCACTCATTGGATGGAAACAAATAAATCTTTGCCCTCTTTCTTCTGAAACTTACGAGCGTTCACACCTAAGCCTCTTACAAGGTCAGCTGTTTAGCTAAACATGAGCTCATGATCTAAATTTACACAATAATGAAGAAAGCAGCTACAAGGGGAGACAATCAGCCAAAACAATCAATACCAGAATTAGATTCCCAAGGCCATCCATCAGATGTAGGAATAATCGGGTGCAAGGCAGAAATTATACATAAACTGGAACTGAAACAAGGCACGAGGATGTTTTCAAAGACTGGTAGGATCTCTAAAACATTTTTAAAGGACATGACATTGATAAAGCTAAATACACAAAGGTTGTGTAATACACCAGATTAATCATTGAGAAGAGTGAAATTATGCTGTTTTGAAAACTATGGCAGGTCAGATTTTCTGCCTAATTATATAAGAAGATTTCTCTAAAAAATACACATTATTTCAAAGCCTTATTGGCTGTGAAATAAGTTAAGGGTATTTCAAATGGCTTGTCTGCAAAGAAAGGTGAGATGTAGGGGATCACAGAAAGTCGAGGGGAAAATAGGTCAATATATACATTGCTATATGGTGAACTAAGCCTTAGGCCGGCAACAATGGAGAGGACCTGACCCTTAGAAACGTACAAGTAAGCTGGAATCTTCAAAAGTTCAAATCTTTATAAGTAAAAAGATTTATTAAAATGAAGAACCAAGTGTTTTAATTGACATCAGAAGATGAAAACAATAAACCCTGAGAACATAGAAAAAAGTTAAATAAAGATAGGAGCAGAACTTAATACAACAGAAAACGTATAAATTTCAGGTGATTTAGTAAGTCCAAAGAATCTTCTTTGAAAAGATTTAAAAGACACACTTTGATTAAGGAAAACAAAAACATAAGTAAAGAATATACAGAAAGAGTCAGGACAATGTTAGAGCAGAGAATATATGAAATGCCAGTAAATTTGAACATTTCTGTCAAGTGGACCATTTCCTAGCTCCTAAAGTTTACCAAAACTGACACAAGAGGAAATCATTTAAGGTCATCATGACTTCCCTTGGCATTCTCGGAACGCCCTGGCCTCAGAATGCAGCCTCTGTAGTCCATGGTAACCTGCGGAGAGGGGGCGGGGCTGAGGGAGGTTGGAACACTGCCCTCACTGAGGGAGTGGGTGTGGCCATCTCTGCTGTGACTGAACAAAGGTCAGGGGAGCAGGGGGCCCAGGGCAGGGCCCTCAGAGCCCGGCAGGCCCAGTGGAGTGTCACAAGCATTTAGGCCCAGGCCAAAGGGCGCTTTCTTTGTCTGCACAGCTGCCCAAACTCTCACCTTTCCACTCAGGCCGCCCTCTTACTTGAAGTGTGTGTGGAACCAGTCCGCACAGTACACCTCGCTGCACAGCTAAGCATAGGTCTGGGCATCATAGCTTCCTGCCAGGTGACCGAGGCTCACAGGCAGATGGGTCCCTGGGACACACGCGGAGAGGCTCCTGCCCGGGCCACAGGCCGCCCACTGCCCCTGCCCCAGATCGGGGGCGGCAAAGCAGCCCTGTCTGAGTCCCCTGCCCCTAGACGAAGTATTGGACCAACACTTGTAGAAAACGGGGTCCTTGAGGGCCACTCATTGGAGGGACACAAATAAATCTTTGCCGTCTTTCTTCTGAAACTTACGAGCGTTCACACCTAAGCCTCTTACAAGGTCAGCTGTTTAGCTAAACATGAGCTCATGATCTAAATTTACACAATAATAAAGAAAGCAGCTACAAGGGGAGACAATCAGCCAAAACAATCAATACCAGAATTAGATTCCCAAGGCCATCCATCAGATGTAGGTATAATCGGGTGCAAGGCAGAAAATATACATAAAACTGGAACTGAAACAAGGCACGAGGATGTTTTCAAAGACTGGTAGGATCTCTAACACATTTTTAAAGGACATGTCATTGATAAAGCTAAATACACAAAGGTTGTGTAATACAACAGATTAATCATTGAGAAGAGTGAAATTATGCTGTTTTGAAAACTATGGCAGGTCAGATTTTCTGCCTAATTATATAAGAAGATTTCTCTAAAAAATACACATTATTTCAAAGACATATTGGCTGTGAAATAAGTTAAGTGTGTTTCAAATGGCTTGTCTGCAAAGAAAGGTGAGATGTAGGGGATCACAGAAAGTCGAGGGGAAAATAGGTCAATATATACATTGCTATATGGTGAACTAAGCCTTAGGCCGGCAACAGTGGAGAGGACCTGACCCTTAGAAACGTACAAGTAAGCTGGAATCTTCAAAAGTTCAAATGTTTATAAGTAAAAAGATTTATTAAAATGAAGAACCAAGTGTTTTAATTGACATCAGAAGATGAAAACAATAAACCCTGAGAACATAGAAAAAAGTTAAATAAAGATATGAGCAGAACTTAATACAACAGAAAACGTATAAAATTCAGGTGATTTAGTAAGTCCAAAGAATCTTCTTTGAAAAGATTTAAAAGACACACTTTGATTAAGGAAAACAAAAACATAAGTAAAGAATATACAGAAAGAGTCAGGACAATGTTAGAGCAGAGAATATATGAAATGCCAGTAAATTTGAACATTTCTGAAAAGTGGACCATTTCCTAGCTCCTAAAGTTTACCAAAACTGACACAAGAGGAAATCATTTAAGGTCATCATGTCTGCCCTTGGCATTCTCGGAACGCCCTGGCCTCAGAATGCAGCCTCTGTAGTCCATGGTAACCTGCGGAGAGGGGGCGGGGCTGAGGGAGGTTGGAACACTGCCCTCACTGAGGGAGTGGGTGTGGCCATCTCTGCTGTGACTGAACAAAGGGCAGGGGAGCAGGGGGCCCAGGGCAGGGCCCTCAGAGCCCGGCAGGCCCAGTGGAGTGTCACAAGCATTTAGGCCC
Organism: Mesoplodon mirus; assembly: GCF_964341445.2. NCBI lineage: Eukaryota > Metazoa > Chordata > Mammalia > Artiodactyla > Ziphiidae > Mesoplodon > Mesoplodon mirus. The sequence continues at coordinate 141,058,290 of NC_138976.1, read as the reverse complement.
AGGCCCAAGGGCGCCTTCTTTGTCTGCACAGCTGCCCAAACTCTCACCTTTCCACTCAGGCCGCCCTCTTACTTGAAGTGTGTGTGGAACCTGTCCGCGCAGTACACCTCGCTGCACAGCGAAGCATAGGTCTGGGCATCGTAGCTTCCTGCCAGGTGACCGAGGCTCACAGGCAGATGGGTCCCTGGGACACACACGGAGAGGCTCCTGCCCGGGCCACAGGTCGCCCACTGCCCCTGCCCCAGATCGGGGGCTGCAAAGCAGCCCTGTCTGAGTCCCCTGCCTCTAGACGGAGTATTGGACCAACACTTGTATAAAACGGGGACCTTGAGGGCCACTCATTGGAGGGACACAAATAAATCTTTGCTGTCTTTCTTCTGAAACTTACGAGCGTTCACACCTAAGCCTCTTACAAGGTCAGCTGTTTAGCTAAACATGAGCTCATGATCTAAATTTACACAATAATAAAGAAAGCAGCTACAAGGGGAGACAATCAGCCAAAACAATCAATACCAGAATTAGATTCCCAAGGCCATCCATCAGATGTACGAATAATCGGGTGCAAGGCAGAAAATATACATAAAACTGGAACTGAAACAAGGCACGAGGATGTTTTCAAAGACTGGTAGGATCTCTAAAACATTTTTAAAGGACATGTCATTGATAAAGCTAAATACACAAAGGTTGTGTAATACAACAGATTAATCATGGAGAAGAGTGAAAGTATGCTGTTTTGAAAACTATGGCAGGTCAGATTTTCTGCCTAATTATATAAGAAGATTTCTCTAAAAAATACACATTATTTCAAAGACATATTGGCTGTGAAATAAGTTAAGTGTGTTTCAAATGGCTTGTCTGCAAAGAAAGGTGAGATGTAGGGGATCACAGCGAGTCGAGGGGAAAATAGGTCAATATATACATTGCTATATGGTGAACTAAGCCTTAGGCCGGCAACAATGGAGAGGACCTGACCCTTAGAAACGTACAAGTAAGCTGGAATCTTCAAAAGTTCAAATCTTTATAAGTAAAAAGATTTATTAAAATGAAGAACCAAGTGTTTTAATTGACATCAGAAGATGAAAACAATAAACCCTGAGAACATAGAAAAAAGTTAAATAAAGATAGGAGCAGAACTTAATACAACAGAAAACGTATAAAATTCAGGTGATTTAGTAAGTCCAAAGAATCTTCTTTGAAAAGATTTAAAAGACACACTTTGATTAAGGAAAACAAAAACATAAGTAAAGAATATACAGAAAGAGTCAGGACAATGTTAGAGCAGAGAATATATGAAATGCCAGTAAATTTGAACATTTCTGGAAAGTGGACCATTTCCTAGCTCCTAAAGTTTACCAAAACTGACACAAGAGGAAATCATTTAAGGTCATCATGTCTGCCCTTGGCATTCTCGGAACGCCCTGGCCTCAGAATGCAGCCTCTGTAGTCCATGGTAACCTGCGGAGAGGGGGCGGGGCTGAGGGAGGTTGGAACACTGCCCTCACTGAGGGAGTGGGTGTGGCCATCTCTGCTGTGACTGAACAAAGGGCAGGGGAGCAGGGGGCCCAGGGCAGGGCCCTCAGAGCCCGGCAGGCCCAGTGGAGTGTCACAAGCATTTAGGCCCAGGCCCAAGGGCGCCTTCTTTGTCTGCACAGCTGCCCAAACTCTCACCTTTCCACTCAGGCCGCCCTCTTACTTGAAGTGTGTGTGGAACCTGTCCGCGCAGTACACCTCTCTGCACAGCTAAGCATAGGTCTGGGCATCGTAGCTTCCTGCCAGGTGACCGAGGCTCACAGGCAGATGGGTCCCTAGGACACACGCGGAGAGGCTCCTGCCCGGGCCACAGGCCGCCCACTGCCCCTGCCCCAGATCGGGGGCCGCAAAGCAGCCCTGTCTGAGTCCCCTGCCTCTAGACGGAGTATTGGACCAACACTTGTAGAAAACGGGGACCTTGAGGGCCACTCATTGGAGGGACACAAATAAATCTTTGCCGTCTTTCTTCTGAAACTTACGAGCGTTCACACCTAAGCCTCTTACAAGGTCAGCTGTTTAGCTAAACATGAGCTCATGATCTAAATTTACACAATAATAAAGAAAGCAGCTACAAGGGGAGACAATCACCCAAAACAATCAATACCAGAATTAGATTCCCAAGGCCATCCATCAGATGTAGGTATAATCGGGTGCAAGGCAGAAAATATACATAAAACTGGAACTGAAACAAGGCACGAGGATGTTTTCAAAGACTGGTAGGATCTCTAAAACATTTTTAAAGGACATGTCATTGATAAAGCTAAATACACAAAGGTTGTGTAATACAACAGATTAATCATTGAGAAGAGTGAAATTATGCTGTTTTGAAAACTATGGCAGGTCAGATTTTCTGCCTAATTATATAAGAAGATTTCTCTAAAAAATACACATTAGTTCAAAGACATATTGGCTGTGAAATAAGTTAAGTGTGTTTCAAATGGCTTGTCTGCAAAGAAAGGTGAGATGTAGGGGATCACAGAAAGTCGAGGGGAAAATAGGTCAATATATACATTGCTATATGGTGAACTAAGCCTTAGGCCGGCAACAATGGAGAGGACCTGACCCTTAGAAACGTACAAGTAAGCTGGAATCTTCAAAAGTTCAAATCTTTATAAGTAAAAAGATTTATTAAAATGAAGAACCAAGTGTTTTAATTGACATCAGAAGATGAAAACAATAAACCCTGAGAACATAGAAAAAAGTTAAATAAAGATATGAGCAGAACTTAATACAACAGAAAACGTATAAAATTCAGGTGATTTAGTAAGTCCAAAGAATCTTCTTTGAAAAGATTTAAAAGACACACTTTGATTAAGGAAAACAAAAACATAAGTAAAGAATATACAGAAAGAGTCAGGACAATGTTAGAGCAGAGAATATATGAAATGCCAGTAAATTTGAACATTTCTGTCAAGTGGACCATTTCCTAGCTCCTAAAGTTTACCAAAACTGACACAAGAGGAAATCATTTAAGGTCATCATGTCTGCCCTTGGCATTCTCGGAACGCCCTGGCCTCAGAATGCAGCCTCTGTAGTCCATGGTAACCTGCGGAGTGGGGGCGGGGCTGAGGGAGGTTGGAACACTGCCCTCACTGAGGGAGTGGGTGTGGCCATCTCTGCTGTGACTGAACAAAGGGCAGGGGAGCAGGGGGCCCAGGGCAGGGCCCTCAGAGCCCGGCAGGCCCAGTGGAGTGTCACAAGCATTTAGGCCCAGGCCAAAGGGCGCTTTCTTTGTCTGCACAGCTGCCCAAACTCTCACCTTTCCACTCAGGCCGCCCTCTTACTTGAAGTGTGTGTGGAACCTGTCCGCGCAGTACACCTCGCTGCACAGCTAAGCATAGGTCTGGGCATCGTAGCTTCCTGCCAGGTGACCGAGGCTCACAGGCAGATGGGTCCCTGGGACACACGCGGAGAGGCTCCTGCCCGGGCCACAGGCCGCCCACTGCCCCTGCCAGAGATCGGGGGCCTCAAAGCAGCCCTGTCGGAGTCCCCTGCCTCTAGAGGGAGTATTGGACAAACACTTGTAGAAAACGGGGTCCTTGAGGGCCACTCATTGGAGGGACACAAATAAATCTTTGCCGACTTTCTGCTGAAACTTACGAGCGTTCACACCTAAACCTCTTACAAGGTCAGCTGTTTAGCTAAACATGAGCTCATGATCTAAATTTACACAAAAATGAAGAAAGCAGCTACAAGGGGAGACAATCAGCCAAAACAATCAATACCAGAATTAGATTCCCAAGGCCATCCATCAGATGTAGGAATAATCGGGTGCAAGGCAGAAAATATACATAAAACTGGAAATGAAACAAGGCACGAGGATGTTTTCAAAGACTGGTAGGATCTCTAAAACATTTTTAAAGGACATGTCATTGATAAAGCTAAATACACAAAGGTTGTGTAATACAACAGATTAATCATTGAGAAGAGTGAAATTATGCTGTTTTGAAAACTATGGCAGGTCAGATTTTCTGCCTAATTATATAAGAAGATTTCTCTAAAAAATAAACATTATTTCAAAGCCTTATTGGCTGTGAAATAAGTTAAGGGTATTTCAAATGGCTTGTCTGCAAAGAAAGGTGAGATGTAGTGGATCACAGAAAGTCGAGGGGAAAATAGGTCAATATATACATTGCTATATGGTGAACTAAGCCTTAGGCCGGCAACAGTGGAGAGGACCTGACCCTTTGAAACGTACAAGTATGCTGGAATCTTCAAAAGTTCAAATCTTTATAAGTAAAAAGATTTATTAAAATGAATAACCAAGTGTTTTAATTGACATCAGAAGATGAAAACAATAAACCCTGAGAACATAGAAAAAAGTTAAATAAAGATAGGAGCAGAACTTAATACAACAGAAAACGTATAAAATTCAGCTGATTTAGTAAGTCCAAAGAATCTTCTTTGAAAAGATTTAAAAGACACACTTTGATTAAGGAAAACAAAAACATAAGTAAAGAATATACAGAAAGAGTCAGGACAATGTTAGAGCAGAGAATATATGAAATGCCAGTAAATTTGAACATTTCTGTCAAGTGGACCATTTCCTAGCTCCTAAAGTTTACCAAAACTGACACAAGAGGAAATCATTTAAGGTCATCATGTCTGCCCTTGGCATTCTCGGAACGCCCTGGCCTCAGAATGCAGCCTCTGTAGTCCATGGTAACCTGCGGAGTGGGGGCGGGGCTGAGGGAGGTTGGAACACTGCCCTCACTGAGGGAGTGGGTGTGGCCATCTCTGCTGTGACAGAACAAAGGGCAGGGGAGCAGGGGGCCCAGGGCAGGGCCCTCAGAGCCCGGCAGGCCCAGTGGAGTGTCACAAGCATTTAGGCCCAAGCCAAAGGGCGCTTTCTTTGTCTGCACAGCTGCCCAAACTCTCACCTTTCCACTCAGGCCGCCCTCTTACTTGAAGTGTGTGTGGAACCTGTCCGCGCAGTACACCTCGCTGCACAGCTAAGCATAGGTCTGGGCATCGTAGCTTCCTGCCAGGTGACCGAGGCTCACAGGCAGATGGGTCCCTGGGACACACGCGGAGAGGCTCCTGCCCAGGCCACACGCCGCCCACAGCCCCTGCCCCAGATCGGGGGCCGCAAAGCAGCCCTGTCTGAGTCCCCTGCCTCTAGAGGGAGTATTGGACCAACACTTGTAGAAAACGGGGTCCTTGAGGGCCACTCATTGGAGGGACACAAATAAATCTTTGCCGACTTTCTGCTGAAACTTACGAGCGTTCACACCTAAGCCTCTTACAAGGTCAGCTGTTTAGCTAAACATGAGCTCATGATCTAAATTTACACAATAATGAAGAAAGCAGCTATAAGGGGAGACAATCAGCCAAAACAATCAATACCAGAATTAGATTCCCAAGGCCATCCATCAGATGTAGGAATAATTGGGTGCAAGGCAGAAAATATACATAAAACTGGAACTGAAACAAGGCACGAGGATGTTTTCAAAGACTGGTAGGATCTCTAAAACATTTTTAAAGGACATGTCATTGATAAAGCTAAATACACAAAGGTTGTGTAATACAACAGATTAATCATTGAGAAGAGTGAAATTATGCTGTTTTGAAAACTATTGCAGGTCAGATTTTCTGCCTAATTATATAAGAAGATTTCTCTAAAAAATAAACATTATTTCAAAGCCTTATTGGCTGTGAAATAAGTTAAGGGTGTTTCAAATGGCTTGTCTGCAAAGAAAGGTGAGATGTAGGGGATCACGGAAAGTCGAGGGGAAAATAGGTCAATATATACATTGCTATATGGTGAACTAAGCCTTAGGCCGGCAACAGTGGAGAGGACCTAACCCTTAGAAACATACAAGTAACCTGGAATCTTCAAAAGTTCAAATTTTTATAAGTAAAAAGATTTATTAAAATGAATAACCAAGTGTTTTAATTGACATCAGAAGATGAAAAGAATAAACCCTGAGAACATAGAAAAAAGTTCAATAAAGATAGGAGCAGAACTTAATACAACAGAAAACGTATAAAATTCAGGTGATTTAGTAAGTCCAAAGAATCTTCTTTGAAAAGATTTAAAAGACACACTTTGATTAAGGAAAACAAAAACATAAGTAAAGAATATACAGAAAGAGTCAGGACAATGTTAGAGCAGAGAATATATGAAATGCCAGTAAATTTGAACATTTCTGTCAAGTGGACCATTTCCTAGCTCCTAAAGTTTACCAAAACTGACACAAGAGGAAATCATTTAAGGTCATCATGTCTGCCCTTGGCATTCTCGGAATGCCCTGGCCTCAGAATGCAGCCTCTGTAGTCCATGGTAACCTGCGGAGAGGGGGCGGGGCTGAGGGAGGTTGGAACACTGCCCTCACTGAGGGAGTGGGTGTGGCCATCTCTGCTGTGACTGAACAAAGGGCAGGGGAGCAGGGGGCCCAGGGCAGGGCCCTCAGAGCCCGGCAGGCCCAGTGGAGTGTCACAAGCATTTAGGCCCAGGCCAAAGGGCGCTTTCTTTGTCTGCACAGCTGCCCAAACTCTCACCTTTCCACTCAGGCCGCCCTCTTACTTGAAGTGTGTGTGGAACCTGTCCGCGCAGTACACCTCGCTGCACAGCTAAGCATAGGTCTGGGCATCGTAGCTTCCTGCCAGGTGACCGAGGCTCACAGGCAGATGGGTCCCTGGGACACACGCGGAGTGGCTCCTGCCCGGGCCACAGGCCGCCAACTGCCATTGCCCCAGATCGGGGGCCTCAAAGCAGCCCTGTCGGAGTCCCCTGCCTCTAGAGGGAGTATTGGACCAACACTTGTAGAAAACTGGGTCCTTGAGGACCACTCATTGGAGGGAAACAAATAAATCTTTGCCGTCTTTCTTCTGAAACTTACGAGCGTTCACACCTAAGCCTCTTACAAGGTCAGCTGTTTAGCTAAACATGAGCTCATGATCTAAATTTACACAATAATGAAGAAAGCAGCTACAAGGGGAGACAATCAGCCAAAACAATCAATACCAGAATTATATTCCCAAGGCCATCCATCAGATGTAGGAATAATCGGGTGCAAGGCAGAAAATATACATAAACTGGAACTGAAACAAGGCACGAGGATGTTTTCAAAGACTGGTAGGATCTCTAAAACATTTTTAAAGGACATGTCATTGATAAAGCTAAATACACAAAGGTTGTGTAATACAACAGATTAATCATTGAGAAGAGTGAAATTATGCTGTTTTGAAAACTATGGCAGGTCAGATTTTCTGCCTAATTATATAAGAAGATTTCTCTAAAAAATACACATTATTTCAAAGCCTTATTGGCTGTGAAATAAGTTAAGGGTATTTCAAATGGCTTGTCTGCAAAGAAAGGTGAGATGTAGTGGATCACAGAAAGTCGAGGGGAAAATAGGTCAATATATTCATTGCTATATGGTGAACTAAGCCTTAGGCCGGCAACAGTGGAGAGAACCTGACCCTTAGAAACGTACAAGTAAGCTGGAATCTTCAAAAGTTCAAATCTTTATAAGTAAAAAGATTTATTAAAATGAATAACCAAGTGTTTTAATTGACATCAGAAGATGAAAACAATAAACCCTGAGAACATAGAACAAAGATAAATAAAGATATGAGCAGAACTTAATACAACAGAAAACGTATAAAATTCAGGTGATTTAGTAAGTCCAAAGAATCTTCTTTGAAAAGATTTAAAAGACACACTTTGATTAAGGAAAACAAAAACATAAGTAAAGAATATACAGAAAGAGTCAGGACAATGTTAGAGCAGAGAATATATGAAATGCCAGTAAATTTGAACATTTCTGGAAAGTGGACCATTTCCTAGCTCCTAAAGTTTACCAAAACTGACACAAGAGGAAATCATTTAAGGTCATCATGTCTGCCCTTGGCATTCTCAGAACGCCCTGGCCTCAGAATGCAGCCTCTGTAGTCCATGGTAACCTGCAGAGAGGGGGCGGGGCTGAGGGAGGTTGGAACACTGCCCTCACTGAGGGAGTGGGTGTGGCAATCTCTGCTGTGACTGAACAAAGGGCAGGGGAGCAGGGGGCCCAGGGCAGGGCCCTCAGAGCCCGGCAGGCCCAGTGGAGTGTCACAAGCATTTAGGCCCAGGCCAAAGGGCGCTTTCTTTGTCTGCACAGCTGCCCAAACTCTCACCTTTCCACTCAGGCCGCCCTCTTACTTGAAGTGTGTGTGGAACCTGTCCGCGCAGTACACCTCGCTGCACAGCTAAGCATAGGTCTGGGCATCGTAGCTTCCTGCCAGGTGACCGAGGCTCACAGGCATTGGGTCCCTGGGACACACGCGGAGAGGCTCCTGCCAGGGCCACACGACGCCCACAGCCCCTGCCCCAGATCGGGGGCCGCAAAGCAGCCCTGTCGGAGTCCCCTGCCTCTAGAGGGAGTATTGGACCAACACTTGTAGAAAACGGGGTCCTTGAGGGCCACTCATTGGAGGGACACAAATAAATCTTTGCCGACTTTCTGCTGAAACTGACGAGCGTTCACACCTAAGCCTCTTACAAGGTCAGCTGTTTAGCTAAACATGAGCTCATGATCTAAATTTACACAATAATGAAGAAAGCAGCTATAAGGGGAGACAATCAGCCAAAACAATCAATACCAGAATTAGATTCCCAAGGCCATCCATCAGATGTAGGAATAATTGGGTGCAAGGCAGAAAATATACATAAAACTGGAACTGAAACAAGGCACGAGGATGTTTTCAAAGACTGGTAGGATCTCTAAAACATTTTTAAAGGACATGTCATTGATAAAGCTAAATACACAAAGGTTGTGTAATACAACAGATTAATCATTGAGAAGAGTGAAATTATGCTGTTTTGAAAACTATTGCAGGTCAGATTTTCTGCCTAATTATATAAGAAGATTTCTCTAAAAAATAAACATTATTTCAAAGCCTTATTGGCTGTGAAATAAGTTAAGGGTGTTTCAAATGGCTTGTCTGCAAAGAAAGGTGAGATGTAGGGGATCACAGAAAGTCGAGGGGAAAATAGGTCAATATATACATTGCTATATGGTGAACTAAGCCTTAGGCCGGCAACATTGGAGAGGACCTAACCCTTAGAAACATACAAGTAAGCTGGAATCTTCAAAAGTTCAAATTTTTATAAGTAAAAAGATTTATTAAAATGAATAACCAAGTGTTTTAATTGACATCAGAAGATGAAAAGAATAAACCCTGAGAACATAGAAAAAAGTTCAATAAAGATAGGAGCAGAACTTAATACAACAGAAAACGTATAAAATTCAGGTGATTTAGTAAGTCCAAAGAATCTTCTTTGAAAAGATTTAAAAGACACACTTTGATTAAGGAAAACAAAAACATAAGTAAAGAATATACAGAAAGAGTCAGGACAATGTTAGAGCAGAGAATATATGAAATGCCAGTAAATTTGAACATTTCTGTCAAGTGGACCATTTCCTAGCTCCTAAAGTTTACCAAAACTGACACAAGAGGAAATCATTTAAGGTCATCATGTCTGCCCTTGGCATTCTCGGAATGCCCTGGCCTCAGAATGCAGCCTCTGTAGTCCATGGTAACCTGCGGAGAGGGGGCGGGGCTGAGGGAGGTTGGAACACTGCCCTCACTGAGGGAGTGGGTGTGGCCATCTCTGCTGTGACTGAACAAAGGGCAGGGGAGCAGGGGGCCCAGGGCAGGGCCCTCAGAGCCCGGCAGGCCCAGTGGAGTGTCACAAGCATTTAGGCCCAGGCCAAAGGGCGCTTTCTTTGTCTGCACAGCTGCCCAAACTCTCACCTTTCCACTCAGGCCGCCCTCTTACTTGAAGTGTGTGTGGAACCTGTCCGCGCAGTACACCTCGCTGCACAGCTAAGCATAGGTCTGGGCATCGTAGCTTCCTGCCAGGTGACCGAGGCTCACAGGCAGATGGGTCCCTGGGACACACGCGGAGTGGCTCCTGCCCGGGCCACAGGCCGCCAACTGCCATTGCCCCAGATCGGGGGCCTCAAAGCAGCCCTGTCGGAGTCCCCTGCCTCTAGAGGGAGTATTGGACCAACACTTGTAGAAAACTGGGTCCTTGAGGGCCACTCATTGGAGGGAAACAAATCTTTGCCGTCTTTCTTCTGCAACTTACGAGCGTTCACACCTAAGCCTCTTACAAGGTCAGCTGTTTAGCTAAACATGAGCTCATGATCTAAATTTACACAATAATGAAGAAAGCAGCTACAAGGGGAGACAATCAGCCAAAACAATCAATACCAGAATTAGATTCCCAAGGCCATCCATCAGATGTAGGAATAATCGGGTGCAAGGCAGAAAATATACATAAACTGGAACTGAAACAAGGCACGAGGATGTTTTCAAAGACTGGTAGGATCTCTAAAACATTTTTAAAGGACATGTCATTGATAAAGCTAAATACACAAAGGTTGTGTAATACAACAGATTAATCATTGAGAAGAGTGAAATTATGCTGTTTTGAAAACTATGGCAGGTCAGATTTTCTGCCTAATTATATAAGAAGATTTCTCTAAAAAATACACATTATTTCAAAGCCTTATTGGCTGTGAAATAAGTTAAGGGTATTTCAAATGGCTTGTCTGCAAAGAAAGGTGAGATGTAGTGGATCACAGAAAGTCGAGGGGAAAATAGGTCAATATATTCATTGCTATATGGTGAACTAAGCCTTAGGCCGGCAACAGTGGAGAGAACCTGACCCTTAGAAACGTACAAGTAAGCTGGAATCTTCAAAAGTTCAAATCTTTATAAGTACAAAGATTTATTAAAATGAATAACCAAGTGTTTTAATTGACATCAGAAGATGAAAACAATAAACCCTGAGAACATAGAACAAAGATAAATAAAGATATGAGCAGAATTTAATACAACAGAAAACGTATAAAATTCAGGTGATTTAGTAAGTCCAAAGAATCTTCTTTGAAAAGATTTAAAAGACACACTTTGATTAAGGAAAACAAAAACATAAGTAAAGAATATACAGAAAGAGTCAGGACAATGTTAGAGCAGAGAATATATGAAATGCCAGTAAATTTGAACATTTCTGGAAAGTGGACCATTTCCTAGCTCCTAAAGTTTACCAAAACTGACACAAGAGGAAATCATTTAAGGTCATCATGTCTGCCCTTGGCATTCTAGGAACGCCCTGGCCTCAGAATGCAGCCTCTGTAGTCCATGGTAACCTGGGGAGAGGGGGCGGGGCTGAGGGAGGTTGGAACACTGCCCTCACTGAGGGAGTGGGTGTGGCAATCTCTGCTGTGACTGAACAAAGGGCAGGGGAGCAGGGGGCCCAGGGCAGGGCCCTCAGAGCCCGGCAGGCCCAGTGGAGTGTCACAAGCATTTAGGCCCAGGCCAAAGGGCGCTTTCTTTGTCTGCACAGCTGCCCAAACTCTCACCTTTCCACTCAGGCCGCCCTCTTACTTGAAGTGTGTGTGGAACCGGTCCGCGCAGTACACCTCGCTGCACAGCTAAGCATAGGTCTGGGCATCGTAGCTTCCTGCCAGGTGACCGAGGCTCACAGGCAGATGGGTCCCTGGGACACACGCGGAGAGGCTCCTGCCCGGGCCACACGCCGCCCACTGCCCCTGCCCCAGTTCGGGGGCCGCAAAGCAGCCCTGTCGGAGTCCCCTGCTTCTAGAGGGTGTATTGGACCAACACTTGTAGAACACGGGGTCCTTGAGGGCCACTCATTGGAGGGACACAAATAAATCTTTGCCGTCTTTCTTCTGAAACTTACGAGCGTTCACACCTAAGCCTCTTACAAGGTCAGCTGTTTAGCTAAACATGAGCTCATGATCTAAATTTACACAATAATGAAGAAAGCAGCTACAAGGGGAGACAATCAGCCAAAACAATCAATACCAGAATTAGATTCCCAAGGCCATCCATCAGATGTAGGAATAATCGGGTGCAAGGCAGAAAATATACATAAACTGGAACTGAAACAAGGCACGAGGATGTTTTCAAAGACTGGTAGGATCTCTAAAACATTTTTAAAGGACATGTCATTGATAAAGCTAAATACACAAAGGTTGTGTAATACAACAAATTAATCATTGAGAAGAGTGAAATTATGCTGTTTTGAAAACTATGGCAGGTCAGATTTTCTGCCTAATTATATAAGAAGATTTCTCTAAAAAATAAACATTATTTCAAAGCCTTATTGGCTGTGAAATAAGTTAAGGGTATTTCAAATGGCTTGTCTGCAAAGAAAGGTGAGATGTAGTGGATCACAGAAAGTCGAGGGGAAAATAGGTCAATATATACATTGCTATATGGTGAACTAAGCCTCAGGCCAGCAACAACGGAGAGGACCTGACCCTTAGAAACGTACAAGTAAGCTGGAATCTTCAAAAGTTCAAATCTTTATAAGTAAAAAGATTTATTAAAATGAATAACCAAGTGTTTTAATTGACATCAGAAGATGAAAACAATAAACCCTGAAAACATAGAAAAAAGTTAAATAAAGATAGGAGCAGAACTTAATACAACAGAAAACGTATAAAATTCAGGTGATTTAGTAAGTCCAAAGAATCTTCTTTGAAAATATTTAAAAGACACACTTTGATTAAGGAAAACAAAAACATAAGTAAAGAATATACAGAAAGAGTCAGGACAATGTTAGAGCAGAGAATATATGAAATGCCAGTAAATTTGAACATTTCTGTCAAGTGGACCATTTCCTAGCTCCTAAAGTTTACCAAAACTGACACAAGAGGAAATCATTTAAGGTCATCATGTCTGCCCTTGGCATTCTCGGAACGCCCTTGCCTCAGAATGCAGCCCCTGTAGTCCATGGTAACCTGCGGAGAGGGGGCGGGGCTGAGGGAGGTTGGAACACTGCCCTCACTGAGGGAGTGGGTGTGGCCATCTCTGCTGTGACTGAACAAAGGGCAGGGGAGCAGGGGGCCCAGGGCAGGGCCCTCAGAGCCCGGCAGGCCCAGTGGAGTGTCACAAGCATTTAGGCCCAGGCCCAAGGGCGCCTTCTTTGTCTGCACAGCTGCCCAAACTCTCACCTTTCCACTCAGGCCGCCCTCTTACTTGAAGTGTGTGTGGAACCTGTCCGCGCAGTACACCTCTCTGCACAGCTAAGCATAGGTCTGGGCATCGTAGCTTCCTGCCAGGTGACCGAGGCTCACAGGCAGATGGGTCCCTGGGACACACGCGGAGAGGCTCCTGCCCGGGCCACAGGCCGCCCACTGCCCCTGCCAGAGATCGGGGGCCTCAAAGCAGCCCTGTCGGAGTCCCCTGCCTCTAGAGGGAGTATTGGACAAACACTTGTAGAAAACGGGGTCCTTGAGGGCCACTCATTGGAGGGACACAAATAAATCTTTGCCGACTTTCTGCTGAAACTTACGAGCGTTCACACCTAAACCTCTTACAAGGTCAGCTGTTTAGCTAAACATGAGCTCATGATCTAAATTTACACAAAAATGAAGAAAGCAGCTACAAGGGGAGACAATCAGCCAAAACAATCAATACCAGAATTAGATTCCCAAGGCCATCCATCAGATGTAGGAATAATCGGGTGCAAGGCAGAAAATATACATAAAACTGGAAATGAAACAAGGCACGAGGATGTTTTCAAAGACTGGTAGGATCTCTAAAACATTTTTAAAGGACATGTCATTGATAAAGCTAAATACACAAAGGTTGTGTAATACAACAGATTAATCATTGAGAAGAGTGAAATTATGCTGTTTTGAAAACTATGGCAGGTCAGATTTTCTGCCTAATTATATAAGAAGATTTCTCTAAAAAATAAACATTATTTCAAAGCCTTATTGGCTGTGAAATAAGTTAAGGGTATTTCAAATGGCTTGTCTGCAAAGAAAGGTGAGATGTAGTGGATCACAGAAAGTCGAGGGGAAAATAGGTCAATATATACATTGCTATATGGTGAACTAAGCCTTAGGCCGGCAACAGTGGAGAGGACCTGACCCTTTGAAACGTACAAGTATGCTGGAATCTTCAAAAGTTCAAATCTTTATAAGTAAAAAGATTTATTAAAATGAATAACCAAGTGTTTTAATTGACATCAGAAGATGAAAACAATAAACCCTGAGAACATAGAAAAAAGTTAAATAAAGATAGGAGCAGAACTTAATACAACAGAAAACGTATAAAATTCAGCTGATTTAGTAAGTCCAAAGAATCTTCTTTGAAAAGATTTAAAAGACACACTTTGATTAAGGAAAACAAAAACATAAGTAAAGAATATACAGAAAGAGTCAGGACAATGTTAGAGCAGAGAATATATGAAATGCCAGTAAATTTGAACATTTCTGTCAAGTGGACCATTTCCTAGCTCCTAAAGTTTACCAAAACTGACACAAGAGGAAATCATTTAAGGTCATCATGTCTGCCCTTGGCATTCTCGGAACGCCCTGGCCTCAGAATGCAGCCTCTGTAGTCCATGGTAACCTGCGGAGTGGGGGCGGGGCTGAGGGAGGTTGGAACACTGCCCTCACTGAGGGAGTGGGTGTGGCCATCTCTGCTGTGACAGAACAAAGGGCAGGGGAGCAGGGGGCCCAGGGCAGGGCCCTCAGAGCCCGGCAGGCCCAGTGGAGTGTCACAAGCATTTAGGCCCAAGCCAAAGGGCGCTTTCTTTGTCTGCACAGCTGCCCAAACTCTCACCTTTCCACTCAGGCCGCCCTCTTACTTGAAGTGTGTGTGGAACCTGTCCGCGCAGTACACCTCGCTGCACAGCTAAGCATAGGTCTGGGCATCGTAGCTTCCTGCCAGGTGACCGAGGCTCACAGGCAGATGGGTCCCTGGGACACACGCGGAGAGGCTCCTGCCCAGGCCACACGCCGCCCACAGCCCCTGCCCCAGATCGGGGGCCGCAAAGCAGCCCTGTCTGAGTCCCCTGCCTCTAGAGGGAGTATTGGACCAACACTTGTAGAAAACGGGGTCCTTGAGGGCCACTCATTGGAGGGACACAAATAAATCTTTGCCGACTTTCTGCTGAAACTTACGAGCGTTCACACCTAAGCCTCTTACAAGGTCAGCTGTTTAGCTAAACATGAGCTCATGATCTAAATTTACACAATAATGAAGAAAGCAGCTATAAGGGGAGACAATCAGCCAAAACAATCAATACCAGAATTAGATTCCCAAGGCCATCCATCAGATGTAGGAATAATTGGGTGCAAGGCAGAAAATATACATAAAACTGGAACTGAAACAAGGCACGAGGATGTTTTCAAAGACTGGTAGGATCTCTAAAACATTTTTAAAGGACATGTCATTGATAAAGCTAAATACACAAAGGTTGTGTAATACAACAGATTAATCATTGAGAAGAGTGAAATTATGCTGTTTTGAAAACTATTGCAGGTCAGATTTTCTGCCTAATTATATAAGAAGATTTCTCTAAAAAATAAACATTATTTCAAAGCCTTATTGGCTGTGAAATAAGTTAAGGGTGTTTCAAATGGCTTGTCTGCAAAGAAAGGTGAGATGTAGGGGATCACGGAAAGTCGAGGGGAAAATAGGTCAATATATACATTGCTATATGGTGAACTAAGCCTTAGGCCGGCAACAGTGGAGAGGACCTAACCCTTAGAAACATACAAGTAACCTGGAATCTTCAAAAGTTCAAATTTTTATAAGTAAAAAGATTTATTAAAATGAATAACCAAGTGTTTTAATTGACATCAGAAGATGAAAAGAATAAACCCTGAGAACATAGAAAAAAGTTCAATAAAGATAGGAGCAGAACTTAATACAACAGAAAACGTATAAAATTCAGGTGATTTAGTAAGTCCAAAGAATCTTCTTTGAAAAGATTTAAAAGACACACTTTGATTAAGGAAAACAAAAACATAAGTAAAGAATATACAGAAAGAGTCAGGACAATGTTAGAGCAGAGAATATATGAAATGCCAGTAAATTTGAACATTTCTGTCAAGTGGACCATTTCCTAGCTCCTAAAGTTTACCAAAACTGACACAAGAGGAAATCATTTAAGGTCATCATGTCTGCCCTTGGCATTCTCGGAATGCCCTGGCCTCAGAATGCAGCCTCTGTAGTCCATGGTAACCTGCGGAGAGGGGGCGGGGCTGAGGGAGGTTGGAACACTGCCCTCACTGAGGGAGTGGGTGTGGCCATCTCTGCTGTGACTGAACAAAGGGCAGGGGAGCAGGGGGCCCAGGGCAGGGCCCTCAGAGCCCGGCAGGCCCAGTGGAGTGTCACAAGCATTTAGGCCCAGGCCAAAGGGCGCTTTCTTTGTCTGCACAGCTGCCCAAACTCTCACCTTTCCACTCAGGCCGCCCTCTTACTTGAAGTGTGTGTGGAACCTGTCCGCGCAGTACACCTCGCTGCACAGCTAAGCATAGGTCTGGGCATCGTAGCTTCCTGCCAGGTGACCGAGGCTCACAGGCAGATGGGTCCCTGGGACACACGCGGAGTGGCTCCTGCCCGGGCCACAGGCCGCCAACTGCCATTGCCCCAGATCGGGGGCCTCAAAGCAGCCCTGTCGGAGTCCCCTGCCTCTAGAGGGAGTATTGGACCAACACTTGTAGAAAACTGGGTCCTTGAGGACCACTCATTGGAGGGAAACAAATAAATCTTTGCCGTCTTTCTTCTGAAACTTACGAGCGTTCACACCTAAGCCTCTTACAAGGTCAGCTGTTTAGCTAAACATGAGCTCATGATCTAAATTTACACAATAATGAAGAAAGCAGCTACAAGGGGAGACAATCAGCCAAAACAATCAATACCAGAATTAGATTCCCAAGGCCATCCATCAGATGTAGGAATAATCGGGTGCAAGGCAGAAAATATACATAAACTGGAACTGAAACAAGGCACGAGGATGTTTTCAAAGACTGGTAGGATCTCTAAAACATTTTTAAAGGACATGTCATTGATAAAGCTAAATACACAAAGGTTGTGTAATACAACAGATTAATCATTGAGAAGAGTGAAATTATGCTGTTTTGAAAACTATGGCAGGTCAGATTTTCTGCCTAATTATATAAGAAGATTTCTCTAAAAAATACACATTATTTCAAAGCCTTATTGGCTGTGAAATAAGTTAAGGGTATTTCAAATGGCTTGTCTGCAAAGAAAGGTGAGATGTAGTGGATCACAGAAAGTCGAGGGGAAAATAGGTCAATATATTCATTGCTATATGGTGAACTAAGCCTTAGGCCGGCAACAGTGGAGAGAACCTGACCCTTAGAAACGTACAAGTAAGCTGGAATCTTCAAAAGTTCAAATCTTTATAAGTAAAAAGATTTATTAAAATGAATAACCAAGTGTTTTAATTGACATCAGAAGATGAAAACAATAAACCCTGAGAACATAGAACAAAGATAAATAAAGATATGAGCAGAACTTAATACAACAGAAAACGTATAAAATTCAGGTGATTTAGTAAGTCCAAAGAATCTTCTTTGAAAAGATTTAAAAGACACACTTTGATTAAGGAAAACAAAAACATAAGTAAAGAATATACAGAAAGAGTCAGGACAATGTTAGAGCAGAGAATATATGAAATGCCAGTAAATTTGAACATTTCTGGAAAGTGGACCATTTCCTAGCTCCTAAAGTTTACCAAAACTGACACAAGAGGAAATCATTTAAGGTCATCATGTCTGCCCTTGGCATTCTCAGAACGCCCTGGCCTCAGAATGCAGCCTCTGTAGTCCATGGTAACCTGCAGAGAGGGGGCGGGGCTGAGGGAGGTTGGAACACTGCCCTCACTGAGGGAGTGGGTGTGGCAATCTCTGCTGTGACTGAACAAAGGGCAGGGGAGCAGGGGGCCCAGGGCAGGGCCCTCAGAGCCCGGCAGGCCCAGTGGAGTGTCACAAGCATTTAGGCCCAGGCCAAAGGGCGCTTTCTTTGTCTGCACAGCTGCCCAAACTCTCACCTTTCCACTCAGGCCGCCCTCTTACTTGAAGTGTGTGTGGAACCTGTCCGCGCAGTACACCTCGCTGCACAGCTAAGCATAGGTCTGGGCATCGTAGCTTCCTGCCAGGTGACCGAGGCTCACAGGCATTGGGTCCCTGGGACACACGCGGAGAGGCTCCTGCCAGGGCCACACGACGCCCACAGCCCCTGCCCCAGATCGGGGGCCGCAAAGCAGCCCTGTCGGAGTCCCCTGCCTCTAGAGGGAGTATTGGACCAACACTTGTAGAAAACGGGGTCCTTGAGGGCCACTCATTGGAGGGACACAAATAAATCTTTGCCGACTTTCTGCTGAAACTTACGAGCGTTCACACCTAAGCCTCTTACAAGGTCAGCTGTTTAGCTAAACATGAGCTCATGATCTAAATTTACACAATAATGAAGAAAGCAGCTATAAGGGGAGACAATCAGCCAAAACAATCAATACCAGAATTAGATTCCCAAGGCCATCCATCAGATGTAGGAATAATTGGGTGCAAGGCAGAAAATATACATAAAACTGGAACTGAAACAAGGCACGAGGATGTTTTCAAAGACTGGTAGGATCTCTAAAACATTTTTAAAGGACATGTCATTGATAAAGCTAAATACACAAAGGTTGTGTAATACAACAGATTAATCATTGAGAAGAGTGAAATTATGCTGTTTTGAAAACTATTGCAGGTCAGATTTTCTGCCTAATTATATAAGAAGATTTCTCTAAAAAATAAACATTATTTCAAAGCCTTATTGGCTGTGAAATAAGTTAAGGGTGTTTCAAATGGCTTGTCTGCAAAGAAAGGTGAGATGTAGGGGATCACAGAAAGTCGAGGGGAAAATAGGTCAATATATACATTGCTATATGGTGAACTAAGCCTTAGGCCGGCAACATTGGAGAGGACCTAACCCTTAGAAACATACAAGTAAGCTGGAATCTTCAAAAGTTCAAATTTTTATAAGTAAAAAGATTTATTAAAATGAATAACCAAGTGTTTTAATTGACATCAGAAGATGAAAAGAATAAACCCTGAGAACATAGAAAAAAGTTCAATAAAGATAGGAGCAGAACTTAATACAACAGAAAACGTATAAAATTCAGGTGATTTAGTAAGTCCAAAGAATCTTCTTTGAAAAGATTTAAAAGACACACTTTGATTAAGGAAAACAAAAACATAAGTAAAGAATATACAGAAAGAGTCAGGACAATGTTAGAGCAGAGAATATATGAAATGCCAGTAAATTTGAACATTTCTGTCAAGTGGACCATTTCCTAGCTCCTAAAGTTTACCAAAACTGACACAAGAGGAAATCATTTAAGGTCATCATGTCTGCCCTTGGCATTCTCGGAATGCCCTGGCCTCAGAATGCAGCCTCTGTAGTCCATGGTAACCTGCGGAGAGGGGGCGGGGCTGAGGGAGGTTGGAACACTGCCCTCACTGAGGGAGTGGGTGTGGCCATCTCTGCTGTGACTGAACAAAGGGCAGGGGAGCAGGGGGCCCAGGGCAGGGCCCTCAGAGCCCGGCAGGCCCAGTGGAGTGTCACAAGCATTTAGGCCCAGGCCAAAGGGCGCTTTCTTTGTCTGCACAGCTGCCCAAACTCTCACCTTTCCACTCAGGCCGCCCTCTTACTTGAAGTGTGTGTGGAACCTGTCCGCGCAGTACACCTCGCTGCACAGCTAAGCATAGGTCTGGGCATCGTAGCTTCCTGCCAGGTGACCGAGGCTCACAGGCAGATGGGTCCCTGGGACACACGCGGAGTGGCTCCTGCCCGGGCCACAGGCCGCCAACTGCCATTGCCCCAGATCGGGGGCCTCAAAGCAGCCCTGTCGGAGTCCCCTGCCTCTAGAGGGAGTATTGGACCAACACTTGTAGAAAACTGGGTCCTTGAGGGCCACTCATTGGAGGGAAACAAATCTTTGCCGTCTTTCTTCTGCAACTTACGAGCGTTCACACCTAAGCCTCTTACAAGGTCAGCTGTTTAGCTAAACATGAGCTCATGATCTAAATTTACACAATAATGAAGAAAGCAGCTACAAGGGGAGACAATCAGCCAAAACAATCAATACCAGAATTAGATTCCCAAGGCCATCCATCAGATGTAGGAATAATCGGGTGCAAGGCAGAAAATATACATAAACTGGAACTGAAACAAGGCACGAGGATGTTTTCAAAGACTGGTAGGATCTCTAAAACATTTTTAAAGGACATGTCATTGATAAAGCTAAATACACAAAGGTTGTGTAATACAACAGATTAATCATTGAGAAGAGTGAAATTATGCTGTTTTGAAAACTATGGCAGGTCAGATTTTCTGCCTAATTATATAAGAAGATTTCTCTAAAAAATACACATTATTTCAAAGCCTTATTGGCTGTGAAATAAGTTAAGGGTATTTCAAATGGCTTGTCTGCAAAGAAAGGTGAGATGTAGTGGATCACAGAAAGTCGAGGGGAAAATAGGTCAATATATTCATTGCTATATGGTGAACTAAGCCTTAGGCCGGCAACAGTGGAGAGAACCTGACCCTTAGAAACGTACAAGTAAGCTGGAATCTTCAAAAGTTCAAATCTTTATAAGTACAAAGATTTATTAAAATGAATAACCAAGTGTTTTAATTGACATCAGAAGATGAAAACAATAAACCCTGAGAACATAGAACAAAGATAAATAAAGATATGAGCAGAACTTAATACAACAGAAAACGTATAAAATTCAGGTGATTTAGTAAGTCCAAAGAATCTTCTTTGAAAAGATTTAAAAGACACACTTTGATTAAGGAAAACAAAAACATAAGTAAAGAATATACAGAAAGAGTCAGGACAATGTTAGAGCAGAGAATATATGAAATGCCAGTAAATTTGAACATTTCTGGAAAGTGGACCATTTCCTAGCTCCTAAAGTTTACCAAAACTGACACAAGAGGAAATCATTTAAGGTCATCATGTCTGCCCTTGGCATTCTCGGAACGCCCTGGCCTCAGAATGCAGCCTCTGTAGTCCATGGTAACCTGGGGAGAGGGGGCGGGGCTGAGGGAGGTTGGAACACTGCCCTCACTGAGGGAGTGGGTGTGGCAATCTCTGCTGTGACTGAACAAAGGGCAGGGGAGCAGGGGGCCCAGGGCAGGGCCCTCAGAGCCCGGCAGGCCCAGTGGAGTGTCACAAGCATTTAGGCCCAGGCCAAAGGGCGCTTTCTTTGTCTGCACAGCTGCCCAAACTCTCACCTTTCCACTCAGGCCGCCCTCTTACTTGAAGTGTGTGTGGAACCGGTCCGCGCAGTACACCTCGCTGCACAGCTAAGCATAGGTCTGGGCATCGTAGCTTCCTGCCAGGTGACCGAGGCTCACAGGCAGATGGGTCCCTGGGACACACGCGGAGAGGCTCCTGCCCGGGCCACACGCCGCCCACTGCCCCTGCCCCAGTTCGGGGGCCGCAAAGCAGCCCTGTCGGAGTCCCCTGCTTCTAGAGGGTGTATTGGACCAACACTTGTAGAACACGGGGTCCTTGAGGGCCACTCATTGGAGGGACACAAATAAATCTTTGCCGTCTTTCTTCTGAAACTTACGAGCGTTCACACCTAAGCCTCTTACAAGGTCAGCTGTTTAGCTAAACATGAGCTCATGATCTAAATTTACACAATAATGAAGAAAGCAGCTACAAGGGGAGACAATCAGCCAAAACAATCAATACCAGAATTAGATTCCCAAGGCCATCCATCAGATGTAGGAATAATCGGGTGCAAGGCAGAAAATATACATAAACTGGAACTGAAACAAGGCACGAGGATGTTTTCAAAGACTGGTAGGATCTCTAAAACATTTTTAAAGGACATGTCATTGATAAAGCTAAATACACAAAGGTTGTGTAATACAACAAATTAATCATTGAGAAGAGTGAAATTATGCTGTTTTGAAAACTATGGCAGGTCAGATTTTCTGCCTAATTATATAAGAAGATTTCTCTAAAAAATAAACATTATTTCAAAGCCTTATTGGCTGTGAAATAAGTTAAGGGTATTTCAAATGGCTTGTCTGCAAAGAAAGGTGAGATGTAGTGGATCACAGAAAGTCGAGGGGAAAATAGGTCAATATATACATTGCTATATGGTGAACTAAGCCTCAGGCCAGCAACAACGGAGAGGACCTGACCCTTAGAAACGTACAAGTAAGCTGGAATCTTCAAAAGTTCAAATCTTTATAAGTAAAAAGATTTATTAAAATGAATAACCAAGTGTTTTAATTGACATCAGAAGATGAAAACAATAAACCCTGAAAACATAGAAAAAAGTTAAATAAAGATAGGAGCAGAACTTAATACAACAGAAAACGTATAAAATTCAGGTGATTTAGTAAGTCCAAAGAATCTTCTTTGAAAATATTTAAAAGACACACTTTGATTAAGGAAAACAAAAACATAAGTAAAGAATATACAGAAAGAGTCAGGACAATGTTAGAGCAGAGAATATATGAAATGCCAGTAAATTTGAACATTTCTGTCAAGTGGACCATTTCCTAGCTCCTAAAGTTTACCAAAACTGACACAAGAGGAAATCATTTAAGGTCATCATGTCTGCCCTTGGCATTCTCGGAACGCCCTGGCCTCAGAATGCAGCCCCTGTAGTCCATGGTAACCTGCGGAGAGGGGGCGGGGCTGAGGGAGGTTGGAACACTGCCCTCACTGAGGGAGTGGGTGTGGCCATCTCTGCTGTGAC
The DNA here is from genome assembly GCF_964341445.2 of Mesoplodon mirus. Classification (NCBI taxonomy): domain Eukaryota; kingdom Metazoa; phylum Chordata; class Mammalia; order Artiodactyla; family Ziphiidae; genus Mesoplodon; species Mesoplodon mirus. Next base: position 141,035,698 of record NC_138976.1, on the reverse strand, counting down.
TGAACAAAGGGCAGGGGAGCAGGGGGCCCAGGGCAGGGCCCTCAGAGCCCGGCAGGCCCAGTGGAGTGTCACAAGCATTTAGGCCCAGGCCCAAGGGCGCCTTCTTTGTCTGCACAGCTGCCCAAACTCTCACCTTTCCACTCAGGCCGCCCTCTTACTTGAAGTGTGTGTGGAACCTGTCCGCGCAGTACACCTCTCTGCACAGCTAAGCATAGGTCTGGGCATCGTAGCTTCCTGCCAGGTGACCGAGGCTCACAGGCAGATGGGTCCCTGGGACACACGCGGAGAGGCTCCTGCCCGGGCCACAGGCCGCCCACTGCCCCTGCCCCAGATCGGGGGCCGCAAAGCAGCCCTGTCTGAGTCCCCTGCCTCTAGACGGAGTATTGGACCAACACTTGTAGAAAACGGGGACCTTGAGGGCCACTCATTGGAGGGACACAAATAAATCTTTGCCGTCTTTCTTCTGAAACTTACGAGCGTTCACACCTAAGCCTCTTACAAGGTCAGCTGTTTAGCTAAACATGAGCTCATGATCTAAATTTACACAATAATAAAGAAAGCAGCTACAAGGGGAGACAGTCACCCAAAACAATCAATACCAGAATTAGATTCCCAAGGCCATCCATCAGATGTAGGTATAATCGGGTGCAAGGCAGAAAATATACATCAAACTGGAACTGAAACAAGGCACGAGGATGTTTTCAAAGACTGGTAGGATCTCTAAAACATTTTTAAAGGACATGTCATTGATAAAGCTAAATACACAAAGGTTGTGTAATACAACAGATTAATCATTGAGAAGAGTGAAATTATGCTGTTTTGAAAACTATGGCAGGTCAGATTTTCTGCCTAATTATATAAGAAGATTTCTCTAAAAAATACACATTAGTTCAAAGACATATTGGCTGTGAAATAAGTTAAGTGTGTTTCAAATGGCTTGTCTGCAAAGAAAGGTGAGATGTAGGGGATCACAGAAAGTCGAGGGGAAAATAGGTCAATATATACATTGCTATATGGTGAACTAAGCCTTAGGCCGGCAACAATGGAGAGGACCTGACCCTTAGAAACGTACAAGTAAGCTGGAATCTTCAAAAGTTCAAATCTTTATAAGTAAAAAGATTTATTAAAATGAAGAACCAAGTGTTTTAATTGACATCAGAAGATGAAAACAATAAACCCTGAGAACATAGAAAAAAGTTAAATAAAGATAGGAGCAGAACTTAATACAACAGAAAACGTATAAAATTCAGGTGATTTAGTAAGTCCAAAGAATCTTCTTTGAAAAGATTTAAAAGACACACTTTGATTAAGGAAAACAAAAACCTAAGTAAAGAATATACAGAAAGAGTCAGGACAATGTTAGAGCAGAGAATATATGAAATGCCAGTAAATTTGAACATTTCTGGAAAGTGGACCATTTCCTAGCTCCTAAAGTTTACCAAAACTGACACAAGAGGAAATCATTTAAGGTCATCATGTCTGCCCTTGGCATTCTCGGAACGCCCTGGCCTCAGAATGCAGCCTCTGTAGTCCATGGTAACCTGCGGAGAAGGGGCGGGGCTGAGGGACGTTGGAACACTGCCCTCACTGAGGGAGTGGGTGTGGCCATCTCTGCTGTGACTGAACAAAGGGCAGGGGAGCAGGGGGCGCAGGGCAGGGCCCTCAGAGCCCGGCAGGCCCAGTGGAGTGTCACAAGCATTTAGGCCCAGGCCCAAGGGCGCCTTCTTTGTCTGCACAGCTGCCCAAACTCTCACCTTTCCACTCAGGCCGCCCTCTTACTTGAAGTGTGTGTGGAACCTGTCCGCGCAGTACACCTCGCTGCACAGCTAAGCATAGGTCTGGGCATCGTAGCTTCCTGCCAGGTGACCGAGGCTCACAGGCAGATGGGTCCCTGGGACACACGCGGAGAGGCTCCTGCCCGGGCCACAGGCCGCCCACTGCCCCTGCCCCAGATCGGGGGCCGCAAAGCAGCCCTGTCTGAGTCCCCTGCCTCTAGAGGGAGTATTGGACCAACACTTGTAGAAAACGGGGTCCTTGAGGGCCACTCATTGGAGGGAAACAAATAAATCTTTGCCGTCTTTCTTCTGAAACTTACGAGCGTTCACACCTAAGCCTCTTACAAGGTCAGCTGTTTAGCTAAACATGAGCTCATGATCTAAATTTACACAATAATGAAGAAAGCAGCTACAAGGGGAGACAATCAGCCAAAACAATCAATACCAGAATTAGATTCCCAAGGCCATCCATCAGATGTAGGAATAATCGGGTGCAAGGCAGAAATTATACATAAACTGGAACTGAAACAAGGCACGAGGATGTTTTCAAAGACTGGTAGGATCCCTAAAACATTTTTAAAGTACATGACATTGATAAAGCTAAATACACAAAGGTTGTGTAATACAACAGATTAATCATTGAGAAGAGTGAAATTATGCTGTTTTGAAAACTATGGCAGGTCAGATTTTCTGCCTAATTATATAAGAAGATTTCTCTAAAAAATACACATTATTTCAAAGACATATTGGCTGTGAAATAAGTTAAGTGTGTTTCAAATGGCTTGTCTGCAAAGAAAGGTGAGATGTAGGGGATCACAGAAAGTCGAGGGGAAAATAGGTCAATATATACATTGCTATATGGTGAACTAAGCCTTAGGCCGGCAACAGTGGAGAGGACCTGACCCTTAGAAACGTACAAGTAAGCTGGAATCTTCAAAAGTTCAAATTTTTATAAGTAAAAAGATTTATTAAAATGAAGAACCAAGTGTTTTAATTGACATCAGAAGATGAAAACAATAAACCCTGAGAACATAGAAAAAAGTTAAATAAAGATATGAGCAGAACTTAATACAACAGAAAACGTATAAAATTCAGGTGATTTAGTAAGTCCAAAGAATCTACTTTGAAAAGATTTAAAAGACACACTTTGATTAAGGAAAACAAAAACATAAGTAAAGAATATACAGAAAGAGTCAGGACAATGTTAGAGCAGAGAATATATGAAATGCCAGTAAATTTGAACATTTCTGGAAAGTGGACCATTTCCTAGCTCCTAAAGTTTACCAAAACTGACACAAGAGGAAATCATTTAAGGTCATCATGTCTGCCCTTGGCATTCTCGGAACGCCCTGGCCTCAGAATGCAGCCTCTGTAGTCCATGGTAACCTGCGGAGAGGGGGCGGGGCTGAGGGAGGTTGGAACACTGCCCTCACTGAGGGAGTGGGTGTGGCCATCTCTGCTGTGACTGAACAAAGGGCAGGGGAGCAGGGGGCCCAGGGCAGGGCCCTCAGAGCCCGGCAGGCCCAGTGGAGTGTCACAAGCATTTAGGCCCAGGCCCAAGGGCGCCTTCTTTGTCTGCACAGCTGCCCAAACTCTCACCTTTCCACTCAGGCCGCCCTCTTACTTGAAGTGTGTGTGGAACCTGTCCGCGCAGTACACCTCGCTGCACAGCGAAGCATAGGTCTGGGCATCGTAGCTTCCTGCCAGGTGACCGAGGCTCACAGGCAGATGGGTCCCTGGGACACACGCGGAGAGGCTCCTGCCCGGGCCACAGGCCGCCCACTGCCCCTGCCCCAGATCGGGGGCCGCAAAGCAGCCCTGTCTGAGACCCCTGCCTCTAGACGGAGTATTGGACCAACACTTGTAGAAAACGGGGACCTTGAGGGCCACTCATTGGAGGGACACAAATAAATCTTTGCCGTCTTTCTTCTGAAACTTACGAGCGTTCACACCTAAGCCTCTTACAAGGTCAGCTGTTTAGCTAAACATGAGCTCATGATCTAAATTTACACAATAATAAAGAAAGCAGCTACAAGGGGAGACAATCACCCAAAACAATCAATACCAGAATTAGATTCCCAAGGCCATCCATCAGATGTAGGTATAATCGGGTGCAAGGCAGAAAATATACATAAAACTGGAACTGAAACAAGGCACGAGGATGTTTTCAAAGACTGGTAGGATCTCTAAAACATTTTTAAAGTACATGTCATTGATAAAGCTAAATACACAAAGGTTGTGTAATACAACAGATTAATCATGGAGAAGAGTGAAAGTATGCTGTTTTGAAAACTATGGCAGGTCAGATTTTCTGCCTAATTATATAAGAAGATTTCTCTAAAAAATACACATTATTTCAAAGACATATTGGCTGTGAAATAAGTTAAGTGTGTTTCAAATGGCTTGTCTGCAAAGAAAGGTGAGATGTAGGGGATCACAGAAAGTCGAGGGGAAAATAGGTCAATATATACATTGCTATATGGTGAACTAAGCCTTAGGCCGGCAACAGTGGAGAGGACCTGACCCTTAGAAACGTACAAGTAAGCTGGAATCTTCAAAAGTTCAAATTTTTATAAGTAAAAAGATTTATTAAAATGAAGAACCAAGTGTTTTAATTGACATCAGAAGATGAAAACAATAAACCCTGAGAACATAGAAAAAAGTTAAATAAAGATAGGAGCAGAACTTAATACAACAGAAAACGTATAAAATTCAGGTGATTTAGTAAGTCCAAAGAATCTTCTTTGAAAAGATTTAAAAGACACACTTTGATTAAGGAAAACAAAAACATAAGTAAAGAATATACAGAAAGAGTCAGGACAATGTTAGAGCAGAGAATATATGAAATGCCAGTAAATTTGAACATTTCTGGAAAGTGGACCATTTCCTAGCTCCTAAAGTTTACCAAAACTGACACAAGAGGAAATCATTTAAGGTCATCATGTCTGCCCTTGGCATTCTCGGAACGCCCTGGCCTCAGAATGCAGCCTCTGTAGTCCATGGTAACCTGCGGAGAGGGGGCGGGGCTGAGGGAGGTTGGAACACTGCCCTCACTGAGGGAGTGGGTGTGGCCATCTCTGCTGTGACTGAACAAAGGGCAGGGGAGCAGGGGGCCCAGGGCAGGGCCCTCAGAGCCCGGCAGGCCCAGTGGAGTGTCACAAGCATTTAGGCCCAGGCCCAAGGGCGCCTTCTTTGTCTGCACAGCTGCCCAAACTCTCACCTTTCCACTCATGCCGCCCTCTTACTTGAAGTGTGTGTGGAACCTGTCCGCGCAGTACACCTCGCTGCACAGCGAAGCATAGGTCTGGGCATCGTAGCTTCCTGCCAGGTGACCGAGGCTCACAGGCAGATGGGTCCCTGGGACACACGCGGAGAGTCTCCTGCCCGGGCCACAGGCCGCCCACTGCCCCTGCCCCAGATCGGGGGCTGCAAAGCAGCCCTGTCTGAGTCCCCTGCCTCTAGACGGAGTATTGGACCAACACTTGTATAAAACGGGGACCTTGAGGGCCACTCATTGGAGGGACACAAATAAATCTTTGCTGTCTTTCTTCTGAAACTTACGAGCGTTCACACCTAAGCCTCTTACAAGGTCAGCTGTTTAGCTAAACATGAGCTCATGATCTAAATTTACACAATAATAAAGAAAGCAGCTACAAGGGGAGACAATCAGCCAAAACAATCAATACCAGAATTAGATTCCCAAGGCCATCCATCAGATGTACGAATAATCGGGTGCAAGGCAGAAAATATACATAAAACTGGAACTGAAACAAGGCACGAGGATGTTTTCAAAGACTGGTAGGATCTCTAAAACATTTTTAAAGGACATGTCATTGATAAAGCTAAATACACAAAGGTTGTGTAATACAACAGATTAATCATGGAGAAGAGTGAAAGTATGCTGTTTTGAAAACTATGGCAGGTCAGATTTTCTGCCTAATTATATAAGAAGATTTCTCTAAAAAATACACATTATTTCAAAGACATATTGGCTGTGAAATAAGTTAAGTGTGTTTCAAATGGCTTGTCTGCAAAGAAAGGTGAGATGTAGGGGATCACAGAAAGTCGAGGGGAAAATAGGTCAATATATACATTGCTATATGGTGAACTAAGCCTTAGGCCGGCAACAATGGAGAGGACCTGACCCTTAGAAACGTACAAGTAAGCTGGAATCTTCAAAAGTTCAAATCTTTATAAGTAAAAAGATTTATTAAAATGAAGAACCAAGTGTTTTAATTGACATCAGAAGATGAAAACAATAAACCCTGAGAACATAGAAAAAAGTTAAATAAAGATAGGAGCAGAACTTAATACAACAGAAAACGTATAAAATTCAGGTGATTTAGTAAGTCCAAAGAATCTTCTTTGAAAAGATTTAAAAGACACACTTTGATTAAGGAAAACAAAAACATAAGTAAAGAATATACAGAAAGAGTCAGGACAATGTTAGAGCAGAGAATATATGAAATGCCAGTAAATTTGAACATTTCTGGAAAGTGGACCATTTCCTAGCTCCTAAAGTTTACCAAAACTGACACAAGAGGAAATCATTTAAGGTCATCATGTCTGCCCTTGGCATTCTCGGAACGCCCTGGCCTCAGAATGCAGCCTCTGTAGTCCATGGTAACCTGCGGAGAGGGGGCGGGGCTGAGGGAGGTTGGAACACTGCCCTCACTGAGGGAGTGGGTGTGGCCATCTCTGCTGTGACTGAACAAAGGGCAGGGGAGCAGGGGGCCCAGGGCAGGGCCCTCAGAGCCCGGCAGGCCCAGTGGAGTGTCACAAGCATTTAGGCCCAGGCCCAAGGGCGCCTTCTTTGTCTGCACAGCTGCCCAAACTCTCACCTTTCCACTCAGGCCGCCCTCTTACTTGAAGTGTGTGTGGAACCTGTCCGCGCAGTACACCTCTCTGCACAGCTAAGCATAGGTCTGGGCATCGTAGCTTCCTGCCAGGTGACCGAGGCTCACAGGCAGATGGGTCCCTAGGACACACGCGGAGAGGCTCCTGCCCGGGCCACAGGCCGCCCACTGCCCCTGCCCCAGATCGGGGGCCGCAAAGCAGCCCTGTCTGAGTCCCCTGCCTCTAGACGGAGTATTGGACCAACACTTGTAGAAAACGGGGACCTTGAGGGCCACTCATTGGAGGGACACAAATAAATCTTTGCCGTCTTTCTTCTGAAACTTACGAGCGTTCACACCTAAGCCTCTTACAAGGTCAGCTGTTTAGCTAAACATGAGCTCATGATCTAAATTTACACAATAATGAAGAAAGCAGCTACAAGGGGAGACAATCAGCCAAAACAATCAATACCAGAATTAGATTCCCAAGGCCATCCATCAGATGTAGGAATAATCGGGTGCAAGGCAGAAATTATACATAAACTGGAACTGAAACAAGGCACGAGGATGTTTTCAAAGACTGGTAGGATCTCTAAAACATTTTTAAAGGACATGACATTGATAAAGCTAAATACACAAAGGTTGTGTAATACAACAGATTAATCATTGAGAAGAGTGAAATTATGCTGTTTTGAAAACTATGGCAGGTCAGATTTTCTGCCTAATTATATAAGAAGATTTCTCTAAAAAATACACATTATTTCAAAGCCTTATTGGCTGTGAAATAAGTTAAGGGTATTTCAAATGGCTTGTCTGCAAAGAAAGGTGAGATGTAGGGGATCACAGAAAGTCGAGGGGAAAATAGGTCAATATATACATTGCTATATGGTGAACTAAGCCTTAGGCCGGCAACAATGGAGAGGACCTGACCCTTAGAAACGTACAAGTAAGCTGGAATCTTCAAAAGTTCAAATCTTTATAAGTAAAAAGATTTATTAAAATGAATAACCAAGTGTTTTAATTGACATCAGAAGATGAAAACAATAAACCCTGAGAACATAGAAAAAAGTTAAATAAAGATATGAGCAGAACTTAATACAACAGAAAACGTATAAAATTCAGGTGATTTAGTAAGTCCAAAGAATCTTCTTTGAAAAGATTTAAAAGACACACTTTGATTAAGGAAAACAAAAACATAAGTAAAGAATATACAGAAAGAGTCAGGACAATGTTAGAGCAGAGAATATATGAAATGCCAGTAAATTTGAACATTTCTGTCAAGTGGACCATTTCCTAGCTCCTAAAGTTTACCAAAACTGACACAAGAGGAAATCATTTAAGGTCATCATGACTTCCCTTGGCATTCTCGGAACGCCCTGGCCTCAGAATGCAGCCTCTGTAGTCCATGGTAACCTGCGGAGAGGGGGCGGGGCTGAGGGAGGTTGGAACACTGCCCTCACTGAGGGAGTGGGTGTGGCCATCTCTGCTGTGACTGAACAAAGGGCAGGGGAGCAGGGGGCCCAGGGCAGGGCCCTCAGAGCCCGGCAGGCCCAGTGGAGTGTCACAAGCATTTAGGCCCAGGCCAAAGGGCGCTTTCTTTGTCTGCACAGCTGCCCAAACTCTCACCTTTCCACTCAGGCCGCCCTCTTACTTGAAGTGTGTGTGGAACCAGTCCGCGCAGTACACCTCTCTGCACAGCTAAGCATAGGTCTGGGCATCATAGCTTCCTGCCAGGTGACCGAGGCTCACAGGCAGATGGGTCCCTGGGACACACGTGGAGAGGCTCCTGCCCGGGCCACAGGCCGCCCACTGCCCCTGCCCCAGATCGGGGGCTGCAAAGCAGCCCTGTCTGAGTCCCCTGCCTCTAGACGGAGTATTGGACCAACACTTGTATAAAACGGGGACCTTGAGGGCCACTCATTGGAGGGACACAAATAAATCTTTGCTGTCTTTCTTCTGAAACTTACGAGCGTTCACACCTAAGCCTCTTACAAGGTCAGCTGTTTAGCTAAACATGAGCTCATGATCTAAATTTACACAATAATAAAGAAAGCAGCTACAAGGGGAGACAATCAGCCAAAACAATCAATACCAGAATTAGATTCCCAAGGCCATCCATCAGATGTACGAATAATCGGGTGCAAGGCAGAAAATATACATAAAACTGGAACTGAAACAAGGCACGAGGATGTTTTCAAAGACTGGTAGGATCTCTAAAACATTTTTAAAGGACATGTCATTGATAAAGCTAAATACACAAAGGTTGTGTAATACAACAGATTAATCATGGAGAAGAGTGAAAGTATGCTGTTTTGAAAACTATGGCAGGTCAGATTTTCTGCCTAATTATATAAGAAGATTTCTCTAAAAAATACACATTATTTCAAAGACATATTGGCTGTGAAATAAGTTAAGTGTGTTTCAAATGGCTTGTCTGCAAAGAAAGGTGAGATGTAGGGGATCACAGAAAGTCGAGGGGAAAATAGGTCAATATATACATTGCTATATGGTGAACTAAGCCTTAGGCCGGCAACAATGGAGAGGACCTGACCCTTAGAAACGTACAAGTAAGCTGGAATCTTCAAAAGTTCAAATCTTTATAAGTAAAAAGATTTATTAAAATGAAGAAACAAGTGTTTTAATTGACATCAGAAGATGAAAACAATAAACCCTGAGAACATAGAAAAAAGTTAAATAAAGATAGGAGCAGAACTTAATACAACAGAAAACGTATAAAATTCAGGTGATTTAGTAAGTCCAAAGAATCTTCTTTGAAAAGATTTAAAAGACACACTTTGATTAAGGAAAACAAAAACATAAGTAAAGAATATACAGAAAGAGTCAGGACAATGTTAGAGCAGAGAATATATGAAATGCCAGTAAATTTGAACATTTCTGGAAAGTGGACCATTTCCTAGCTCCTAAAGTTTACCAAAACTGACACAAGAGGAAATCATTTAAGGTCATCATGTCTGCCCTTGGCATTCTCGGAACGCCCTGGCCTCAGAATGCAGCCTCTGTAGTCCATGGTAACCTGCGGAGAGGGGGCGGGGCTGAGGGAGGTTGGAACACTGCCCTCACTGAGGGAGTGGGTGTGGCCATCTCTGCTGTGACTGAACAAAGGGCAGGGGAGCAGGGGGCCCAGGGCAGGGCCCTCAGAGCCCGGCAGGCCCAGTGGAGTGTCACAAGCATTTAGGCCCAGGCCCAAGGGCGCCTTCTTTGTCTGCACAGCTGCCCAAACTCTCACCTTTCCACTCAGGCCGCCCTCTTACTTGAAGTGTGTGTGGAACCTGTCCGCGCAGTACACCTCGCTGCACAGCGAAGCATAGGTCTGGGCATCGTAGCTTCCTGCCAGGTGACCGAGGCTCACAGGCAGATGGGTCCCTGGGACACACGCGGAGAGGCTCCTGCCCAGGCCACAGGCCGCCCACTGCCCCTGCCCCAGATCGGGGGCTGCAAAGCAGCCCTGTCTGAGTCCCCTGCCTCTAGACGGAGTATTGGACCAACACTTGTATAAAACGGGGACCTTGAGGGCCACTCATTGGAGGGACACAAATAAATCTTTGCTGTCTTTCTTCTGAAACTTACGAGCGTTCACACCTAAGCCTCTTACAAGGTCAGCTGTTTAGCTAAACATGAGCTCATGATCTAAATTTACACAATAATAAAGAAAGCAGCTACAAGGGGAGACAATCAGCCAAAACAATCAATACCAGAATTAGATTCCCAAGGCCATCCATCAGATGTACGAATAATCGGGTGCAAGGCAGAAAATATACATAAAACTGGAACTGAAACAAGGCACGAGGATGTTTTCAAAGACTGGTAGGATCTCTAAAACATTTTTAAAGGACATGTCATTGATAAAGCTAAATACACAAAGGTTGTGTAATACAACAGATTAATCATGGAGAAGAGTGAAAGTATGCTGTTTTGAAAACTATGGCAGGTCAGATTTTCTGCCTAATTATATAAGAAGATTTCTCTAAAAAATACACATTATTTCAAAGACATATTGGCTGTGAAATAAGTTAAGTGTGTTTCAAATGGCTTGTCTGCAAAGAAAGGTGAGATGTAGGGGATCACAGAAAGTCGAGGGGAAAATAGGTCAATATATACATTGCTATATGGTGAACTAAGCCTTAGGCCGGCAACAATGGAGAGGACCTGACCCTTAGAAACGTACAAGTAAGCTGGAATCTTCAAAAGTTCAAATCTTTATAAGTAAAAAGATTTATTAAAATGAAGAACCAAGTGTTTTAATTGACATCAGAAGATGAAAACAATAAACCCTGAGAACATAGAAAAAAGTTAAATAAAGATAGGAGCAGAACTTAATACAACAGAAAACGTATAAAATTCAGGTGATTTAGTAAGTCCAAAGAATCTTCTTTGAAAAGATTTAAAAGACACACTTTGATTAAGGAAAACAAAAACATAAGTAAAGAATATACAGAAAGAGTCAGGACAATGTTAGAGCAGAGAATATATGAAATGCCAGTAAATTTGAACATTTCTGGAAAGTGGACCATTTCCTAGCTCCTAAAGTTTACCAAAACTGACACAAGAGGAAATCATTTAAGGTCATCATGTCTGCCCTTGGCATTCTCGGAACGCCCTGGCCTCAGAATGCAGCCTCTGTAGTCCATGGTAACCTGCGGAGAGGGGGCGGGGCTGAGGGAGGTTGGAACACTGCCCTCACTGAGGGAGTGGGTGTGGCCATCTCTGCTGTGACTGAACAAAGGGCAGGGGAGCAGGGGGCCCAGGGCAGGGCCCTCAGAGCCCGGCAGGCCCAGTGGAGTGTCACAAGCATTTAGGCCCAGGCCCAAGGGCGCCTTCTTTGTCTGCACAGCTGCCCAAACTCTCACCTTTCCACTCAGGCCGCCCTCTTACTTGAAGTGTGTGTGGAACCTGTCCGCGCAGTACACCTCTCTGCACAGCTAAGCATAGGTCTGGGCATCGTAGCTTCCTGCCAGGTGACCGAGGCTCACAGGCAGATGGGTCCCTAGGACACACGCGGAGAGGCTCCTGCCCGGGCCACAGGCCGCCCACTGCCCCTGCCCCAGATCGGGGGCCGCAAAGCAGCCCTGTCTGAGTCCCCTGCCTCTAGACGGAGTATTGGACCAACACTTGTAGAAAACGGGGACCTTGAGGGGCACTCATTGGAGGGACACAAATAAATCTTTGCCGTCTTTCTTCTGAAACTTACGAGCGTTCACACCTAAGCCTCTTACAAGGTCAGCTGTTTAGCTAAACATGAGCTCATGATCTAAATTTACACAATAATGAAGAAAGCAGCTACAAGGGGAGACAATCAGCCAAAACAATCAATACCAGAATTAGATTCCCAAGGCCATCCATCAGATGTAGGAATAATCGGGTGCAAGGCAGAAATTATACATAAACTGGAACTGAAACAAGGCACGAGGATGTTTTCAAAGACTGGTAGGATCTCTAAAACATTTTTAAAGGACATGACATTGATAAAGCTAAATACACAAAGGTTGTGTAATACAACAGATTAATCATTGAGAAGAGTGAAATTATGCTGTTTTGAAAACTATGGCAGGTCAGATTTTCTGCCTAATTATATAAGAAGATTTCTCTAAAAAATACACATTATTTCAAAGCCTTATTGGCTGTGAAATAAGTTAAGGGTATTTCAAATGGCTTGTCTGCAAAGAAAGGTGAGATGTAGGGGATCACAGAAAGTCGAGGGGAAAATAGGTCAATATATACATTGCTATATGGTGAACTAAGCCTTAGGCCGGCAACAATGGAGAGGACCTGACCCTTAGAAACGTACAAGTAAGCTGGAATCTTCAAAAGTTCAAATCTTTATAAGTAAAAAGATTTATTAAAATGAATAACCAAGTGTTTTAATTGACATCAGAAGATGAAAACAATAAACCCTGAGAACATAGAAAAAAGTTAAATAAAGATATGAGCAGAACTTAATACAACAGAAAACGTATAAAATTCAGGTGATTTAGTAAGTCCAAAGAATCTTCTTTGAAAAGATTTAAAAGACACACTTTGATTAAGGAAAACAAAAACATAAGTAAAGAATATACAGAAAGAGTCAGGACAATGTTAGAGCAGAGAATATATGAAATGCCAGTAAATTTGAACATTTCTGTCAAGTGGACCATTTCCTAGCTCCTAAAGTTTACCAAAACTGACACAAGAGGAAATCATTTAAGGTCATCATGACTTCCCTTGGCATTCTCGGAACGCCCTGGCCTCAGAATGCAGCCTCTGTAGTCCATGGTAACCTGCGGAGAGGGGGCGGGGCTGAGGGAGGTTGGAACACTGCCCTCACTGAGGGAGTGGGTGTGGCCATCTCTGCTGTGACTGAACAAAGGGCAGGGGAGCAGGGGGCCCAGGGCAGGGCCCTCAGAGCCCGGCAGGCCCAGTGGAGTGTCACAAGCATTTAGGCCCAGGCCAAAGGGCGCTTTCTTTGTCTGCACAGCTGCCCAAACTCTCACCTTTCCACTCAGGCCGCCCTCTTACTTGAAGTGTGTGTGGAACCAGTCCGCACAGTACACCTCGCTGCACAGCTAAGCATAGGTCTGGGCATCGTAGCTTCCTGCCAGGTGACCGAGGCTCACAGGCAGATGGGTCCCTGGGACACACGCGGAGAGGCTCCTGCCCGGGCCACAGGCCGCCCACTGCCCCTGCCCCAGATCGGGGGCGGCAAAGCAGCCCTGTCTGAGTCCCCTGCCACTAGACGGAGTATTGGACCAACACTTGTAGAAAACGGGGTCCTTGAGGGCCACTCATTGGAGGGACACAAATAAATCTTTGCCGTCTTTCTTCTGAAACTTACGAGCGTTCACACCTAAGCCTCTTACAAGGTCAGCTGTTTAGCTAAACATGAGCTCATGATCTAAATTTACACAATAATAAAGAAAGCAGCTACAAGGGGAGACAATCAGCCAAAACAATCAATACCAGAATTAGATTCCCAAGGCCATCCATCAGATGTAGGTATAATCGGGTGCAAGGCAGAAAATATACATAAAACTGGAACTGAAACAAGGCACGAGGATGTTTTCAAAGACTGGTAGGATCTCTAAAACATTTTTAAAGGACATGTCATTGATAAAGCTAAATACACAAAGGTTGTGTAATACAACAGATTAATCATTGAGAAGAGTGAAATTATGCTGTTTTGAAAACTATTGCAGGTCAGATTTTCTGCCTAATTATATAAGAAGATTTCTCTAAAAAATAAACATTATTTCAAAGCCTTATTGGCTGTGAAATAAGTTAAGGGTGTTTCAAATGGCTTGTCTGCAAAGAAAGGTGAGATGTAGGGGATCACGGAAAGTCGAGGGGAAAATAGGTCAATATATACATTGCTATATGGTGAACTAAGCCTTAGGCCGGCAACAGTGGAGAGGACCTAACCCTTAGAAACATACAAGTAAGCTGGAATCTTCAAAAGTTCAAATTTTTATAAGTAAAAAGATTTATTAAAATGAATAACCAAGTGTTTTAATTGACATCAGAAGATGAAAAGAATAAACCCTGAGAACATAGAAAAAAGTTCAATAAAGATAGGAGCAGAACTTAATACAACAGAAAACGTATAAAATTCAGGTGATTTAGTAAGTCCAAAGAATCTTCTTTGAAAAGATTTAAAAGACACACTTTGATTAAGGAAAACAAAAACATAAGTAAAGAATATACAGAAAGAGTCAGGACAATGTTAGAGCAGAGAATATATGAAATGCCAGTAAATTTGAACATTTCTGTCAAGTGGACCATTTCCTAGCTCCTAAAGTTTACCAAAACTGACACAAGAGGAAATCATTTAAGGTCATCATGTCTGCCCTTGGCATTCTCGGAATGCCCTGGCCTCAGAATGCAGCCTCTGTAGTCCATGGTAACCTGCGGAGAGGGGGCGGGGCTGAGGGAGGTTGGAACACTGCCCTCACTGAGGGAGTGGGTGTGGCCATCTCTGCTGTGACTGAACAAAGGGCAGGGGAGCAGGGGGCCCAGGGCAGGGCCCTCAGAGCCCGGCAGGCCCAGTGGAGTGTCACAAGCATTTAGGCCCAGGCCAAAGGGCGCTTTCTTTGTCTGCACAGCTGCCCAAACTCTCACCTTTCCACTCAGGCCGCCCTCTTACTTGAAGTGTGTGTGGAACCTGTCCGCGCAGTACACCTCGCTGCACAGCTAAGCATAGGTCTGGGCATCGTAGCTTCCTGCCAGGTGACCGAGGCTCACAGGCAGATGGGTCCCTGGGACACACGCGGAGTGGCTCCTGCCCGGGCCACAGGCCGCCAACTGCCATTGCCCCAGATCGGGGGCCTCAAAGCAGCCCTGTCGGAGTCCCCTGCCTCTAGAGGGAGTATTGGACCAACACTTGTAGAAAACTGGGTCCTTGAGGGCCACTCATTGGAGGGAAACAAATAAATCTTTGCCGTCTTTCTTCTGAAACTTACGAGCGTTCACACCTAAGCCTCTTACAAGGTCAGCTGTTTAGCTAAACATGAGCTCATGATCTAAATTTACACAATAATGAAGAAAGCAGCTACAAGGGGAGACAATCAGCCAAAACAATCAATACCAGAATTAGATTCCCAAGGCCATCCATCAGATGTAGGAATAATCGGGTGCAAGGCAGAAAATATACATAAACTGGAACTGAAACAAGGCACGAGGATGTTTTCAAAGACTGGTAGGATCTCTAAAACATTTTTAAAGGACATGTCATTGATAAAGCTAAATACACAAAGGTTGTGTAATACAACAGATTAATCATTGAGAAGAGTGAAATTATGCTGTTTTGAAAACTATGGCAGGTCAGATTTTCTGCCTAATTATATAAGAAGATTTCTCTAAAAAATACACATTATTTCAAAGCCTTATTGGCTGTGAAATAAGTTAAGGGTATTTCAAATGGCTTGTCTGCAAAGAAAGGTGAGATGTAGTGGATCACAGAAATTCGAGGGGAAAATAGGTCAATATATTCATTGCTATATGGTGAACTAAGCCTTAGGCCGGCAACAGTGGAGAGAACCTGACCCTTAGAAACGTACAAGTAAGCTGGAATCTTCAAAAGTTCAAATCTTTATAAGTAAAAAGATTTATTAAAATGAATAACCAAGTGTTTTAATTGACATCAGAAGATGAAAACAATAAACCCTGAGAACATAGAACAAAGATAAATAAAGATATGAGCAGAACTTAATACAACAGAAAACGTATAAAATTCAGGTGATTTAGTAAGTCCAAAGAATCTTCTTTGAAAAGATTTAAAAGACACACTTTGATTAAGGAAAACAAAAACATAAGTAAAGAATATACAGAAAGAGTCAGGACAATGTTAGAGCAGAGAATATATGAAATGCCAGTAAATTTGAACATTTCTGGAAAGTGGACCATTTCCTAGCTCCTAAAGTTTACCAAAACTGACACAAGAGGAAATCATTTAAGGTCATCATGTCTGCCCTTGGCATTCTCGGAACGCCCTGGCCTCAGAATGCAGCCTCTGTAGTCCATGGTAACCTGCAGAGAGGGGGCGGGGCTGAGGGAGGTTGGAACACTGCCCTCACTGAGGGAGTGGGTGTGGCAATCTCTGCTGTGACTGAACAAAGGGCAGGGGAGCAGGGGGCCCAGGGCAGGGCCCTCAGAGCCCGGCAGGCCCAGTGGAGTGTCACAAGCATTTAGGCCCAGGCCAAAGGGCGCTTTCTTTGTCTGCACAGCTGCCCAAACTCTCACCTTTCCACTCAGGCCGCCCTCTTACTTGAAGTGTGTGTGAAACCTGTCCGCGCAGTACACCTCGCTGCACAGCTAAGCATAAGTCTGGGCATCGTAGCTTCCTGCCAGGTGACCGAGGCTCACAGGCAGATGGGTCCCTGGGACACACGCGGAGAGGCTCCTGCCCGGGCCACAGGCCGCCCACAGCCCCTGCCCCAGATCGGGGGCCGCAAAGCAGCCCTGTCGGAGTCCCCTGCCTCTAGAGGGAGTATTGGACCAACACTTGTAGAAAACGGGGTCCTTGAGGGCCACTCATTGGAGGGACACAAATAAATCTTTGCCGACTTTCTGCTGAAACTTACGAGCGTTCACACCTAAGCCTCTTACAAGGTCAGCTGTTTAGCTAAACATGAGCTCATGATCTAAATTTACACAATAATGAAGAAAGCAGCTATAAGGGGAGACAATCAGCCAAAACAATCAATACCAGAATTAGATTCCCAAGGCCATCCATCAGATGTAGGAATAATCGGGTGCAAGGCAGAAAATATACATAAAACTGGAACTGAAACAAGGCACGAGGATGTTTTCAAAGACTGGTAGGATCTCTAAAACATTTTTAAAGGACATGTCATTGATAAAGCTAAATACACAAAGGTTGTGTAATACAACAGATTAATCATTGAGAAGAGTGAAATTATGCTGTTTTGAAAACTATTGCAGGTCAGATTTTCTGCCTAATTATATAAGAAGATTTCTCTAAAAAATAAACATTATTTCAAAGCCTTATTGGCTGTGAAATAAGTTAAGGGTGTTTCAAATGGCTTGTCTGCAAAGAAAGGTGAGATGTAGGGGATCACAGAAAGTCGAGGGGAAAATAGGTCAATATATACATTGCTATATGGTGAACTAAGCCTTAGGCCGGCAACAGTGGAGAGGACCTAACCCTTAGAAACATACAAGTAAGCTGGAATCTTCAAAAGTTCAAATTTTTATAAGTAAAAAGATTTATTAAAATGAATAACCAAGTGTTTTAATTGACATCAGAAGATGAAAAGAATAAACCCTGAGAACATAGAAAAAAGTTCAATAAAGATAGGAGCAGAACTTAATACAACAGAAAACGTATAAAATTCAGGTGATTTAGTAAGTCCAAAGAATCTTCTTTGAAAAGATTTAAAAGACACACTTTGATTAAGGAAAACAAAAACATAAGTAAAGAATATACAGAAAGAGTCAGGACAATGTTAGAGCAGAGAATATATGAAATGCCAGTAAATTTGAACATTTCTGTCAAGTGGACCATTTCCTAGCTCCTAAAGTTTACCAAAACTGACACAAGAGGAAATCATTTAAGGTCATCATGTCTGCCCTTGGCATTCTCGGAATGCCCTGGCCTCAGAATGCAGCCTCTGTAGTCCATGGTAACCTGCGGAGAGGGGGCGGGGCTGAGGGAGGTTGGAACACTGCCCTCACTGAGGGAGTGGGTGTGGCCATCTCTGCTGTGACTGAACAAAGGGCAGGGGAGCAGGGGGCCCAGGGCAGGGCCCTCAGAGCCCGGCAGGCCCAGTGGAGTGTCACAAGCATTTAGGCCCAGGCCAAAGGGCGCTTTCTTTGTCTGCACAGCTGCCCAAACTCTCACCTTTCCACTCAGGCCGCCCTCTTACTTGAAGTGTGTGTGGAACCTGTCCGCGCAGTACACCTCGCTGCACAGCTAAGCATAGGTCTGGGCATCGTAGCTTCCTGCCAGGTGACCGAGGCTCACAGGCAGATGGGTCCCTGGGACACACGCGGAGTGGCTCCTGCCCGGGCCACAGGCCGCCAACTGCCATTGCCCCAGATCGGGGGCCTCAAAGCAGCCCTGTCGGAGTCCCCTGCCTCTAGAGGGAGTATTGGACCAACACTTGTAGAAAACTGGGTCCTTGAGGGCCACTCATTGGAGGGAAACAAATAAATCTTTGCCGTCTTTCTTCTGAAACTTACGAGCGTTCACACCTAAGCCTCTTACAAGGTCAGCTGTTTAGCTAAACATGAGCTCATGATCTAAATTTACACAATAATGAAGAAAGCAGCTACAAGGGGAGACAATCAGCCAAAACAATCAATACCAGAATTAGATTCCCAAGGCCATCCATCAGATGTAGGAATAATCGGGTGCAAGGCAGAAAATATACATAAACTGGAACTGAAACAAGGCACGAGGATGTTTTCAAAGACTGGTAGGATCTCTAAAACATTTTTAAAGGACATGTCATTGATAAAGCTAAATACACAAAGGTTGTGTAATACAACAGATTAATCATTGAGAAGAGTGAAATTATGCTGTTTTGAAAACTATGGCAGGTCAGATTTTCTGCCTAATTATATAAGAAGATTTCTCTAAAAAATACACATTATTTCAAAGCCTTATTGGCTGTGAAATAAGTTAAGGGTATTTCAAATGGCTTGTCTGCAAAGAAAGGTGAGATGTAGTGGATCACAGAAAGTCGAGGGGAAAATAGGTCAATATATTCATTGCTATATGGTGAACTAAGCCTTAGGCCGGCAACAGTGGAGAGAACCTGACCCTTAGAAACGTACAAGTAAGCTGGAATCTTCAAAAGTTCAAATCTTTATAAGTAAAAAGATTTATTAAAATGAATAACCAAGTGTTTTAATTGACATCAGAAGATGAAAACAATAAACCCTGAGAACATAGAACAAAGATAAATAAAGATATGAGCAGAACTTAATACAACAGAAAACGTATAAAATTCAGGTGATTTAGTAAGTCCAAAGAATCTTCTTTGAAAAGATTTAAAAGACACACTTTGATTAAGGAAAACAAAAACATAAGTAAAGAATATACAGAAAGAGTCAGGACAATGTTAGAGCAGAGAATATATGAAATGCCAGTAAATTTGAACATTTCTGGAAAGTGGACCATTTCCTAGCTCCTAAAGTTTACCAAAACTGACACAAGAGGAAATCATTTAAGGTCATCATGTCTGCCCTTGGCATTCTCGGAACGCCCTGGCCTCAGAATGCAGCCTCTGTAGTCCATGGTAACCTGCGGAGAGGGGGCGGGGCTGAGGGAGGTTGGAACACTGCCCTCACTGAGGGAGTGGGTGTGGCAATCTCTGCTGTGACTGAACAAAGGGCAGGGGAGCAGGGGGCCCAGGGCAGGGCCCTCAGAGCCCGGCAGGCCCAGTGGAGTGTCACAAGCATTTAGGCCCAGGCCAAAGGGCGCTTTCTTTGTCTGCACAGCTGCCCAAACTCTCACCTTTCCACTCAGGCCGCCCTCTTACTTGAAGTGTGTGTGGAACCTGTCCGCGCAGTACACCTCGCTGCACAGCTAAGCATAGGTCTGGGCATCGTAGCTTCCTGCCAGGTGACCGAGGCTCACAGGCAGATGGGTCCCTGGGACACACGCGGAGAGGCTCCTGCCCGGGCCACACGCCGCCCACAGCCCCTGCCCCAGATCGGGGGCCGCAAAGCAGCCCTGTCGGAGTCCCCTGCCTCTAGAGGGAGTATTGGACCAACACTTGTAGAAAACGGGGTCCTTGAGGGCCACTCATTGGAGGGACACAAATAAATCTTTGCCGACTTTCTGCTGAAACTTACGAGCGTTCACACCTAAGCCTCTTACAAGGTCAGCTGTTTAGCTAAACATGAGCTCATGATCTAAATTTACACAATAATGAAGAAAGCAGCTATAAGGGGAGACAATCAGCCAAAACAATCAATACCAGAATTAGATTCCCAAGGCCATCCATCAGATGTAGGAATAATTGGGTGCAAGGCAGAAAATATACATAAATCTGGAACTGAAACAAGGCACGAGGATGTTTTCAAAGACTGGTAGGATCTCTAAAACATTTTTAAAGGACATGTCATTGATAAAGCTAAATACACAAAGGTTGTGTAATACAACAGATTAATCATTGAGAAGAGTGAAATTATGCTGTTTTGAAAACTATTGCAGGTCAGATTTTCTGCCTAATTATATAAGAAGATTTCTCTAAAAAATAAACATTATTTCAAAGCCTTATTGGCTGTGAAATAAGTTAAGGGTGTTTCAAATGGCTTGTCTGCAAAGAAAGGTGAGATGTAGGGGATCACAGAAAGTCGAGGGGAAAATAGGTCAATATATACATTGCTATATGGTGAACTAAGCCTTAGGCCGGCAACAGTGGAGAGGACCTAACCCTTAGAAACATACAAGTAAGCTGGAATCTTCAAAAGTTCAAATTTTTATAAGTAAAAAGATTTATTAAAATGAATAACCAAGTGTTTTAATTGACATCAGAAGATGAAAAGAATAAACCCTGAGAACATAGAAAAAAGTTCAATAAAGATAGGAGCAGAACTTAATACAACAGAAAACGTATAAAATTCAGGTGATTTAGTAAGTCCAAAGAATCTTCTTTGAAAAGATTTAAAAGACACACTTTGATTAAGGAAAACAAAAACATAAGTAAAGAATATACAGAAAGAGTCAGGACAATGTTAGAGCAGAGAATATATGAAATGCCAGTAAATTTGAACATTTCTGTCAAGTGGACCATTTCCTAGCTCCTAAAGTTTACCAAAACTGACACAAGAGGAAATCATTTAAGGTCATCATGTCTGCCCTTGGCATTCTCGGAATGCCCTGGCCTCAGAATGCAGCCTCTGTAGTCCATGGTAACCTGCGGAGAGGGGGCGGGGCTGAGGGAGGTTGGAACACTGCCCTCACTGAGGGAGTGGGTGTGGCCATCTCTGCTGTGACTGAACAAAGGGCAGGGGAGCAGGGGGCCCAGGGCAGGGCCCTCAGAGCCCGGCAGGCCCAGTGGAGTGTCACAAGCATTTAGGCCCAGGCCAAAGGGCGCTTTCTTTGTCTGCACAGCTGCCCAAACTCTCACCTTTCCACTCAGGCCGCCCTCTTACTTGAAGTGTGTGTGGAACCTGTCCGCGCAGTACACCTCGCTGCACAGCTAAGCATAGGTCTGGGCATCGTAGCTTCCTGCCAGGTGACCGAGGCTCACAGGCAGATGGGTCCCTGGGACACACGCGGAGTGGCTCCTGCCCGGGCCACAGGCCGCCAACTGCCATTGCCCCAGATCGGGGGCCTCAAAGCAGCCCTGTCGGAGTCCCCTGCCTCTAGAGGGAGTATTGGACCAACACTTGTAGAAAACTGGGTCCTTGAGGGCCACTCATTGGAGGGAAACAAATAAATCTTTGCCGTCTTTCTTCTGAAACTTACGAGCGTTCACACCTAAGCCTCTTACAAGGTCAGCTGTTTAGCTAAACATGAGCTCATGATCTAAATTTACACAATAATGAAGAAAGCAGCTACAAGGGGAGACAATCAGCCAAAACAATCAATACCAGAATTAGATTCCCAAGGCCATCCATCAGATGTAGGAATAATCGGGTGCAAGGCAGAAAATATACATAAACTGGAACTGAAACAAGGCACGAGGATGTTTTCAAAGACTGGTAGGATCTCTAAAACATTTTTAAAGGACATGTCATTGATAAAGCTAAATACACAAAGGTTGTGTAATACAACAGATTAATCATTGAGAAGAGTGAAATTATGCTGTTTTGAAAACTATGGCAGGTCAGATTTTCTGCCTAATTATATAAGAAGATTTCTCTAAAAAATACACATTATTTCAAAGCCTTATTGGCTGTGAAATAAGTTAAGGGTATTTCAAATGGCTTGTCTGCAAAGAAAGGTGAGATGTAGTGGATCACAGAAAGTCGAGGGGAAAATAGGTCAATATATTCATTGCTATATGGTGAACTAAGCCTTAGGCCGGCAACAGTGGAGAGAACCTGACCCTTAGAAACGTACAAGTAAGCTGGAATCTTCAAAAGTTCAAATCTTTATAAGTAAAAAGATTTATTAAAATGAATAACCAAGTGTTTTAATTGACATCAGAAGATGAAAACAATAAACCCTGAGAACATAGAACAAAGATAAATAAAGATATGAGCAGAACTTAATACAACAGAAAACGTATAAAATTCAGGTGATTTAGTAAGTCCAAAGAATCTTCTTTGAAAAGATTTAAAAGACACACTTTGATTAAGGAAAACAAAAACATAAGTAAAGAATATACAGAAAGAGTCAGGACAATGTTAGAGCAGAGAATATATGAAATGCCAGTAAATTTGAACATTTCTGGAAAGTGGACCATTTCCTAGCTCCTAAAGTTTACCAAAACTGACACAAGAGGAAATCATTTAAGGTCATCATGTCTGCCCTTGGCATTCTCGGAACGCCCTGGCCTCAGAATGCAGCCTCTGTAGTCCATGGTAACCTGCGGAGAGGGGGCGGGGCTGAGGGAGGTTGGAACACTGCCCTCACTGAGGGAGTGGGTGTGGCAATCTCTGCTGTGACTGAACAAAGGGCAGGGGAGCAGGGGGCCCAGGGCAGGGCCCTCAGAGCCCGGCAGGCCCAGTGGAGTGTCACAAGCATTTAGGCCCAGGCCAAAGGGCGCTTTCTTTGTCTGCACAGCTGCCCAAACTCTCACCTTTCCACTCAGGCCGCCCTCTTACTTGAAGTGTGTGTGGAACCTGTCCGCGCAGTACACCTCGCTGCACAGCTAAGCATAGGTCTGGGCATCGTAGCTTCCTGCCAGGTGACCGAGGCTCACAGGCAGATGGGTCCCTGGGACACACGCGGAGAGGCTCCTGCCCGGGCCACACGCCGCCCACAGCCCCTGCCCCAGATCGGGGGCCGCAAAGCAGCCCTGTCGGAGTCCCCTGCCTCTAGAGGGAGTATTGGACCAACACTTGTAGAAAACGGGGTCCTTGAGGGCCACTCATTGGAGGGACACAAATAAATCTTTGCCGACTTTCTGCTGAAACTTACGAGCGTTCACACCTAAGCCTCTTACAAGGTCAGCTGTTTAGCTAAACATGAGCTCATGATCTAAATTTACACAATAATGAAGAAAGCAGCTATAAGGGGAGACAATCAGCCAAAACAATCAATACCAGAATTAGATTCCCAAGGCCATCCATCAGATGTAGGAATAATTGGGTGCAAGGCAGAAAATATACATAAAACTGGAACTGAAACAAGGCACGAGGATGTTTTCAAAGACTGGTAGGATCTCTAAAACATTTTTAAAGGACATGTCATTGATAAAGCTAAATACACAAAGGTTGTGTAATACAACAGATTAATCATTGAGAAGAGTGAAATTATGCTGTTTTGAAAACTATTGCAGGTCAGATTTTCTGCCTAATTATATAAGAAGATTTCTCTAAAAAATAAACATTATTTCAAAGCCTTATTGGCTGTGAAATAAGTTAAGGGTGTTTCAAATGGCTTGTCTGCAAAGAAAGGTGAGATGTAGGGGATCACAGAAAGTCGAGGGGAAAATAGGTCAATATATACATTGCTATATGGTGAACTAAGCCTTAGGCCGGCAACAGTGGAGAGGACCTAACCCTTAGAAACATACAAGTAAGCTGGAATCTTCAAAAGTTCAAATTTTTATAAGTAAAAAGATTTATTAAAATGAATAACCAAGTGTTTTAATTGACATCAGAAGATGAAAAGAATAAACCCTGAGAACATAGAAAAAAGTTCAATAAAGATAGGAGCAGAACTTAATACAACAGAAAACGTATAAAATTCAGGTGATTTAGTAAGTCCAAAGAATCTTCTTTGAAAAGATTTAAAAGACACACTTTGATTAAGGAAAACAAAAACATAAGTAAAGAATATACAGAAAGAGTCAGGACAATGTTAGAGCAGAGAATATATGAAATGCCAGTAAATTTGAACATTTCTGTCAAGTGGACCATTTCCTAGCTCCTAAAGTTTACCAAAACTGACACAAGAGGAAATCATTTAAGGTCATCATGTCTGCCCTTGGCATTCTCGGAATGCCCTGGCCTCAGAATGCAGCCTCTGTAGTCCATGGTAACCTGCGGAGAGGGGGCGGGGCTGAGGGAGGTTGGAACACTGCCCTCACTGAGGGAGTGGGTGTGGCCATCTCTGCTGTGACTGAACAAAGGGCAGGGGAGCAGGGGGCCCAGGGCAGGGCCCTCAGAGCCCGGCAGGCCCAGTGGAGTGTCACAAGCATTTAGGCCCAGGCCAAAGGGCGCTTTCTTTGTCTGCACAGCTGCCCAAACTCTCACCTTTCCACTCAGGCCGCCCTCTTACTTGAAGTGTGTGTGGAACCTGTCCGCGCAGTACACCTCGCTGCACAGCTAAGCATAGGTCTGGGCATCGTAGCTTCCTGCCAGGTGACCGAGGCTCACAGGCAGATGGGTCCCTGGGACACACGCGGAGTGGCTCCTGCCCGGGCCACAGGCCGCCAACTGCCATTGCCCCAGATCGGGGGCCTCAAAGCAGCCCTGTCGGAGTCCCCTGCCTCTAGAGGGAGTATTGGACCAACACTTGTAGAAAACTGGGTCCTTGAGGGCCACTCATTGGAGGGAAACAAATCTTTGCCGTCTTTCTTCTGAAACTTATGAGCGTTCACACCTAAGCCTCTTACAAGGTCAGCTGTTTAGCTAAACATGAGCTCATGATCTAAATTTACACAATAATGAAGAAAGCAGCTACAAGGGGAGACAATCAGCCAAAACAATCAATACCAGAATTAGATTCCCAAGGCCATCCATCAGATGTAGGAATAATCGGGTGCAAGGCAGAAAATATACATAAACTGGAACTGAAACAAGGCACGAGGATGTTTTCAAAGACTGGTAGGATCTCTAAAACATTTTTAAAGGACATGTCATTGATAAAGCTAAATACACAAAGGTTGTGTAATACAACAGATTAATCATTGAGAAGAGTGAAATTATGCTGTTTTGAAAACTATGGCAGGTCAGATTTTCTGCCTAATTATATAAGAAGATTTCTCTAAAAAATACACATTATTTCAAAGCCTTATTGGCTGTGAAATAAGTTAAGGGTATTTCAAATGGCTTGTCTGCAAAGAAAGGTGAGATGTAGTGGATCACAGAAAGTCGAGGGGAAAATAGGTCAATATATTCATTGCTATATGGTGAACTAAGCCTTAGGCCGGCAACAGTGGAGAGAACCTGACCCTTAGAAACGTACAAGTAAGCTGGAATCTTCAAAAGTTCAAATCTTTATAAGTAAAAAGATTTATTAAAATGAATAACCAAGTGTTTTAATTGACATCAGAAGATGAAAACAATAAACCCTGAGAACATAGAACAAAGATAAATAAAGATATGAGCAGAACTTAATACAACAGAAAACGTATAAAATTCAGGTGATTTAGTAAGTCCAAAGAATCTTCTTTGAAAAGATTTAAAAGACACACTTTGATTAAGGAAAACAAAAACATAAGTAAAGAATATACAGAAAGAGTCAGGACAATGTTAGAGCAGAGAATATATGAAATGCCAGTAAATTTGAACATTTCTGGAAAGTGGACCATTTCCTAGCTCCTAAAGTTTACCAAAACTGACACAAGAGGAAATCATTTAAGGTCATCATGTCTGCCCTTGGCATTCTCGGAACGCCCTGGCCTCAGAATGCAGCCTCTGTAGTCCATGGTAACCTGGGGAGAGGGGGCGGGGCTGAGGGAGGTTGGAACACTGCCCTCACTGAGGGAGTGGGTGTGGCAATCTCTGCTGTGACTGAACAAAGGGCAGGGGAGCAGGGGGCCCAGGGCAGGGCCCTCAGAGCCCGGCAGGCCCAGTGGAGTGTCACAAGCATTTAGGCCCAGGCCAAAGGGCGCTTTCTTTGTCTGCACAGCTGCCCAAACTCTCACCTTTCCACTCAGGCCGCCCTCTTACTTGAAGTGTGTGTGGAACCTGTCCGCGCAGTACACCTCGCTGCACAGCTAAGCATAGGTCTGGGCATCGTAGCTTCCTGCCAGGTGACCGAGGCTCACAGGCAGATGGGTCCCTGGGACACACGCGGAGAGGCTCCTGCCCGGGCCACATGCCGCCCACTGCCCCTGCCCCAGATCGGGGGCCGCAAAGCAGCCCTGTCTGAGTCCCCTGCCTCTAGAGGGAGTATTGGACCAACACTTGTAGAAAACGGGGTCCTTGAGGGCCACTCATTGGAGGGAAACAAATAAATCTTTGCCGTCTTTCTTCTGAAACTTACGAGCGTTCACACCTAAGCCTCTTACAAGGTCAGCTGTTTAGCTAAACATGAGCTCATGATCTAAATTTACACAATAATGAAGAAAGCAGCTACAAGGGGAGACAATCAGCCAAAACAATCAATACCAGAATTAGATTCCCAAGGCCATCCATGAGATGTAGGAATAATCGGGTGCAAGGCAGAAATTATACATAAACTGGAACTGAAACAAGGCACGAGGATGTTTTCAAAGACTGGTAGGATCTCTAAAACATTTTTAAAGGACATGACATTGATAAAGCTAAATACACAAAGGTTGTGTAATACAACAGATTAATCATTGAGAAGAGTGAAATTATGCTGTTTTGAAAACTATGGCAGGTCAGATTTTCTGCCTAATTATATAAGAAGATTTCTCTAAAAAATACACATTATTTCAAAGCCTTATTGGCTGTGAAATAAGTTAAGGGTATTTCAAATGGCTTGTCTGCAAAGAAAGGTGAGATGTAGGGGATCACAGAAAGTCGAGGGGAAAATAGGTCAATATATACATTGCTATATGGTGAACTAAGCCTTAGGCCGGCAACAATGGAGAGGACCTGACCCTTAGAAACGTACAAGTAAGCTGGAATCTTCAAAAGTTCAAATCTTTATAAGTAAAAAGATTTATTAAAATGAATAACCAAGTGTTTTAATTGACATCAGAAGATGAAAACAATAAACCCTGAGAACATAGAAAAAAGTTAAATAAAGATATGAGCAGAACTTAATACAACAGAAAACGTATAAAATTCAGGTGATTTAGTAAGTCCAAAGAATCTTCTTTGAAAAGATTTAAAAGACACACTTTGATTAAGGAAAACAAAAACATAAGTAAAGAATATACAGAAAGAGTCAGGACAATGTTAGAGCAGAGAATATATGAAATGCCAGTAAATTTGAACATTTCTGTCAAGTGGACCATTTCCTAGCTCCTAAAGTTTACCAAAACTGACACAAGAGGAAATCATTTAAGGTCATCATGACTTCCCTTGGCATTCTCGGAACGCCCTGGCCTCAGAATGCAGCCTCTGTAGTCCATGGTAACCTGCGGAGAGGGGGCGGGGCTGAGGGAGGTTGGAACACTGCCCTCACTGAGGGAGTGGGTGTGGCCATCTCTGCTGTGACTGAACAAAGGGCAGGGGAGCAGGGGGCCCAGGGCAGGGCCCTCAGAGCCCGGCAGGCCCAGTGGAGTGTCACAAGCATTTAGGCCCAGGCCAAAGGGCGCTTTCTTTGTCTGCACAGCTGCCCAAACTCTCACCTTTCCACTCAGGCCGCCCTCTTACTTGAAGTGTGTGTGGAACCAGTCCGCACAGTACACCTCGCTGAACAGCTAAGCATAGGTCTGGGCATCATAGCTTCCTGCCAGGTGACCGAGGCTCACAGGCAGATGGGTCCCTGGGACACACGCGGAGAGGCTCCTGCCCGGGCCACAGGCCGCCCACTGCCCCTGCCCCAGATCGGGGGCGGCAAAGCAGCCCTGTCTGAGTCCCCTGCCCCTAGACGGAGTATTGGACCAACACTTGTAGAAAACGGGGTCCTTGAGGGCCACTCATTGGAGGGACACAAATAAATCTTTGCCGTCTTTCTTCTGAAACTTACGAGCGTTCACACCTAAGCCTCTTACAAGGTCAGCTGTTTAGCTAAACATGAGCTCATGATCTAAATTTACACAATAATAAAGAAAGCAGCTACAAGGGGAGACAATCAGCCAAAACAATCAATACCAGAATTAGATTCCCAAGGCCATCCATCAGATGTAGGAATAATCGGGTGCAAGGCAGAAAATATACATAAAACTGGAACTGAAACAAGGCACGAGGATGTTTTCAAAGACTGGTAGGATCTCTAAAACATTTTTAAAGGACATGTCATTGATAAAGCTAAATACACAAAGGTTGTGTAATACAACAGATTAATCATTGAGAAGAGTGAAATTATGCTGTTTTGAAAACTATGGCAGGTCAGATTTTCTGCCTAATTATATAAGAAGATTTCTCTAAAAAATAAACATTATTTCAAAGCCTTATTGGCTGTGAAATAAGTTAAGGGTATTTCAAATGGCTTGTCTGCAAAGAAAGGTGAGATGTAGGGGATCACAGAAAGTCGAGGGGAAAATAGGTCAATATATACATTGCTATATGGTGAACTAAGCCTTAGGCCGGCAACAGTGGAGAGGACCTGACCCTTAGAAACGTACAAGTAAGCTGGAATCTTCAAAAGTTCAAATTTTTATAAGTAAAAAGATTTATTAAAATGAAGAACCAAGTGTTTTAATTGACATCAGAAGATGAAAAC
Organism: Mesoplodon mirus; assembly: GCF_964341445.2. Taxonomy (NCBI): domain Eukaryota; kingdom Metazoa; phylum Chordata; class Mammalia; order Artiodactyla; family Ziphiidae; genus Mesoplodon; species Mesoplodon mirus. Next base: position 141,006,983 of record NC_138976.1, on the reverse strand, counting down.
AATAAACCCTGAGAACATAGAAAAAAGTTAAATAAAGATAGGAGCAGAACTTAATACAACAGAAAACGTATAAAATTCAGGTGATTTAGTAAGTCCAAAGAATCTTCTTTGAAAAGATTTAAAAGACACACTTTGATTAAGGAAAACAAAAACATAAGTAAAGAATATACAGAAAGAGTCAGGACAATGTTAGAGCAGAGAATATATGAAATGCCAGTAAATTTGAACATTTCTGGAAAGTGGACCATTTCCTAGCTCCTAAAGTTTACCAAAACTGACACAAGAGGAAATCATTTAAGGTCATCATGACTTCCCTTGGCATTCTCGGAACGCCCTGGCCTCAGAATGCAGCCTCTGTAGTCCATGGTAACCTGCGGAGAGGGGGCGGGGCTGAGGGAGGTTGGAACACTGCCCTCACTGAGGGAGTGGGTGTGGCCATCTCTGCTGTGACTGAACAAAGGGCAGGGGAGCAGGGGGCCCAGGGCAGGGCCCTCAGAGCCCGGCAGGCCCAGTGGAGTGTCACAAGCATTTAGGCCCAGGCCAAAGGGCGCTTTCTTTGTCTGCACAGCTGCCCAAACGCTCACCTTTCCACTCAGGCCGCCCTCTTACTTGAAGTGTGTGTGGAACCAGTCCGCACAGTACACCTCGCTGCACAGCTAAGCATAGGTCTGGGCATCATAGCTTCCTGCCAGGTGACCGAGGCTCACAGGCAGATGGGTCCCTGGGACACACGCGGAGAGGCTCCTGCCCGGGCCACAGGCCGCCCACTGCCCCTGCCCCAGATCGGGGGCGGCAAAGCAGCCCTGTCTGAGTCCCCTGCCCCTAGACGGAGTATTGGACCAACACTTGTAGAAAACGGGGTCCTTGAGGGCCACTCATTGGAGGGACACAAATAAATCTTTGCCGTCTTTCTTCTGAAACTTACGAGCGTTCACACCTAAGCCTCTTACAAGGTCAGCTGTTTAGCTAAACATGAGCTCATGATCTAAATTTACACAATAATAAAGAAAGCAGCTACAAGGGGAGACAATCAGCCAAAACAATCAATACCAGAATTAGATTCCCAAGGCCATCCATCAGATGTAGGTATAATCGGGTGCAAGGCAGAAAATATACATAAAACTGGAACTGAAACAAGGCACGAGGATGTTTTCAAAGACTGGTAGGATCTCTAAAACATTTTTAAAGGACATGTCATTGATAAAGCTAAATACACAAAGGTTGTGTAATACAACAGATTAATCATGGAGAAGAGTGAAAGTATGCTGTTTTGAAAACTATGGCAGGTCAGATTTTCTGCCTAATTATATAAGAAGATTTCTCTAAAAAATACACATTATTTCAAAGACATATTGGCTGTGAAATAAGTTAAGTGTGTTTCAAATGGCTTGTCTGCAAAGAAAGGTGAGATGTAGGGGATCACAGAAAGTCGAGGGGAAAATAGGTCAATATATACATTGCTATATGGTGAACTAAGCCTTAGGCCGGCAACAATGGAGAGGACCTGACCCTTAGAAACGTACAAGTAAGCTGGAATCTTCAAAAGTTCAAATCTTTATAAGTAAAAAGATTTATTAAAATGAAGAACCAAGTGTTTTAATTGACATCAGAAGATGAAAACAATAAACCCTGAGAACATAGAAAAAAGTTAAATAAAGATAGGAGCAGAACTTAATACAACAGAAAACGTATAAAATTCAGGTGATTTAGTAAGTCCAAAGAATCTTCTTTGAAAAGATTTAAAAGACACACTTTGATTAAGGAAAACAAAAACATAAGTAAAGAATATACAGAAAGAGTCAGGACAATGTTAGAGCAGAGAATATATGAAATGCCAGTAAATTTGAACATTTCTGGAAAGTGGACCATTTCCTAGCTCCTAAAGTTTACCAAAACTGACACAAGAGGAAATCATTTAAGGTCATCATGTCTGCCCTTGGCATTCTCGGAACGCCCTGGCCTCAGAATGCAGCCTCTGTAGTCCATGGTAACCTGCGGAGAGGGGGCGGGGCTGAGGGAGGTTGGAACACTGCCCTCACTGAGGGAGTGGGTGTGGCCATCTCTGCTGTGACTGAACAAAGGGCAGGGGAGCAGGGGGCCCAGGGCAGGGCCCTCAGAGCCCGGCAGGCCCAGTGGAGTGTCACAAGCATTTAGGCCCAGGCCCAAGGGCGCCTTCTTTGTCTGCACAGCTGCCCAAACTCTCACCTTTCCACTCAGGCCGCCCTCTTACTTGAAGTGTGTGTGGAACCTGTCCGCGCAGTACACCTCTCTGCACAGCTAAGCATAGGTCTGGGCATCGTAGCTTCCTGCCAGGTGACCGAGGCTCACAGGCAGATGGGTCCCTAGGACACACGCGGAGAGGCTCCTGCCCGGGCCACAGGCCGCCCACTGCCCCTGCCCCAGATCGGGGGCTGCAAAGCAGCCCTGTCTGAGTCCCCTGCCTCTAGACGGAGTATTGGACCAACACTTGTAGAAAACGGGGACCTTGAGGGCCACTCATTGGAGGGACACAAATAAATCTTTGCCGTCTTTCTTCTGAAACTTACGAGCGTTCACACCTAAGCCTCTTACAAGGTCAGCTGTTTAGCTAAACATGAGCTCATGATCTAAATTTACACAATAATAAAGAAAGCAGCTACAAGGGGAGACAATCACCCAAAACAATCAATACCAGAATTAGATTCCCAAGGCCATCCATCAGATGTAGGTATAATCGGGTGCAAGGCAGAAAATATACATAAAACTGGAACTGAAACAAGGCACGAGGATGTTTTCAAAGACTGGTAGGATCTCTAAAACATTTTTAAAGGACATGTCATTGATAAAGCTAAATACACAAAGGTTGTGTAATACAACAGATTAATCATTGAGAAGAGTGAAATTATGCTGTTTTGAAAACTATGGCAGGTCAGATTTTCTGCCTAATTATATAAGAAGATTTCTCTAAAAATTACACATTATTTCAAAGACATATTGGCTGTGAAATAAGTTAAGTGTGTTTCAAATGGCTTGTCTGCAAAGAAAGGTGAGATGTAGGGGATCACAGAAAGTCGAGGGGAAAATAGGTCAATATATACATTGCTATATGGTGAACTAAGCCTTAGGCCGGCAACAGTGGAGAGGACCTGACCCTTAGAAACGTACAAGTAAGCTGGAATCTTCAAAAGTTCAAATTTTTATAAGTAAAAAGATTTATTAAAATGAAGAACCAAGTGTTTTAATTGACATCAGAAGATGAAAACAATAAACCCTGAGAACATAGAAAAAAGTTAAATAAAGATATGAGCAGAACTTAATACAACAGAAAACGTATAAAATTCAGGTGATTTAGTAAGTCCAAAGAATCTTCTTTGAAAAGATTTAAAAGACACACTTTGATTAAGGAAAACAAAAACATAAGTAAAGAATATACAGAAAGAGTCAGGACAATGTTAGAGCAGAGAATATATGAAATGCCAGTAAATTTGAACATTTCTGGAAAGTGGACCATTTCCTAGCTCCTAAAGTTTACCAAAACTGACACAAGAGGAAATCATTTAAGGTCATCATGTCTGCCCTTGGCATTCTCGGAACGCCCTGGCCTCAGAATGCAGCCTCTGTAGTCCATGGTAACCTGCGGAGAGGGGGCGGGGCTGAGGGAGGTTGGAACACTGCCCTCACTGAGGGAGTGGGTGTGGCCATCTCTGCTGTGACTGAACAAAGGGCAGGGGAGCAGGGGGCCCAGGGCAGGGCCCTCAGAGCCCGGCAGGCCCAGTGGAGTGTCACAAGCATTTAGGCCCAGGCCAAAGGGCGCTTTCTTTGTCTGCACAGCTGCCCAAACTCTCACCTTTCCACTCAGGCCGCCCTCTTACTTGAAGTGTGTGTGGAACCTGTCCGCGCAGTACACCTCGCTGCACAGCTAAGCATAGGTCTGGGCATCGTAGCTTCCTGCCAGGTGACCGAGGCTCACAGGCAGATGGGTCCCTGGGACACACGCGGAGAGGCTCCTGCCCGGGCCACACGCCGCCCACAGCCCCTGCCCCAGATCGGGGGCCGCAAAGCAGCCCTGTCGGAGTCCCCTGCCTCTAGAGGGAGTATTGGACCAACACTTGTAGAAAACGGGGTCCTTGAGGGCCACTCATTGGAGGGACACAAATAAATCTTTGCCGACTTTCTGCTGAAACTTACGAGCGTTCACACCTAAGCCTCTTACAAGGTCAGCTGTTTAGCTAAACATGAGCTCATGATCTAAATTTACACAATAATGAAGAAAGCAGCTATAAGGGGAGACAATCAGCCAAAACAATCAATACCAGAATTAGATTCCCAAGGCCATCCATCAGATGTAGGAATAATTGGGTGCAAGGCAGAAAATATACATAAAACTGGAACTGAAACAAGGCACGAGGATGTTTTCAAAGACTGGTAGGATCTCTAAAACATTTTTAAAGGACATGTCATTGATAAAGCTAAATACACAAAGGTTGTGTAATACAACAGATTAATCATTGAGAAGAGTGAAATTATGCTGTTTTGAAAACTATTGCAGGTCAGATTTTCTGCCTAATTATATAAGAAGATTTCTCTAAAAAATAAACATTATTTCAAAGCCTTATTGGCTGTGAAATAAGTTAAGGGTGTTTCAAATGGCTTGTCTGCAAAGAAAGGTGAGATGTAGGGGATCACAGAAAGTCGAGGGGAAAATAGGTCAATATATACATTGCTATATGGTGAACTAAGCCTTAGGCCGGCAACAGTGGAGAGGACCTAACCCTTAGAAACATACAAGTAAGCTGGAATCTTCAAAAGTTCAAATTTTTATAAGTAAAAAGATTTATTAAAATGAATAACCAAGTGTTTTAATTGACATCAGAAGATGAAAAGAATAAACCCTGAGAACATAGAAAAAAGTTCAATAAAGATAGGAGCAGAACTTAATACAACAGAAAACGTATAAAATTCAGGTGATTTAGTAAGTCCAAAGAATCTTCTTTGAAAAGATTTAAAAGACACACTTTGATTAAGGAAAACAAAAACATAAGTAAAGAATATACAGAAAGAGTCAGGACAATGTTAGAGCAGAGAATATATGAAATGCCAGTAAATTTGAACATTTCTGTCAAGTGGACCATTTCCTAGCTCCTAAAGTTTACCAAAACTGACACAAGAGGAAATCATTTAAGGTCATCATGTCTGCCCTTGGCATTCTCGGAATGCCCTGGCCTCAGAATGCAGCCTCTGTAGTCCATGGTAACCTGCGGAGAGGGGGCGGGGCTGAGGGAGGTTGGAACACTGCCCTCACTGAGGGAGTGGGTGTGGCCATCTCTGCTGTGACTGAACAAAGGGCAGGGGAGCAGGGGGCCCAGGGCAGGGCCCTCAGAGCCCGGCAGGCCCAGTGGAGTGTCACAAGCATTTAGGCCCAGGCCAAAGGGCGCTTTCTTTGTCTGCACAGCTGCCCAAACTCTCACCTTTCCACTCAGGCCGCCCTCTTACTTGAAGTGTGTGTGGAACCTGTCCGCGCAGTACACCTCGCTGCACAGCTAAGCATAGGTCTGGGCATCGTAGCTTCCTGCCAGGTGACCGAGGCTCACAGGCAGATGGGTCCCTGGGACACACGCGGAGTGGCTCCTGCCCGGGCCACAGGCCGCCAACTGCCATTGCCCCAGATCGGGGGCCTCAAAGCAGCCCTGTCGGAGTCCCCTGCCTCTAGAGGGAGTATTGGACCAACACTTGTAGAAAACTGGGTCCTTGAGGGCCACTCATTGGAGGGAAACAAATCTTTGCCGTCTTTCTTCTGAAACTTATGAGCGTTCACACCTAAGCCTCTTACAAGGTCAGCTGTTTAGCTAAACATGAGCTCATGATCTAAATTTACACAATAATGAAGAAAGCAGCTACAAGGGGAGACAATCAGCCAAAACAATCAATACCAGAATTAGATTCCCAAGGCCATCCATCAGATGTAGGAATAATCGGGTGCAAGGCAGAAAATATACATAAACTGGAACTGAAACAAGGCACGAGGATGTTTTCAAAGACTGGTAGGATCTCTAAAACATTTTTAAAGGACATGTCATTGATAAAGCTAAATACACAAAGGTTGTGTAATACAACAGATTAATCATTGAGAAGAGTGAAATTATGCTGTTTTGAAAACTATGGCAGGTCAGATTTTCTGCCTAATTATATAAGAAGATTTCTCTAAAAAATACACATTATTTCAAAGCCTTATTGGCTGTGAAATAAGTTAAGGGTATTTCAAATGGCTTGTCTGCAAAGAAAGGTGAGATGTAGTGGATCACAGAAAGTCGAGGGGAAAATAGGTCAATATATTCATTGCTATATGGTGAACTAAGCCTTAGGCCGGCAACAGTGGAGAGAACCTGACCCTTAGAAACGTACAAGTAAGCTGGAATCTTCAAAAGTTCAAATCTTTATAAGTAAAAAGATTTATTAAAATGAATAACCAAGTGTTTTAATTGACATCAGAAGATGAAAACAATAAACCCTGAGAACATAGAAAAAAGTTAAATAAAGATATGAGCAGAATTTAATACAACAGAAAACGTATAAAATTCAGGTGATTTAGTAAGTCCAAAGAATCTTCTTTGAAAAGATTTAAAAGACACACTTTGATTAAGGAAAACAAAAACATAAGTAAAGAATATACAGAAAGATTCAGGACAATGTTAGAGCAGAGAATATATGAAATGCCAGTAAATTTGAACATTTCTGGAAAGTGGACCATTTCCTAGCTCCTAAAGTTTACCAAAACTGACACAAGAGGAAATCATTTAAGGTCATCATGTCTGCCCTTGGCATTCTCGGAACGCCCTGGCCTCAGAATGCAGCCTCTGTAGTCCATGGTAACCTGGGGAGAGGGGGCGGGGCTGAGGGAGGTTGGAACACTGCCCTCACTGAGGGAGTGGGTGTGGCAATCTCTGCTGTGACTGAACAAAGGGCAGGGGAGCAGGGGGCCCAGGGCAGGGCCCTCAGAGCCCGGCAGGCCCAGTGGAGTGTCACAAGCATTTAGGCCCAGGCCAAAGGGCGCTTTCTTTGTCTGCACAGCTGCCCAAACTCTCACCTTTCCACTCAGGCCGCCCTCTTACTTGAAGTGTGTGTGGAACCTGTCCGCGCAGTACACCTCGCTGCACAGCTAAGCATAGGTCTGGGCATCGTAGCTTCCTGCCAGGTGACCGAGGCTCACAGGCAGATGGGTCCCTGGGACACACGCGGAGAGGCTCCTGCCCGGGCCACACGCCGCCAACTGCCCCTGCCCCAGTTCGGGGGCCGCAAAGCAGCCCTGTCGGAGTCCCCTGCTTCTAGAGGGTGTATTGGACCAACACTTGTAGAACACGGGGTCCTTGAGGGCCACTCATTGGAGGGACACAAATAAATCTTTGCCGTCTTTCTTCTGAAACTTACGAGCGTTCACACCTAAGCCTCTTACAAGGTCAGCTGTTTAGCTAAACATGAGCTCATGATCTAAATTTACACAATAATGAAGAAAGCAGCTACAAGGGGAGACAATCAGCCAAAACAATCAATACCAGAATTAGATTCCCAAGGCCATCCATCAGATGTAGGAATAATCGGGTGCAAGGCAGAAAATATACATAAACTGGAACTGAAACAAGGCACGAGCATGTTTTCAAAGACTGGTAGGATCTCTAAAACATTTTTAAAGGACATGTCATTGATAAAGCTAAATACACAAAGGTTGTGTAATACAACAAATTAATCATTGAGAAGAGTGAAATTATGCTGTTTTGAAAACTATGGCAGGTCAGATTTTCTGCCTAATTATATAAGAAGATTTCTCTAAAAAATAAACATTATTTCAAAGCCTTATTGGCTGTGAAATAAGTTAAGGGTATTTCAAATGGCTTGTCTGCAAAGAAAGGTGAGATGTAGTGGATCACAGAAAGTCGAGGGGAAAATAGGTCAATATATACATTGCTATATGGTGAACTAAGCCTCAGGCCAGCAACAACGGAGAGGACCTGACCCTTAGAAACGTACAAGTAAGCTGGAATCTTCAAAAGTTCAAATCTTTATAAGTAAAAAGATTTATTAAAATGAATAACCAAGTGTTTTAATTGACATCAGAAGATGAAAACAATAAACCCTGAGAACATAGAAAAAAGTTAAATAAAGATAGGAGCAGAACTTAATACAACAGAAAACGTATAAAATTCAGGTGATTTAGTAAGTCCAAAGAATCTTCTTTGAAAAGATTTAAAAGACACACTTTGATTAAGGAAAACAAAAACATAAGTAAAGAATATACAGAAAGAGTCAGGACAATGTTAGAGCAGAGAATATATGAAATGCCAGTAAATTTGAACATTTCTGTCAAGTGGACCATTTCCTAGCTCCTAAAGTTTACCAAAACTGACACAAGAGGAAATCATTTAAGGTCATCATGTCTGCCCTTGGCATTCTCGGAACGCCCTGGCCTCAGAATGCAGCCTCTGTAGTCCATGGTAACCTGCGGAGAGGGGGCGGGGCTGAGGGAGGTTGGAACACTGCCCTCACTGAGGGAGTGGGTGTGGCCATCTCTGCTGTGACTGAACAAAGGGCAGGGGAGCAGGGGGCCCAGGGCAGGGCCCTCAGAGCACGGCAGGCCCAGTGGAGTGTCACAAGCATTTAGGCCCAGGCCCAAGGGCGCCTTCTTTGTCTGCACAGCTGCCCAAACTCTCACCTTTCCACTCAGGCCGCCCTCTTACTTGAAGTGTGTGTGGAACCTGTCCGCGCAGTACACCTCGCTGCACAGCGAAGCATAGGTCTGGGCATCGTAGCTTCCTGCCAGGTGACCGAGGCTCACAGGCAGATGGGTCCCTGGGACACACGCGGAGAGGCTCCTGCCCAGGCCACAGGCCGCCCACTGCCCCTGCCCCAGATCGGGGGCTGCAAAGCAGCCCTGTCTGAGTCCCCTGCCTCTAGACGGAGTATTGGACCAACACTTGTATAAAACGGGGACCTTGAGGGCCACTCATTGGAGGGACACAAATAAATCTTTGCTGTCTTTCTTCTGAAACTTACGAGCGTTCACACCTAAGCCTCTTACAAGGTCAGCTGTTTAGCTAAACATGAGCTCATGATCTAAATTTACACAATAATAAAGAAAGCAGCTACAAGGGGAGACAATCAGCCAAAACAATCAATACCAGAATTAGATTCCCAAGGCCATCCATCAGATGTACGAATAATCGGGTGAAAGGCAGAAAATATACATAAAACTGGAACTGAAACAAGGCACGAGGATGTTTTCAAAGACTGGTAGGATCTCTAAAACATTTTTAAAGGACATGTCATTGATAAAGCTAAATACACAAAGGTTGTGTAATACAACAGATTAATCATGGAGAAGAGTGAAAGTATGCTGTTTTGAAAACTATGGCAGGTCAGATTTTCTGCCTAATTATATAAGAAGATTTCTCTAAAAAATACACATTATTTCAAAGACATATTGGCTGTGAAATAAGTTAAGTGTGTTTCAAATGGCTTGTCTGCAAAGAAAGGTGAGATGTAGGGGATCACAGAAAGTCGAGGGGAAAATAGGTCAATATATACATTGCTATATGGTGAACTAAGCCTTAGGCCGGCAACAATGGAGAGGACCTGACCCTTAGAAACGTACAAGTAAGCTGGAATCTTCAAAAGTTCAAATCTTTATAAGTAAAAAGATTTATTAAAATGAAGAACCAAGTGTTTTAATTGACATCAGAAGATGAAAACAATAAACCCTGAGAACATAGAAAAAAGTTAAATAAAGATAGGAGCAGAACTTAATACAACAGAAAACGTATAAAATTCAGGTGATTTAGTAAGTCCAAAGAATCTTCTTTGAAAAGATTTAAAAGACACACTTTGATTAAGGAAAACAAAAACATAAGTAAAGAATATACAGAAAGAGTCAGGACAATGTTAGAGCAGAGAATATATGAAATGCCAGTAAATTTGAACATTTCTGGAAAGTGGACCATTTCCTAGCTCCTAAAGTTTACCAAAACTGACACAAGAGGAAATCATTTAAGGTCATCATGACTTCCCTTGGCATTCTCGGAACGCCCTGGCCTCAGAATGCAGCCTCTGTAGTCCATGGTAACCTGCGGAGAGGGGGCGGGGCTGAGGGAGGTTGGAACACTGCCCTCACTGAGGGAGTGGGTGTGGCCATCTCTGCTGTGACTGAACAAAGGGCAGGGGAGCAGGGGGCCCAGGGCAGGGCCCTCAGAGCCCGGCAGGCCCAGTGGAGTGTCACAAGCATTTAGGCCCAGGCCAAAGGGCGCTTTCTTTGTCTGCACAGCTGCCCAAACTCTCACCTTTCCACTCAGGCCGCCCTCTTACTTGAAGTGTGTGTGGAACCAGTCCGCACAGTACACCTCGCTGCACAGCTAAGCATAGGTCTGGGCATCATAGCTTCCTGCCAGGTGACCGAGGCTCACAGGCAGATGGGTCCCTGGGACACACGCGGAGAGGCTCCTGCCCGGGCCACAGGCCGCCCACTGCCCCTGCCCCAGATCGGGGGCGGCAAAGCAGCCCTGTCTGAGTCCCCTGCCCCTAGACGGAGTATTGGACCAACACTTGTAGAAAACGGGGTCCTTGAGGGCCACTCATTGGAGGGACACAAATAAATCTTTGCCGTCTTTCTTCTGAAACTTACGAGCGTTCACACCTAAGCCTCTTACAAGGTCAGCTGTTTAGCTAAACATGAGCTCATGATCTAAATTTACACAATAATAAAGAAAGCAGCTACAAGGGGAGACAATCAGCCAAAACAATCAATACCAGAATTAGATTCCCAAGGCCATCCATCAGATGTAGGTATAATCGGGTGCAAGGCAGAAAATATACATAAAACTGGAACTGAAACAAGGCACGAGGATGTTTTCAAAGACTGGTAGGATCTCTAAAACATTTTTAAAGGACATGTCATTGATAAAGCTAAATACACAAAGGTTGTGTAATACAACAGATTAATCATGGAGAAGAGTGAAAGTATGCTGTTTTGAAAACTATGGCAGGTCAGATTTTCTGCCTAATTATATAAGAAGATTTCTCTAAAAAATACACATTATTTCAAAGACATATTGGCTGTGAAATAAGTTAAGTGTGTTTCAAATGGCTTGTCTGCAAAGAAAGGTGAGATGTAGGGGATCACAGAAAGTCGAGGGGAAAATAGGTCAATATATACATTGCTATATGGTGAACTAAGCCTTAGGCCGGCAACAATGGAGAGGACCTGACCCTTAGAAACGTACAAGTAAGCTGGAATCTTCAAAAGTTCAAATCTTTATAAGTAAAAAGATTTATTAAAATGAAGAACCAAGTGTTTTAATTGACATCAGAAGATGAAAACAATAAACCCTGAGAACATAGAAAAAAGTTAAATAAAGATAGGAGCAGAACTTAATACAACAGAAAACGTATAAAATTCAGGTGATTTAGTAAGTCCAAAGAATCTTCTTTGAAAAGATTTAAAAGACACACTTTGATTAAGGAAAACAAAAACATAAGTAAAGAATATACAGAAAGAGTCAGGACAATGTTAGAGCAGAGAATATATGAAATGCCAGTAAATTTGAACATTTCTGGAAAGTGGACCATTTCCTAGCTCCTAAAGTTTACCAAAACTGACACAAGAGGAAATCATTTAAGGTCATCATGTCTGCCCTTGGCATTCTCGGAACGCCCTGGCCTCAGAATGCAGCCTCTGTAGTCCATGGTAACCTGCGGAGAGGGGGCGGGGCTGAGGGAGGTTGGAACACTGCCCTCACTGAGGGAGTGGGTGTGGCCATCTCTGCTGTGACTGAACAAAGGGCAGGGGAGCAGGGGGCCCAGGGCAGGGCCCTCAGAGCCCGGCAGGCCCAGTGGAGTGTCACAAGCATTTAGGCCCAGGCCCAAGGGCGCCTTCTTTGTCTGCACAGCTGCCCAAACTCTCACCTTTCCACTCAGGCCGCCCTCTTACTTGAAGTGTGTGTGGAACCTGTCCGCGCAGTACACCTCTCTGCACAGCTAAGCATAGGTCTGGGCATCGTAGCTTCCTGCCAGGTGACCGAGGCTCACAGGCAGATGGGTCCCTAGGACACACGCGGAGAGGCTCCTGCCCGGGCCACAGGCCGCCCACTGCCCCTGCCCCAGATCGGGGGCTGCAAAGCAGCCCTGTCTGAGTCCCCTGCCTCTAGACGGAGTATTGGACCAACACTTGTAGAAAACGGGGACCTTGAGGGCCACTCATTGGAGGGACACAAATAAATCTTTGCCGTCTTTCTTCTGAAACTTACGAGCGTTCACACCTAAGCCTCTTACAAGGTCAGCTGTTTAGCTAAACATGAGCTCATGATCTAAATTTACACAATAATAAAGAAAGCAGCTACAAGGGGAGACAATCACCCAAAACAATCAATACCAGAATTAGATTCCCAAGGCCATCCATCAGATGTAGGTATAATCGGGTGCAAGGCAGAAAATATACATAAAACTGGAACTGAAACAAGGCACGAGGATGTTTTCAAAGACTGGTAGGATCTCTAAAACATTTTTAAAGGACATGTCATTGATAAAGCTAAATACACAAAGGTTGTGTAATACAACAGATTAATCATTGAGAAGAGTGAAATTATGCTGTTTTGAAAACTATGGCAGGTCAGATTTTCTGCCTAATTATATAAGAAGATTTCTCTAAAAATTACACATTATTTCAAAGACATATTGGCTGTGAAATAAGTTAAGTGTGTTTCAAATGGCTTGTCTGCAAAGAAAGGTGAGATGTAGGGGATCACAGAAAGTCGAGGGGAAAATAGGTCAATATATACATTGCTATATGGTGAACTAAGCCTTAGGCCGGCAACAGTGGAGAGGACCTGACCCTTAGAAACGTACAAGTAAGCTGGAATCTTCAAAAGTTCAAATTTTTATAAGTAAAAAGATTTATTAAAATGAAGAACCAAGTGTTTTAATTGACATCAGAAGATGAAAACAATAAACCCTGAGAACATAGAAAAAAGTTAAATAAAGATATGAGCAGAACTTAATACAACAGAAAACGTATAAAATTCAGGTGATTTAGTAAGTCCAAAGAATCTTCTTTGAAAAGATTTAAAAGACACACTTTGATTAAGGAAAACAAAAACATAAGTAAAGAATATACAGAAAGAGTCAGGACAATGTTAGAGCAGAGAATATATGAAATGCCAGTAAATTTGAACATTTCTGGAAAGTGGACCATTTCCTAGCTCCTAAAGTTTACCAAAACTGACACAAGAGGAAATCATTTAAGGTCATCATGTCTGCCCTTGGCATTCTCGGAACGCCCTGGCCTCAGAATGCAGCCTCTGTAGTCCATGGTAACCTGCGGAGAGGGGGCGGGGCTGAGGGAGGTTGGAACACTGCCCTCACTGAGGGAGTGGGTGTGGCCATCTCTGCTGTGACTGAACAAAGGGCAGGGGAGCAGGGGGCCCAGGGCAGGGCCCTCAGAGCCCGGCAGGCCCAGTGGAGTGTCACAAGCATTTAGGCCCAGGCCAAAGGGCGCTTTCTTTGTCTGCACAGCTGCCCAAACTCTCACCTTTCCACTCAGGCCGCCCTCTTACTTGAAGTGTGTGTGGAACCTGTCCGCGCAGTACACCTCGCTGCACAGCTAAGCATAGGTCTGGGCATCGTAGCTTCCTGCCAGGTGACCGAGGCTCACAGGCAGATGGGTCCCTGGGACACACGCGGAGAGGCTCCTGCCCGGGCCACACGCCGCCCACAGCCCCTGCCCCAGATCGGGGGCCGCAAAGCAGCCCTGTCGGAGTCCCCTGCCTCTAGAGGGAGTATTGGACCAACACTTGTAGAAAACGGGGTCCTTGAGGGCCACTCATTGGAGGGACACAAATAAATCTTTGCCGACTTTCTGCTGAAACTTACGAGCGTTCACACCTAAGCCTCTTACAAGGTCAGCTGTTTAGCTAAACATGAGCTCATGATCTAAATTTACACAATAATGAAGAAAGCAGCTATAAGGGGAGACAATCAGCCAAAACAATCAATACCAGAATTAGATTCCCAAGGCCATCCATCAGATGTAGGAATAATTGGGTGCAAGGCAGAAAATATACATAAAACTGGAACTGAAACAAGGCACGAGGATGTTTTCAAAGACTGGTAGGATCTCTAAAACATTTTTAAAGGACATGTCATTGATAAAGCTAAATACACAAAGGTTGTGTAATACAACAGATTAATCATTGAGAAGAGTGAAATTATGCTGTTTTGAAAACTATTGCAGGTCAGATTTTCTGCCTAATTATATAAGAAGATTTCTCTAAAAAATAAACATTATTTCAAAGCCTTATTGGCTGTGAAATAAGTTAAGGGTGTTTCAAATGGCTTGTCTGCAAAGAAAGGTGAGATGTAGGGGATCACAGAAAGTCGAGGGGAAAATAGGTCAATATATACATTGCTATATGGTGAACTAAGCCTTAGGCCGGCAACAGTGGAGAGGACCTAACCCTTAGAAACATACAAGTAAGCTGGAATCTTCAAAAGTTCAAATTTTTATAAGTAAAAAGATTTATTAAAATGAATAACCAAGTGTTTTAATTGACATCAGAAGATGAAAAGAATAAACCCTGAGAACATAGAAAAAAGTTCAATAAAGATAGGAGCAGAACTTAATACAACAGAAAACGTATAAAATTCAGGTGATTTAGTAAGTCCAAAGAATCTTCTTTGAAAAGATTTAAAAGACACACTTTGATTAAGGAAAACAAAAACATAAGTAAAGAATATACAGAAAGAGTCAGGACAATGTTAGAGCAGAGAATATATGAAATGCCAGTAAATTTGAACATTTCTGTCAAGTGGACCATTTCCTAGCTCCTAAAGTTTACCAAAACTGACACAAGAGGAAATCATTTAAGGTCATCATGTCTGCCCTTGGCATTCTCGGAATGCCCTGGCCTCAGAATGCAGCCTCTGTAGTCCATGGTAACCTGCGGAGAGGGGGCGGGGCTGAGGGAGGTTGGAACACTGCCCTCACTGAGGGAGTGGGTGTGGCCATCTCTGCTGTGACTGAACAAAGGGCAGGGGAGCAGGGGGCCCAGGGCAGGGCCCTCAGAGCCCGGCAGGCCCAGTGGAGTGTCACAAGCATTTAGGCCCAGGCCAAAGGGCGCTTTCTTTGTCTGCACAGCTGCCCAAACTCTCACCTTTCCACTCAGGCCGCCCTCTTACTTGAAGTGTGTGTGGAACCTGTCCGCGCAGTACACCTCGCTGCACAGCTAAGCATAGGTCTGGGCATCGTAGCTTCCTGCCAGGTGACCGAGGCTCACAGGCAGATGGGTCCCTGGGACACACGCGGAGTGGCTCCTGCCCGGGCCACAGGCCGCCAACTGCCATTGCCCCAGATCGGGGGCCTCAAAGCAGCCCTGTCGGAGTCCCCTGCCTCTAGAGGGAGTATTGGACCAACACTTGTAGAAAACTGGGTCCTTGAGGGCCACTCATTGGAGGGAAACAAATCTTTGCCGTCTTTCTTCTGAAACTTATGAGCGTTCACACCTAAGCCTCTTACAAGGTCAGCTGTTTAGCTAAACATGAGCTCATGATCTAAATTTACACAATAATGAAGAAAGCAGCTACAAGGGGAGACAATCAGCCAAAACAATCAATACCAGAATTAGATTCCCAAGGCCATCCATCAGATGTAGGAATAATCGGGTGCAAGGCAGAAAATATACATAAACTGGAACTGAAACAAGGCACGAGGATGTTTTCAAAGACTGGTAGGATCTCTAAAACATTTTTAAAGGACATGTCATTGATAAAGCTAAATACACAAAGGTTGTGTAATACAACAGATTAATCATTGAGAAGAGTGAAATTATGCTGTTTTGAAAACTATGGCAGGTCAGATTTTCTGCCTAATTATATAAGAAGATTTCTCTAAAAAATACACATTATTTCAAAGCCTTATTGGCTGTGAAATAAGTTAAGGGTATTTCAAATGGCTTGTCTGCAAAGAAAGGTGAGATGTAGTGGATCACAGAAAGTCGAGGGGAAAATAGGTCAATATATTCATTGCTATATGGTGAACTAAGCCTTAGGCCGGCAACAGTGGAGAGAACCTGACCCTTAGAAACGTACAAGTAAGCTGGAATCTTCAAAAGTTCAAATCTTTATAAGTAAAAAGATTTATTAAAATGAATAACCAAGTGTTTTAATTGACATCAGAAGATGAAAACAATAAACCCTGAGAACATAGAACAAAGATAAATAAAGATATGAGCAGAACTTAATACAACAGAAAACGTATAAAATTCAGGTGATTTAGTAAGTCCAAAGAATCTTCTTTGAAAAGATTTAAAAGACACACTTTGATTAAGGAAAACAAAAACATAAGTAAAGAATATACAGAAAGAGTCAGGACAATGTTAGAGCAGAGAATATATGAAATGCCAGTAAATTTGAACATTTCTGGAAAGTGGACCATTTCCTAGCTCCTAAAGTTTACCAAAACTGACACAAGAGGAAATCATTTAAGGTCATCATGTCTGCCCTTGGCATTCTCGGAACGCCCTGGCCTCAGAATGCAGCCTCTGTAGTCCATGGTAACCTGGGGAGAGGGGGCGGGGCTGAGGGAGGTTGGAACACTGCCCTCACTGAGGGAGTGGGTGTGGCAATCTCTGCTGTGACTGAACAAAGGGCAGGGGAGCAGGGGGCCCAGGGCAGGGCCCTCAGAGCCCGGCAGGCCCAGTGGAGTGTCACAAGCATTTAGGCCCAGGCCAAAGGGCGCTTTCTTTGTCTGCACAGCTGCCCAAACTCTCACCTTTCCACTCAGGCCGCCCTCTTACTTGAAGTGTGTGTGGAACCTGTCCGCGCAGTACACCTCGCTGCACAGCTAAGCATAGGTCTGGGCATCGTAGCTTCCTGCCAGGTGACCGAGGCTCACAGGCAGATGGGTCCCTGGGACACACGCGGAGAGGCTCCTGCCCGGGCCACACGCCGCCAACTGCCCCTGCCCCAGTTCGGGGGCCGCAAAGCAGCCCTGTCGGAGTCCCCTGCTTCTAGAGGGTGTATTGGACCAACACTTGTAGAACACGGGGTCCTTGAGGGCCACTCATTGGAGGGACACAAATAAATCTTTGCCGTCTTTCTTCTGAAACTTACGAGCGTTCACACCTAAGCCTCTTACAAGGTCAGCTGTTTAGCTAAACATGAGCTCATGATCTAAATTTACACAATAATGAAGAAAGCAGCTACAAGGGGAGACAATCAGCCAAAACAATCAATACCAGAATTAGATTCCCAAGGCCATCCATCAGATGTAGGAATAATCGGGTGCAAGGCAGAAAATATACATAAACTGGAACTGAAACAAGGCACGAGGATGTTTTCAAAGACTGGTAGGATCTCTAAAACATTTTTAAAGGACATGTCATTGATAAAGCTAAATACACAAAGGTTGTGTAATACAACAAATTAATCATTGAGAAGAGTGAAATTATGCTGTTTTGAAAACTATGGCAGGTCAGATTTTCTGCCTAATTATATAAGAAGATTTCTCTAAAAAATAAACATTATTTCAAAGCCTTATTGGCTGTGAAATAAGTTAAGGGTATTTCAAATGGCTTGTCTGCAAAGAAAGGTGAGATGTAGTGGATCACAGAAAGTCGAGGGGAAAATAGGTCAATATATACATTGCTATATGGTGAACTAAGCCTCAGGCCAGCAACAACGGAGAGGACCTGACCCTTAGAAACGTACAAGTAAGCTGGAATCTTCAAAAGTTCAAATCTTTATAAGTAAAAAGATTTATTAAAATGAATAACCAAGTGTTTTAATTGACATCAGAAGATGAAAACAATAAACCCTGAGAACATAGAAAAAAGTTAAATAAAGATAGGAGCAGAACTTAATACAACAGAAAACGTATAAAATTCAGGTGATTTAGTAAGTCCAAAGAATCTTCTTTGAAAAGATTTAAAAGACACACTTTGATTAAGGAAAACAAAAACATAAGTAAAGAATATACAGAAAGAGTCAGGACAATGTTAGAGCAGAGAATATATGAAATGCCAGTAAATTTGAACATTTCTGTCAAGTGGACCATTTCCTAGCTCCTAAAGTTTACCAAAACTGACACAAGAGGAAATCATTTAAGGTCATCATGTCTGCCCTTGGCATTCTCGGAACGCCCTGGCCTCAGAATGCAGCCTCTGTAGTCCATGGTAACCTGCGGAGAGGGGGCGGGGCTGAGGGAGGTTGGAACACTGCCCTCACTGAGGGAGTGGGTGTGGCCATCTCTGCTGTGACTGAACAAAGGGCAGGGGAGCAGGGGGCCCAGGGCAGGGCCCTCAGAGCACGGCAGGCCCAGTGGAGTGTCACAAGCATTTAGGCCCAGGCCCAAGGGCGCCTTCTTTGTCTGCACAGCTGCCCAAACTCTCACCTTTCCACTCAGGCCGCCCTCTTACTTGAAGTGTGTGTGGAACCTGTCCGCGCAGTACACCTCGCTGCACAGCGAAGCATAGGTCTGGGCATCGTAGCTTCCTGCCAGGTGACCGAGGCTCACAGGCAGATGGGTCCCTGGGACACACGCGGAGAGGCTCCTGCCCAGGCCACAGGCCGCCCACTGCCCCTGCCCCAGATCGGGGGCTGCAAAGCAGCCCTGTCTGAGTCCCCTGCCTCTAGACGGAGTATTGGACCAACACTTGTATAAAACGGGGACCTTGAGGGCCACTCATTGGAGGGACACAAATAAATCTTTGCTGTCTTTCTTCTGAAACTTACGAGCGTTCACACCTAAGCCTCTTACAAGGTCAGCTGTTTAGCTAAACATGAGCTCATGATCTAAATTTACACAATAATAAAGAAAGCAGCTACAAGGGGAGACAATCAGCCAAAACAATCAATACCAGAATTAGATTCCCAAGGCCATCCATCAGATGTACGAATAATCGGGTGAAAGGCAGAAAATATACATAAAACTGGAACTGAAACAAGGCACGAGGATGTTTTCAAAGACTGGTAGGATCTCTAAAACATTTTTAAAGGACATGTCATTGATAAAGCTAAATACACAAAGGTTGTGTAATACAACAGATTAATCATGGAGAAGAGTGAAAGTATGCTGTTTTGAAAACTATGGCAGGTCAGATTTTCTGCCTAATTATATAAGAAGATTTCTCTAAAAAATACACATTATTTCAAAGACATATTGGCTGTGAAATAAGTTAAGTGTGTTTCAAATGGCTTGTCTGCAAAGAAAGGTGAGATGTAGGGGATCACAGAAAGTCGAGGGGAAAATAGGTCAATATATACATTGCTATATGGTGAACTAAGCCTTAGGCCGGCAACAATGGAGAGGACCTGACCCTTAGAAACGTACAAGTAAGCTGGAATCTTCAAAAGTTCAAATCTTTATAAGTAAAAAGATTTATTAAAATGAAGAACCAAGTGTTTTAATTGACATCAGAAGATGAAAACAATAAACCCTGAGAACATAGAAAAAAGTTAAATAAAGATAGGAGCAGAACTTAATACAACAGAAAACGTATAAAATTCAGGTGATTTAGTAAGTCCAAAGAATCTTCTTTGAAAAGATTTAAAAGACACACTTTGATTAAGGAAAACAAAAACATAAGTAAAGAATATACAGAAAGAGTCAGGACAATGTTAGAGCAGAGAATATATGAAATGCCAGTAAATTTGAACATTTCTGGAAAGTGGACCATTTCCTAGCTCCTAAAGTTTACCAAAACTGACACAAGAGGAAATCATTTAAGGTCATCATGACTTCCCTTGGCATTCTCGGAACGCCCTGGCCTCAGAATGCAGCCTCTGTAGTCCATGGTAACCTGCGGAGAGGGGGCGGGGCTGAGGGAGGTTGGAACACTGCCCTCACTGAGGGAGTGGGTGTGGCCATCTCTGCTGTGACTGAACAAAGGGCAGGGGAGCAGGGGGCCCAGGGCAGGGCCCTCAGAGCCCGGCAGGCCCAGTGGAGTGTCACAAGCATTTAGGCCCAGGCCAAAGGGCGCTTTCTTTGTCTGCACAGCTGCCCAAACTCTCACCTTTCCACTCAGGCCGCCCTCTTACTTGAAGTGTGTGTGGAACCAGTCCGCACAGTACACCTCGCTGCACAGCTAAGCATAGGTCTGGGCATCATAGCTTCCTGCCAGGTGACCGAGGCTCACAGGCAGATGGGTCCCTGGGACACACGCGGAGAGGCTCCTGCCCGGGCCACAGGCCGCCCACTGCCCCTGCCCCAGATCGGGGGCGGCAAAGCAGCCCTGTCTGAGTCCCCTGCCCCTAGACGGAGTATTGGACCAACACTTGTAGAAAACGGGGTCCTTGAGGGCCACTCATTGGAGGGACACAAATAAATCTTTGCCGTCTTTCTTCTGAAACTTACGAGCGTTCACACCTAAGCCTCTTACAAGGTCAGCTGTTTAGCTAAACATGAGCTCATGATCTAAATTTACACAATAATAAAGAAAGCAGCTACAAGGGGAGACAATCAGCCAAAACAATCAATACCAGAATTAGATTCCCAAGGCCATCCATCAGATGTAGGTATAATCGGGTGCAAGGCAGAAAATATACATAAAACTGGAACTGAAACAAGGCACGAGGATGTTTTCAAAGACTGGTAGGATCTCTAAAACATTTTTAAAGGACATGTCATTGATAAAGCTAAATACACAAAGGTTGTGTAATACAACAGATTAATCATGGAGAAGAGTGAAAGTATGCTGTTTTGAAAACTATGGCAGGTCAGATTTTCTGCCTAATTATATAAGAAGATTTCTCTAAAAAATACACATTATTTCAAAGACATATTGGCTGTGAAATAAGTTAAGTGTGTTTCAAATGGCTTGTCTGCAAAGAAAGGTGAGATGTAGGGGATCACAGAAAGTCGAGGGGAAAATAGGTCAATATATACATTGCTATATGGTGAACTAAGCCTTAGGCCGGCAACAATGGAGAGGACCTGACCCTTAGAAACGTACAAGTAAGCTGGAATCTTCAAAAGTTCAAATCTTTATAAGTAAAAAGATTTATTAAAATGAAGAACCAAGTGTTTTAATTGACATCAGAAGATGAAAACAATAAACACTGAGAACATAGAAAAAAGTTAAATAAAGATAGGAGCAGAACTTAATACAACAGAAAACGTATAAAATTCAGGTGATTTAGTAAGTCCAAAGAATCTTCTTTGAAAAGATTTAAAAGACACACTTTGATTAAGGAAAACAAAAACATAAGTAAAGAATATACAGAAAGAGTCAGGACAATGTTAGAGCAGAGAATATATGAAATGCCAGTAAATTTGAACATTTCTGGAAAGTGGACCATTTCCTAGCTCCTAAAGTTTACCAAAACTGACACAAGAGGAAATCATTTAAGGTCATCATGTCTGCCCTTGGCATTCTCGGAACGCCCTGGCCTCAGAATGCAGCCTCTGTAGTCCATGGTAACCTGCGGAGAGGGGGCGGGGCTGAGGGAGGTTGGAACACTGCCCTCACTGAGGGAGTGGGTGTGGCCATCTCTGCTGTGACTGAACAAAGGGCAGGGGAGCAGGGGGCCCAGGGCAGGGCCCTCAGAGCCCGGCAGGCCCAGTGGAGTGTCACAAGCATTTAGGCCCAGGCCCAAGGGCGCCTTCTTTGTCTGCACAGCTGCCCAAACTCTCACCTTTCCACTCAGGCCGCCCTCTTACTTGAAGTGTGTGTGGAACCTGTCCGCGCAGTACACCTCTCTGCACAGCTAAGCATAGGTCTGGGCATCGTAGCTTCCTGCCAGGTGACCGAGGCTCACAGGCAGATGGGTCCCTAGGACACACGCGGAGAGGCTCCTGCCCGGGCCACAGGCCGCCCACTGCCCCTGCCCCAGATCGGGGGCTGCAAAGCAGCCCTGTCTGAGTCCCCTGCCTCTAGACGGAGTATTGGACCAACACTTGTAGAAAACGGGGACCTTGAGGGCCACTCATTGGAGGGACACAAATAAATCTTTGCCGTCTTTCTTCTGAAACTTACGAGCGTTCACACCTAAGCCTCTTACAAGGTCAGCTGTTTAGCTAAACATGAGCTCATGATCTAAATTTACACAATAATAAAGAAAGCAGCTACAAGGGGAGACAATCACCCAAAACAATCAATACCAGAATTAGATTCCCAAGGCCATCCATCAGATGTAGGTATAATCGGGTGCAAGGCAGAAAATATACATAAAACTGGAACTGAAACAAGGCACGAGGATGTTTTCAAAGACTGGTAGGATCTCTAAAACATTTTTAAAGGACATGTCATTGATAAAGCTAAATACACAAAGGTTGTGTAATACAACAGATTAATCATTGAGAAGAGTGAAATTATGCTGTTTTGAAAACTATGGCAGGTCAGATTTTCTGCCTAATTATATAAGAAGATTTCTCTAAAAATTACACATTATTTCAAAGACATATTGGCTGTGAAATAAGTTAAGTGTGTTTCAAATGGCTTGTCTGCAAAGAAAGGTGAGATGTAGGGGATCACAGAAAGTCGAGGGGAAAATAGGTCAATATATACATTGCTATATGGTGAACTAAGCCTTAGGCCGGCAACAGTGGAGAGGACCTGACCCTTAGAAACGTACAAGTAAGCTGGAATCTTCAAAAGTTCAAATTTTTATAAGTAAAAAGATTTATTAAAATGAAGAACCAAGTGTTTTAATTGACATCAGAAGATGAAAACAATAAACCCTGAGAACATAGAAAAAAGTTAAATAAAGATAGGAGCAGAACTTAATACAACAGAAAACGTATAAAATTCAGGTGATTTAGTAAGTCCAAAGAATCTTCTTTGAAAAGATTTAAAAGACACACTTTGATTAAGGAAAACAAAAACATAAGTAAAGAATATACAGAAAGAGTCAGGACAATGTTAGAGCAGAGAATATATGAAATGCCAGTAAATTTGAACATTTCTGGAAAGTGGACCATTTCCTAGCTCCTAAAGTTTACCAAAACTGACACAAGAGGAAATCATTTAAGGTCATCATGACTTCCCTTGGCATTCTCGGAACGCCCTGGCCTCAGAATGCAGCCTCTGTAGTCCATGGTAACCTGCGGAGAGGGGGCGGGGCTGAGGGAGGTTGGAACACTGCCCTCACTGAGGGAGTGGGTGTGGCCATCTCTGCTGTGACTGAACAAAGGGCAGGGGAGCAGGGGGCCCAGGGCAGGGCCCTCAGAGCCCGGCAGGCCCAGTGGAGTGTCACAAGCATTTAGGCCCAGGCCAAAGGGCGCTTTCTTTGTCTGCACAGCTGCCCAAACTCTCACCTTTCCACTCAGGCCGCCCTCTTACTTGAAGTGTGTGTGGAACCAGTCCGCACAGTACACCTCGCTGCACAGCTAAGCATAGGTCTGGGCATCATAGCTTCCTGCCAGGTGACCGAGGCTCACAGGCAGATGGGTCCCTGGGACACACGCGGAGAGGCTCCTGCCCGGGCCACAGGCCGCCCACTGCCCCTGCCCCAGATCGGGGGCGGCAAAGCAGCCCTGTCTGAGTCCCCTGCCCCTAGACGGAGTATTGGACCAACACTTGTAGAAAACGGGGTCCTTGAGGGCCACTCATTGGAGGGACACAAATAAATCTTTGCCGTCTTTCTTCTGAAACTTACGAGCGTTCACACCTAAGCCTCTTACAAGGTCAGCTGTTTAGCTAAACATGAGCTCATGATCTAAATTTACACAATAATAAAGAAAGCAGCTACAAGGGGAGACAATCAGCCAAAACAATCAATACCAGAATTAGATTCCCAAGGCCATCCATCAGATGTAGGTATAATCGGGTGCAAGGCAGAAAATATACATAAAACTGGAACTGAAACAAGGCACGAGGATGTTTTCAAAGACTGGTAGGATCTCTAAAACATTTTTAAAGGACATGTCATTGATAAAGCTAAATACACAAAGGTTGTGTAATACAACAGATTAATCATGGAGAAGAGTGAAAGTATGCTGTTTTGAAAACTATGGCAGGTCAGATTTTCTGCCTAATTATATAAGAAGATTTCTCTAAAAAATACACATTATTTCAAAGACATATTGGCTGTGAAATAAGTTAAGTGTGTTTCAAATGGCTTGTCTGCAAAGAAAGGTGAGATGTAGGGGATCACAGAAAGTCGAGGGGAAAATAGGTCAATATATACATTGCTATATGGTGAACTAAGCCTTAGGCCGGCAACAATGGAGAGGACCTGACCCTTAGAAACGTACAAGTAAGCTGGAATCTTCAAAAGTTCAAATCTTTATAAGTAAAAAGATTTATTAAAATGAAGAACCAAGTGTTTTAATTGACATCAGAAGATGAAAACAATAAACACTGAGAACATAGAAAAAAGTTAAATAAAGATAGGAGCAGAACTTAATACAACAGAAAACGTATAAAATTCAGGTGATTTAGTAAGTCCAAAGAATCTTCTTTGAAAAGATTTAAAAGACACACTTTGATTAAGGAAAACAAAAACATAAGTAAAGAATATACAGAAAGAGTCAGGACAATGTTAGAGCAGAGAATATATGAAATGCCAGTAAATTTGAACATTTCTGGAAAGTGGACCATTTCCTAGCTCCTAAAGTTTACCAAAACTGACACAAGAGGAAATCATTTAAGGTCATCATGTCTGCCCTTGGCATTCTCGGAACGCCCTGGCCTCAGAATGCAGCCTCTGTAGTCCATGGTAACCTGCGGAGAGGGGGCGGGGCTGAGGGAGGTTGGAACACTGCCCTCACTGAGGGAGTGGGTGTGGCCATCTCTGCTGTGACTGAACAAAGGGCAGGGGAGCAGGGGGCCCAGGGCAGGGCCCTCAGAGCCCGGCAGGCCCAGTGGAGTGTCACAAGCATTTAGGCCCAGGCCCAAGGGCGCCTTCTTTGTCTGCACAGCTGCCCAAACTCTCACCTTTCCACTCAGGCCGCCCTCTTACTTGAAGTGTGTGTGGAACCTGTCCGCGCAGTACACCTCTCTGCACAGCTAAGCATAGGTCTGGGCATCGTAGCTTCCTGCCAGGTGACCGAGGCTCACAGGCAGATGGGTCCCTAGGACACACGCGGAGAGGCTCCTGCCCGGGCCACAGGCCGCCCACTGCCCCTGCCCCAGA
This sequence comes from Mesoplodon mirus, assembly GCF_964341445.2. Classification (NCBI taxonomy): domain Eukaryota; kingdom Metazoa; phylum Chordata; class Mammalia; order Artiodactyla; family Ziphiidae; genus Mesoplodon; species Mesoplodon mirus. The sequence continues at coordinate 140,981,897 of NC_138976.1, read as the reverse complement.
TCGGGGGCTGCAAAGCAGCCCTGTCTGAGTCCCCTGCCTCTAGACGGAGTATTGGACCAACACTTGTAGAAAACGGGGACCTTGAGGGCCACTCATTGGAGGGACACAAATAAATCTTTGCCGTCTTTCTTCTGAAACTTACGAGCGTTCACACCTAAGCCTCTTACAAGGTCAGCTGTTTAGCTAAACATGAGCTCATGATCTAAATTTACACAATAATAAAGAAAGCAGCTACAAGGGGAGACAATCACCCAAAACAATCAATACCAGAATTAGATTCCCAAGGCCATCCATCAGATGTAGGTATAATCGGGTGCAAGGCAGAAAATATACATAAAACTGGAACTGAAACAAGGCACGAGGATGTTTTCAAAGACTGGTAGGATCTCTAAAACATTTTTAAAGGACATGTCATTGATAAAGCTAAATACACAAAGGTTGTGTAATACAACAGATTAATCATTGAGAAGAGTGAAATTATGCTGTTTTGAAAACTATGGCAGGTCAGATTTTCTGCCTAATTATATAAGAAGATTTCTCTAAAAATTACACATTATTTCAAAGACATATTGGCTGTGAAATAAGTTAAGTGTGTTTCAAATGGCTTGTCTGCAAAGAAAGGTGAGATGTAGGGGATCACAGAAAGTCGAGGGGAAAATAGGTCAATATATACATTGCTATATGGTGAACTAAGCCTTAGGCCGGCAACAGTGGAGAGGACCTGACCCTTAGAAACGTACAAGTAAGCTGGAATCTTCAAAAGTTCAAATTTTTATAAGTAAAAAGATTTATTAAAATGAAGAACCAAGTGTTTTAATTGACATCAGAAGATGAAAACAATAAACCCTGAGAACATAGAAAAAAGTTAAATAAAGATATGAGCAGAACTTAATACAACAGAAAACGTATAAAATTCAGGTGATTTAGTAAGTCCAAAGAATCTTCTTTGAAAAGATTTAAAAGACACACTTTGATTAAGGAAAACAAAAACATAAGTAAAGAATATACAGAAAGAGTCAGGACAATGTTAGAGCAGAGAATATATGAAATGCCAGTAAATTTGAACATTTCTGTCAAGTGGACCATTTCCTAGCTCCTAAAGTTTACCAAAACTGACACAAGAGGAAATCATTTAAGGTCATCATGTCTGCCCTTGGCATTCTCGGAACGCCCTGGCCTCAGAATGCAGCCTCTGTAGTCCATGGTAACCTGCGGAGAGGGGGCGGGGCTGAGGGAGGTTGGAACACTGCCCTCACTGAGGGAGTGGGTGTGGCCATCTCTGCTGTGACTGAACAAAGGGCAGGGGAGCAGGGGGCCCAGGGCAGGGCCCTCAGAGCCCGGCAGGCCCAGTGGAGTGTCACAAGCATTTAGGCCCAGGCCAAAGGGCGCTTTCTTTGTCTGCACAGCTGCCCAAACTCTCACCTTTCCACTCAGGCCGCCCTCTTACTTGAAGTGTGTGTGGAACCTGTCCGCGCAGTACACCTCGCTGCACAGCTAAGCATAGGTCTGGGCATCGTAGCTTCCTGCCAGGTGACCGAGGCTCACAGGCAGATGGGTCCCTGGGACACACGCGGAGAGGCTCCTGCCCGGGCCACACGCCGCCCACAGCCCCTGCCCCAGATCGGGGGCCGCAAAGCAGCCCTGTCGGAGTCCCCTGCCTCTAGAGGGAGTATTGGACCAACACTTGTAGAAAACGGGGTCCTTGAGGGCCACTCATTGGAGGGACACAAATAAATCTTTGCCGACTTTCTGCTGAAACTTACGAGCGTTCACACCTAAGCCTCTTACAAGGTCAGCTGTTTAGCTAAACATGAGCTCATGATCTAAATTTACACAATAATGAAGAAAGCAGCTATAAGGGGAGACAATCAGCCAAAACAATCAATACCAGAATTAGATTCCCAAGGCCATCCATCAGATGTAGGAATAATTGGGTGCAAGGCAGAAAATATACATAAAACTGGAACTGAAACAAGGCACGAGGATGTTTTCAAAGACTGGTAGGATCTCTAAAACATTTTTAAAGGACATGTCATTGATAAAGCTAAATACACAAAGGTTGTGTAATACAACAGATTAATCATTGAGAAGAGTGAAATTATGCTGTTTTGAAAACTATTGCAGGTCAGATTTTCTGCCTAATTATATAAGAAGATTTCTCTAAAAAATAAACATTATTTCAAAGCCTTATTGGCTGTGAAATAAGTTAAGGGTGTTTCAAATGGCTTGTCTGCAAAGAAAGGTGAGATGTAGGGGATCACAGAAAGTCGAGGGGAAAATAGGTCAATATATACATTGCTATATGGTGAACTAAGCCTTAGGCCGGCAACAGTGGAGAGGACCTAACCCTTAGAAACATACAAGTAAGCTGGAATCTTCAAAAGTTCAAATTTTTATAAGTAAAAAGATTTATTAAAATGAATAACCAAGTGTTTTAATTGACATCAGAAGATGAAAAGAATAAACCCTGAGAACATAGAAAAAAGTTCAATAAAGATAGGAGCAGAACTTAATACAACAGAAAACGTATAAAATTCAGGTGATTTAGTAAGTCCAAAGAATCTTCTTTGAAAAGATTTAAAAGACACACTTTGATTAAGGAAAACAAAAACATAAGTAAAGAATATACAGAAAGAGTCAGGACAATGTTAGAGCAGAGAATATATGAAATGCCAGTAAATTTGAACATTTCTGTCAAGTGGACCATTTCCTAGCTCCTAAAGTTTACCAAAACTGACACAAGAGGAAATCATTTAAGGTCATCATGTCTGCCCTTGGCATTCTCGGAATGCCCTGGCCTCAGAATGCAGCCTCTGTAGTCCATGGTAACCTGCGGAGAGGGGGCGGGGCTGAGGGAGGTTGGAACACTGCCCTCACTGAGGGAGTGGGTGTGGCCATCTCTGCTGTGACTGAACAAAGGGCAGGGGAGCAGGGGGCCCAGGGCAGGGCCCTCAGAGCCCGGCAGGCCCAGTGGAGTGTCACAAGCATTTAGGCCCAGGCCAAAGGGCGCTTTCTTTGTCTGCACAGCTGCCCAAACTCTCACCTTTCCACTCAGGCCGCCCTCTTACTTGAAGTGTGTGTGGAACCTGTCCGCGCAGTACACCTCGCTGCACAGCTAAGCATAGGTCTGGGCATCGTAGCTTCCTGCCAGGTGACCGAGGCTCACAGGCAGATGGGTCCCTGGGACACACGCGGAGTGGCTCCTGCCCGGGCCACAGGCCGCCAACTGCCATTGCCCCAGATCGGGGGCCTCAAAGCAGCCCTGTCGGAGTCCCCTGCCTCTAGAGGGAGTATTGGACCAACACTTGTAGAAAACTGGGTCCTTGAGGGCCACTCATTGGAGGGAAACAAATCTTTGCCGTCTTTCTTCTGAAACTTATGAGCGTTCACACCTAAGCCTCTTACAAGGTCAGCTGTTTAGCTAAACATGAGCTCATGATCTAAATTTACACAATAATGAAGAAAGCAGCTACAAGGGGAGACAATCAGCCAAAACAATCAATACCAGAATTAGATTCCCAAGGCCATCCATCAGATGTAGGAATAATCGGGTGCAAGGCAGAAAATATACATAAACTGGAACTGAAACAAGGCACGAGGATGTTTTCAAAGACTGGTAGGATCTCTAAAACATTTTTAAAGGACATGTCATTGATAAAGCTAAATACACAAAGGTTGTGTAATACAACAGATTAATCATTGAGAAGAGTGAAATTATGCTGTTTTGAAAACTATGGCAGGTCAGATTTTCTGCCTAATTATATAAGAAGATTTCTCTAAAAAATACACATTATTTCAAAGCCTTATTGGCTGTGAAATAAGTTAAGGGTATTTCAAATGGCTTGTCTGCAAAGAAAGGTGAGATGTAGTGGATCACAGAAAGTCGAGGGGAAAATAGGTCAATATATTCATTGCTATATGGTGAACTAAGCCTTAGGCCGGCAACAGTGGAGAGAACCTGACCCTTAGAAACGTACAAGTAAGCTGGAATCTTCAAAAGTTCAAATCTTTATAAGTAAAAAGATTTATTAAAATGAATAACCAAGTGTTTTAATTGACATCAGAAGATGAAAACAATAAACCCTGAGAACATAGAACAAAGATAAATAAAGATATGAGCAGAACTTAATACAACAGAAAACGTATAAAATTCAGGTGATTTAGTAAGTCCAAAGAATCTTCTTTGAAAAGATTTAAAAGACACACTTTGATTAAGGAAAACAAAAACATAAGTAAAGAATATACAGAAAGAGTCAGGACAATGTTAGAGCAGAGAATATATGAAATGCCAGTAAATTTGAACATTTCTGGAAAGTGGACCATTTCCTAGCTCCTAAAGTTTACCAAAACTGACACAAGAGGAAATCATTTAAGGTCATCATGTCTGCCCTTGGCATTCTCGGAACGCCCTGGCCTCAGAATGCAGCCTCTGTAGTCCATGGTAACCTGGGGAGAGGGGGCGGGGCTGAGGGAGGTTGGAACACTGCCCTCACTGAGGGAGTGGGTGTGGCAATCTCTGCTGTGACTGAACAAAGGGCAGGGGAGCAGGGGGCCCAGGGCAGGGCCCTCAGAGCCCGGCAGGCCCAGTGGAGTGTCACAAGCATTTAGGCCCAGGCCAAAGGGCGCTTTCTTTGTCTGCACAGCTGCCCAAACTCTCACCTTTCCACTCAGGCCGCCCTCTTACTTGAAGTGTGTGTGGAACCTGTCCGCGCAGTACACCTCGCTGCACAGCTAAGCATAGGTCTGGGCATCGTAGCTTCCTGCCAGGTGACCGAGGCTCACAGGCAGATGGGTCCCTGGGACACACGCGGAGAGGCTCCTGCCCGGGCCACACGCCGCCAACTGCCCCTGCCCCAGTTCGGGGGCCGCAAAGCAGCCCTGTCGGAGTCCCCTGCTTCTAGAGGGTGTATTGGACCAACACTTGTAGAACACGGGGTCCTTGAGGGCCACTCATTGGAGGGACACAAATAAATCTTTGCCGTCTTTCTTCTGAAACTTACGAGCGTTCACACCTAAGCCTCTTACAAGGTCAGCTGTTTAGCTAAACATGAGCTCATGATCTAAATTTACACAATAATGAAGAAAGCAGCTACAAGGGGAGACAATCAGCCAAAACAATCAATACCAGAATTAGATTCCCAAGGCCATCCATCAGATGTAGGAATAATCGGGTGCAAGGCAGAAAATATACATAAACTGGAACTGAAACAAGGCACGAGGATGTTTTCAAAGACTGGTAGGATCTCTAAAACATTTTTAAAGGACATGTCATTGATAAAGCTAAATACACAAAGGTTGTGTAATACAACAAATTAATCATTGAGAAGAGTGAAATTATGCTGTTTTGAAAACTATGGCAGGTCAGATTTTCTGCCTAATTATATAAGAAGATTTCTCTAAAAAATAAACATTATTTCAAAGCCTTATTGGCTGTGAAATAAGTTAAGGGTATTTCAAATGGCTTGTCTGCAAAGAAAGGTGAGATGTAGTGGATCACAGAAAGTCGAGGGGAAAATAGGTCAATATATACATTGCTATATGGTGAACTAAGCCTCAGGCCAGCAACAACGGAGAGGACCTGACCCTTAGAAACGTACAAGTAAGCTGGAATCTTCAAAAGTTCAAATCTTTATAAGTAAAAAGATTTATTAAAATGAATAACCAAGTGTTTTAATTGACATCAGAAGATGAAAACAATAAACCCTGAGAACATAGAAAAAAGTTAAATAAAGATAGGAGCAGAACTTAATACAACAGAAAACGTATAAAATTCAGGTGATTTAGTAAGTCCAAAGAATCTTCTTTGAAAAGATTTAAAAGACACACTTTGATTAAGGAAAACAAAAACATAAGTAAAGAATATACAGAAAGAGTCAGGACAATGTTAGAGCAGAGAATATATGAAATGCCAGTAAATTTGAACATTTCTGTCAAGTGGACCATTTCCTAGCTCCTAAAGTTTACCAAAACTGACACAAGAGGAAATCATTTAAGGTCATCATGTCTGCCCTTGGCATTCTCGGAACGCCCTGGCCTCAGAATGCAGCCTCTGTAGTCCATGGTAACCTGCGGAGAGGGGGCGGGGCTGAGGGAGGTTGGAACACTGCCCTCACTGAGGGAGTGGGTGTGGCCATCTCTGCTGTGACTGAACAAAGGGCAGGGGAGCAGGGGGCCCAGGGCAGGGCCCTCAGAGCACGGCAGGCCCAGTGGAGTGTCACAAGCATTTAGGCCCAGGCCCAAGGGCGCCTTCTTTGTCTGCACAGCTGCCCAAACTCTCACCTTTCCACTCAGGCCGCCCTCTTACTTGAAGTGTGTGTGGAACCTGTCCGCGCAGTACACCTCGCTGCACAGCGAAGCATAGGTCTGGGCATCGTAGCTTCCTGCCAGGTGACCGAGGCTCACAGGCAGATGGGTCCCTGGGACACACGCGGAGAGGCTCCTGCCCAGGCCACAGGCCGCCCACTGCCCCTGCCCCAGATCGGGGGCTGCAAAGCAGCCCTGTCTGAGTCCCCTGCCTCTAGACGGAGTATTGGACCAACACTTGTATAAAACGGGGACCTTGAGGGCCACTCATTGGAGGGACACAAATAAATCTTTGCTGTCTTTCTTCTGAAACTTACGAGCGTTCACACCTAAGCCTCTTACAAGGTCAGCTGTTTAGCTAAACATGAGCTCATGATCTAAATTTACACAATAATAAAGAAAGCAGCTACAAGGGGAGACAATCAGCCAAAACAATCAATACCAGAATTAGATTCCCAAGGCCATCCATCAGATGTACGAATAATCGGGTGAAAGGCAGAAAATATACATAAAACTGGAACTGAAACAAGGCACGAGGATGTTTTCAAAGACTGGTAGGATCTCTAAAACATTTTTAAAGGACATGTCATTGATAAAGCTAAATACACAAAGGTTGTGTAATACAACAGATTAATCATGGAGAAGAGTGAAAGTATGCTGTTTTGAAAACTATGGCAGGTCAGATTTTCTGCCTAATTATATAAGAAGATTTCTCTAAAAAATACACATTATTTCAAAGACATATTGGCTGTGAAATAAGTTAAGTGTGTTTCAAATGGCTTGTCTGCAAAGAAAGGTGAGATGTAGGGGATCACAGAAAGTCGAGGGGAAAATAGGTCAATATATACATTGCTATATGGTGAACTAAGCCTTAGGCCGGCAACAATGGAGAGGACCTGACCCTTAGAAACGTACAAGTAAGCTGGAATCTTCAAAAGTTCAAATCTTTATAAGTAAAAAGATTTATTAAAATGAAGAACCAAGTGTTTTAATTGACATCAGAAGATGAAAACAATAAACCCTGAGAACATAGAAAAAAGTTAAATAAAGATAGGAGCAGAACTTAATACAACAGAAAACGTATAAAATTCAGGTGATTTAGTAAGTCCAAAGAATCTTCTTTGAAAAGATTTAAAAGACACACTTTGATTAAGGAAAACAAAAACATAAGTAAAGAATATACAGAAAGAGTCAGGACAATGTTAGAGCAGAGAATATATGAAATGCCAGTAAATTTGAACATTTCTGGAAAGTGGACCATTTCCTAGCTCCTAAAGTTTACCAAAACTGACACAAGAGGAAATCATTTAAGGTCATCATGACTTCCCTTGGCATTCTCGGAACGCCCTGGCCTCAGAATGCAGCCTCTGTAGTCCATGGTAACCTGCGGAGAGGGGGCGGGGCTGAGGGAGGTTGGAACACTGCCCTCACTGAGGGAGTGGGTGTGGCCATCTCTGCTGTGACTGAACAAAGGGCAGGGGAGCAGGGGGCCCAGGGCAGGGCCCTCAGAGCCCGGCAGGCCCAGTGGAGTGTCACAAGCATTTAGGCCCTGGCCAAAGGGCGCTTTCTTTGTCTGCACAGCTGCCCAAACTCTCACCTTTCCACTCAGGCCGCCCTCTTACTTGAAGTGTGTGTGGAACCAGTCCGCACAGTACACCTCGCTGCACAGCTAAGCATAGGTCTGGGCATCATAGCTTCCTGCCAGGTGACCGAGGCTCACAGGCAGATGGGTCCCTGGGACACACGCGGAGAGGCTCCTGCCCGGGCCACAGGCCGCCCACTGCCCCTGCCCCAGATCGGGGGCGGCAAAGCAGCCCTGTCTGAGTCCCCTGCCCCTAGACGGAGTATTGGACCAACACTTGTAGAAAACGGGGTCCTTGAGGGCCACTCATTGGAGGGACACAAATAAATCTTTGCCGTCTTTCTTCTGAAACTTACGAGCGTTCACACCTAAGCCTCTTACAAGGTCAGCTGTTTAGCTAAACATGAGCTCATGATCTAAATTTACACAATAATAAAGAAAGCAGCTACAAGGGGAGACAATCAGCCAAAACAATCAATACCAGAATTAGATTCCCAAGGCCATCCATCAGATGTAGGTATAATCGGGTGCAAGGCAGAAAATATACATAAAACTGGAACTGAAACAAGGCACGAGGATGTTTTCAAAGACTGGTAGGATCTCTAAAACATTTTTAAAGGACATGTCATTGATAAAGCTAAATACACAAAGGTTGTGTAATACAACAGATTAATCATGGAGAAGAGTGAAAGTATGCTGTTTTGAAAACTATGGCAGGTCAGATTTTCTGCCTAATTATATAAGAAGATTTCTCTAAAAAATACACATTATTTCAAAGACATATTGGCTGTGAAATAAGTTAAGTGTGTTTCAAATGGCTTGTCTGCAAAGAAAGGTGAGATGTAGGGGATCACAGAAAGTCGAGGGGAAAATAGGTCAATATATACATTGCTATATGGTGAACTAAGCCTTAGGCCGGCAACAATGGAGAGGACCTGACCCTTAGAAACGTACAAGTAAGCTGGAATCTTCAAAAGTTCAAATCTTTATAAGTAAAAAGATTTATTAAAATGAAGAACCAAGTGTTTTAATTGACATCAGAAGATGAAAACAATAAACCCTGAGAACATAGAAAAAAGTTAAATAAAGATAGGAGCAGAACTTAATACAACAGAAAACGTATAAAATTCAGGTGATTTAGTAAGTCCAAAGAATCTTCTTTGAAAAGATTTAAAAGACACACTTTGATTAAGGAAAACAAAAACATAAGTAAAGAATATACAGAAAGAGTCAGGACAATGTTAGAGCAGAGAATATATGAAATGCCAGTAAATTTGAACATTTCTGGAAAGTGGACCATTTCCTAGCTCCTAAAGTTTACCAAAACTGACACAAGAGGAAATCATTTAAGGTCATCATGTCTGCCCTTGGCATTCTCGGAACGCCCTGGCCTCAGAATGCAGCCTCTGTAGTCCATGGTAACCTGCGGAGAGGGGGCGGGGCTGAGGGAGGTTGGAACACTGCCCTCACTGAGGGAGTGGGTGTGGCCATCTCTGCTGTGACTGAACAAAGGGCAGGGGAGCAGGGGGCCCAGGGCAGGGCCCTCAGAGCCCGGCAGGCCCAGTGGAGTGTCACAAGCATTTAGGCCCAGGCCCAAGGGCGCCTTCTTTGTCTGCACAGCTGCCCAAACTCTCACCTTTCCACTCAGGCCGCCCTCTTACTTGAAGTGTGTGTGGAACCTGTCCGCGCAGTACACCTCTCTGCACAGCTAAGCATAGGTCTGGGCATCGTAGCTTCCTGCCAGGTGACCGAGGCTCACAGGCAGATGGGTCCCTAGGACACACGCGGAGAGGCTCCTGCCCGGGCCACAGGCCGCCCACTGCCCCTGCCCCAGATCGGGGGCTGCAAAGCAGCCCTGTCTGAGTCCCCTGCCTCTAGACGGAGTATTGGACCAACACTTGTAGAAAACGGGGACCTTGAGGGCCACTCATTGGAGGGACACAAATAAATCTTTGCCGTCTTTCTTCTGAAACTTACGAGCGTTCACACCTAAGCCTCTTACAAGGTCAGCTGTTTAGCTAAACATGAGCTCATGATCTAAATTTACACAATAATAAAGAAAGCAGCTACAAGGGGAGACAATCACCCAAAACAATCAATACCAGAATTAGATTCCCAAGGCCATCCATCAGATGTAGGTATAATCGGGTGCAAGGCAGAAAATATACATAAAACTGGAACTGAAACAAGGCACGAGGATGTTTTCAAAGACTGGTAGGATCTCTAAAACATTTTTAAAGGACATGTCATTGATAAAGCTAAATACACAAAGGTTGTGTAATACAACAGATTAATCATTGAGAAGAGTGAAATTATGCTGTTTTGAAAACTATGGCAGGTCAGATTTTCTGCCTAATTATATAAGAAGATTTCTCTAAAAATTACACATTATTTCAAAGACATATTGGCTGTGAAATAAGTTAAGTGTGTTTCAAATGGCTTGTCTGCAAAGAAAGGTGAGATGTAGGGGATCACAGAAAGTCGAGGGGAAAATAGGTCAATATATACATTGCTATATGGTGAACTAAGCCTTAGGCCGGCAACAGTGGAGAGGACCTGACCCTTAGAAACGTACAAGTAAGCTGGAATCTTCAAAAGTTCAAATTTTTATAAGTAAAAAGATTTATTAAAATGAAGAACCAAGTGTTTTAATTGACATCAGAAGATGAAAACAATAAACCCTGAGAACATAGAAAAAAGTTAAATAAAGATATGAGCAGAACTTAATACAACAGAAAACGTATAAAATTCAGGTGATTTAGTAAGTCCAAAGAATCTTCTTTGAAAAGATTTAAAAGACACACTTTGATTAAGGAAAACAAAAACATAAGTAAAGAATATACAGAAAGAGTCAGGACAATGTTAGAGCAGAGAATATATGAAATGCCAGTAAATTTGAACATTTCTGGAAAGTGGACCATTTCCTAGCTCCTAAAGTTTACCAAAACTGACACAAGAGGAAATCATTTAAGGTCATCATGTCTGCCCTTGGCATTCTCGGAACGCCCTGGCCTCAGAATGCAGCCTCTGTAGTCCATGGTAACCTGCGGAGAGGGGGCGGGGCTGAGGGAGGTTGGAACACTGCCCTCACTGAGGGAGTGGGTGTGGCCATCTCTGCTGTGACTGAACAAAGGGCAGGGGAGCAGGGGGCCCAGGGCAGGGCCCTCAGAGCCCGGCAGGCCCAGTGGAGTGTCACAAGCATTTAGGCCCAGGCCAAAGGGCGCTTTCTTTGTCTGCACAGCTGCCCAAACTCTCACCTTTCCACTCAGGCCGCCCTCTTACTTGAAGTGTGTGTGGAACCTGTCCGCGCAGTACACCTCGCTGCACAGCTAAGCATAGGTCTGGGCATCGTAGCTTCCTGCCAGGTGACCGAGGCTCACAGGCAGATGGGTCCCTGGGACACACGCGGAGAGGCTCCTGCCCGGGCCACACGCCGCCCACAGCCCCTGCCCCAGATCGGGGGCCGCAAAGCAGCCCTGTCGGAGTCCCCTGCCTCTAGAGGGAGTATTGGACCAACACTTGTAGAAAACGGGGTCCTTGAGGGCCACTCATTGGAGGGACACAAATAAATCTTTGCCGACTTTCTGCTGAAACTTACGAGCGTTCACACCTAAGCCTCTTACAAGGTCAGCTGTTTAGCTAAACATGAGCTCATGATCTAAATTTACACAATAATGAAGAAAGCAGCTATAAGGGGAGACAATCAGCCAAAACAATCAATACCAGAATTAGATTCCCAAGGCCATCCATCAGATGTAGGAATAATTGGGTGCAAGGCAGAAAATATACATAAAACTGGAACTGAAACAAGGCACGAGGATGTTTTCAAAGACTGGTAGGATCTCTAAAACATTTTTAAAGGACATGTCATTGATAAAGCTAAATACACAAAGGTTGTGTAATACAACAGATTAATCATTGAGAAGAGTGAAATTATGCTGTTTTGAAAACTATTGCAGGTCAGATTTTCTGCCTAATTATATAAGAAGATTTCTCTAAAAAATAAACATTATTTCAAAGCCTTATTGGCTGTGAAATAAGTTAAGGGTGTTTCAAATGGCTTGTCTGCAAAGAAAGGTGAGATGTAGGGGATCACAGAAAGTCGAGGGGAAAATAGGTCAATATATACATTGCTATATGGTGAACTAAGCCTTAGGCCGGCAACAGTGGAGAGGACCTAACCCTTAGAAACATACAAGTAAGCTGGAATCTTCAAAAGTTCAAATTTTTATAAGTAAAAAGATTTATTAAAATGAATAACCAAGTGTTTTAATTGACATCAGAAGATGAAAAGAATAAACCCTGAGAACATAGAAAAAAGTTCAATAAAGATAGGAGCAGAACTTAATACAACAGAAAACGTATAAAATTCAGGTGATTTAGTAAGTCCAAAGAATCTTCTTTGAAAAGATTTAAAAGACACACTTTGATTAAGGAAAACAAAAACATAAGTAAAGAATATACAGAAAGAGTCAGGACAATGTTAGAGCAGAGAATATATGAAATGCCAGTAAATTTGAACATTTCTGTCAAGTGGACCATTTCCTAGCTCCTAAAGTTTACCAAAACTGACACAAGAGGAAATCATTTAAGGTCATCATGTCTGCCCTTGGCATTCTCGGAATGCCCTGGCCTCAGAATGCAGCCTCTGTAGTCCATGGTAACCTGCGGAGAGGGGGCGGGGCTGAGGGAGGTTGGAACACTGCCCTCACTGAGGGAGTGGGTGTGGCCATCTCTGCTGTGACTGAACAAAGGGCAGGGGAGCAGGGGGCCCAGGGCAGGGCCCTCAGAGCCCGGCAGGCCCAGTGGAGTGTCACAAGCATTTAGGCCCAGGCCAAAGGGCGCTTTCTTTGTCTGCACAGCTGCCCAAACTCTCACCTTTCCACTCAGGCCGCCCTCTTACTTGAAGTGTGTGTGGAACCTGTCCGCGCAGTACACCTCGCTGCACAGCTAAGCATAGGTCTGGGCATCGTAGCTTCCTGCCAGGTGACCGAGGCTCACAGGCAGATGGGTCCCTGGGACACACGCGGAGTGGCTCCTGCCCGGGCCACAGGCCGCCAACTGCCATTGCCCCAGATCGGGGGCCTCAAAGCAGCCCTGTCGGAGTCCCCTGCCTCTAGAGGGAGTATTGGACCAACACTTGTAGAAAACTGGGTCCTTCAGGGCCACTCATTGGAGGGAAACAAATCTTTGCCGTCTTTCTTCTGAAACTTATGAGCGTTCACACCTAAGCCTCTTACAAGGTCAGCTGTTTAGCTAAACATGAGCTCATGATCTAAATTTACACAATAATGAAGAAAGCAGCTACAAGGGGAGACAATCAGCCAAAACAATCAATACCAGAATTAGATTCCCAAGGCCATCCATCAGATGTAGGAATAATCGGGTGCAAGGCAGAAAATATACATAAACTGGAACTGAAACAAGGCACGAGGATGTTTTCAAAGACTGGAAGGATCTCTAAAACATTTTTAAAGGACATGTCATTGATAAAGCTAAATACACAAAGGTTGTGTAATACAACAGATTAATCATTGAGAAGAGTGAAATTATGCTGTTTTGAAAACTATGGCAGGTCAGATTTTCTGCCTAATTATATAAGAAGATTTCTCTAAAAAATACACATTATTTCAAAGCCTTATTGGCTGTGAAATAAGTTAAGGGTATTTCAAATGGCTTGTCTGCAAAGAAAGGTGAGATGTAGTGGATCACAGAAAGTCGAGGGGAAAATAGGTCAATATATTCATTGCTATATGGTGAACTAAGCCTTAGGCCGGCAACAGTGGAGAGAACCTGACCCTTAGAAACGTACAAGTAAGCTGGAATCTTCAAAAGTTCAAATCTTTATAAGTAAAAAGATTTATTAAAATGAATAACCAAGTGTTTTAATTGACATCAGAAGATGAAAACAATAAACCCTGAGAACATAGAACAAAGATAAATAAAGATATGAGCAGAACTTAATACAACAGAAAACGTATAAAATTCAGGTGATTTAGTAAGTCCAAAGAATCTTCTTTGAAAAGATTTAAAAGACACACTTTGATTAAGGAAAACAAAAACATAAGTAAAGAATATACAGAAAGAGTCAGGACAATGTTAGAGCAGAGAATATATGAAATGCCAGTAAATTTGAACATTTCTGGAAAGTGGACCATTTCCTAGCTCCTAAAGTTTACCAAAACTGACACAAGAGGAAATCATTTAAGGTCATCATGTCTGCCCTTGGCATTCTCGGAACGCCCTGGCCTCAGAATGCAGCCTCTGTAGTCCATGGTAACCTGGGGAGAGGGGGCGGGGCTGAGGGAGGTTGGAACACTGCCCTCACTGAGGGAGTGGGTGTGGCAATCTCTGCTGTGACTGAACAAAGGGCAGGGGAGCAGGGGGCCCAGGGCAGGGCCCTCAGAGCCCGGCAGGCCCAGTGGAGTGTCACAAGCATTTAGGCCCAGGCCAAAGGGCGCTTTCTTTGTCTGCACAGCTGCCCAAACTCTCACCTTTCCACTCAGGCCGCCCTCTTACTTGAAGTGTGTGTGGAACCTGTCCGCGCAGTACACCTCGCTGCACAGCTAAGCATAGGTCTGGGCATCGTAGCTTCCTGCCAGGTGACCGAGGCTCACAGGCAGATGGGTCCCTGGGACACACGCGGAGAGGCTCCTGCCCGGGCCACACGCCGCCAACTGCCCCTGCCCCAGTTCGGGGGCCGCAAAGCAGCCCTGTCGGAGTCCCCTGCTTCTAGAGGGTGTATTGGACCAACACTTGTAGAACACGGGGTCCTTGAGGGCCACTCATTGGAGGGACACAAATAAATCTTTGCCGTCTTTCTTCTGAAACTTACGAGCGTTCACACCTAAGCCTCTTACAAGGTCAGCTGTTTAGCTAAACATGAGCTCATGATCTAAATTTACACAATAATGAAGAAAGCAGCTACAAGGGGAGACAATCAGCCAAAACAATCAATACCAGAATTAGATTCCCAAGGCCATCCATCAGATGTAGGAATAATCGGGTGCAAGGCAGAAAATATACATAAACTGGAACTGAAACAAGGCACGAGGATGTTTTCAAAGACTGGTAGGATCTCTAAAACATTTTTAAAGGACATGTCATTGATAAAGCTAAATACACAAAGGTTGTGTAATACAACAAATTAATCATTGAGAAGAGTGAAATTATGCTGTTTTGAAAACTATGGCAGGTCAGATTTTCTGCCTAATTATATAAGAAGATTTCTCTAAAAAATAAACATTATTTCAAAGCCTTATTGGCTGTGAAATAAGTTAAGGGTATTTCAAATGGCTTGTCTGCAAAGAAAGGTGAGATGTAGTGGATCACAGAAAGTCGAGGGGAAAATAGGTCAATATATACATTGCTATATGGTGAACTAAGCCTCAGGCCAGCAACAACGGAGAGGACCTGACCCTTAGAAACGTACAAGTAAGCTGGAATCTTCAAAAGTTCAAATCTTTATAAGTAAAAAGATTTATTAAAATGAATAACCAAGTGTTTTAATTGACATCAGAAGATGAAAACAATAAACCCTGAGAACATAGAAAAAAGTTAAATAAAGATAGGAGCAGAACTTAATACAACAGAAAACGTATAAAATTCAGGTGATTTAGTAAGTCCAAAGAATCTTCTTTGAAAAGATTTAAAAGACACACTTTGATTAAGGAAAACAAAAACATAAGTAAAGAATATACAGAAAGAGTCAGGACAATGTTAGAGCAGAGAATATATGAAATGCCAGTAAATTTGAACATTTCTGTCAAGTGGACCATTTCCTAGCTCCTAAAGTTTACCAAAACTGACACAAGAGGAAATCATTTAAGGTCATCATGTCTGCCCTTGGCATTCTCGGAACGCCCTGGCCTCAGAATGCAGCCTCTGTAGTCCATGGTAACCTGCGGAGAGGGGGCGGGGCTGAGGGAGGTTGGAACACTGCCCTCACTGAGGGAGTGGGTGTGGCCATCTCTGCTGTGACTGAACAAAGGGCAGGGGAGCAGGGGGCCCAGGGCAGGGCCCTCAGAGCACGGCAGGCCCAGTGGAGTGTCACAAGCATTTAGGCCCAGGCCCAAGGGCGCCTTCTTTGTCTGCACAGCTGCCCAAACTCTCACCTTTCCACTCAGGCCGCCCTCTTACTTGAAGTGTGTGTGGAACCTGTCCGCGCAGTACACCTCGCTGCACAGCGAAGCATAGGTCTGGGCATCGTAGCTTCCTGCCAGGTGACCGAGGCTCACAGGCAGATGGGTCCCTGGGACACACGCGGAGAGGCTCCTGCCCAGGCCACAGGCCGCCCACTGCCCCTGCCCCAGATCGGGGGCTGCAAAGCAGCCCTGTCTGAGTCCCCTGCCTCTAGACGGAGTATTGGACCAACACTTGTATAAAACGGGGACCTTGAGGGCCACTCATTGGAGGGACACAAATAAATCTTTGCTGTCTTTCTTCTGAAACTTACGAGCGTTCACACCTAAGCCTCTTACAAGGTCAGCTGTTTAGCTAAACATGAGCTCATGATCTAAATTTACACAATAATAAAGAAAGCAGCTACAAGGGGAGACAATCAGCCAAAACAATCAATACCAGAATTAGATTCCCAAGGCCATCCATCAGATGTACGAATAATCGGGTGAAAGGCAGAAAATATACATAAAACTGGAACTGAAACAAGGCACGAGGATGTTTTCAAAGACTGGTAGGATCTCTAAAACATTTTTAAAGGACATGTCATTGATAAAGCTAAATACACAAAGGTTGTGTAATACAACAGATTAATCATGGAGAAGAGTGAAAGTATGCTGTTTTGAAAACTATGGCAGGTCAGATTTTCTGCCTAATTATATAAGAAGATTTCTCTAAAAAATACACATTATTTCAAAGACATATTGGCTGTGAAATAAGTTAAGTGTGTTTCAAATGGCTTGTCTGCAAAGAAAGGTGAGATGTAGGGGATCACAGAAAGTCGAGGGGAAAATAGGTCAATATATACATTGCTATATGGTGAACTAAGCCTTAGGCCGGCAACAATGGAGAGGACCTGACCCTTAGAAACGTACAAGTAAGCTGGAATCTTCAAAAGTTCAAATCTTTATAAGTAAAAAGATTTATTAAAATGAAGAACCAAGTGTTTTAATTGACATCAGAAGATGAAAACAATAAACCCTGAGAACATAGAAAAAAGTTAAATAAAGATAGGAGCAGAACTTAATACAACAGAAAACGTATAAAATTCAGGTGATTTAGTAAGTCCAAAGAATCTTCTTTGAAAAGATTTAAAAGACACACTTTGATTAAGGAAAACAAAAACATAAGTAAAGAATATACAGAAAGAGTCAGGACAATGTTAGAGCAGAGAATATATGAAATGCCAGTAAATTTGAACATTTCTGGAAAGTGGACCATTTCCTAGCTCCTAAAGTTTACCAAAACTGACACAAGAGGAAATCATTTAAGGTCATCATGACTTCCCTTGGCATTCTCGGAACGCCCTGGCCTCAGAATGCAGCCTCTGTAGTCCATGGTAACCTGCGGAGAGGGGGCGGGTCTGAGGGAGGTTGGAACACTGCCCTCACTGAGGGAGTGGGTGTGGCCATCTCTGCTGTGACTGAACAAAGGGCAGGGGAGCAGGGGGCCCAGGGCAGGGCCCTCAGAGCCCGGCAGGCCCAGTGGAGTGTCACAAGCATTTAGGCCCAGGCCCAAGGGCGCCTTCTTTGTCTGCACAGCTGCCCAAACTCTCACCTTTCCACTCAGGCCGCCCTCTTACTTGAAGTGTGTGTGGAACCTGTCCGCGCAGTACACCTCTCTGCACAGCTAAGCATAGGTCTGGGCATCGTAGCTTCCTGCCAGGTGACCGAGGCTCACAGGCAGATGGGTCCCTAGGACACACGCGGAGAGGCTCCTGCCCGGGCCACAGGCCGCCCACTGCCCCTGCCCCAGATCGGGGGCCGCAAAGCAGCCCTGTCTGAGTCCCCTGCCTCTAGACGGAGTATTGGACCAACACTTGTAGAAAACGGGGACCTTGAGGGCCACTCATTGGAGGGACACAAATAAATCTTTGCCGTCTTTCTTCTGAAACTTACGAGCGTTCACACCTAAGCCTCTTACAAGGTCAGCTGTTTAGCTAAACATGAGCTCATGATCTAAATTTACACAATAATGAAGAAAGCAGCTACAAGGGGAGACAATCAGCCAAAACAATCAATACCAGAATTAGATTCCCAAGGCCATCCATCAGATGTAGGAATAATCGGGTGCAAGGCAGAAATTATACATAAACTGGAACTGAAACAAGGCACGAGGATGTTTTCAAAGACTGGTAGGATCTCTAAAACATTTTTAAAGGACATGACATTGATAAAGCTAAATACACAAAGGTTGTGTAATACAACAGATTAATCATTGAGAAGAGTGAAATTATGCTGTTTTGAAAACTATGGCAGGTCAGATTTTCTGCCTAATTATATAAGAAGATTTCTCTAAAAAATACACATTATTTCAAAGCCTTATTGGCTGTGAAATAAGTTAAGGGTATTTCAAATGGCTTGTCTGCAAAGAAAGGTGAGATGTAGGGGATCACAGAAAGTCGAGGGGAAAATAGGTCAATATATACATTGCTATATGGTGAACTAAGCCTTAGGCCGGCAACAATGGAGAGGACCTGACCCTTAGAAACGTACAAGTAAGCTGGAATCTTCAAAAGTTCAAATCTTTATAAGTAAAAAGATTTATTAAAATGAATAACCAAGTGTTTTAATTGACATCAGAAGATGAAAACAATAAACCCTGAGAACATAGAAAAAAGTTAAATAAAGATATGAGCAGAACTTAATACAACAGAAAACGTATAAAATTCAGGTGATTTAGTAAGTCCAAAGAATCTTCTTTGAAAAGATTTAAAAGACACACTTTGATTAAGGAAAACAAAAACATAAGTAAAGAATATACAGAAAGAGTCAGGACAATGTTAGAGCAGAGAATATATGAAATGCCAGTAAATTTGAACATTTCTGTCAAGTGGACCATTTCCTAGCTCCTAAAGTTTACCAAAACTGACACAAGAGGAAATCATTTAAGGTCATCATGACTTCCCTTGGCATTCTCGGAACGCCCTGGCCTCAGAATGCAGCCTCTGTAGTCCATGGTAACCTGCGGAGAGGGGGCGGGGCTGAGGGAGGTTGGAACACTGCCCTCACTGAGGGAGTGGGTGTGGCCATCTCTGCTGTGACTGAACAAAGGGCAGGGGAGCAGGGGGCCCAGGGCAGGGCCCTCAGAGCCCGGCAGGCCCAGTGGAGTGTCACAAGCATTTAGGCCCAGGCCAAAGGGCGCTTTCTTTGTCTGCACAGCTGCCCAAACTCTCACCTTTCCACTCAGGCCGCCCTCTTACTTGAAGTGTGTGTGGAACCAGTCCGCACAGTACACCTCGCTGCACAGCTAAGCATAGGTCTGGGCATCATAGCTTCCTGCCAGGTGACCGAGGCTCACAGGCAGATGGGTCCCTGGGACACACGCGGAGAGGCTCCTGCCCGGGCCACAGGCCGCCCACTGCCCCTGCCCCAGATCGGGGGCGGCAAAGCAGCCCTGTCTGAGTCCCCTGCCCCTAGACGGAGTATTGGACCAACACTTGTAGAAAACGGGGTCCTTGAGGGCCACTCATTGGAGGGACACAAATAAATCTTTGCCGTCTTTCTTCTGAAACTTACGAGCGTTCACACCTAAGCCTCTTACAAGGTCAGCTGTTTAGCTAAACATGAGCTCATGATCTAAATTTACACAATAATAAAGAAAGCAGCTACAAGGGGAGACAATCAGCCAAAACAATCAATACCAGAATTAGATTCCCAAGGCCATCCATCAGATGTAGGTATAATCGGGTGCAAGGCAGAAAATATACATAAAACTGGAACTGAAACAAGGCACGAGGATGTTTTCAAAGACTGGTAGGATCTCTAAAACATTTTTAAAGGACATGTCATTGATAAAGCTAAATACACAAAGGTTGTGTAATACAACAGATTAATCATGGAGAAGAGTGAAAGTATGCTGTTTTGAAAACTATGGCAGGTCAGATTTTCTGCCTAATTATATAAGAAGATTTCTCTAAAAAATACACATTATTTCAAAGACATATTGGCTGTGAAATAAGTTAAGTGTGTTTCAAATGGCTTGTCTGCAAAGAAAGGTGAGATGTAGGGGATCACAGAAAGTCGAGGGGAAAATAGGTCAATATATACATTGCTATATGGTGAACTAAGCCTTAGGCTGGCAACAATGGAGAGGACCTGACCCTTAGAAACGTACAAGTAAGCTGGAATCTTCAAAAGTTCAAATCTTTATAAGTAAAAAGATTTATTAAAATGAAGAACCAAGTGTTTTAATTGACATCAGAAGATGAAAACAATAAACCCTGAGAACATAGAAAAAAGTTAAATAAAGATAGGAGCAGAACTTAATACAACAGAAAACGTATAAAATTCAGGTGATTTAGTAAGTCCAAAGAATCTTCTTTGAAAAGATTTAAAAGACACACTTTGATTAAGGAAAACAAAAACATAAGTAAAGAATATACAGAAAGAGTCAGGACAATGTTAGAGCAGAGAATATATGAAATGCCAGTAAATTTGAACATTTCTGGAAAGTGGACCATTTCCTAGCTCCTAAAGTTTACCAAAACTGACACAAGAGGAAATCATTTAAGGTCATCATGTCTGCCCTTGGCATTCTCGGAACGCCCTGGCCTCAGAATGCAGCCTCTGTAGTCCATGGTAACCTGCGGAGAGGGGGCGGGTCTGAGGGAGGTTGGAACACTGCCCTCACTGAGGGAGTGGGTGTGGCCATCTCTGCTGTGACTGAACAAAGGGCAGGGGAGCAGGGGGCCCAGGGCAGGGCCCTCAGAGCCCGGCAGGCCCAGTGGAGTGTCACAAGCATTTAGGCCCAGGCCCAAGGGCGCCTTCTTTGTCTGCACAGCTGCCCAAACTCTCACCTTTCCACTCAGGCCGCCCTCTTACTTGAAGTGTGTGTGGAACCTGTCCGCGCAGTACACCTCTCTGCACAGCTAAGCATAGGTCTGGGCATCGTAGCTTCCTGCCAGGTGACCGAGGCTCACAGGCAGATGGGTCCCTAGGACACACGCGGAGAGGCTCCTGCCCGGGCCACAGGCCGCCCACTGCCCCTGCCCCAGATCGGGGGCTGCAAAGCAGCCCTGTCTGAGTCCCCTGCCTCTAGACGGAGTATTGGACCAACACTTGTAGAAAACGGGGACCTTGAGGGCCACTCATTGGAGGGACACAAATAAATCTTTGCCGTCTTTCTTCTGAAACTTACGAGCGTTCACACCTAAGCCTCTTACAAGGTCAGCTGTTTAGCTAAACATGAGCTCATGATCTAAATTTACACAATAATAAAGAAAGCAGCTACAAGGGGAGACAATCACCCAAAACAATCAATACCAGAATTAGATTCCCAAGGCCATCCATCAGATGTAGGTATAATCGGGTGCAAGGCAGAAAATATACATAAAACTGGAACTGAAACAAGGCACGAGGATGTTTTCAAAGACTGGTAGGATCTCTAAAACATTTTTAAAGGACATGTCATTGATAAAGCTAAATACACAAAGGTTGTGTAATACAACAGATTAATCATTGAGAAGAGTGAAATTATGCTGTTTTGAAAACTATGGCAGGTCAGATTTTCTGCCTAATTATATAAGAAGATTTCTCTAAAAATTACACATTATTTCAAAGACATATTGGCTGTGAAATAAGTTAAGTGTGTTTCAAATGGCTTGTCTGCAAAGAAAGGTGAGATGTAGGGGATCACAGAAAGTCGAGGGGAAAATAGGTCAATATATACATTGCTATATGGTGAACTAAGCCTTAGGCCGGCAACAGTGGAGAGGACCTGACCCTTAGAAACGTACAAGTAAGCTGGAATCTTCAAAAGTTCAAATTTTTATAAGTAAAAAGATTTATTAAAATGAAGAACCAAGTGTTTTAATTGACATCAGAAGATGAAAACAATAAACCCTGAGAACATAGAAAAAAGTTAAATAAAGATATGAGCAGAACTTAATACAACAGAAAACGTATAAAATTCAGGTGATTTAGTAAGTCCAAAGAATCTTCTTTGAAAAGATTTAAAAGACACACTTTGATTAAGGAAAACAAAAACATAAGTAAAGAATATACAGAAAGAGTCAGGACAATGTTAGAGCAGAGAATATATGAAATGCCAGTAAATTTGAACATTTCTGGAAAGTGGACCATTTCCTAGCTCCTAAAGTTTACCAAAACTGACACAAGAGGAAATCATTTAAGGTCATCATGTCTGCCCTTGGCATTCTCGGAACGCCCTGGCCTCAGAATGCAGCCTCTGTAGTCCATGGTAACCTGCGGAGAGGGGGCGGGGCTGAGGGAGGTTGGAACACTGCCCTCACTGAGGGAGTGGGTGTGGCCATCTCTGCTGTGACTGAACAAAGGGCAGGGGAGCAGGGGGCCCAGGGCAGGGCCCTCAGAGCCCGGCAGGCCCAGTGGAGTGTCACAAGCATTTAGGCCCAGGCCAAAGGGCGCTTTCTTTGTCTGCACAGCTGCCCAAACTCTCACCTTTCCACTCAGGCCGCCCTCTTACTTGAAGTGTGTGTGGAACCTGTCCGCGCAGTACACCTCGCTGCACAGCTAAGCATAGGTCTGGGCATCGTAGCTTCCTGCCAGGTGACCGAGGCTCACAGGCAGATGGGTCCCTGGGACACACGCGGAGAGGCTCCTGCCCGGGCCACACGCCGCCCACAGCCCCTGCCCCAGATCGGGGGCCGCAAAGCAGCCCTGTCGGAGTCCCCTGCCTCTAGAGGGAGTATTGGACCAACACTTGTAGAAAACGGGGTCCTTGAGGGCCACTCATTGGAGGGACACAAATAAATCTTTGCCGACTTTCTGCTGAAACTTACGAGCGTTCACACCTAAGCCTCTTACAAGGTCAGCTGTTTAGCTAAACATGAGCTCATGATCTAAATTTACACAATAATGAAGAAAGCAGCTATAAGGGGAGACAATCAGCCAAAACAATCAATACCAGAATTAGATTCCCAAGGCCATCCATCAGATGTAGGAATAATTGGGTGCAAGGCAGAAAATATACATAAAACTGGAACTGAAACAAGGCACGAGGATGTTTTCAAAGACTGGTAGGATCTCTAAAACATTTTTAAAGGACATGTCATTGATAAAGCTAAATACACAAAGGTTGTGTAATACAACAGATTAATCATTGAGAAGAGTGAAATTATGCTGTTTTGAAAACTATTGCAGGTCAGATTTTCTGCCTAATTATATAAGAAGATTTCTCTAAAAAATAAACATTATTTCAAAGCCTTATTGGCTGTGAAATAAGTTAAGGGTGTTTCAAATGGCTTGTCTGCAAAGAAAGGTGAGATGTAGGGGATCACAGAAAGTCGAGGGGAAAATAGGTCAATATATACATTGCTATATGGTGAACTAAGCCTTAGGCCGGCAACAGTGGAGAGGACCTAACCCTTAGAAACATACAAGTAAGCTGGAATCTTCAAAAGTTCAAATTTTTATAAGTAAAAAGATTTATTAAAATGAATAACCAAGTGTTTTAATTGACATCAGAAGATGAAAAGAATAAACCCTGAGAACATAGAAAAAAGTTCAATAAAGATAGGAGCAGAACTTAATACAACAGAAAACGTATAAAATTCAGGTGATTTA
This sequence comes from Mesoplodon mirus, assembly GCF_964341445.2. NCBI lineage: Eukaryota > Metazoa > Chordata > Mammalia > Artiodactyla > Ziphiidae > Mesoplodon > Mesoplodon mirus. The sequence goes on along the minus strand of NC_138976.1, from coordinate 140,958,290 downwards.
GTAAGTCCAAAGAATCTTCTTTGAAAAGATTTAAAAGACACACTTTGATTAAGGAAAACAAAAACATAAGTAAAGAATATACAGAAAGAGTCAGGACAATGTTAGAGCAGAGAATATATGAAATGCCAGTAAATTTGAACATTTCTGTCAAGTGGACCATTTCCTAGCTCCTAAAGTTTACCAAAACTGACACAAGAGGAAATCATTTAAGGTCATCATGTCTGCCCTTGGCATTCTCGGAATGCCCTGGCCTCAGAATGCAGCCTCTGTAGTCCATGGTAACCTGCGGAGAGGGGGCGGGGCTGAGGGAGGTTGGAACACTGCCCTCACTGAGGGAGTGGGTGTGGCCATCTCTGCTGTGACTGAACAAAGGGCAGGGGAGCAGGGGGCCCAGGGCAGGGCCCTCAGAGCCCGGCAGGCCCAGTGGAGTGTCACAAGCATTTAGGCCCAGGCCAAAGGGCGCTTTCTTTGTCTGCACAGCTGCCCAAACTCTCACCTTTCCACTCAGGCCGCCCTCTTACTTGAAGTGTGTGTGGAACCTGTCCGCGCAGTACACCTCGCTGCACAGCTAAGCATAGGTCTGGGCATCGTAGCTTCCTGCCAGGTGACCGAGGCTCACAGGCAGATGGGTCCCTGGGACACACGCGGAGTGGCTCCTGCCCGGGCCACAGGCCGCCAACTGCCATTGCCCCAGATCGGGGGCCTCAAAGCAGCCCTGTCGGAGTCCCCTGCCTCTAGAGGGAGTATTGGACCAACACTTGTAGAAAACTGGGTCCTTGAGGGCCACTCATTGGAGGGAAACAAATCTTTGCCGTCTTTCTTCTGAAACTTATGAGCGTTCACACCTAAGCCTCTTACAAGGTCAGCTGTTTAGCTAAACATGAGCTCATGATCTAAATTTACACAATAATGAAGAAAGCAGCTACAAGGGGAGACAATCAGCCAAAACAATCAATACCAGAATTAGATTCCCAAGGCCATCCATCAGATGTAGGAATAATCGGGTGCAAGGCAGAAAATATACATAAACTGGAACTGAAACAAGGCACGAGGATGTTTTCAAAGACTGGTAGGATCTCTAAAACATTTTTAAAGGACATGTCATTGATAAAGCTAAATACACAAAGGTTGTGTAATACAACAAATTAATCATTGAGAAGAGTGAAATTATGCTGTTTTGAAAACTATGGCAGGTCAGATTTTCTGCCTAATTATATAAGAAGATTTCTCTAAAAAATAAACATTATTTCAAAGCCTTATTGGCTGTGAAATAAGTTAAGGGTATTTCAAATGGCTTGTCTGCAAAGAAAGGTGAGATGTAGTGGATCACAGAAAGTCGAGGGGAAAATAGGTCAATATATACATTGCTATATGGTGAACTAAGCCTCAGGCCAGCAACAACGGAGAGGACCTGACCCTTAGAAACGTACAAGTAAGCTGGAATCTTCAAAAGTTCAAATCTTTATAAGTAAAAAGATTTATTAAAATGAATAACCAAGTGTTTTAATTGACATCAGAAGATGAAAACAATAAACCCTGAGAACATAGAAAAAAGTTAAATAAAGATAGGAGCAGAACTTAATACAACAGAAAACGTATAAAATTCAGGTGATTTAGTAAGTCCAAAGAATCTTCTTTGAAAAGATTTAAAAGACACACTTTGATTAAGGAAAACAAAAACATAAGTAAAGAATATACAGAAAGAGTCAGGACAATGTTAGAGCAGAGAATATATGAAATGCCAGTAAATTTGAACATTTCTGTCAAGTGGACCATTTCCTAGCTCCTAAAGTTTACCAAAACTGACACAAGAGGAAATCATTTAAGGTCATCATGTCTGCCCTTGGCATTCTCGGAACGCCCTGGCCTCAGAATGCAGCCTCTGTAGTCCATGGTAACCTGCGGAGAGGGGGCGGGGCTGAGGGAGGTTGGAACACTGCCCTCACTGAGGGAGTGGGTGTGGCCATCTCTGCTGTGACTGAACAAAGGGCAGGGGAGCAGGGGGCCCAGGGCAGGGCCCTCAGAGCCCGGCAGGCCCAGTGGAGTGTCACAAGCATTTAGGCCCAGGCCCAAGGGCGCCTTCTTTGTCTGCACAGCTGCCCAAACTCTCACCTTTCCACTCAGGCCGCCCTCTTACTTGAAGTGTGTGTGGAACCTGTCCGCGCAGTACACCTCTCTGCACAGCTAAGCATAGGTCTGGGCATCGTAGCTTCCTGCCAGGTGACCGAGGCTCACAGGCAGATGGGTCCCTGGGACACACGCGGAGAGGCTCCTGCCCGGGCCACAGGCCGCCCACAGCCCCTGCCCCAGATCGGGGGCCGCAAAGCAGCCCTGTCTGAGTCCCCTGCCTCTAGACGGAGTATTGGACCAACACTTGTAGAAAACGGGGACCTTGAGGGCCACTCATTGGAGGGACACAAATAAATCTTTGCCGTCTTTCTTCTGAAACTTACGAGCGTTCACACCTAAGCCTCTTACAAGGTCAGCTGTTTAGCTAAACATGAGCTCAGGATCTAAATTTACACAATAATAAAGAAAGCAGCTACAAGGGGAGACAGTCACCCAAAACAATCAATACCAGAATTAGATTCCCAAGGCCATCCATCAGATGTAGGTATAATCGGGTGCAAGGCAGAAAATATACATCAAACTGGAACTGAAACAAGGCACGAGGATGTTTTCAAAGACTGGTAGGATCTCTAAAACATTTTTAAAGGACATGTCATTGATAAAGCTAAATACACAAAGGTTGTGTAATACAACAGATTAATCATTGAGAAGAGTGAAATTATGCTGTTTTGAAAACTATGGCAGGTCAGATTTTCTGCCTAATTATATAAGAAGATTTCTCTAAAAAATACACATTAGTTCAAAGACATATTGGCTGTGAAATAAGTTAAGTGTGTTTCAAATGGCTTGTCTGCAAAGAAAGGTGAGATGTAGGGGATCACAGAAAGTCGAGGGGAAAATAGGTCAATATATACATTGCTATATGGTGAACTAAGCCTTAGGCCGGCAACAATGGAGAGGACCTGACCCTTAGAAACGTACAAGTAAGCTGGAATCTTCAAAAGTTCAAATCTTTATAAGTAAAAAGATTTATTAAAATGAAGAACCAAGTGTTTTAATTGACATCAGAAGATGAAAACAATAAACCCTGAGAACATAGAAAAAAGTTAAATAAAGATAGGAGCAGAACTTAATACAACAGAAAACGTATAAAATTCAGGTGATTTAGTAAGTCCAAAGAATCTTCTTTGAAAAGATTTAAAAGACACACTTTGATTAAGGAAAACAAAAACATAAGTAAAGAATATACAGAAAGAGTCAGGACAATGTTAGAGCACAGAATATATGAAATGCCAGTAAATTTGAACATTTCTGGAAAGTGGACCATTTCCTAGCTCCTAAAGTTTACCAAAACTGACACAAGAGGAAATCATTTAAGGTCATCATGTCTGCCCTTGGCATTCTCGGAACGCCCTGGCCTCAGAATGCAGCCTCTGTAGTCCATGGTAACCTGCGGAGAAGGGGCGGGGCTGAGGGACGTTGGAACACTGCCCTCACTGAGGGAGTGGGTGTGGCCATCTCTGCTGTGACTGAACAAAGGGCAGGGGAGCAGGGGGCGCAGGGCAGGGCCCTCAGAGCCCGGCAGGCCCAGTGGAGTGTCACAAGCATTTAGGCCCAGGCCAAAGGGCGCTTTCTTTGTCTGCACAGCTGCCCAAACTCTCACCTTTCCACTCAGGCCGCCCACTTACTTGAAGTGTGTGTGGCACTTGTCCGTGCAGTACACCTCGCTGCACAGCTAAGCATAGGTCTGGGCATCGTAGCTTCCTGCCAGGTGACCGAGGCTCACAGGCAGATGGGTCCCTGGGACACACGCGGAGAGGCTCCTGCCCGGGCAACAGGCCGCCCACTGCCCCTGCCCCAGATCGGGGGCCGCAAAGCAGCCCTGTCTGAGTCCCCTGCCTCTAGAGGGAGTATTGGACCAACACTTGTAGAAAACGGGGTCCTTGAGGGCCACTCATTGGAGGGACACAAATAAATCTTTGCCGTATTTCTTCTGAAACTTACGAGCGTTCACACCTAAGCCTCTTACAAGGTCAGCTGTTTAGCTAAACATGAGCTCATGATCTAAATTTACACAATAATGAAGAAAGCAGCTACAAGGGGAGACAATCAGCCAAAACAATCAATACCAGAATTAGATTCCCAAGGCCATCCATCAGATGTAGGAATAATCGGGTGCAAGGCAGAAAATATACATAAAACTGGAACTGAAACAAGGCACGAGGATGTTTTCAAAGACTAGTAGGATCTCTAAAACATTTTTAAAGGACATGTCATTGATAAAGCTAAATACACAAAGGTTGTGTAATACAACAGATTAATCATTGAGAAGAGTGAAATTATGCTGTTTTGAAAACTATGGCAGGTCAGATTTTCTGCCTAATTATATAAGGAGATTTCTCTAAAAAATACACATTATTTCAAAGCCTTATTGGCTGTGAAATAAGTTAAGGGTATTTCAAATGGCTTGTCTGCAAAGAAAGGTGAGATGTAGTGGATCACAGAAAGTCGAGGGGAAAATAGGTCAATATATACATTGCTATATGGTGAACTAAGCCTTAGGCCGGCAACAGTGGAGAGGACCTGACCCTTAGAAACGTACAAGTAAGCTGGAATCTTCAAAAGTTCAAATCTTTATAAGTAAAAAGATTTATTAAAATGAATAACCAAGTGTTTTAATTGACATCAGAAGATGAAATCAATAAACCCTGAGAACATAGAAAAAAGTTAAATAAAGATATGAGCAGAACTTAATACAACAGAAAACGTATAAAATTCAGGTGATTTAGTAAGTCCAAAGAATCTTCTTTGAAAAGATTTAAAAGACACACTTTGTTTAAGGAAAACAAAAACATAAGTAAAGAATATACAGAAAGAGTCAGGACAAAGTTAGAGCAGAGAATATATGAAATGCCAGTAAATTTGAACATATTTGGATAGTGGACCATTTCCTAGCTCCTAAAGTTTACCAAAACTGACACAAGAGGAAATCATTTAAGGTCATCATGTCTGCCCTTGGCATTCTCGGAACGCCCTGGCCTCAGAATGCAGCCTCTGTAGTCCATGGTAACCTGCGGAGAGGGGGCGGGGCTGAGGGAGGTTGGGACACTGCCTTGATTGAGGGAGTGGGTGTGGCCATCTCTGCTGTGACTGAACAAAGGGCAGGGGAGCAGGGGGCCCAGGGCAGGGCCCTCAGAGCCCGGCAGGCCCAGTGGAGTGTCACAAGCATTTAGGCCCAGGCCAAAGGGCGCTTTCTTTGTCTGCACAGCTGCCCAAACTCTCACCTTTCCACTCAGGCCGCCCTCTTACTTGAAGTGTGTGTGGAACCTGTCCGCGCAGTACACCTCGCTGCACAGCTAAGCATAGGTCTGGGCATCGTAGCTTCCTGCCAGGTGACCGAGGCTCACAGGCAGATGGGTCCCTGGGACACACGCGGAGAGGCTCCTGCCCGGGCCACAGGCCGCCCACTGCCCCTGCCCCAGATCGGGGGCCGCAAAGCAGCCCTGTCTGAGTCCCCTGCCTCTAGAGGGAGTATTGGACCAACACTTGTAGAAAACGGGGTCCTTGAGGGCCACTCATTGGAGGGAAACAAATAAATCTTTGCCGTCTTTCTTCTGAAACTTACGAGCGTTCACACCTAAGCCTCTTACAAGGTCAGCTGTTTAGCTAAACATGAGCTCATGATCTAAATTTACACAATAATGAAGAAAGCAGCTACAAGGGGAGACAATCAGCCAAAACAATCAATACCAGAATTAGATTCCCAAGGCCATCCATCAGATGTAGGAATAATCGGGTGCAAGGCAGAAATTATACATAAACTGGAACTGAAACAAGGCACGAGGATGTTTTCAAAGACTGGTAGGATCTCTAAAACATTTTTAAAGGACATGACATTGATAAAGCTAAATACACAAAGGTTGTGTAATACAACAGATTAATCATTGAGAAGAGTGAAATTATGCTGTTTTGAAAACTATGGCAGGTCAGATTTTCTGCCTAATTATATAAGAAGATTTCTCTAAAAAATACACATTATTTCAAAGCCTTATTGGCTGTGAAATAAGTTAAGGGTATTTCAAATGGCTTGTCTGCAAAGAAAGGTGAGATGTAGGGGATCACAGAAAGTCGAGGGGAAAATAGGTCAATATATACATTGTTATATGGTGAACTAAGCCTTAGGCCGGCAACAATGGAGAGGACCTGACCCTTAGAAACGTACAAGTAAGCTGGAATCTTCAAAAGTTCAAATCTTTATAAGTAAAAAGATTTATTAAAATGAATAACCAAGTGTTTTAATTGACATCAGAAGATGAAAACAATAAACCCTGAGAACATAGAAAAAAGTTAAATAAAGATATGAGCAGAACTTAATACAACAGAAAACGTATAAAATTCAGGTGATTTAGTAAGTCCAAAGAATCTTCTTTGAAAAGATTTAAAAGACACACTTTGATTAAGGAAAACAAAAACATAAGTAAAGAATATACAGAAAGAGTCAGGACAATGTTAGAGCAGAGAATATATGAAATGCCAGTAAATTTGAACATTTCTGTCAAGTGGACCATTTCCTAGCTCCTAAAGTTTACCAAAACTGACACAAGAGGAAATCATTTAAGGTCATCATGACTTCCCTTGGCATTCTCGGAACGCCCTGGCCTCAGAATGCAGCCTCTGTAGTCCATGGTAACCTGCGGAGAGGGGGCGGGGCTGAGGGAGGTTGGAACACTGCCCTCACTGAGGGAGTGGGTGTGGCCATCTCTGCTGTGACTGAACAAAGGGCAGGGGAGCAGGGGGCCCAGGGCAGGGCCCTCAGAGCCCGGCAGGCCCAGTGGAGTGTCACAAGCATTTAGGCCCAGGCCAAAGGGCGCTTTCTTTGTCTGCACAGCTGCCCAAACTCTCACCTTTCCACTCAGGCCGCCCTCTTACTTGAAGTGTGTGTGGAACCAGTCCGCACAGTACACCTCGCTGCACAGCTAAGCATAGGTCTGGGCATCATAGCTTCCTGCCAGGTGACCGAGGCTCACAGGCAGATGGGTCCCTGGGACACACGCGGAGAGGCTCCTGCCCGGGCCACAGGCCGCCCACTGCCCCTGCCCCAGATCGGGGGCGGCAAAGCAGCCCTGTCTGAGTCCCCTGCCCCTAGACGGAGTATTGGACCAACACTTGTAGAAAACGGGGTCCTTGAGGGCCACTCATTGGAGGGACACAAATAAATCTTTGCCGTCTTTCTTCTGAAACTTACGAGCGTTCACACCTAAGCCTCTTACAAGGTCAGCTGTTTAGCTAAACATGAGCTCATGATCTAAATTTACACAATAATAAAGAAAGCAGCTACAAGGGGAGACAATCAGCCAAAACAATCAATACCAGAATTAGATTCCCAAGGCCATCCATCAGATGTAGGTATAATCGGGTGCAAGGCAGAAAATATACATAAAACTGGAACTGAAACAAGGCACGAGGATGTTTTCAAAGACTGGTAGGATCTCTAAAACATTTTTAAAGGACATGTCATTGATAAAGCTAAATACACAAAGGTTGTGTAATACAACAGATTAATCATTGAGAAGAGTGAAATTATGCTGTTTTGAAAACTATGGCAGGTCAGATTTTCTGCCTAATTATATAAGAAGATTTCTCTAAAAAATACACATTATTTCAAAGACATATTGGCTGTGAAATAAGTTAAGTGTGTTTCAAATGGCTTGTCTGCAAAGAAAGGTGAGATGTAGGGGATCACAGAAAGTCGAGGGGAAAATAGGTCAATATATACATTGCTATATGGTGAACTAAGCCTTAGGCCGGCAACAGTGGAGAGGACCTGACCCTTAGAAACGTACAAGTAAGCTGGAATCTTCAAAAGTTCAAATTTTTATAAGTAAAAAGATTTATTAAAATGAAGAACCAAGTGTTTTAATTGACATCAGAAGATGAAAACAATAAACCCTGAGAACATAGAAAAAAGTTAAATAAAGATAGGAGCAGAACTTAATACAACAGAAAACGTATAAAATTCAGGTGATTTAGTAAGTCCAAAGAATCTACTTTGAAAAGATTTAAAAGACACACTTTGATTAAGGAAAACAAAAACATAAGTAAAGAATATACAGAAAGAGTCAGGACAATGTTAGAGCAGAGAATATATGAAATGCCAGTAAATTTGAACATTTCTGGAAAGTGGACCATTTCCTAGCTCCTAAAGTTTACCAAAACTGACACAAGAGGAAATCATTTAAGGTCATCATGTCTGCCCTTGGCATTCTCGGAACGCCCTGGCCTCAGAATGCAGCCTCTGTAGTCCATGGTAACCTGCGGAGAGGGGGCGGGGCTGAGGGAGGTTGGAACACTGCCCTCACTGAGGGAGTGGGTGTGGCCATCTCTGCTGTGACTGAACAAAGGGCAGGGGAGCAGGGGGCCCAGGGCAGGGCCCTCAGAGCCCGGCAGGCCCAGTGGAGTGTCACAAGCATTTAGGCCCAGGCCCAAGGGCGCCTTCTTTGTCTGCACAGCTGCCCAAACTCTCACCTTTCCACTCAGGCCGCCCTCTTACTTGAAGTGTGTGTGGAACCTGTCCGCGCAGTACACCTCGCTGCACAGCGAAGCATAGGTCTGGGCATCGTAGCTTCCTGCCAGGTGACCGAGGCTCACAGGCAGATGGGTCCCTGGGACACACGCGGAGAGGCTCCTGCCCGGGCCACAGGCCGCCCACTGCCCCTGCCCCAGATCGGGGGCTGCAAAGCAGCCCTGTGTGAGTCCCCTGCCTCTAGACGGAGTATTGGACCAACACTTGTATAAAACGGGGACCTTGAGGGCCACTCATTGGAGGGACACAAATAAATCTTTGCTGTCTTTCTTCTGAAACTTACGAGCGTTCACACCTAAGCCTCTTACAAGGTCAGCTGTTTAGCTAAACATGAGCTCATGATCTAAATTTACACAATAATAAAGAAAGCAGCTACAAGGGGAGACAATCAGCCAAAACAATCAATACCAGAATTAGATTCCCAAGGCCATCCATCAGATGTACGAATAATCGGGTGCAAGGCAGAAAATATACATAAAACTGGAACTGAAACAAGGCACGAGGATGTTTTCAAAGACTGGTAGGATCTCTAAAACATTTTTAAAGGACATGTCATTGATAAAGCTAAATACACAAAGGTTGTGTAATACAACAGATTAATCATGGAGAAGAGTGAAAGTATGCTGTTTTGAAAACTATGGCAGGTCAGATTTTCTGCCTAATTATATAAGAAGATTTCTCTAAAAAATACACATTATTTCAAAGACATATTGGCTGTGAAATAAGTTAAGTGTGTTTCAAATGGCTTGTCTGCAAAGAAAGGTGAGATGTAGGGGATCACAGAAAGTCGAGGGGAAAATAGGTCAATATATACATTGCTATATGGTGAACTAAGCCTTAGGCCGGCAACAATGGAGAGGACCTGACCCTTAGAAACGTACAAGTAAGCTGGAATCTTCAAAAGTTCAAATCTTTATAAGTAAAAAGATTTATTAAAATGAAGAACCAAGTGTTTTAATTGACATCAGAAGATGAAAACAATAAACCCTGAGAACATAGAAAAAAGTTAAATAAAGATAGGAGCAGAACTTAATACAACAGAAAACGTATAAAATTCAGGTGATTTAGTAAGTCCAAAGAATCTTCTTTGAAAAGATTTAAAAGACACACTTTGATTAAGGAAAACAAAAACATAAGTAAAGAATATACAGAAAGAGTCAGGACAATGTTAGAGCAGAGAATATATGAAATGCCAGTAAATTTGAACATTTCTGGAAAGTGGACCATTTCCTAGCTCCTAAAGTTTACCAAAACTGACACAAGAGGAAATCATTTAAGGTCATCATGTCTGCCCTTGGCATTCTCGGAACGCCCTGGCCTCAGAATGCAGCCTCTGTAGTCCATGGTAACCTGCGGAGAGGGGGCGGGGCTGAGGGAGGTTGGAACACTGCCCTCACTGAGGGAGTGGGTGTGGCCATCTCTGCTGTGACTGAACAAAGGGCAGGGGAGCAGGGGGCCCAGGGCAGGGCCCTCAGAGCCCGGCAGGCCCAGTGGAGTGTCACAAGCATTTAGGCCCAGGCCAAAGGGCGCTTTCTTTGTCTGCACAGCTGCCCAAACTCTCACCTTTCCACTCAGGCCGCCCTCTTACTTGAAGTGTGTGTGGAACCTGTCCGCGCAGTACACCTCGCTGCACAGCTAAGCATAGGTCTGGGCATCGTAGCTTCCTGCCAGGTGACCGAGGCTCACAGGCAGATGGGTCCCTGGGACACACGCGGAGAGGCTCCTGCCCGGGCCACACGCCGCCCACAGCCCCTGCCCCAGATCGGGGGCCGCAAAGCAGCCCTGTCGGAGTCCCCTGCCTCTAGAGGGAGTATTGGACCAACACTTGTAGAAAACGGGGTCCTTGAGGGCCACTCATTGGAGGGACACAAATAAATCTTTGCCGTCTTTCTTCTGAAACTTACGAGCGTTCACACCTAAGCCTCTTACAAGGTCATCTGTTTAGCTAAACATGAGCTCATGATCTAAATTTACACAATAATAAAGAAAGCAGCTACAAGGGGAGACAATCACCCAAAACAATCAATACCAGAATTAGATTCCCAAGGCCATCCATCAGATGTAGGTATAATCGGGTGCAAGGCAGAAAATATACATAAAACTGGAACTGAAACAAGGCACGAGGATGTTTTCAAAGACTGGTAGGATCTCTAAAACATTTTTAAAGAACATGTCATTGATAAAGCTAAATACACAAAGGTTGTGTAATACAACAGATTAATCATTGAGAAGAGTGAAATTATGCTGTTTTGAAAACTATGGCAGGTCAGATTTTCTGCCTAATTATATAAGAAGATTTCTCTAAAAATTACACATTATTTCAAAGACATATTGGCTGTGAAATAAGTTAAGTGTGTTTCAAATGGCTTGTCTGCAAAGAAAGGTGAGATGTAGGGGATCACAGAAAGTCGAGGGGAAAATAGGTCAATATATACATTGCTATATGGTGAACTAAGCCTTAGGCCGGCAACAGTGGAGAGGACCTGACCCTTAGAAACGTACAAGTAAGCTGGAATCTTCAAAAGTTCAAATTTTTATAAGTAAAAAGATTTATTAAAATGAAGAACCAAGTGTTTTAATTGACATCAGAAGATGAAAACAATAAACCCTGAGAACATAGAAAAAAGTTAAATAAAGATAGGAGCAGAACTTAATACAACAGAAAACGTATAAAATTCAGGTGATTTAGTAAGTCCAAAGAATCTTCTTTGAAAAGATTTAAAAGACACACTTTGATTAAGGAAAACAAAAACATAAGTAAAGAATATACAGAAAGAGTCAGGACAATGTTAGAGCAGAGAATATATGAAATGCCAGTAAATTTGAACATTTCTGGAAAGTGGACCATTTCCTAGCTCCTAAAGTTTACCAAAACTGACACAAGAGGAAATCATTTAAGGTCATCATGTCTGCCCTTGGCATTCTCGGAACGCCCTGGCCTCAGAATGCAGCCTCTGTAGTCCATGGTAACCTGCGGAGAGGGGGCGGGGCTGAGGGAGGTTGGAACACTGCCCTCACTGAGGGAGTGGGTGTGGCCATCTCTGCTGTGACTGAACAAAGGGCAGGGGAGCAGGGGGCCCAGGGCAGGGCCCTCAGAGCCCGGCAGGCCCAGTGGAGTGTCACAAGCATTTAGGCCCAGGCCCAAGGGCGCCTTCTTTGTCTGCACAGCTGCCCAAACTCTCACCTTTCCACTCAGGCCGCCCTCTTACTTGAAGTGTGTGTGGAACCTGTCCGCGCAGTACACCTCGCTGCACAGCGAAGCATAGGTCTGGGCATCGTAGCTTCCTGCCAGGTGACCGAGGCTCACAGGCAGATGGGTCCCTGGGACACACGCGGAGAGGCTCCTGCCCGGGCCACAGGCCGCCCACTGCCCCTGCCCCAGATCGGGGGCTGCAAAGCAGCCCTGTCTGAGTCCCCTGCCTCTAGACGGAGTATTGGACCAACACTTGTATAAAACGGGGACCTTGAGGGCCACTCATTGGAGGGACACAAATAAATCTTTGCTGTCTTTCTTCTGAAACTTACGAGCGTTCACACCTAAGCCTCTTACAAGGTCAGCTGTTTAGCTAAACATGAGCTCATGATCTAAATTTACACAATAATAAAGAAAGCAGCTACAAGGGGAGACAATCAGCCAAAACAATCAATACCAGAATTAGATTCCCAAGGCCATCCATCAGATGTACGAATAATCGGGTGCAAGGCAGAAAATATACATAAAACTGGAACTGAAACAAGGCACGAGGATGTTTTCAAAGACTGGTAGGATCTCTAAAACATTTTTAAAGGACATGTCATTGATAAAGCTAAATACACAAAGGTTGTGTAATACAACAGATTAATCATGGAGAAGAGTGAAAGTATGCTGTTTTGAAAACTATGGCAGGTCAGATTTTCTGCCTAATTATATAAGAAGATTTCTCTAAAAAATACACATTATTTCAAAGACATATTGGCTGTGAAATAAGTTAAGTGTGTTTCAAATGGCTTGTCTGCAAAGAAAGGTGAGATGTAGGGGATCACAGAAAGTCGAGGGGAAAATAGGTCAATATATACATTGCTATATGGTGAACTAAGCCTTAGGCCGGCAACAATGGAGAGGACCTGACCCTTAGAAACGTACAAGTAAGCTGGAATCTTCAAAAGTTCAAATCTTTATAAGTAAAAAGATTTATTAAAATGAAGAACCAAGTGTTTTAATTGACATCAGAAGATGAAAACAATAAACCCTGAGAACATAGAAAAAAGTTAAATAAAGATAGGAGCAGAACTTAATACAACAGAAAACGTATAAAATTCAGGTGATTTAGTAAGTCCAAAGAATCTTCTTTGAAAAGATTTAAAAGACACACTTTGATTAAGGAAAACAAAAACATAAGTAAAGAATATACAGAAAGAGTCAGGACAATGTTAGAGCAGAGAATATATGAAATGCCAGTAAATTTGAACATTTCTGGAAAGTGGACCATTTCCTAGCTCCTAAAGTTTACCAAAACTGACACAAGAGGAAATCATTTAAGGTCATCATGTCTGCCCTTGGCATTCTCGGAACGCCCTGGCCTCAGAATGCAGCCTCTGTAGTCCATGGTAACCTGCGGAGAGGGGGCGGGGCTGAGGGAGGTTGGAACACTGCCCTCACTGAGGGAGTGGGTGTGGCCATCTCTGCTGTGACTGAACAAAGGGCAGGGGAGCAGGGGGCCCAGGGCAGGGCCCTCAGAGCCCGGCAGGCCCAGTGGAGTGTCACAAGCATTTAGGCCCAGGCCAAAGGGCGCTTTCTTTGTCTGCACAGCTGCCCAAACTCTCACCTTTCCACTCAGGCCGCCCTCTTACTTGAAGTGTGTGTGGAACCTGTCCGCGCAGTACACCTCGCTGCACAGCTAAGCATAGGTCTGGGCATCGTAGCTTCCTGCCAGGTGACCGAGGCTCACAGGCAGATGGGTCCCTGGGACACACGCGGAGAGGCTCCTGCCCGGGCCACACGCCGCCCACAGCCCCTGCCCCAGATCGGGGGCCGCAAAGCAGCCCTGTCGGAGTCCCCTGCCTCTAGAGGGAGTATTGGACCAACACTTGTAGAAAACGGGGTCCTTGAGGGCCACTCATTGGAGGGACACAAATAAATCTTTGCCGTCTTTCTTCTGAAACTTACGAGCGTTCACACCTAAGCCTCTTACAAGGTCATCTGTTTAGCTAAACATGAGCTCATGATCTAAATTTACACAATAATAAAGAAAGCAGCTACAAGGGGAGACAATCACCCAAAACAATCAATACCAGAATTAGATTCCCAAGGCCATCCATCAGATGTAGGTATAATCGGGTGCAAGGCAGAAAATATACATAAAACTGGAACTGAAACAAGGCACGAGGATGTTTTCAAAGACTGGTAGGATCTCTAAAACATTTTTAAAGAACATGTCATTGATAAAGCTAAATACACAAAGGTTGTGTAATACAACAGATTAATCATTGAGAAGAGTGAAATTATGCTGTTTTGAAAACTATGGCAGGTCAGATTTTCTGCCTAATTATATAAGAAGATTTCTCTAAAAATTACACATTATTTCAAAGACATATTGGCTGTGAAATAAGTTAAGTGTGTTTCAAATGGCTTGTCTGCAAAGAAAGGTGAGATGTAGGGGATCACAGAAAGTCGAGGGGAAAATAGGTCAATATATACATTGCTATATGGTGAACTAAGCCTTAGGCCGGCAACAGTGGAGAGGACCTGACCCTTAGAAACGTACAAGTAAGCTGGAATCTTCAAAAGTTCAAATTTTTATAAGTAAAAAGATTTATTAAAATGAAGAACCAAGTGTTTTAATTGACATCAGAAGATGAAAACAATAAACCCTGAGAACATAGAAAAAAGTTAAATAAAGATAGGAGCAGAACTTAATACAACAGAAAACGTATAAAATTCAGGTGATTTAGTAAGTCCAAAGAATCTTCTTTGAAAAGATTTAAAAGACACACTTTGATTAAGGAAAACAAAAACATAAGTAAAGAATATACAGAAAGAGTCAGGACAATGTTAGAGCAGAGAATATATGAAATGCCAGTAAATTTGAACATTTCTGGAAAGTGGACCATTTCCTAGCTCCTAAAGTTTACCAAAACTGACACAAGAGGAAATCATTTAAGGTCATCATGTCTGCCCTTGGCATTCTCGGAACGCCCTGGCCTCAGAATGCAGCCTCTGTAGTCCATGGTAACCTGCGGAGAGGGGGCGGGGCTGAGGGAGGTTGGAACACTGCCCTCACTGAGGGAGTGGGTGTGGCCATCTCTGCTGTGACTGAACAAAGGGCAGGGGAGCAGGGGGCCCAGGGCAGGGCCCTCAGAGCCCGGCAGGCCCAGTGGAGTGTCACAAGCATTTAGGCCCAGGCCCAAGGGCGCCTTCTTTGTCTGCACAGCTGCCCAAACTCTCACCTTTCCACTCAGGCCGCCCTCTTACTTGAAGTGTGTGTGGAACCTGTCCGCGCAGTACACCTCGCTGCACAGCGAAGCATAGGTCTGGGCATCGTAGCTTCCTGCCAGGTGACCGAGGCTCACAGGCAGATGGGTCCCTGGGACACACGCGGAGAGGCTCCTGCCCGGGCCACAGGCCGCCCACTGCCCCTGCCCCAGATCGGGGGCTGCAAAGCAGCCCTGTCTGAGTCCCCTGCCTCTAGACGGAGTATTGGACCAACACTTGTATAAAACGGGGACCTTGAGGGCCACTCATTGGAGGGACACAAATAAATCTTTGCTGTCTTTCTTCTGAAACTTACGAGCGTTCACACCTAAGCCTCTTACAAGGTCAGCTGTTTAGCTAAACATGAGCTCATGATCTAAATTTACACAATAATAAAGAAAGCAGCTACAAGGGGAGACAATCAGCCAAAACAATCAATACCAGAATTAGATTCCCAAGGCCATCCATCAGATGTACGAATAATCGGGTGCAAGGCAGAAAATATACATAAAACTGGAACTGAAACAAGGCACGAGGATGTTTTCAAAGACTGGTAGGATCTCTAAAACATTTTTAAAGGACATGTCATTGATAAAGCTAAATACACAAAGGTTGTGTAATACAACAGATTAATCATGGAGAAGAGTGAAAGTATGCTGTTTTGAAAACTATGGCAGGTCAGATTTTCTGCCTAATTATATAAGAAGATTTCTCTAAAAAATACACATTATTTCAAAGACATATTGGCTGTGAAATAAGTTAAGTGTGTTTCAAATGGCTTGTCTGCAAAGAAAGGTGAGATGTAGGGGATCACAGAAAGTCGAGGGGAAAATAGGTCAATATATACATTGCTATATGGTGAACTAAGCCTTAGGCCGGCAACAATGGAGAGGACCTGACCCTTAGAAACGTACAAGTAAGCTGGAATCTTCAAAAGTTCAAATCTTTATAAGTAAAAAGATTTATTAAAATGAAGAACCAAGTGTTTTAATTGACATCAGAAGATGAAAACAATAAACCCTGAGAACATAGAAAAAAGTTAAATAAAGATAGGAGCAGAACTTAATACAACAGAAAACGTATAAAATTCAGGTGATTTAGTAAGTCCAAAGAATCTTCTTTGAAAAGATTTAAAAGACACACTTTGATTAAGGAAAACAAAAACATAAGTAAAGAATATACAGAAAGAGTCAGGACAATGTTAGAGCAGAGAATATATGAAATGCCAGTAAATTTGAACATTTCTGGAAAGTGGACCATTTCCTAGCTCCTAAAGTTTACCAAAACTGACACAAGAGGAAATCATTTAAGGTCATCATGTCTGCCCTTGGCATTCTCGGAACGCCCTGGCCTCAGAATGCAGCCTCTGTAGTCCATGGTAACCTGCGGAGAGGGGGCGGGGCTGAGGGAGGTTGGAACACTGCCCTCACTGAGGGAGTGGGTGTGGCCATCTCTGCTGTGACTGAACAAAGGGCAGGGGAGCAGGGGGCCCAGGGCAGGGCCCTCAGAGCCCGGCAGGCCCAGTGGAGTGTCACAAGCATTTAGGCCCAGGCCCAAGGGCGCCTTCTTTGTCTGCACAGCTGCCCAAACTCTCAACTTTCCACTCAGGCCGCCCTCTTACTTGAAGTGTGTGTGGAACCTGTCCGCGCAGTACACCTCTCTGCACAGCTAAGCATAGGTCTGGGCATCGTAGCTTCCTGCCAGGTGACCGAGGCTCACAGGCAGATGGGTCCCTAGGACACACGCGGAGAGGCTCCTGCCCGGGCCACAGGCCGCCCACTGCCCCTGCCCCAGATCGGGGGCCGCAAAGCAGCCCTGTCTGAGTCCCCTGCCTCTAGACGGAGTATTGGACCAACACTTGTAGAAAACGGGGACCTTGAGGGCCACTCATTGGAGGGACACAAATAAATCTTTGCCGTCTTTCTTCTGAAACTTACGAGCGTTCACACCTAAGCCTCTTACAAGGTCAGCTGTTTAGCTAAACATGAGCTCATGATCTAAATTTACACAATAATGAAGAAAGCAGCTACAAGGGGAGACAATCAGCCAAAACAATCAATACCAGAATTAGATTCCCAAGGCCATCCATCAGATGTAGGAATAATCGGGTGCAAGGCAGAAATTATACATAAACTGGAACTGAAACAAGGCACGAGGATGTTTTCAAAGACTGGTAGGATCTCTAAAACATTTTTAAAGGACATGACATTGATAAAGCTAAATACACAAAGGTTGTGTAATACAACAGATTAATCATTGAGAAGAGTGAAATTATGCTGTTTTGAAAACTATGGCTGGTCAGATTTTCTGCCTAATTATATAAGAAGATTTCTCTAAAAAATACACATTATTTCAAAGCCTTATTGGCTGTGAAATAAGTTAAGGGTATTTCAAATGGCTTGTCTGCAAAGAAAGGTGAGATGTAGGGGATCACAGAAAGTCGAGGGGAAAATAGGTCAATATATACATTGCTATATGGTGAACTAAGCCTTAGGCCGGCAACAATGGAGAGGACCTGACCCTTAGAAACGTACAAGTAAGCTGGAATCTTCAAAAGTTCAAATCTTTATAAGTAAAAAGATTTATTAAAATGAATAACCAAGTGTTTTAATTGACATCAGAAGATGAAAACAATAAACCCTGAGAACATAGAAAAAAGTTAAATAAAGATATGAGCAGAACTTAATACAACAGAAAACGTATAAAATTCAGGTGATTTAGTAAGTCCAAAGAATCTTCTTTGAAAAGATTTAAAAGACACACTTTGATTAAGGAAAACAAAAACATAAGTAAAGAATATACAGAAAGAGTCAGGACAATGTTAGAGCAGAGAATATATGAAATGCCAGTAAATTTGAACATTTCTGGAAAGTGGACCATTTCCTAGCTCCTAAAGTTTACCAAAACTGACACAAGAGGAAATCATTTAAGGTCATCATGACTTCCCTTGGCATTCTCGGAACGCCCTGGCCTCAGAATGCAGCCTCTGTAGTCCATGGTAACCTGCGGAGAGGGGGCGGGGCTGAGGGAGGTTGGAACACTGCCCTCACTGAGGGAGTGGGTGTGGCCATCTCTGCTGTGACTGAACAAAGGGCAGGGGAGCAGGGGGCCCAGGGCAGGGCCCTCAGAGCCCGGCAGGCCCAGTGGAGTGTCACAAGCATTTAGGCCCAGGCCCAAGGGCACCTTCTTTGTCTGCACAGCTGCCCAAACTCTCACCTTTCCACTCAGGCCGCCCTCTTACTTGAAGTGTGTGTGGAACCTGTCCGCGCAGTACACCTCTCTGCACAGCTAAGCATAGGTCTGGGCATCGTAGCTTCCTGCCAGGTGACCGAGGCTCACAGGCAGATGGGTCCCTAGGACACACGCGGAGAGGCTCCTGCCCGGGCCACAGGCCGCCCACTGCCCCTGCCCCAGATCGGGGGCCGCAAAGCAGCCCTGTCTGAGTCCCCTGCCTCTAGACGGAGTATTGGACCAACACTTGTAGAAAACGGGGACCTTGAGGGCCACTCATTGGAGGGACACAAATAAATCTTTGCCGTCTTTCTTCTGAAACTTACGAGCGTTCACACCTAAGCCTCTTACAAGGTCAGCTGTTTAGCTAAACATGAGCTCATGATCTAAATTTACACAATAATAAAGAAAGCAGCTACAAGGGGAGACAATCACCCAAAACAATCAATACCAGAATTAGATTCCCAAGGCCATCCATCAGATGTAGGTATAATCGGGTGCAAGGCAGAAAATATACATAAAACTGGAACTGAAACAAGGCACGAGGATGTTTTCAAAGACTGGTAGGATCTCTAAAACATTTTTAAAGGACATGTCATTGATAAAGCTAAATACACATAGGTTGTGTAATACAACAGATTAATCATTGAGAAGAGTGAAATTATGCTGTTTTGAAAACTATGGCAGGTCAGATTTTCTGCCTAATTATATAAGAAGATTTCTCTAAAAATTACACATTATTTCAAAGACATATTGGCTGTGAAATAAGTTAAGTGTGTTTCAAATGGCTTGTCTGCAAAGAAAGGTGAGATGTAGGGGATCACAGAAAGTCGAGGGGAAAATAGGTCAATATATACATTGCTATATGGTGAACTAAGCCTTAGGCCGGCAACAGTGGAGAGGACCTGACCCTTAGAAACGTACAAGTAAGCTGGAATCTTCAAAAGTTCAAATTTTTATAAGTAAAAAGATTTATTAAAATGAAGAACCAAGTGTTTTAATTGACATCAGAAGATGAAAACAATAAACCCTGAGAACATAGAAAAAAGTTAAATAAAGATATGAGCAGAACTTAATACAACAGAAAACGTATAAAATTCAGGTGATTTAGTAAGTCCAAAGAATCTTCTTTGAAAAGATTTAAAAGACACACTTTGATTAAGGAAAACAAAAACATAAGTAAAGAATATACAGAAAGAGTCAGGACAATGTTAGAGCAGAGAATATATGAAATGCCAGTAAATTTGAACATTTCTGGAAAGTGGACCATTTCCTAGCTCCTAAAGTTTACCAAAACTGACACAAGAGGAAATCATTTAAGGTCATCATGTCTGCCCTTGGCATTCTCGGAACGCCCTGGCCTCAGAATGCAGCCTCTGTAGTCCATGGTAACCTGCGGAGAGGGGGCGGGGCTGAGGGAGGTTGGAACACTGCCCTCACTGAGGGAGTGGGTGTGGCCATCTCTGCTGTGACTGAACAAAGGGCAGGGGAGCAGGGGGCCCAGGGCAGGGCCCTCAGAGCACGGCAGGCCCAGTGGAGTGTCACAAGCATTTAGGCCCAGGCCCAAGGGCGCCTTCTTTGTCTGCACAGCTGCCCAAACTCTCACCTTTCCACTCAGGCCGCCCTCTTACTTGAAGTGTGTGTGGAACCTGTCCGCGCAGTACACCTCGCTGCACAGCGAAGCATAGGTCTGGGCATCGTAGCTTCCTGCCAGGTGACCGAGGCTCACAGGCAGATGGGTCCCTGGGACACACGCGGAGAGGCTCCTGCCCAGGCCACAGGCCGCCCACTGCCCCTGCCCCAGATCGGGGGCTGCAAAGCAGCCCTGTCTGAGTCCCCTGCCTCTAGACGGAGTATTGGACCAACACTTGTATAAAACGGGGACCTTGAGGGCCACTCATTGGAGGGACACAAATAAATCTTTGCTGTTTTTCTTCTGAAACTTACGAGCGTTCACACCTAAGCCTCTTACAAGGTCAGCTGTTTAGCTAAACATGAGCTCATGATCTAAATTTACACAATAATAAAGAAAGCAGCTACAAGGGGAGACAATCAGCCAAAACAATCAATACCAGAATTAGATTCCCAAGGCCATCCATCAGATGTACGAATAATCGGGTGAAAGGCAGAAAATATACATAAAACTGGAACTGAAACAAGGCACGAGGATGTTTTCAAAGACTGGTAGGATCTCTAAAACATTTTTAAAGGACATGTCATTGATAAAGCTAAATACACAAAGGTTGTGTAATACAACAGATTAATCATGGAGAAGAGTGAAAGTATGCTGTTTTGAAAACTATGGCAGGTCAGATTTTCTGCCTAATTATATAAGAAGATTTCTCTAAAAAATACACATTATTTCAAAGACATATTGGCTGTGAAATAAGTTAAGTGTGTTTCAAATGGCTTGTCTGCAAAGAAAGGTGAGATGTAGGGGATCACAGAAAGTCGAGGGGAAAATAGGTCAATATATACATTGCTATATGGTGAACTAAGCCTTAGGCCGGCAACAATGGAGAGGACCTGACCCTTAGAAACGTACAAGTAAGCTGGAATCTTCAAAAGTTCAAATCTTTATAAGTAAAAAGATTTATTAAAATGAAGAACCAAGTGTTTTAATTGACATCAGAAGATGAAAACAATAAACCCTGAGAACATAGAAAAAAGTTAAATAAAGATAGGAGCAGAACTTAATACAACAGAAAACGTATAAAATTCAGGTGATTTAGTAAGTCCAAAGAATCTTCTTTGAAAAGATTTAAAAGACACACTTTGATTAAGGAAAACAAAAACATAAGTAAAGAATATACAGAAAGAGTCAGGACAATGTTAGAGCAGAGAATATATGAAATGCCAGTAAATTTGAACATTTCTGTCAAGTGGACCATTTCCTAGCTCCTAAAGTTTACCAAAACTGACACAAGAGGAAATCATTTAAGGTCATCATGTCTGCCCTTGGCATTCTCGGAACGCCCTGGCCTCAGAATGCAGCCTCTGTAGTCCATGGTAACCTGCGGAGAGGGGGCGGGTCTGAGGGAGGTTGGAACACTGCCCTCACTGAGGGAGTGGGTGTGGCCATCTCTGCTGTGACTGAACAAAGGGCAGGGGAGCAGGGGGCCCAGGGCAGGGCCCTCAGAGCCCGGCAGGCCCAGTGGAGTGTCACAAGCATTTAGGCCCAGGCCCAAGGGCGCCTTCTTTGTCTGCACAGCTGCCCAAACTCTCACCTTTCCACTCAGGCCGCCCTCTTACTTGAAGTGTGTGTGGAACCTGTCCGCGCAGTACACCTCTCTGCACAGCTAAGCATAGGTCTGGGCATCGTAGCTTCCTGCCAGGTGACCGAGGCTCACAGGCAGATGGGTCCCTAGGACACACGCGGAGAGGCTCCTGCCCGGGCCACAGGCCGCCCACTGCCCCTGCCCCAGATCGGGGGCCGCAAAGCAGCCCTGTCTGAGTCCCCTGCCTCTAGACGGAGTATTGGACCAACACTTGTAGAAAACGGGGACCTTGAGGGCCACTCATTGGAGGGACACAAATAAATCTTTGCCGTCTTTCTTCTGAAACTTACGAGCGTTCACACCTAAGCCTCTTACAAGGTCAGCTGTTTAGCTAAACATGAGCTCATGATCTAAATTTACACAATAATGAAGAAAGCAGCTACAAGGGGAGACAATCAGCCAAAACAATCAATACCAGAATTAGATTCCCAAGGCCATCCATCAGATGTAGGAATAATCGGGTGCAAGGCAGAAATTATACATAAACTGGAACTGAAACAAGGCACGAGGATGTTTTCAAAGACTGGTAGGATCTCTAAAACATTTTT
Organism: Mesoplodon mirus; assembly: GCF_964341445.2. Lineage (NCBI taxonomy): Eukaryota > Metazoa > Chordata > Mammalia > Artiodactyla > Ziphiidae > Mesoplodon > Mesoplodon mirus. The sequence goes on along the minus strand of NC_138976.1, from coordinate 140,936,129 downwards.
AAAGGACATGACATTGATAAAGCTAAATACACAAAGGTTGTGTAATACAACAGATTAATCATTGAGAAGAGTGAAATTATGCTGTTTTGAAAACTATGGCAGGTCAGATTTTCTGCCTAATTATATAAGAAGATTTCTCTAAAAAATACACATTATTTCAAAGCCTTATTGGCTGTGAAATAAGTTAAGGGTATTTCAAATGGCTTGTCTGCAAAGAAAGGTGAGATGTAGGGGATCACAGAAAGTCGAGGGGAAAATAGGTCAATATATACATTGCTATATGGTGAACTAAGCCTTAGGCCGGCAACAATGGAGAGGACCTGACCCTTAGAAACGTACAAGTAAGCTGGAATCTTCAAAAGTTCAAATCTTTATAAGTAAAAAGATTTATTAAAATGAATAACCAAGTGTTTTAATTGACATCAGAAGATGAAAACAATAAACCCTGAGAACATAGAAAAAAGTTAAATAAAGATATGAGCAGAACTTAATACAACAGAAAACGTATAAAATTCAGGTGATTTAGTAAGTCCAAAGAATCTTCTTTGAAAAGATTTAAAAGACACACTTTGATTAAGGAAAACAAAAACATAAGTAAAGAATATACAGAAAGAGTCAGGACAATGTTAGAGCAGAGAATATATGAAATGCCAGTAAATTTGAACATTTCTGTCAAGTGGACCATTTCCTAGCTCCTAAAGTTTACCAAAACTGACACAAGAGGAAATCATTTAAGGTCATCATGACTTCCCTTGGCATTCTCGGAACGCCCTGGCCTCAGAATGCAGCCTCTGTAGTCCATGGTAACCTGCGGAGAGGGGGCGGGGCTGAGGGAGGTTGGAACACTGCCCTCACTGAGGGAGTGGGTGTGGCCATCTCTGCTGTGACTGAACAAAGGGCAGGGGAGCAGGGGGCCCAGGGCAGGGCCCTCAGAGCCCGGCAGGCCCAGTGGAGTGTCACAAGCATTTAGGCCCAGGCCAAAGGGCGCTTTCTTTGTCTGCACAGCTGCCCAAACTCTCACCTTTCCACTCAGGCCGCCCTCTTACTTGAAGTGTGTGTGGAACCAGTCCGCACAGTACACCTCGCTGCACAGCTAAGCATAGGTCTGGGCATCATAGCTTCCTGCCAGGTGACCGAGGCTCACAGGCAGATGGGTCCCTGGGACACACGCGGAGAGGCTCCTGCCCGGGCCACAGGCCGCCCACTGCCCCTGCCCCAGATCGGGGGCGGCAAAGCAGCCCTGTATGAGTCCCCTGCCCCTAGACGGAGTATTGGACCAACACTTGTAGAAAACGGGGTCCTTGAGGGCCACTCATTGGAGGGACACAAATAAATCTTTGCCGTCTTTCTTCTGAAACTTACGAGCGTTCACACCTAAGCCTCTTACAAGGTCAGCTGTTTAGCTAAACATGAGCTCATGATCTAAATTTACACAATAATAAAGAAAGCAGCTACAAGGGGAGACAATCAGCCAAAACAATCAATACCAGAATTAGATTCCCAAGGCCATCCATCAGATGTAGGTATAATCGGGTGCAAGGCAGAAAATATACATAAAACTGGAACTGAAACAAGGCACGAGGATGTTTTCAAAGACTGGTAGGATCTCTAAAACATTTTTAAAGGACATGTCATTGATAAAGCTAAATACACAAAGGTTGTGTAATACAACAGATTAATCATGGAGAAGAGTGAAATTATGCTGTTTTGAAAACTATGGCAGGTCAGATTTTCTGCCTAATTATATAAGAAGATTTCTCTAAAAATTACACATTATTTCAAAGACATATTGGCTGTGAAATAAGTTAAGTGTGTTTCAAATGGCTTGTCTGCAAAGAAAGGTGAGATGTAGGGGATCACAGAAAGTCGAGGGGAAAATAGGTCAATATATACATTGCTATATGGTGAACTAAGCCTTAGGCCGGCAACAGTGGAGAGGACCTGACCCTTAGAAACGTACAAGTAAGCTGGAATCTTCAAAATTTCAAATTTTTATAAGTAAAAAGATTTATTAAAATGAAGAACCAAGTGTTTTAATTGACATCAGAAGATGAAAACAATAAACCCTGAGAACATAGAAAAAAGTTAAATAAAGATATGAGCAGAACTTAATACAACAGAAAACGTATAAAATTCAGGTGATTTAGTAAGTCCAAAGAATCTTCTTTGAAAAGATTTAAAAGACACACTTTGATTAAGGAAAACAAAAACATAAGTAAAGAATATACAGAAAGAGTCAGGACAATGTTAGAGCAGAGAATATATGAAATGCCAGTAAATTTGAACATTTCTGGAAAGTGGACCATTTCCTAGCTCCTAAAGTTTACCAAAACTGACACAAGAGGAAATCATTTAAGGTCATCATGTCTGCCCTTGGCATTCTCGGAACGCCCTGGCCTCAGAATGCAGCCTCTGTAGTCCATGGTAACCTGCGGAGAGGGGGCGGGGCTGAGGGAGGTTGGAACACTGCCCTCACTGAGGGAGTGGGTGTGGCCATCTCTGCTGTGACTGAACAAAGGGCAGGGGAGCAGGGGGCCCAGGGCAGGGCCCTCAGAGCCCGGCAGGCCCAGTGGAGTGTCACAAGCATTTAGGCCCAGGCCCAAGGGCGCCTTCTTTGTCTGCACAGCTGCCCAAACTCTCACCTTTCCACTCAGGCCGCCCTCTTACTTGAAGTGTGTGTGGAACCTGTCCGCGCAGTACACCTCTCTGCACAGCTAAGCATAGGTCTGGGCATCGTAGCTTCCTGCCAGGTGACCGAGGCTCACAGGCAGATGGGTCCCTAGGACACACGCGGAGAGGCTCCTGCCCGGGCCACAGGCCGCCCACTGCCCCTGCCCCAGATCGGGAGCCGCAAAGCAGCCCTGTCTGAGTCCCCTGCCTCTAGACGGAGTATTGGACCAACACTTGTAGAAAACGGGGACCTTGAGGGCCACTCATTGGAGGGACACAAATAAATCTTTGCCGTCTTTCTTCTGAAACTTACGAGCGTTCACACCTAAGCCTCTTACAAGGTCAGCTGTTTAGCTAAACATGAGCTCATGATCTAAATTTACACAATAATAAAGAAAGCAGCTACAAGGGGAGACAATCACCCAAAACAATCAATACCAGAATTAGATTCCCAAGGCCATCCATCAGATGTAGGTATAATCGGGTGCAAGGCAGAAAATATACATAAAACTGGAACTGAAACAAGGCACGAGGATGTTTTCAAAGACTGGTAGGATCTCTAAAACATTTTTAAAGGACATGTCATTGATAAAGCTAAATACACAAAGGTTGTGTAATACAACAGATTAATCATTGAGAAGAGTGAAAGTATGCTGTTTTGAAAACTATGGCAGGTCAGATTTTCTGCCTAATTATATAAGAAGATTTCTCTAAAAAATACACATTATTTCAAAGACATATTGGCTGTGAAATAAGTTAAGTGTGTTTCAAATGGCTTGTCTGCAAAGAAAGGTGAGATGTAGGGGATCACAGAAAGTCGAGGGGAAAATAGGTCAATATATACATTGCTATATGGTGAACTAAGCCTTAGGCCGGCAACAATGGAGAGGACCTGACCCTTAGAAACGTACAAGTAAGCTGGAATCTTCAAAAGTTCAAATCTTTATAAGTAAAAAGATTTATTAAAATGAAGAACCAAGTGTTTTAATTGACATCAGAAGATGAAAACAATAAACCCTGAGAACATAGAAAAAAGTTAAATAAAGATATGAGCAGAACTTAATACAACAGAAAACGTATAAAATTCAGGTGATTTAGTAAGTCCAAAGAATCTTCTTTGAAAAGATTTAAAAGACACACTTTGATTAAGGAAAACAAAAACATAAGTAAAGAATATACAGAAAGAGTCAGGACAATGTTAGAGCAGAGAATATATGAAATGCCAGTAAATTTGAACATTTCTGGAAAGTGGACCATTTCCTAGCTCCTAAAGTTTACCAAAACTGACACAAGAGGAAATCATTTAAGGTCATCATGTCTGCCCTTGGCATTCTCGGAACGCCCTGGCCTCAGAATGCAGCCTCTGTAGTCCATGGTAACCTGCGGAGAGGGGGCGGGGCTGAGGGAGGTTGGAACACTGCCCTCACTGAGGGAGTGGGTGTGGCCATCTCTGCTGTGACTGAACAAAGGGCAGGGGAGCAGGGGGCCCAGGGCAGGGCCCTCAGAGCCCGGCAGGCCCAGTGGAGTGTCACAAGCATTTAGGCCCAGGCCCAAGGGCGCCTTCTTTGTCTGCACAGCTGCCCAAACTCTCACCTTTCCACTCAGGCCGCCCTCTTACTTGAAGTGTGTGTGGAACCTGTCCGCGCAGTACACCTCTCTGCACAGCTAAGCATAGGTCTGGGCATCGTAGCTTCCTGCCAGGTGACCGAGGCTCACAGGCAGATGGGTCCCTGGGACACACGCGGAGTGGCTCCTGCCCCGGCCACAGGCCGCCAACCGCCATTGCCCCAGATCGGGGGCCTCAAAGCAGCCCTGTCTGAGTCCCCTGCCTCTAGAGGGAGTATTGGACCAACACTTGTAGAAAACGGGGTCCTTGAGGGCCACTCATTGGAGGGAAACAAATAAATCTTTGCCGTCTTTCTTCTGAAACTTACGAGCGTTCACACCTAAGCCTCTTACAAGGTCAGCTGTTTAGCTAAACATGAGCTCATGATCTAAATTTACACAATAATGAAGAAAGCAGCTACAAGGGGAGACAATCAGCCAAAACAATCAATACCAGAATTAGATTCCCAAGGCCATCCATCAGATGTAGGAATAATCGGGTGCAAGGCAGAAAATATACATAAACTGGAACTGAAACAAGGCACGAGGATGTTTTCAAAGACTGGTAGGATCTCTAAAACATTTTTAAAGGACATGTCATTGCTAAAGCTAAATACACCAAGGTTGTGTAATACAACAGATTAATCATTGAGAAGAGTGAAGTTAAGCTGTTTTGAAAACTATGGCAGGTCAGATTTTCTGCCTAATTATATAAGAAGATTTCCCTAAAAAATACACATTATTTCAAAGCCTTATTGGCTGTGAAATAAGTTAAGGGTGTTTCAAATGGCTTGTCTGCAAAGAAAGGTGAGATGTAGGGGATCACGGAAAGTCGAGGGGAAAATAGGTCAATATATACATTGCTATATGGTGAACTAAGCCTTAGGCCGGCAACAATGGAGAGGACCTGACCCTTAGAAACGTATAAGTAAGCTGGAATCTTCAAAAGTTCAAATCTTTATAAGTAAAAAGATTTATTAAAATGAATAACCAAGTGTTTTAATTGACATCAGAAGATGAAAACAATAAACCCTGAGAACATAGAAAAAAGTTAAATAAAGATAGGAGCAGAACTTAATACAACAGAAAACGTATAAAATTCAGGTGATTTAGTAAGTCCAAAGAATCTTCTTTGAAAAGATTTAAAAGACACACTTTGATTAAGGAAAACAAAAACATAAGTAAAGAATATACAGAAAGAGTCAGGACAATGTTAGAGCAGAGAATATATGAAATGCCAGTAAATTTGAACATTTCTGTCAAGTGGACCATTTCCTAGCTCCTAAAGTTTACCAAAACTGACACAAGAGGAAATCATTTAAGGTCATCATGTCTGCCCTTGGCATTCTCGGAACGCCCTGGCCTCAGAATGCAGCCTCTGTAGTCCATGGTAACCTGCGGAGAGGGGGCGGGGCTGAGGGAGGTTGGAACACTGCCCTCACTGAGGGAGTGGGTGTGGCCATCTCTGCTGTGACTGAACAAAGGGCAGGGGAGCAGGGGGCCCAGGGCAGGGCCCTCAGAGCCCGGCAGGCCCAGTGGAGTGTCACAAGCATTTAGGCCCAGGCCAAAGGGCGCTTTCTTTGTCTGCACAGCTGCCCAAACCCTCACCTTTCCACTCAGGCCGCCCTCTTACTTGAAGTGTGTGTGGAACCTGTCCGCGCAGTACACCTCGCTGCACAGCTAAGCATAGGTCTGGGTATCGTAGCTTCCTGCCAGGTGACCGAGGCTCACAGGCAGATGGGTCCCTGGGACACACGTGGAGAGGCTCCTGCCCGGGCCACACGCCGCCCACTGCCCCTGCCCCAGATCGGGGGCCTCAAAGCAGCCCTGTCGGAGTCCCCTGCCTCTAGAGGGAGTATTGGACCAACACTTGTAGAAAACGGGGTCCTTGAGGGCCACTCATTGGAGGGACACAAATAAATCTTTGCCGACTTTCTGCTGAAACTTACGAGCGTTCACACCTAAGCCTCTTACAAGGTCAGCTGTTTAGCTAAACATGAGCTCATGATCTAAATTTACACAATAATGAAGAAAGCAGCTGTAAGGGGAGACAATCAGCCAAAACAATCAATACCAGAATAAGATTCCCAAGGCTATCCATCAGATGTAGGAATAATCGGGTGCAAGGCAGAAAATATACATAAAACTGGAACTGAAACAAGGCACGAGGATGTTTTCAAAGACTGGTAGGATCTCTAAAACATTTTTAAAGGACATGTGATTGATAAAGCTAAATACACAAAGGTTGTGTAATACAACAGATTAATCATTGAGAAGAGTGAAATTATGCTGTTTTGAAAACTATGGCAGGTCAGATTTTTTGCCTAATTATATAAGAAGATTTCTCTAAAAAATAAACATTATTTCAAAGCCTTATTGGCTGTGAAATAAGTTAAGGGTATTTCAAATGGCTTGTCTGCAAAGAAAGGTGAGATGTAGTGGATCACAGAAAGTCGAGGGGAAAATAGGTCAATATATACATTGCTATATGGTGAACTAAGCCTTAGGCCAGCAACAGTGGAGAGGACCTGACCCTTTGAAACGTACAAGTAAGCTGGAATCTTCAAAAGTTCAAATTTTTATAGGTAAAAATATTTATTAAAATGAATAACCAAGTGTTTTAATTGACATCAGAAGATGAAAACAATAAACCCTGAGAACATAGAGAAAAGTTAAATAAAGATATGAGCAGAACTTAATACAACAGAAAACGTATAAAATTCAGGTGATTTAGTAAGTCCAAAGAATCTTCTTTGAAAAGATTTAAAAGACACACTTTGATTAAGGAAAACAAAAACATAAGTAAAGAATATACAGAAAGAGTCAGGACAATGTTAGAGCAGAGAATATATGAAATGCCAGTAAATTTGAACATTTCTGGAAAGTGGACCATTTCCTAGCTCCTAAAGTTTACCAAAACTGACACAAGAGGAAATCATTTAAGGTCATCATGTCTGCCCTTGGCATTCTCGGAACGCCCTGGCCTCAGAATGCAGCCTCTGTAGTCCATGGTAACCTGCGGAGAGGGGGCGGGGCTGAGGGAGGTTGGAACACTGCCCTCACTGAGGGAGTGGGTGTGGCCATCTCTGCTGTGACTGAACAAAGGGCAGGGGAGCAGGGGGCCCAGGGCAGGGCCCTCAGAGCCCGGCAGGCCCAGTGGAGTGTCACAAGCATTTAGGCCCAGGCCCAAGGGCGCCTTCTTTGTCTGCACAGCTGCCCAAACTCTCACCTTTCCACTCAGGCCGCCCTCTTACTTGAAGTGTGTGTGGAACCTGTCCGCGCAGTACACCTCTCTGCACAGCTAAGCATAGGTCTGGGCATCGTAGCTTCCTGCCAGGTGACCGAGGCTCACAGGCAGATGGGTCCCTGGGACACACGCGGAGTGGCTCCTGCCCCGGCCACAGGCCGCCAACCGCCATTGCCCCAGATCGGGGGCCTCAAAGCAGCCCTGTCTGAGTCCCCTGCCTCTAGAGGGAGTATTGGACCAACACTTGTAGAAAACGGGGTCCTTGAGGGCCACTCATTGGAGGGAAACAAATAAATCTTTGCCGTCTTTCTTCTGAAACTTACGAGCGTTCACACCTAAGCCTCTTACAAGGTCAGCTGTTTAGCTAAACATGAGCTCATGATCTAAATTTACACAATAATGAAGAAAGCAGCTACAAGGGGAGACAATCAGCCAAAACAATCAATACCAGAATTAGATTCCCAAGGCCATCCATCAGATGTAGGAATAATCGGGTGCAAGGCAGAAAATATACATAAACTGGAACTGAAACAAGGCACGAGGATGTTTTCAAAGACTGGTAGGATCTCTAAAACATTTTTAAAGGACATGTCATTGCTAAAGCTAAATACACCAAGGTTGTGTAATACAACAGATTAATCATTGAGAAGAGTGAAGTTAAGCTGTTTTGAAAACTATGGCAGGTCAGATTTTCTGCCTAATTATATAAGAAGATTTCCCTAAAAAATACACATTATTTCAAAGCCTTATTGGCTGTGAAATAAGTTAAGGGTGTTTCAAATGGCTTGTCTGCAAAGAAAGGTGAGATGTAGGGGATCACGGAAAGTCGAGGGGAAAATAGGTCAATATATACATTGCTATATGGTGAACTAAGCCTTAGGCCGGCAACAATGGAGAGGACCTGACCCTTAGAAACGTATAAGTAAGCTGGAATCTTCAAAAGTTCAAATCTTTATAAGTAAAAAGATTTATTAAAATGAATAACCAAGTGTTTTAATTGACATCAGAAGATGAAAACAATAAACCCTGAGAACATAGAAAAAAGTTAAATAAAGATAGGAGCAGAACTTAATACAACAGAAAACGTATAAAATTCAGGTGATTTAGTAAGTCCAAAGAATCTTCTTTGAAAAGATTTAAAAGACACACTTTGATTAAGGAAAACAAAAACATAAGTAAAGAATATACAGAAAGAGTCAGGACAATGTTAGAGCAGAGAATATATGAAATGCCAGTAAATTTGAACATTTCTGTCAAGTGGACCATTTCCTAGCTCCTAAAGTTTACCAAAACTGACACAAGAGGAAATCATTTAAGGTCATCATGTCTGCCCTTGGCATTCTCGGAACGCCCTGGCCTCAGAATGCAGCCTCTGTAGTCCATGGTAACCTGCGGAGAGGGGGCGGGGCTGAGGGAGGTTGGAACACTGCCCTCACTGAGGGAGTGGGTGTGGCCATCTCTGCTGTGACTGAACAAAGGGCAGGGGAGCAGGGGGCCCAGGGCAGGGCCCTCAGAGCCCGGCAGGCCCAGTGGAGTGTCACAAGCATTTAGGCCCAGGCCAAAGGGCGCTTTCTTTGTCTGCACAGCTGCCCAAACTCTCACCTTTCCACTCAGGCCGCCCTCTTACTTGAAGTGTGTGTGGAACCTGTCCGCGCAGTACACCTCGCTGCACAGCTAAGCATAGGTCTGGGTATCGTAGCTTCCTGCCAGGTGACCGAGGCTCACAGGCAGATGGGTCCCTGGGACACACGTGGAGAGGCTCCTGCCCGGGCCACACGCCGCCCACTGCCCCTGCCCCAGATCGGGGGACTCAAAGCAGCCCTGTCGGAGTCCCCTGCCTCTAGAGGGAGTATTGGACCAACACTTGTAGAAAACGGGGTCCTTGAGGGCCACTCATTGGAGGGACACAAATAAATCTTTGCCGACTTTCTGCTGAAACTTACGAGCGTTCACACCTAAGCCTCTTACAAGGTCAGCTGTTTAGCTAAACATGAGCTCATGATCTAAATTTACACAATAATGAAGAAAGCAGCTGTAAGGGGAGACAATCAGCCAAAACAATCAATACCAGAATAAGATTCCCAAGGCTATCCATCAGATGTAGGAATAATCGGGTGCAAGGCAGAAAATATACATAAAACTGGAACTGAAACAAGGCACGAGGATGTTTTCAAAGACTGGTAGGATCTCTAAAACATTTTTAAAGGACATGTGATTGATAAAGCTAAATACACAAAGGTTGTGTAATACAACAGATTAATCATTGAGAAGAGTGAAATTATGCTGTTTTGAAAACTATGGCAGGTCAGATTTTTTGCCTAATTATATAAGAAGATTTCTCTAAAAAATAAACATTATTTCAAAGCCTTATTGGCTGTGAAATAAGTTAAGGGTATTTCAAATGGCTTGTCTGCAAAGAAAGGTGAGATGTAGTGGATCACAGAAAGTCGAGGGGAAAATAGGTCAATATATACATTGCTATATGGTGAACTAAGCCTTAGGCCAGCAACAGTGGAGAGGACCTGACCCTTTGAAACGTACAAGTAAGCTGGAATCTTCAAAAGTTCAAATTTTTATAGGTAAAAATATTTATTAAAATGAATAACCAAGTGTTTTAATTGACATCAGAAGATGAAAACAATAAACCCTGAGAACATAGAGAAAAGTTAAATAAAGATATGAGCAGAACTTAATACAACAGAAAACGTATAAAATTCAGGTGATTTAGTAAGTCCAAAGAATCTTCTTTGAAAAGATTTAAAAGACACACTTTGATTAAGGAAAACAAAAACATAAGTAAAGAATATACAGAAAGAGTCAGGACAATGTTAGAGCAGAGAATATATGAAATGCCAGTAAATTTGAACATTTCTGGAAAGTGGACCATTTCCTAGCTCCTAAAGTTTACCAAAACTGACACAAGAGGAAATCATTTAAGGTCATCATGTCTGCCCTTGGCATTCTCGGAACGCCCTGGCCTCAGAATGCAGCCTCTGTAGTCCATGGTAACCTGCGGAGAGGGGGCGGGGCTGAGGGAGGTTGGAACACTGCCCTCACTGAGGGAGTGGGTGTGGCCATCTCTGCTGTGACTGAACAAAGGGCAGGGGAGCAGGGGGCCCAGGGCAGGGCCCTCAGAGCCCGGCAGGCCCAGTGGAGTGTCACAAGCATTTAGGCCCAGGCCAAAGGGCGCTTTCTTTGTCTGCACAGCTGCCCAAACTCTCACCTTTCCACTCTGGCCGCCCTCTTACTTGAAGTGTGTGTGGAACCTGTCCGCGCAGTACACCTCGCTGCACAGCTAAGCATAGGTCTGGGCATCGTAGCTTCCTGCCAGGTGACCGAGGCACACAGGCAGATGGGTCCCTGGGACACACGCGGAGAGGCTCCTGCCCGGGCCACAGGCTGCCCACTGCCCCTGCCCCAGATCGGGGGCGGCAAAGCAGCCCTGTCTGAGTCCCCTGCCTCTAGAGGGAGTATTGGACCAACACTTGTAGAAAACGGGGTCCTTGAGGGCCACTCATTGGAGGGACACAAATAAATCTTTGCCGACTTTCTGCTGAAACTTACGAGCGTTCACACCTAAACCTCTTACAAGTTCAGCTGTTTAGCTAAACATGAGCTCATGATCTAAATTTACACAATAATGAAGAAAGCATCTATAAGGGGAGACAATCAGCCAAAACAATCAATACCAGAATTAGATTCCCAAGGCCATCCATCAGATGTAGGAATAATCGGGTGCAAGGAGGAAAATATACATAAAACTGGAACTGAAACAAGGCACGAGGATGTTTTCAAAGACTGGTAGGATCTCTAAAACATTTTTAAAGATCATGTCATTGATAAAGCTAAATACACAAATGTTGTGTAATACAACAGATTAATCATTGAGAAGAGTGAAATTATGCTGTTTTGAAAACTATGGCAGGTCAGATTTTCTGCCTAATTATATAAGAAGATTTCTCTAAAAAATAAACATTATTTCAAAGCCTTATTGGCTGTGAAATAAGTTAAGGGTGTTTCAAATGGCTTGTCTGCAGAGAAAGGTGAGATGTAGGGGATCACAGAAAGTCGAGGGGAAAATAGGTCAATATATACATTGCTATATGGTGAACTAAGCCTTAGGCCGGCAACAGTGGAGAGGACCTGACCCTTAGAAACGTACAAGTAAGCTGGAATCTTCAAAAGTTCAAATCTTTATAAGTAAAAAGATTTATTAAAATGAATAACCAAGTGTTTTAATTGACATCAGAAGATGAAAAGAATAAACCCTGAGAACATAGAAAAAATTTAAATAAAGATATGAGCAGAACTTAATACAACAGAAAACGTATAAAATTCAGGTGATTTAGTAAGTCCAAAGAATCTTCTTTGAAAAGATTTAAAAGACACACTTTGATTAAGGAAAACAAAAACCTAAGTAAAGAATATACAGAAAGAGTCAGGACAATGTTAGAGCAGAGAATATATGAAATGCCAGTAAATTTGAACATTTCTGTCAAGTGGACCATTTCCTAGCTCCTAAAGTTTACCAAAACTGACACAAGAGGAAATCATTTAAGGTCATCATGTCTGCCCTTGGCATTCTCGGAACGCCCTGGCCTCAGAATGCAGCCTCTGTAGTCCATGGTAACCTGCGGAGAGGGGGCGGGGCTGAGGGAGGTTGGAACACTGCCCTCACTGAGGGAGTGGGTGTGGCCATCTCTGCTGTGACTGAACAAAGGGCAGGGGAGCAGGGGGCCCAGGGCAGGGCCCTCAGAGCCCGGCAGGCCCAGTGGAGTGTCACAAGCATTTAGGCCCAGGCCAAAGGGCGCTTTCTTTGTCTGCACAGCTGCCCAAACTCTCACCTTTCCACTCAGGCCGCCCTCTTACTTGAAGTGTGTGTGGAACCTGTCCGTGCAGTACACCTCGCTGCACAGCTAAGCATAGGTCTGGGCATCGTAGCTTCCTGCCAGGTGACCGAGGCTCACAGGCAGATGGGTCCCTGGGACACACGCGGAGTGGCTCCTGCCCCGGCCACAGGCCGCCAACCGCCATTGCCCCAGATCGGGGGCCTCAAAGCAGCCCTGTCTGAGTCCCCTGCCTCTAGAGGGAGTATTGGACCAACACTTGTAGAAAACGGGGTCCTTGAGGGCCACTCATTGGAGGGAAACAAATAAATCTTTGCCGTCTTTCTTCTGAAACTTACGAGCGTTCACACCTAAGCCTCTTACAAGGTCAGCTGTTTAGCTAAACATGAGCTCATGATCTAAATTTACACAATAATGAAGAAAGCAGCTACAAGGGGAGACAATCAGCCAAAACAATCAATACCAGAATTAGATTCCCAAGGCCATCCATCAGATGTAGGAATAATCGGGTGCAAGGCAGAAAATATACATAAACTGGAACTGAAACAAGGCACGAGGATGTTTTCAAAGACTGGTAGGATCTCTAAAACATTTTTAAAGGACATGTCATTGCTAAAGCTAAATACACCAAGGTTGTGTAATACAACAGATTAATCATTGAGAAGAGTGAAGTTAAGCTGTTTTGAAAACTATGGCAGGTCAGATTTTCTGCCTAATTATATAAGAAGATTTCCCTAAAAAATACACATTATTTCAAAGCCTTATTGGCTGTGAAATAAGTTAAGGGTGTTTCAAATGGCTTGTCTGCAAAGAAAGGTGAGATGTAGGGGATCACGGAAAGTCGAGGGGAAAATAGGTCAATATATACATTGCTATATGGTGAACTAAGCCTTAGGCCGGCAACAATGGAGAGGACCTGACCCTTAGAAACGTATAAGTAAGCTGGAATCATCAAAAGTTCAAATCTTTATAAGTAAAAAGATTTATTAAAATGAATAACCAAGTGTTTTAATTGACATCAGAAGATGAAAACAATAAACCCTGAGAACATAGAAAAAAGTTAAATAAAGATAGGAGCAGAACTTAATACAACAGAAAACGTATAAAATTCAGGTGATTTAGTAAGTCCAAAGAATCTTCTTTGAAAAGATTTAAAAGACACACTTTGATTAAGGAAAACAAAAACATAAGTAAAGAATATACAGAAAGAGTCAGGACAATGTTAGAGCAGAGAATATATGAAATGCCAGTAAATTTGAACATTTCTGTCAAGTGGACCATTTCCTAGCTCCTAAAGTTTACCAAAACTGACACAAGAGGAAATCATTTAAGGTCATCGTGTCTGCCCTTGGCATTCTCGGAACGCCCTGGCCTCAGAATGCAGCCTCTGTAGTCCATGGTAACCTGCGGAGAGGGGGCGGGGCTGAGGGAGGTTGGAACACTGCCCTCACTGAGGGAGTGGGTGTGGCCATCTCTGCTGTGACTGAACAAAGGGCAGGGGAGCAGGGGGCCCAGGGCAGGGCCCTCAGAGCCCGGCAGGCCCAGTGGAGTGTCACAAGCATTTAGGCCCAGGCCAAAGGGCGCTTTCTTTGTCTGCACAGCTGCCCAAACTCTCACCTTTCCACTCAGGCCGCCCTCTTACTTGAAGTGTGTGTGGAACCTGTCCGCGCAGTACACCTCGCTGCACAGCTAAGCATAGGTCTGGGTATCGTAGCTTCCTGCCAGGTGACCGAGGCTCACAGGCAGATGGGTCCCTGGGACACACGTGGAGAGGCTCCTGCCCGGGCCACACGCCGCCCACTGCCCCTGCCCCAGATCGGGGGCCTCAAAGCAGCCCTGTCGGAGTCCCCTGCCTCTAGAGGGAGTATTGGACCAACACTTGTAGAAAACGGGGTCCTTGAGGGCCACTCATTGGAGGGACACAAATAAATCTTTGCCGACTTTCTGCTGAAACTTACGAGCGTTCACACCTAAGCCTCTTACAAGGTCAGCTGTTTAGCTAAACATGAGCTCATGATCTAAATTTACACAATAATGAAGAAAGCAGCTGTAAGGGGAGACAATCAGCCAAAACAATCAATACCAGAATAAGATTCCCAAGGCTATCCATCAGATGTAGGAATAATCGGGTGCAAGGCAGAAAATATACATAAAACTGGAACTGAAACAAGGCACGAGGATGTTTTCAAAGACTGGTCGGATCTCTAAAACATTTTTAAAGGACATGTGATTGATAAAGCTAAATACACAAAGGTTGTGTAATACAACAGATTAATCATTGAGAAGAGTGAAATTATGCTGTATTGAAAACTATGGCAGGTCAGATTTTTTGCCTAATTATATAAGAAGATTTCTCTAAAAAATAAACATTATTTCAAAGCCTTATTGGCTGTGAAATAAGTTAAGGGTATTTCAAATGGCTTGTCTGCAAAGAAAGGTGAGATGTAGTGGATCACAGAAAGTCGAGGGGAAAATAGGTCAATATATACATTGCTATATGGTGAACTAAGCCTTAGGCCGGCAACAGTGGAGAGGACCTGACCCTTTGAAACGTACAAGTAAGCTGGAATCTTCAAAAGTTCAAATTTTTATAGGTAAAAATATTTATTAAAATGAATAACCAAGTGTTTTAATTGACATCAGAAGATGAAAACAATAAACCCTGAGAACATAGAGAAAAGTTAAATAAAGATATGAGCAGAACTTAATACAACAGAAAACGTATAAAATTCAGGTGATTTAGTAAGTCCAAAGAATCTTCTTTGAAAAGATTTAAAAGACACACTTTGATTAAGGAAAACAAAAACATAAGTAAAGAATATACAGAAAGAGTCAGGACAATGTTAGAGCAGAGAATATATGAAATGCCAGTAAATTTGAACATTTCTGGAAAGTGGACCATTTCCTAGCTCCTAAAGTTTACCAAAACTGACACAAGAGGAAATCATTTAAGGTCATCATGTCTGCCCTTGGCATTCTCGGAACGCCCTGGCCTCAGAATGCAGCCTCTGTAGTCCATGGTAACCTGCGGAGAGGGGGCGGGGCTGAGGGAGGTTGGAACACTGCCCTCACTGAGGGAGTGGGTGTGGCCATCTCTGCTGTGACTGAACAAAGGGCAGGGGAGCAGGGGGCCCAGGGCAGGGCCCTCAGAGCCCGGCAGGCCCAGTGGAGTGTCACAAGCATTTAGGCCCAGGCCAAAGGGCGCTTTCTTTGTCTGCACAGCTGCCCAAACTCTCACCTTTCCACTCTGGCCGCCCTCTTACTTGAAGTGTGTGTGGAACCTGTCCACGCAGTACACCTCGCTGCACAGCTAAGCATAGGTCTGGGCATCGTAGCTTCCTGCCAGGTGACCGAGGCACACAGGCAGATGGGTCCCTGGGACACACGCGGAGAGGCTCCTGCCCGGGCCACAGGCTGCCCACTGCCCCTGCCCCAGATCGGGGGCGGCAAAGCAGCCCTGTCTGAGTCCCCTGCCTCTAGAGGGAGTATTGGACCAACACTTGTAGAAAACGGGGTCCTTGAGGGCCACTCATTGGAGGGACACAAATAAATCTTTGCCGACTTTCTGCTGAAACTTACGAGCGTTCACACCTAAACCTCTTACAAGTTCAGCTGTTTAGCTAAACATGAGCTCATGATCTAAATTTACACAATAATGAAGAAAGCATCTATAAGGGGAGACAATCAGCCAAAACAATCAATACCAGAATTAGATTCCCAAGGCCATCCATCAGATGTAGGAATAATCGGGTG
Source organism: Mesoplodon mirus (assembly GCF_964341445.2). Taxonomy (NCBI): domain Eukaryota; kingdom Metazoa; phylum Chordata; class Mammalia; order Artiodactyla; family Ziphiidae; genus Mesoplodon; species Mesoplodon mirus. The sequence continues at coordinate 140,920,007 of NC_138976.1, read as the reverse complement.
CAAGGAGGAAAATATACATAAAACTGGAACTGAAACAAGGCACGAGGATGTTTTCAAAGACTGGTAGGATCTCTAAAACATTTTTAAAGATCATGTCATTGATAAAGCTAAATACACAAATGTTGTGTAATACAACAGATTAATCATTGAGAAGAGTGAAAATATGCTGTTTTGAAAACTATGGCAGGTCAGATTTTCTGCCTAATTATATAAGAAGATTTCTCTAAAAAATAAACATTATTTCAAAGCCTTATTGGCTGTGAAATAAGTTAAGGGTGTTTCAAATGGCTTGTCTGCAGAGAAAGGTGAGATGTAGGGGATCACAGAACGTCGAGGGGAAAATAGGTCAATATATACATTGCTATATGGTGAACTAAGCCTTAGGCCGGCAACAGTGGAGAGGACCTGACCCTTAGAAACGTACAAGTAAGCTGGAATCTTCAAAAGTTCAAATCTTTATAAGTAAAAAGATTTATTAAAATGAATAACCAAGTGTTTTAATTGACATCAGAAGATGAAAAGAATAAACCCTGAGAACATAGAAAAACTTTAAATAAAGATATGAGCAGAACTTAATACAACAGAAAACGTATAAAATTCAGGTGATTTAGTAAGTCCAAAGAATCTTCTTTGAAAAGATTTAAAAGACACACTTTGATTAAGGAAAACAAAAACATAAGTAAAGAATATACAGAAAGAGTCAGGACAATGTTAGAGCAGAGAATATATGAAATGCCAGTAAATTTGAACATTTCTGTCAAGTGGACCATTTCCTAGCTCCTAAAGTTTACCAAAACTGACACAAGAGGAAATCATTTAAGGTCATCATGTCTGCCCTTGGCATTCTCGGAACGCCCTGGCCTCAGAATGCAGCCTCTGTAGTCCATGGTAACCTGCGGAGAGGGGGCGGGGCTGAGGGAGTTTGGAACACTGCCCTCACTGAGGGAGTGGGTGTGGCCATCTCTGCTGTGACTGAACAAAGGGCAGGGGAGCAGGGGGCCCAGGGCAGGGCCCTCAGAGCCCGGCAGGCCCAGTGGAGTGTCACAAGCATTTAGGCCCAGGCCAAAGGGCGCTTTCTTTGTCTGCACAGCTGCCCAAACTCTCACCTTTCCACTCAGGCCGCCCTCTTACTTGAAGTGTGTGTGGAACCTGTCCGCGCAGTACACCTCGCTGCACAGCTAAGCATAGGTCTGGGTATCGTAGCTTCCTGCCAGGTGACCGAGGCTCACAGGCAGATGGGTCCCTGGGACACACGCGGAGAGGCTCCTGCCCGGGCCACACGCCGCCCACTGCCCCTGCCCCAGATCGGGGGCCGCAATGCAGCCCTGTCTGAGTCCCCTGCCTCTAGATGGAGTATTGGACCAACACTTGTAGAATACGGGGTCCTTGAGGGCCACTCATTGGAGGGACACAAATAAATCTTTGCCGACTTTCTGCTGAAACTTACGAGCGTTCACACCTAAACCTCTTACAAGGTCAGCTGTTTAGCTAAACATGAGCTCATGATCTAAATTTACACAATAATGAAGAAAGCAGCTATAAGCGGAGACAATCAGCCAAAACAATCAATACCAGAATTAGATTCCCCAGGCCATCCATCAGATGTAGGAATAATCGGGTGCAAGGAGGAAAATATACATAAAACTGGAACTGAAACAAGGCACGAGGATGTTTTCAAAGACTGGTAGGATCTCTAAAACATTTTTAAAGGACATGTCATTGATAAAGCTAAATACACAAAGGTTGTGTAATACAACAGATTAATCATTGAGAAGAGTGAAATTATGCTGTTTTGAAAACTATGGCAGGTCAGATTTTTTGCCTAATTATATAAGAAGATTTCTCTAAAAAATAAACATTATTTCAAAGCCTTATTGGCTGTGAAATAAGTTAAGGGTATTTCAAATGGCTTGTCTGCAAAGAAAGGTGAGATGTAGTGGATCACAGAAAGTCGAGGGGAAAATAGGTCAATATATACATTGCTATATGGTGAACTAAGCCTTAGGCCGGCAACAGTGGAGAGGACCTGACCCTTTGAAACGTACAAGTAAGCTGGAATCTTCAAAAGTTCAAATTTTTATAGGTAAAAATATTTATTAAAATGAATAACCAAGTGTTTTAATTGACATCAGAAGATGAAAACAATAAACCCTGAGAACATAGAGAAAAGTTAAATAAAGATATGAGCAGAACTTAATACAACAGAAAACGTATAAAATTCAGGTGATTTAGTAAGTCCAAAGAATCTTCTTTGAAAAGATTTAAAAGACACACTTTGATTAAGGAAAACAAAAACATAAGTAAAGAATATACAGAAAGAGTCAGGACAATGTTAGAGCAGAGAATATATGAAATGCCAGTAAATTTGAACATTTCTGGAAAGTGGACCATTTCCTAGCTCCTAAAGTTTACCAAAACTGACACAAGAGGAAATCATTTAAGGTCATCATGTCTGCCCTTGGCATTCTCGGAACGCCCTGGCCTCAGAATGCAGCCTCTGTAGTCCATGGTAACCTGCGGAGAGGGGGCGGGGCTGAGGGAGGTTGGAACACTGCCCTCACTGAGGGAGTGGGTGTGGCCATCTCTGCTGTGACTGAACAAAGGGCAGGGGAGCAGGGGGCCCAGGGCAGGGCCCTCAGAGCCCGGCAGGCCCAGTGGAGTGTCACAAGCATTTAGGCCCAGGCCAAAGGGCGCTTTCTTTGTCTGCACAGCTGCCCAAACTCTCACCTTTCCACTCTGGCCGCCCTCTTACTTGAAGTGTGTGTGGAACCTGTCCGCGCAGTACACCTCGCTGCACAGCTAAGCATAGGTCTGGGCATCGTAGCTTCCTGCCAGGTGACCGAGGCTCACAGGCAGATGGGTCCCTGGGACACACGCCGAGAGGCTCCTGCCCGGGCCACAGGCTGCCCACTGCCCCTGCCCCAGATCGGGGGCGGCAAAGCAGCCCTGTCTGAGTCCCCTGCCTCTAGAGGGAGTATTGGACCAACACTTGTAGAAAACGGGGTCCTTGAGGGCCACTCATTGGAGGGACACAAATAAATCTTTGCCGACTTTCTGCTGAAACTTACGAGCGTTCACACCTAAACCTCTTACAAGGTCAGCTGTTTAGCTAAACATGAGCTCATGATCTAAATTTACACAATAATGAAGAAAGCATCTATAAGGGGAGACAATCAGCCAAAACAATCAATACCAGAATTAGATTCCCAAGGCCATCCATCAGATGTAGGAATAATCGGGTGCAAGGAGGAAAATATACATAAAACTGGAACTGAAACAAGGCACGAGGATGTTTTCAAAGACTGGTAGGATCTCTAAAACATTTTTAAAGATCATGTCATTGATAAAGCTAAATACACAAATGTTGTGTAATACAACAGATTAATCATTGAGAAGAGTGAAATTATGCTGTTTTGAAAACTATGGCAGGTCAGATTTTCTGCCTAATTATATAAGAAGATTTCTCTAAAAAATAAACATTATTTCAAAGCCTTATTGGCTGTGAAATAAGTTAAGGGTGTTTCAAATGGCTTGTCTGCAGAGAAAGGTGAGATGTAGGGGATCACAGAAAGTCGAGGGGAAAATAGGTCAATATATACATTGCTATATGGTGAACTAAGCCTTAGGCCGGCAACAGTGGAGAGGACCTGACCCTTAGAAACGTACAAGTAAGCTGGAATCTTCAAAAGTTCAAATCTTTATAAGTAAAAAGATTTATTAAAATGAATAACCAAGTGTTTTAATTGACATCAGAAGATGAAAAGAATAAACCCTGAGAACATAGAAAAAATTTAAATAAAGATATGAGCAGAACTTAATACAACAGAAAACGTATAAAATTCAGGTGATTTAGTAAGTCCAAAGAATCTTCTTTGAAAAGATTTAAAAGACACACTTTGATTAAGGAAAACAAAAACCTAAGTAAAGAATATACAGAAAGAGTCAGGACAATGTTAGAGCAGAGAATATATGAAATGCCAGTAAATTTGAACATTTCTGTCAAGTGGACCATTTCCTAGCTCCTAAAGTTTACCAAAACTGACACAAGAGGAAATCATTTAAGGTCATCATGTCTGCCCTTGGCATTCTCGGAACGCCCTGGCCTCAGAATGCAGCCTCTGTAGTCCATGGTAACCTGCGGAGAGGGGGCGGGGCTGAGGGAGGTTGGAACACTGCCCTCACTGAGGGAGTGGGTGTGGCCATCTCTGCTGTGACTGAACAAAGGGCAGGGGAGCAGGGGGCCCAGGGCAGGGCCCTCAGAGCCCGGCAGGCCCAGTGGAGTGTCACAAGCATTTAGGCCCAGGCCAAAGGGCGCTTTCTTTGTCTGCACAGCTGCCCAAACTCTCACCTTTCCACTCAGGCCGCCCTCTTACTTGAAGTGTGTGTGGAACCTGTCCGCGCAGTACACCTCGCTGCACAGCTAAGCATAGGTCTGGGTATCGTAGCTTCCTGCCAGGTGACCGAGGCTCACAGGCAGATGGGTCCCTGGGACACACGCGGAGAGGCTCCTGCCCGGGCCACACGCCGCCCACTGCCCCTGCCCCAGATCGGGGGCCGCAATGCAGCCCTGTCTGAGTCCCCTGCCTCTAGAGGGAGTATTGGACCAACACTTGTAGAATACGGAGTCCTTGAGGGCCACTCATTGGAGGGACACAAATAAATCTTTGCCGACTTTCTGCTGAAACTTACGAGCGTTCACACCTAAACCTCTTACAAGGTCAGCTGTTTAGCTAAACATGAGCTCATGATCTAAATTTACACAATAATGAAGAAAGCAGCTATAAGGGGAGACAATCAGCCAAAACAATCAATACCAGAATTAGATTCCCCAGGCCATCCATCAGATGTAGGAATAATCGGGTGCAAGGAGGAAAATATACATAAAACTGGAACTGAAACAAGGCACGAGGATGTTTTCAAAGACTGGTAGGATCTCTAAAACATTTTTAAAGATCATGTCATTGATAAAGCTAAATACACAAAGGTTGTGTAATACAACAGATTAATCATTGAGAAGAGTGAAATTATGCTGTTTTGAAAACTATGGCAGGTCAGATTTTCTGCCTAATTATATAAGAAGATTTCTCTAAAAAATACACATTATTTCAAAGCCTTATTGGCTGTGAAATAAGTTAAGGGTGTTTCAAATGGCTTGTCTGCAAAGAAAGGTGAGATGTAGGGGATCAGAGAAAGTCGAGGGGAAAATAGGTCAATATATACATTGCTATATGGTGAACTAAGCCTTAGGCCGGCAACAGTGGAGAGGACCTGACCCTTAGAAACGTACAAGTAAGCTGGAATCTTCAAAAGTTCAAATTTTTATAAGTAAAAAGATTTATTAAAATGAATAACCAAGTGTTTTAATTGACATCAGAAGATGAAAACAATAAACCCTGAGAACATAGAAAAAAGTTAAATAAAGATATGAGCAGAACTTAATACAACAGAAAACGTATAAAACTCAGGTGATTTAGTAAGTCCAAAGAATCTTCTTTGAAAAGATTTAAAAGACACACTTTGATTAAGGAAAACAAAAACATAAGTAAAGAATATACAGAAAGAGTCAGGACAATGTTAGAGCAGAGAATATATTAAATGCCAGTAAATTTGAACATTTCTGTCAAGTGGACCATTTCCTAGCTCCTAAAGTTTACCAAAAGTGACACAAGAGGAAATCATTTAAGGTCATCATGTCTGCCCTTGGCATTCTCGGAACGCCCTGGCCTCAGAATGCAGCCTCTGTAGTCCATGGTAACCTGCGGAGAGGGGGCGGGGCTGAGGGAGGTTGGAACACTGCCCTCACTGAGGGAGTGGGTGTGGCCATCTCTGCTGTGACTGAACAAAGGGCAGGGGAGCAGGGGGCCCAGGGCAGGGCCCTCAGAGCCCGGCAGGCCCAGTGGAGTGTCACAAGCATTTAGGCCCAGGCCAAAGGGCGCTTTCTTTGTCTGCACAGCTGCCCAAACTCTCACCTTTCCACTCAGGCCGCCCTCTTACTTGAAGTGTGTGTGGAACCTGTCCGCGCAGTACACCTCGCTGCACAGCTAAGCATAGGTCTGGGCATCGTAGCTTCCTGCCAGGTGACCGAGGCTCACAGGCAGATGGGTCCCTGGGACACACGCGGAGTGGCTCCTGCCCGGGCCACAGGCCGCCAACCGCCATTGCCCCAGATCGGGGGCCTCAAAGCAGCCCTGTCTGAGTCCCCTGCCTCTAGAGGGAGTATTGGACCAACACTTGTAGAAAACGGGGTCCTTGAGGGCCACTCATTGGAGGGAAACAAATAAATCTTTGCCGTCTTTCTTCTGAAACTTACGAGCGTTCACACCTAAGCCTCTTACAAGGTCAGCTGTTTAGCTAAACATGAGCTCATGATCTAAATTTACACAATAATGAAGAAAGCAGCTACAAGGGGAGACAATCAGCCAAAACAATCAATACCAGAATTAGATTCCCAAGGCCATCCATCAGATGTAGGAATAATCGGGTGCAAGGCAGAAAATATACATAAACTGGAACTGAAACAAGGCACGAGGATGTTTTCAAAGACTGGTAGGATCTCTAAAACATTTTTAAAGGACATGTCATTGATAAAGCTAAATACACAAAGGTTGTGTAATACAACAGATTAATCATTGAGAAGAGTGAAATTATGCTGTTTTGAAAACTATGGCAGGTCAGATTTTCTGCCTAATTATATAAGAAGATTTCTCTAAAAAATACACATTATTTCAAAGCCTTATTGGCTGTGAAATAAGTTAAGGGTATTTCAAATGGCTTGTCTGCAAAGAAAGGTGAGATGTAGTGGATCACAGAAAGTCGAGGGGAAAATAGGTCAATATATTCATTGCTATATGGTGAACTAAGCCTTAGGCCGGCAACAGTGGAGGGAACCTGACCCTTAGAAACGTACAAGTAAGCTGGAATCTTCAAAAGTTCAAATCTTTATAAGTAAAAAGATTTAGTAAAATGAATAACCAAGTGTTTTAATTGACATCAGAAGATGAAAACAATAAACCCTGAGAACATAGAACAAAGATAAATAAAGATATGAGCAGAACTTAATACAACAGAAAACGTATAAAATTCAGGTGATTTAGTAAGTCCAAAGAATCTTCTTTGAAAAGATTTAAAAGACACACTTTGATTAAGGAAAACAAAAACATAAGTAAAGAATATACAGAAAGAGTCAGGACAATGTTAGAGCAGAGAATATATGAAATGCCAGTAAATTTGAACATTTCTGGAAAGTGGACCATTTCCTAGCTCCTAAAGTTTACCAAAACTGACACAAGAGGAAATCATTTAAGGTCATCATGTCTGCCCTTGGCATTCTCGGAACGCCCTGGCCTCAGAATGCAGCCTCTGTAGTCCATGGTAACCTGCGAAGTGGGGGCGGGGCTGAGGGAGTTTGGAACACTGCCCTCACTGAGGGAGTGGGTGTGGCCATCTCTGCTGTGACTGAACAAAGGGCAGGGGAGCAGGGGGCCCAGGGCAGGGCCCTCAGAGCCCGGCAGGCCCAGTGGAGTGTCACAAGCATTTAGGCCCAGGCCAAAGGGCGCTTTCTTTGTCTGCACAGCTGCCCAAACTCTCACCTTTCCACTCAGGCCGCCCTCTTACTTGAAGTGTGTGTGGAACCTGTCCGCGCAGTACACCTCGCTGCACAGCTAAGCATAGGTCTGGGCTTCGTAGCTTCCTGCCAGGTGACCGAGGCTCACAGGCAGATGGGTCCCTGGGACACACGTGGAGAGGCTCCTGCCCGGGCCACACGCCGCCCACTGCCCCTGCCCCAGTTCGGGGGCCGCAAAGCAGCCCTGTCGGATTCCCCTGCTTCTAGAGGGTGTATTGGACCAACAGTTGTAGAACACGGGGTCCTTGAGGGCCACTCATTGGAGGGACACAAATAAATCTTTGCCGTCTTTCTTCTGAAACTTACGAGCGTTCACACCTAAGCCTCTTACAAGGTCAGCTGTTTAGCTAAACATGAGCTCATGATCTAAATTTACACAATAATGAAGAAAGCAGCTACAAGGGGAGACAATCAGCCAAAACAATCAATACCAGAATTAGATTCCCAAGGCCATCCATCAGATGTAGGAATAATCGGGTGCCAGGCAGAAAATATACATAAACTGGAACTGAAACATGGCACGAGGATGTTTTCAAAGACTGGTAGGATCTCTAAAATATTTTTAAAGGACATGTCATTGATAAAGCTAAATACACAAAGGTTGTGTAATAAAACAGATTAATCATTGAGAAGAGTGAAATTATGCTGTTTTGAAAACTATGGCAGGTCAGATTTTCTGCCTAATTATATAAGGAGATTTCTCTAAAAAATACACATTATTTCAAAGCCTTATTGGCTGTGAAATAAGTTAAGGGTATTTCAAATGGCTTGTCTGCAAAGAAAGGTGAGATGTAGGGGATCACAGAAAGTCGAGGGGAAAATAGGTCAATATATACATTGCTATATGGTGAACTAAGCCTTAGGCCGGCCACAGTGGAGAGAACCTGACCCTTAGAAACGTACAAGTAAGCTGGAATCTTCAAAAGTTCAAATCTTTATAATTAAAAAGATTTATTAAAATGAATAACCAAGTGTTTTAATTGACATCAGAAGATGAAAACAATAAACCCTGAGAACATAGAAAAAAGTTAAATAAAGATATGAGCAGAACTTAATACAACAGAAAACGTATAAAATTCAGGTGATTTAGTAAGTCCAAAGAATCTTCTTTGAAAAGATTTAAAAGACACACTTTGATTAAGGAAAACAAAAACATAAGTAAAGAATATACAGAAAGAGTCAGGACAATGTTAGAGCAGAGAATATATGAAATGCCAGTAAATTTGAACATTTCTGTCAAGTGGACCATTTCCTAGCTCCTAAAGTTTACCAAAACTGACACAAGAGGAAATCATTTAAGGTCATCATGTCTGCCCTTGGCATTCTCGGAACGCCCTGGCCTCAGAATGCAGCCTCTGTAGTCCATGGTAACCTGCGGAGAGGGGGCGGGGCTGAGGGAGGTTGGAACACTGCCCTCCCTGAGGGAGTGGGTGTGGCCATCTCTGCTGTGACTGAACAAAGGGCAGGGGAGCAGGGGGCCCAGGGCAGGGCCCTCAGAGCCCGGCAGGCCCAGTGGAGTGTCACAAGCATTTAGGCCCAGGCCAAAGGGCGCTTTCTTTGTCTGCACAGCTGCCCAAACTCTCACCTTTCCACTCAGGCCGCCCTCTTACTTGAAGTGTGTGTGGAACCTGTCCGCGCAGTACACCTCGCTGCACAGCGAAGCATAGGTCTGGGCATCGTAGCTTCCTGCCAGGTGACCGAGGCTCACAGGCAGATGGGTCCCTGGGACACACGCGGAGAGGCTCCTGCCCGGGCCACAGGCCGCCCACTGCCCCTGCCCCAGTTCGGGGGGCGCAAAGCAGCACTGTCGGAGTCCCCTGCCTCTAGAGGGTGTATTGGACCAACACTTGTAGAACACGGGGTCCTTGAGGGCCACTCATTGGAGGGACACAAATAAATCTTTGCCGTCTTTCTTCTGAAACTTACGAGTGTTCACACCTAAGCCTCTTACAACGTCAGCTGTTTAGCTAAACATGAGCTCATGATCTAAATTTACACAATAATGAAGAAAGCAGCTACAAGGGGAGACAATCAGCAAAAACAATCAATACCAGAATTAGATTCCCAAGGCCATCCATCAGATGTAGGAATAATCGGGTGCAAGGCCGAAAATATACATAAAACTGGAACTGAAACAAGGCACGGGGATGTTTTCAAAGATTGGTAGGATCTCTAAAACATTTTTAAAGGACATGTCATTGATAAAGCTAAATACACAAAGGTTGTGTAATACAACAGATTAATCATTGAGAAGAGTGAAATTATGCTGTTTTGAAAACTATGGCAGGTCAGATTTTCTGCCTAATTATATAAGAAGATTTCTCTAAAAAATACACATTATTTCAAAGACATATTGGCTGTGAAATAAGTTAAGTGTGTTTCAAATGGCTTGTCTGCAAAGAAAGGTGAGATGTAGGGGATCACAGAAAGTCGAGGGGAAAATAGGTCAATATATACATTGCTATATGGTGAACTAAGCCTTAGGCCGGCAACAATGGAGAGGACCTGACCCTTAGAAACGAACAAGTAAGCTGGAATCTTCAAAAGTTCAAATCTTTATAAGTAAAAAGATTTATTAAAATGAATAACCAAGTGTTTTAATTGACATCAGAAGATGAAAACAATAAACCCTGAGAACATAGAAAAAAGTTAAATAAAGATAGAAGCAGAACTTAATACAACAGAAAACGTATAAAATTCAGGTGATTTAGTAAGTCCAAAGAATCTTCTTTGAAAAGATTTAAAAGACACACTTTGATTAAGGAAAACAAAAACATAAGTAAAGAATATACAGAAAGAGTCAGGACAATGTTAGAGCAGAGAATATATGAAATGCCAGTAAATTTGAACATTTCTGGAAAGTGGACCATTTCCTAGCTCCTAAAGTTTACCAAAACTGACACAAGAGGAAATCATTTAAGGTCATCATGTCTGCCCTTGGCATTCTCGGAACGCCCTGGCCTCAGAATGCAGCCTCTGTAGTCCATGGTAACCTGCGGAGAGGGGGCGGGGCTGAGGGAGGTTGGAACACTGCCCTCACTGAGGGAGTGGGTGTGGCCATCTCTGCTGTGACTGAACAAAGGGCAGGGGAGCAGGGGGCCCAGGGCAGGGCCCTCAGAGCCCGGCAGGCCCAGTGGAGTGTCACAAGCATTTAGGCCCAGGCCAAAGGGCGCTTTCTTTGTCTGCACAGCTGCCCAAACTCTCACCTTTCCACTCAGGCCGCCCTCTTACTTGAAGTGTGTGTGGAACCTGTCCGCGCAGTACACCTCGCTGCACAGCTAAGCATAGGTCTGGGCATCGTAGCTTCCTGCCAGGTGACCGAGGCTCACAGGCAGATGGGTCCCTGGGACACACGCGGAGTGGCTCCTGCCCGGGCCACAGGCCGCCAACCGCCATTGCCCCAGATCGGGGGCCTCAAAGCAGCCCTGTCTGAGTCCCCTGCCTCTAGAGGGAGTATTGGACCAACACTTGTAGAAAACGGGGTCCTTGAGGGCCACTCATTGGAGGGAAACAAATAAATCTTTGCCGTCTTTCTTCTGAAACTTACGAGCGTTCACACCTAAGCCTCTTACAAGGTCAGCTGTTTAGCTAAACATGAGCTCATGATCTAAATTTACACAATAATGAAGAAAGCAGCTACAAGGGGAGACAATCAGCCAAAACAATCAATACCAGAATTAGATTCCCAAGGCCATCCATCAGATGTAGGAATAATCGGGTGCAAGGCAGAAAATATACATAAACTGGAACTGAAACAAGGCACGAGGATGTTTTCAAAGACTGGTAGGATCTCTAAAACATTTTTAAAGGACATGTCATTGATAAAGCTAAATACACAAAGGTTGTGTAATACAACAGATTAATCATTGAGAAGAGTGAAATTATGCTGTTTTGAAAACTATGGTAGGTCAGATTTTCTGCCTAATTATATAAGAAGATTTCTCTAAAAATACACATTATTTCAAAGCCTTATTGGCTGTGAAATAAGTTAAGGGTATTTCAAATGGCTTGTCTGCAAAGAAAGGTGAGATGTAGTGGATCACAGAAAGTCGAGGGGAAAATAGGTCAATATATTCATTGCTATATGGTGAACTAAGCCTTAGGCCGGCAACAGTGGAGAGAACCTGACCCTTAGAAACGTACAAGTAAGCTGGAATCTTCAAAAGTTCAAATCTTTATAAGTAAAAAGATTTAGTAAAATGAATAACCAAGTGTTTTAATTGACATCAGAAGATGAAAACAATAAACCCTGAGAACATAGAACAAAGATAAATAAAGATATGAGCAGAACTTAATACAACAGAAAACGTATAAAATTCAGGTGATTTAGTAAGTCCAAAGAATCTTCTTTGAAAAGATTTAAAAGACACACTTTGATTAAGGAAAACAAAAACATAAGTAAAGAATATACAGAAAGAGTCAGGACAATGTTAGAGCAGAGAATATATGAAATGCCAGTAAATTTGAACATTTCTGTCAAGTGGACCATTTCCTAGCTCCTAAAGTTTACCAAAACTGACACAAGAGGAAATCATTTAAGGTCATCATGTCTGCCCTTGGCATTCTCGGAACGCCCTGGCCTCAGAATGCAGCCTCTGTAGTCCATGGTAACCTGCGGAGAGGGGGCGGGGCTGAGGGAGGTTGGAACACTGCCCTCACTGAGGGAGTGGGTGTGGCCATCTCTGCTGTGACTGAACAAAGGGCAGGGGAGCAGGGGGCCCAGGGCAGGGCCCTCAGAGCCCGGCAGGCCCAGTGGAGTGTCACAAGCATTTAGGCCCAGGCCAAAGGGCGCTTTCTTTGTCTGCACAGCTGCCCAAACTCTCACCTTTCCACTCAGGCCGCCCTCTTACTTGAAGTGTGTGTGGAACCAGTCCGCACAGTACACCTCGCTGCACAGCTAAGCATAGGTCTGGGCATCGTAGCTTCCTGCCAGGTGACCGAGGCTCACAGGCAGATGGGTCCCTGGGACACACGCGGAGAGGCTCCTGCCCGGGCCACAGGCCGCCCACTGCCCCTGCCCCAGATCGGGGGCCGCAAAGCAGCCCTGTCTGAGTCCCCTGCCCCTAGACGGAGTATTGGACCAACACTTGTAGAAAACGGGGTCCTTGAGGGCCACTCATTGGAGGGACACAAATAAATCTTTGCCGTCTTTCTTCTGAAACTTACGAGCGTTCACACCTAAGCCTCTTACAAGGTCAGCTGTTTAGCTAAACATGAGCTCATGATCTAAATTTACACAATAATAAAGAAAGCAGCTACAAGGGGAGACAATCAGCCAAAACAATACCAGAATTAGATTCCCAAGGCCATCCATCAGATGTACGAATAATCGGGTGCAAGGCAGAAAATATACATAAAACTGGAACTGAAACAAGGCACGAGGATGTTTTCAAAGATTGGTAGGATCTCTAAAACATTTTTAAAGATCATGTCATTGATAAAGCTAAATACACAAAGGTTGTGTAATACAACAGATTAATCATTGAGAAGAGTGAAATTATGCTGTTTTGAAAACTATGGCAGGTCAGATTTTCTGCCTAATTATATAAGAAGATTTCTCTAAAAAATACACATTATTTCAAAGACATATTGGCTGTGAAATAAGTTAAGTGTGTTTCAAATGGCTTGTCTGCAAAGAAAGGTGAGATGTAGGGGATCACAGAAAGTCGAGGGGAAAATAGGTCAATATATACATTGCTATATGGTGAACTAAGCCTTAGGCCGGCAACAATGGAGAGGACCTGACCCTTAGAAACGAACAAGTAAGCTGGAATCTTCAAAAGTTCAAATCTTTATAAGTAAAAAGATTTATTAAAATGAATAACCAAGTGTTTTAATTGACATCAGAAGATGAAAACAATAAACCCTGAGAACATAGAAAAAAGTTAAATAAAGATAGGAGCAGAACTTAATACAACAGAAAACGTATAAAATTCAGGTGATTTAGTAAGTCCAAAGAATCTTCTTTGAAAAGATTTAAAAGACACACTTTGATTAAGGAAAACAAAAACATAAGTAAAGAATATACAGAAAGAGTCAGGACAATGTTAGAGCAGAGAATATATGAAATGCCAGTAAATTTGAACATTTCTGTCAAGTGGACCATTTCCTAGCTCCTAAAGTTTACCAAAAGTGACACAAGAGGAAATCATTTAAGGTCATCATGTCTGCCCTTGGCATTCTCGGAACGCCCTGGCCTCAGAATGCAGCCTCTGTAGTCCATGGTAACCTGCGGAGAGGGGGCGGGGCTGAGGGAGGTTGGAACACTGCCCTCACTGAGGGAGTGGGTGTGGCCATCTCTGCTGTGACTGAACAAAGGGCAGGGGAGCAGGGGGCCCAGGGCAGGGCCCTCAGAGCCCGGCAGGCCCAGTGGAGTGTCACAAGCATTTAGGCCCAGGCCAAAGGGCGCTTTCTTTGTCTGCACAGCTGCCCAAACTCTCACCTTTCCACTCAGGCCGCCCTCTTACTTGAAGTGTGTGTGGAACCTGTCCGCGCAGTACACCTCGCTGCACAGCTAAGCATAGGTCTGGGCATCGTAGCTTCCTGCCAGGTGACCGAGGCTCACAGGCAGATGGGTCCCTGGGACACACGCGGAGTGGCTCCTGCCCGGGCCACAGGCCGCCAACCGCCATTGCCCCAGATCGGGGGCCTCAAAGCAGCCCTGTCTGAGTCCCCTGCCTCTAGAGGGAGTATTGGACCAACACTTGTAGAAAACGGGGTCCTTGAGGGCCACTCATTGGAGGGAAACAAATAAATCTTTGCCGTCTTTCTTCTGAAACTTACGAGCGTTCACACCTAAGCCTCTTACAAGGTCAGCTGTTTAGCTAAACATGAGCTCATGATCTAAATTTACACAATAATGAAGAAAGCAGCTACAAGGGGAGACAATCAGCCAAAACAATCAATACCAGAATTAGATTCCCAAGGCCATCCATCAGATGTAGGAATAATCGGGTGCAAGGCAGAAAATATACATAAACTGGAACTGAAACAAGGCACGAGGATGTTTTCAAAGACTGGTAGGATCTCTAAAACATTTTTAAAGGACATGTCATTGATAAAGCTAAATACACAAAGGTTGTGTAATACAACAGATTAATCATTGAGAAGAGTGAAATTATGCTGTTTTGAAAACTATGGTAGGTCAGATTTTCTGCCTAATTATATAAGAAGATTTCTCTAAAAATACACATTATTTCAAAGCCTTATTGGCTGTGAAATAAGTTAAGGGTATTTCAAATGGCTTGTCTGCAAAGAAAGGTGAGATGTAGTGGATCACAGAAAGTCGAGGGGAAAATAGGTCAATATATTCATTGCTATATGGTGAACTAAGCCTTAGGCCGGCAACAGTGGAGAGAACCTGACCCTTAGAAACGTACAAGTAAGCTGGAATCTTCAAAAGTTCAAATCTTTATAAGTAAAAAGATTTAGTAAAATGAATAACCAAGTGTTTTAATTGACATCAGAAGATGAAAACAATAAACCCTGAGAACATAGAACAAAGATAAATAAAGATATGAGCAGAACTTAATACAACAGAAAACGTATAAAATTCAGGTGATTTAGTAAGTCCAAAGAATCTTCTTTGAAAAGATTTAAAAGACACACTTTGATTAAGGAAAACAAAAACATAAGTAAAGAATATACAGAAAGAGTCAGGACAATGTTAGAGCAGAGAATATATGAAATGCCAGTAAATTTGAACATTTCTGTCAAGTGGACCATTTCCTAGCTCCTAAAGTTTACCAAAACTGACACAAGAGGAAATCATTTAAGGTCATCATGTCTGCCCTTGGCATTCTCGGAACGCCCTGGCCTCAGAATGCAGCCTCTGTAGTCCATGGTAACCTGCGGAGAGGGGGCGGGGCTGAGGGAGGTTGGAACACTGCCCTCACTGAGGGAGTGGGTGTGGCCATCTCTGCTGTGACTGAACAAAGGGCAGGGGAGCAGGGGGCCCAGGGCAGGGCCCTCAGAGCCCGGCAGGCCCAGTGGAGTGTCACAAGCATTTAGGCCCAGGCCAAAGGGCGCTTTCTTTGTCTGCACAGCTGCCCAAACTCTCACCTTTCCACTCAGGCCGCCCTCTTACTTGAAGTGTGTGTGGAACCAGTCCGCACAGTACACCTCGCTGCACAGCTAAGCATAGGTCTGGGCATCGTAGCTTCCTGCCAGGTGACCGAGGCTCACAGGCAGATGGGTCCCTGGGACACACGCGGAGAGGCTCCTGCCCGGGCCACAGGCCGCCCACTGCCCCTGCCCCAGATCGGGGGCCGCAAAGCAGCCCTGTCTGAGTCCCCTGCCCCTAGACGGAGTATTGGACCAACACTTGTAGAAAACGGGGTCCTTGAGGGCCACTCATTGGAGGGACACAAATAAATCTTTGCCGTCTTTCTTCTGAAACTTACGAGCGTTCACACCTAAGCCTCTTACAAGGTCAGCTGTTTAGCTAAACATGAGCTCATGATCTAAATTTACACAATAATAAAGAAAGCAGCTACAAGGGGAGACAATCAGCCAAAACAATACCAGAATTAGATTCCCAAGGCCATCCATCAGATGTACGAATAATCGGGTGCAAGGCAGAAAATATACATAAAACTGGAACTGAAACAAGGCACGAGGATGTTTTCAAAGATTGGTAGGATCTCTAAAACATTTTTAAAGATCATGTCATTGATAAAGCTAAATACACAAAGGTTGTGTAATACAACAGATTAATCATTGAGAAGAGTGAAATTATGCTGTTTTGAAAACTATGGCAGGTCAGATTTTCTGCCTAATTATATAAGAAGATTTCTCTAAAAAATACACATTATTTCAAAGACATATTGGCTGTGAAATAAGTTAAGTGTGTTTCAAATGGCTTGTCTGCAAAGAAAGGTGAGATGTAGGGGATCACAGAAAGTCGAGGGGAAAATAGGTCAATATATACATTGCTATATGGTGAACTAAGCCTTAGGCCGGCAACAATGGAGAGGACCTGACCCTTAGAAACGAACAAGTAAGCTGGAATCTTCAAAAGTTCAAATCTTTATAAGTAAAAAGATTTATTAAAATGAAGAACCAAGTGTTTTAATTGACATCAGAAGATGAAAACAATAAACCATGAGAACATAGAAAAAAGTTAAATAAAGATAGGAGCAGAACTTAATACAACAGAAAACGTATAAAATTCAGGTGATTTAGTAAGTCCAAAGAATCTTCTTTGAAAAGATTTAAAAGACACACTTTGATTAAGGAAAACAAAAACATAAGTAAAGAATATACAGAAAGAGTCAGGACAATGTTAGAGCAGAGAATATATGAAATGCCAGTAAATTTGAACATTTCTGGAAAGTGGACCATTTCCTAGCTCCTAAAGTTTACCAAAACTGACACAAGAGGAAATCATTTAAGGTCATCATGTCTGCCCTTGGCATTCTCGGAACGCCCTGGCCTCAGAATGCAGCCTCTGTAGTCCATGGTAACCTGCGGAGAGGGGGCGGGGCTGAGGGAGGTTGGAACACTGCCCTCACTGAGGGAGTGGGTGTGGCCATCTCTGCTGTGACTGAACAAAGGGCAGGGGAGCAGGGGGCCCAGGGCAGGGCCCTCAGAGCCCGGCAGGCCCAGTGGAGTGTCACAAGCATTTAGGCCCAGGCCAAAGGGCGCTTTCTTTGTCTGCACAGCTGCCCAAACTCTCACCTTTCCACTCAGGCCGCCCTCTTACTTGAAGTGTGTGTGGAACCTGTCCGCGCAGTACACCTCGCTGCACAGCTAAGCATAGGTCTGGGCATCGTAGCTTCCTGCCAGGTGACCGAGGCTCACAGGCAGATGGGTCCCTGGGACACACGCGGAGTGGCTCCTGCCCGGGCCACAGGCCGCCAACCGCCATTGCCCCAGATCGGGGGCCTCAAAGCAGCCCTGTCTGAGTCCCCTGCCTCTAGAGGGAGTATTGGACCAACACTTGTAGAAAACGGGGTCCTTGAGGGCCACTCATTGGAGGGAAACAAATAAATCTTTGCCGTCTTTCTTCTGAAACTTACGAGCGTTCACACCTAAGCCTCTTACAAGGTCAGCTGTTTAGCTAAACATGAGCTCATGATCTAAATTTACACAATAATGAAGAAAGCAGCTACAAGGGGAGACAATCAGCCAAAACAATCAATACCAGAATTAGATTCCCAAGGCCATCCATCAGATGTAGGAATAATCGGGTGCAAGGCAGAAAATATACATAAACTGGAACTGAAACAAGGCACGAGGATGTTTTCAAAGACTGGTAGGATCTCTAAAACATTTTTAAAGGACATGTCATTGATAAAGCTAAATACACAAAGGTTGTGTAATACAACAGATTAATCATTGAGAAGAGTGAAATTATGCTGTTTTGAAAACTATGGTAGGTCAGATTTTCTGCCTAATTATATAAGAAGATTTCTCTAAAAATACACATTATTTCAAAGCCTTATTGGCTGTGAAATAAGTTAAGGGTATTTCAAATGGCTTGTCTGCAAAGAAAGGTGAGATGTAGTGGATCACAGAAAGTCGAGGGGAAAATAGGTCAATATATTCATTGCTATATGGTGAACTAAGCCTTAGGCCGGCAACAGTGGAGAGAACCTGACCCTAAGAAACGTACAAGTAAGCTGGAATCTTCAAAAGTTCAAATCTTTATAAGTAAAAAGATTTAGTAAAATGAATAACCAAGTGTTTTAATTGACATCAGAAGATGAAAACAATAAACCCTGAGAACATAGAACAAAGATAAATAAAGATATGAGCAGAACTTAATACAACAGAAAACGTATAAAATTCAGGTGATTTAGTAAGTCCAAAGAATCTTCTTTGAAAAGATTTAAAAGACACACTTTGATTAAGGAAAACAAAAACATAAGTAAAGAATATACAGAAAGAGTCAGGACAATGTTAGAGCAGAGAATATATGAAATGCCAGTAAATTTGAACATTTCTGTCAAGTGGACCATTTCCTAGCTCCTAAAGTTTACCAAAACTGACACAAGAGGAAATCATTTAAGGTCATCATGTCTGCCCTTGGCATTCTCGGAACGCCCTGGCCTCAGAATGCAGCCTCTGTAGTCCATGGTAACCTGCGGAGAGGGGGCGGGGCTGAGGGAGGTTGGAACACTGCCCTCACTGAGGGAGTGGGTGTGGCCATCTCTGCTGTGACTGAACAAAGGGCAGGGGAGAAGGGGGCCCAGGGCAGGGCCCTCAGAGCCCGGCAGGCCCAGTGGAGTGTCACAAGCATTTAGGCCCAGGCCAAAGGGCGCTTTCTTTGTCTGCACAGCTGCCCAAACTCTCACCTTTCCACTCAGGCCGCCCTCTTACTTGAAGTGTGTGTGGAACCAGTCCGCACAGTACACCTCGCTGCACAGCTAAGCATAGGTCTGGGCATCGTAGCTTCCTGCCAGGTGACCGAGGCTCACAGGCAGATGGGTCCCTGGGACACACGCGGAGAGGCTCCTGCCCGGGCCACAGGCCGCCCACTGCCCCTGCCCCAGATCGGGGGCCGCAAAGCAGCCCTGTCTGAGTCCCCTGCCCCTAGACGGAGTATTGGACCAACACTTGTAGAAAACGGGGTCCTTGAGGGCCACTCATTGGAGGGACACAAATAAATCTTTGCCGTCTTTCTTCTGAAACTTACGAGCGTTCACACCTAAGCCTCTTACAAGGTCAGCTGTTTAGCTAAACATGAGCTCATGATCTAAATTTACACAATAATAAAGAAAGCAGCTACAAGGGGAGACAATCAGCCAAAACAATACCAGAATTAGATTCCCAAGGCCATCCATCAGATGTACGAATAATCGGGTGCAAGGCAGAAAATATACATAAAACTGGAACTGAAACAAGGCACGAGGATGTTTTCAAAGATTGGTAGGATCTCTAAAACATTTTTAAAGATCATGTCATTGATAAAGCTAAATACACAAAGGTTGTGTAATACAACAGATTAATCATTGAGAAGAGTGAAATTATGCTGTTTTGAAAACTATGGCAGGTCAGATTTTCTGCCTAATTATATAAGAAGATTTCTCTAAAAAATACACATTATTTCAAAGACATATTGGCTGTGAAATAAGTTAAGTGTGTTTCAAATGGCTTGTCTGCAAAGAAAGGTGAGATGTAGGGGATCACAGAAAGTCGAGGGGAAAATAGGTCAATATATACATTGCTATATGGTGAACTAAGCCTTAGGCCGGCAACAATGGAGAGGACCTGACCCTTAGAAACGAACAAGTAAGCTGGAATCTTCAAAAGTTCAAATCTTTATAAGTAAAAAGATTTATTAAAATGAATAACCAAGTGTTTTAATTGACATCAGAAGATGAAAACAATAAACCCTGAGAACATAGAAAAAAGTTAAATAAAGATAGGAGCAGAACTTAATACAACAGAAAACGTATAAAATTCAGGTGATTTAGTAAGTCCAAAGAATCTTCTTTGAAAAGATTTAAAAGACACACTTTGATTAAGGAAAACAAAAACATAAGTAAAGAATATACAGAAAGAGTCAGGACAATGTTAGAGCAGAGAATATATGAAATGCCAGTAAATTTGAACATTTCTGGAAAGTGGACCATTTCCTAGCTCCTAAAGTTTACCAAAAGTGACACAAGAGGAAATCATTTAAGGTCATCATGTCTGCCCTTGGCATTCTCGGAACGCCCTGGCCTCAGAATGCAGCCTCTGTAGTCCATGGTAACCTGCGGAGAGGGGGCGGGGCTGAGGGAGGTTGGAACACTGCCCTCACTGAGGGAGTGGGTGTGGCCATCTCTGCTGTGACTGAACAAAGGGCAGGGGAGCAGGGGGCCCAGGGCAGGGCCCTCAGAGCCCGGCAGGCCCAGTGGAGTGTCACAAGCATTTAGGCCCAGGCCAAAGGGCGCTTTCTTTGTCTGCACAGCTGCCCAAACTCTCACCTTTCCACTCAGGCCGCCCTCTTACTTGAAGTGTGTGTGGAACCTGTCCGCGCAGTACACCTCGCTGCACAGCTAAGCATAGGTCTGGGCATCGTAGCTTCCTGCCAGGTGACCGAGGCTCACAGGCAGATGGGTCCCTGGGACACACGCGGAGTGGCTCCTGCCCGGGCCACAGGCCGCCAACCGCCATTGCCCCAGATCGGGGGCCTCAAAGCAGCCCTGTCTGAGTCCCCTGCCTCTAGAGGGAGTATTGGACCAACACTTGTAGAAAACGGGGTCCTTGAGGGCCACTCATTGGAGGGAAACAAATAAATCTTTGCCGTCTTTCTTCTGAAACTTACGAGCGTTCACACCTAAGCCTCTTACAAGGTCAGCTGTTTAGCTAAACATGAGCTCATGATCTAAATTTACACAATAATGAAGAAAGCAGCTACAAGGGGAGACAATCAGCCAAAACAATCAATACCAGAATTAGATTCCCAAGGCCATCCATCAGATGTAGGAATAATCGGGTGCAAGGCAGAAAATATACATAAACTGGAACTGAAACAAGGCACGAGGATGTTTTCAAAGACTGGTAGGATCTCTAAAACATTTTTAAAGGACATGTCATTGATAAAGCTAAATACACAAAGGTTGTGTAATACAACAGATTAATCATTGAGAAGAGTGAAATTATGCTGTTTTGAAAACTATGGTAGGTCAGATTTTCTGCCTAATTATATAAGAAGATTTCTCTAAAAATACACATTATTTCAAAGCCTTATTGGCTGTGAAATAAGTTAAGGGTATTTCAAATGGCTTGTCTGCAAAGAAAGGTGAGATGTAGTGGATCACAGAAAGTCGAGGGGAAAATAGGTCAATATATTCATTGCTATATGGTGAACTAAGCCTTAGGCCGGCAACAGTGGAGAGAACCTGACCCTTAGAAACGTACAAGTAAGCTGGAATCTTCAAAAGTTCAAATCTTTATAAGTAAAAAGATTTAGTAAAATGAATAACCAAGTGTTTTAATTGACATCAGAAGATGAAAACAATAAACCCTGAGAACATAGAACAAAGATAAATAAAGATATGAGCAGAACTTAATACAACAGAAAACGTATAAAATTCAGGTGATTTAGTAAGTCCAAAGAATCTTCTTTGAAAAGATTTAAAAGACACACTTTGATTAAGGAAAACAAAAACATAAGTAAAGAATATACAGAAAGAGTCAGGACAATGTTAGAGCAGGGAATATATGAAATGCCAGTAAATTTGAACATTTCTGTCAAGTGGACCATTTCCTAGCTCCTAAAGTTTACCAAAACTGACACAAGAGGAAATCATTTAAGGTCATCATGTCTGCCCTTGGCATTCTCGGAACGCCCTGGCCTCAGAATGCAGCCTCTGTAGTCCATGGTCACCTGCGGAGTGGGGGCGGGGCTGAGGGAGGTTGGAACACTGCCCTCACTGAGGGAGTGGGTGTGGCCATCTCTGCTGTGACTGAACAAAGGGCAGGGGAGCAGGGGGCCCAGGGCAGGGCCCTCAGAGCCCGGCAGGCCCAGTGGAGTGTCACAAGCATTTAGGCCCAGGCCAAAGGGCGCTTTCTTTGTCTGCACAGCTGCCCAAACTCTCACCTTTCCACTCAGGCCGCCCTCTTACTTGAAGTGTGTGTGGAACCTGTCCGCGCAGTACACCTCGCTGCACAGCTAAGCATAGGTCTGGGCTTCGTAGCTTCCTGCCAGATGACCGAGGCTCACAGGCAGATGGGTCCCTGGGACACACGCGGAGAGGCTCCTGCCCAGGCCACACGCCGCCCACTGCCCCTGCCCCAGTTCGGGGGCCGCAAAGCAGCCCTGTCGGAGTCCCCTGCTTCTAGAGGGTGTATTGGACCAACACTTGTAGAACACGGGGTCCTTGAGGCCCACTCATTGGAGGGACACAAATAAATCTTTGCCGTCTTTCTTCTGAAACTTACGAGCGTTCACACCTAAGCCTCTTACAAGGTCAGCTGTTTAGCTAAACATGAGCTCATGATCTAAATTTACACAATAATGAAGAAAGCAGCTACAAGGGGAGACAATCAGCCAAAACAATCAATACCAGAATTACATTCCCAAGGCCATCCATCAGATGTAGGAATAATCGGGTGCCAGGCAGAAAATATACATAAACTGGAACTGAAACAAGGCACGAGGATGTTTTCAAAGACTGATAGGATCTCTAACACATTTTTAAAGGACATGTCATTGATAAAGCTAAATACACAAAGGTTGTGTAATACAACAGATTAATCATTGAGAAGAGTGAAATTATGCTGTTTTGAAAACTATGGCAGGTCAGATTTTCTGCCTAATTATATAAGAAGATTTCTCTAAAAAATACACATTATTTCAAAGCCTTATTGGCTGTGAAATAAGTTAAGGGTATTTCAAATGGCTTGTCTGCACAGAAAGGTGAGATGTAGTGGATCACAGAAAGTCGAGGGGAAAATAGGACAATATATACATTGCTATATGGTGAACTAAGCCTTAGGCCGGCCACAGTGGAGAGAACCTGACCCTTAGAAACGTACAAGTAAGCTGGAATCTTCAAAAGTTCAAAACTTTATAATTGAAAAGATTTATTAAAATGAATAACCAAGTGTTTTAATTGACATCAGAAGATGAAAACAATAAACCCTGAGAACATAGAAAAAAGTTAAATAAAGATATGAGCAGAACTTAATACAACAGAAAACGTATAAAATTCAGGTGATTTAGTAAGTCCAAAGAATCTTCTTTGAAAAGATTTAAAAGACACACTTTGATTAAGGAAAACAAAAACATAAGTAAAGAATATACAGAAAGAGTCAGGACAATGTTAGAGCAGAGAATATATGAAATGCCAGTAAATTTGAACATTTCTGTCAAGTGGACCATTTCCTAGCTCCTAAAGTTTACCAAAACTGACACAAGAGGAAATCATTTAAGGTCATCATGTCTGCCCTTGGCATTCTCGGAACGCCCTGGCCTCAGAATGCAGCCTCTGTAGTCCATGGTAACCTGCGGAGAGGGGGCGGGGCTGAGGGAGGTTGGAACACTGCCCTCACTGAGGGAGTGGGTGTGGCCATCTCTGCTGTGACTGAACAAAGGGCAGGGGAGCAGGGGGCCCAGGGCAGGGCCCTCAGAGCCCGGCAGGCCCAGTGGAGTGTCACAAGCATTTAGGCCCAGGCCAAAGGGCGCTTTCTTTGTCTGCACAGCTGCCCAAACTCTCACCTTTCCACTCAGGCCGCCCTCTTACTTGAAGTGTGTGTGGAACCTGTCCGCGCAGTACACCTCGCTGCACAGCGAAGCATAGGTCTGGGCATCGTAGCTTCCTGCCAGGTGACCGAGGCTCACAGGCAGATGGGTCCCTGGGACACACGCGGAGAGGCTCCTGCCCGGGCCACAGGCCGCCCACTGCCCCTGCCCCAGTTCGGGGGCCGCAAAGCAGCCCTGTCGGAGTCCCCTGCCTCTAGAGTGTGTATTGGACCAACACTTGTAGAACACGGGGTCCTTGAGGGCCACTCATTGGAGGGACACAAATAAATCTTTGCCGTCTTTCTTCTGAAACTTATGAGTGTTCACACCTAAGCCTCTTACAAGGTCAGCTGTTTAGCTAAACATGAGCTCATGATCTAAATTTACACAATAATGAAGAAAGCAGCTACAAGGGGAGACAATCAGCAAAAACAATCAATACCAGAATTAGATTCCCAAGGCCATCCATCAGATGTACGAATAATCGGGTGCAAGGCAGAAAATATACATAAAACTGGAACTGAAACAAGGCACGGGGATGTTTTCAAAGACTGGTAGGATCTCTAAAACATTTTTAAAGGACATGTCATTGATAAAGCTAAATACACAAAGGTGTAATACAACAGATTAATCATTGAGAAGAGTGAAATTATGCTGTTTTGAAAACTATGGCAGGTCAGATTTTCTGCCTAATTATATAAGAAGATTTCTCTAAAAAATAAACATTATTTCAAAGCCTTATTGGCTGTGAAATAAGTTAAGGGTATTTCAAATGGCTTGTCTGCAAAGAAAGGTGAGATGTAGTGGATCACATAAAGTCGAGGGGAAAATAGGTCAATATATACATTGCTATATGGTGAACTAAGCCTTAGGCCGGCAACAGTGGAGAGGACCTGACCCTTAGAAACGTACAAGTAAGCTGGAATCTTCAAAAGTTCAAATCTTTATAAGTAAAAAGATTTATTAAAATGAAGAACCAAGTGTTTTAATTGACATCAGAAGATGAAAACAATAAACCCTGAGAACATAGAAAAAAGTTAAATAAAGATAGGAGCAGAACTTAATACAACAGAAAACGTATAAAATTCAGGTGATTTAGTAAGTCCAAAGAATCTTCTTTGAAAAGATTTAAAAGACACACTTTGATTAAGGAAAACAAAAACATAAGTAAAGAATATACAGAAAGAGTCAGGACAATGTTAGAGCAGAGAATATATGAAATGCCAGTAAATTTGAACATTTCTGGAAAGTGGACCATTTCCTAGCTCCTAAAGTTTACCAAAACTGACACAAGAGGAAATCATTTAAGGTCATCATGTCTGCCCTTGGCATTCTCGGAACGCCCTGGCCTCAGAATGCAGCCTCTGTTGTCCATGGTAACCTGCGGAGAGGGGGCGGGGCTGAGGGAGGTTGGAACACTGCCCTCACTGAGGGAGTGGGTGAGGCCATCTCTGCTGTGACTGAACAAAGGGCAGGGGAGCAGGGGGCCCAGGGCAGGGCCCTCAGAGCCCGGCAGGCCCAGTGGAGTGTCACAAGCATTTAGGCCCAGGCCCAAGGGCGCCTTCTTTGTCTGCACAGCTGCCCAAACTCTCACCTTTCCACTCAGGCCGCCCTCTTACTTGAAGTGTGTGTGGAACCTGTCCGCGCAGTACACCTCTCTGCACAGCTAAGCATAGGTCTGGGCATCGTAGCTTCCTGCCAGGTGACCGAGGCTCACAGGCAGATGGGTCCCTGGGACACACGCGGAGAGGCTCCTGCCCGGGCCACAGGCCGCCCACTGCCCCTGCCCCAGATCGGGGGCCGCAAAGCAGCCCTGTCTGAGTCCCCTGCCTCTAGACGGAGTATTGGACCAACACTTGTAGAAAACGGGGACCTTGAGGGCCACTCATTGGAGGGACACAAATAAATCTTTGCCGTCTTTCTTCTGAAACTTACGAGCGTTCACACCTAAGCCTCTTACAAGGTCAGCTGTTTAGCTAAACATGAGCTCATGATCTAAATTTACACAATAATAAAGAAAGCAGCTACAAGGGGAGACAATCAGCCAAAACAATCAATACCAGAATTAGATTCCCAAGGCCATCCATCAGATGTACGAATAATCGGGTGCAAGGCAGAAAATATACATAAAACTGGAACTGAAACAAGGCACGAGGATGTTTTCAAAGACTGGTAGAATCTCTAAAACATTTTTAAAGGACATGTCATTGATAAAGCTAAATACACAAAGGTTGTGTAATACAACAGATTAATCATTGAGAAGAGTGAAATTATGCTGTTTTGAAAACTATGGCAGGTCAGATTTTCTGCCTAATTATATAAGAAGATTTCTCTAAAAAATACACATTATTTCAAAGACTTTTTGGCTGTGAAATAAGTTAAGGGTATTTCAAATGGCTTGTCTGCAAAGAAAGGTGAGATGTAGGGGATCACAGAAAGTCTAGGGGAAAATAGGTCAATATATACATTGCTATATGGTGAACTAAGCCTCAGGCCAGCAACAATGGAGAGGACCTGACCCTTAGAAACGTACAAGTAAGCTGGAATCTTCAAAAGTTCTAATCTTTATAAGTAAAAAGATTTATTAAAATGAATAACCAAGTGTTTTAATTGACATCAGAAGATGAAAACAATAAAACCTGAGAACATAGAAAAAAGTTAAATAAAGATATGAGCAGAATTTAATACAACAGAAAACGTATAAAATTCAGGTGATTTAGTAAGTCCAAAGAATCTTCTTTGAAAAGATTTAAAAGACACACTTTGATTAAGGAAAACAAAAACCTAAGTAAAGAATATACAGAAAGAGTCAGGACAATGTTAGAGCAGAGAATATATGAAATGCCAGTAAATTTGAACATTTCTGGAAAGTGGACCATTTCCTAGCTCCTAAAGTTTACCAAAACTGACACAAGAGGAAATCATTTAAGGTCATCATGTCTGCCCTTGGCATTCTCGGAACGCCCTGGCCTCAGAATGCAGCCTCTGTAGTCCATGGTAACCTGCGGAGAGGGGGCGGGGCTGAGGGAGGTTGGAACACTGCCCTCACTGAGGGAGTGGGTGTGGCCATCTCTGTTGTGACTGAACAAAGGGCAGGGGAGCAGGGGGCCCAGGGCAGGGCCCTCAGAGCCCGGCAGGCCCAGTGGAGTGTCACAAGCATTTAGGCCCAGGCCAAAGGGCGCTTTCTTTATCTGCACAGCTGCCCAAACCCTCACCTTTCCACTCAGGCCGCCCTCTTACTTGAAGTGTGTGTGGAACCTGTCTGCGCTGTACACCTCGCTGCACAGCTAAGCATAGGTCTGGGCATCGTAGCTTCCTGCCAGGTGACCGAGGCTCTCAGGCAGATGGGTCCCTGGGACACACGCGGAGAGGCTCCTGCCCAGGCCACAGGCCGCCCACTGCCCCTGCCCCAGATCGGGGGCCGCAAAGTAGCCCTGTCTGAGTCCCCTGCCCATAGAGGGAGTATTGGACCAACACTTGTAGAAAACGGGGTACTTGCGGGCCACTCATTGGAGGGACACAAATAAATCTTTGCCGACTTTCTGCTGAAACTTACAAGCGTTCACACCTAAGCCTCTTACAAGGTCAGCTGTTTAGCTAAACATGAGCTCATGATCTAAATTTACACAATAATGAAGAAAGCAGCTACAAGGGGAGACAATCAGCCAAAACAATCAATACCAGTATTAGATTCCCAAGGCCATCCATCAGATGTAGGAATAATCGGGTGCAAGGCAGAAAATATACATAAAACTGGAACTGAAACAAGGCACAAGGATGTCTTCAAAGACTGGTAGGATCTCTAAAACATTTTTAAAGAACATGTCATTGATAAAGCTAAATACACAAAGGTTGTGTAATACAACAGATTAATCATTGAGAAGAGTGAAATTATGCTGTTTTGAAAACTATGGCAGGTCAGATTTTCTGCCTACTTATATAAGAAGATTTCTCTAAAAAATACACATTATTTCAAAGACTTTTTGGCTGTGAAATAAGTTAAGGGTATTTCAAATGGCTTGTCTGCAAAGAAAGGTGAGATGTAGGGGATCACAGAAAGTCTAGGGGAAAATAGGTCAATATATACATTGCTATATGGTGAACTAAGCCTCAGGCCAGCAACAATGGAGAGGACCTGACCCTTAGAAACGTACAAGTAAGCTGGAATCTTCAAAAGTTCAAATCTTTATAAGTAAAAAGATTTATTAAAATGAATAACCAAGTGTTTTAATTGACATCAGAAGATGAAAACAATAAACCCTGAGAACATAGAAAAAAGTTAAATAAAGATATGAGCAGAATTTAATACAACAGAAAACGTATAAAATTCAGGTGATTTAGTAAGTCCAAAGAATCTTCTTTGAAAAGATTTAAAAGACACACTTTGATTAAGGAAAACCAAAACATAAGTAAAGAATATACAGAAAGAGTCAGGACAATGTTAGAGCAGAGAATATATGAAATGCCAGTAAATTTGAACATTTCTGTCAAGTGGACCATTTCCTAGCTCCTAAAGTTTACCAAAACTGACACAAGAGGAAATCATTTAAGGTCATCATGTCTGCCCTTGGCATTCTCGGAACGCCCTGGCCTCAGAATGCAGCCTCTGTAGTCCAAGGTAACCTGCGGAGAGGGGGCGGGGCTGAGGGAGGTTGGAACACTGCCCTCACTGAGGGAGTGGGTGTGGCCATCTCTGCTGTGACTGAACAAAGGGCAGGGGAGCAGGGGGCCCAGGGCAGGGCCCTCAGAGCCCGGCAGGCCCTGTGGAGTGTCACAAGCATTTAGGCCCAGGCCAAAGGGTGCTTTCTTTGTCTGCACAGCTGCCCAAACCCTCACCTTTCCACTCAGGCCGCCCCCTTACTTGAAGTGTGTGTGGAACCTGTCCGCGCAGTACACCTCGCTGCACAGCTAAGCATAGGTCTGGGCATCGTAGCTTCCTGCCAGGTGACCGAGGCTCACAGGCAGTTGGGTCCCTGGGACACACGCGGAGAGGCTCCTGCCCGGGCCACAGGCCGCCCACTGCCCCTGCCCCAGATCGGGGGCCGCAAAGTAGCCCTGTCTGAGTCCCCTGCCCCTAGAGGGAGTATTGGACCAACACTTGTAGAAAACGGGGTCCTTGCGGGCCACTCATTGGAGGGACACAAATAAATCTTTGCCGACTTTCTGCTGAAACTTACAAGCGTTCACACCTAAGCCTCTTACAAGGTCAGCTGTTTAGCTAAACATGAGCTCATGATCTAAATTTACACAATAATGAAGAAAGCAGCTACAAGGGGAGACAATCAGCCAAAACAATCAATACCAGTATTAGATTCCCAAGGCCATCCATCAGATGTAGGAATAATCGGGTGCAAGGCAGAAAATATACATAAAACTGGAACTGAAACAAGGCACAAGGATGTCTTCAAAGACTGGTAGGATCTCTAAAACATTTTTAAAGAACATGTCATTGATAAAGCTAAATACACAAAGGTTGTGTAATACAACAGATTAATCATTGAGAAGAGTGAAATTATGCTGTTTTGAAAACTATGGCAGGTCAGATTTTCTGCCTACTTATATAAGAAGATTTCTCTAAAAAATACACATTATTTCAAAGACTTTTTGGCTGTGAAATAAGTTAAGGGTATTTCAAATGGCTTGTCTGCAAAGAAAGGTGAGATGTAGGGGATCACAGAAAGTCTAGGGGAAAATAGGTCAATATATACATTGCTATATGGTGAACTAAGCCTCAGGCCAGCAACAATGGAGAGGACCTGACCCTTAGAAACGTACAAGTAAGCTGGAATCTTCAAAAGTTCAAATCTTTATAAGTAAAAATATTTATTAAAATGAATAACCAAGTGTTTTAATTGACATCAGAAGATGAAAACAATAAACCCTGAGAACATAGAAAAAAGTTAAATAAAGATATGAGCAGAATTTAATACAACAGAAAACGTATAAAATCCAGGTGATTTAGTAGGTCCAAAGAATCTTCTTTGAAAAGATTTAAAAGACACACTTTGATTAAGGAAAACAAAAACCTAAGTAAAGAATATACAGAAAGATTCAGGACAATGTTAGAGCAGAGAATATATGAAATGCCAGTAAATTTGAACATTTCTGGAAAGTGGACCATTTCCTAGCTCCTAAAGTTTACCAAAACTGACACAAGAGGAAATCATTTAAGGTCATCATGTCTGCCCTTGGCATTCTCGGAACGCCCTGGCCTCAGAATGCAGCCTCTGTAGTCCATGGTAACCTGCGGAGAGGGGGCGGGGCTGAGGGAGGTTGGAACACTGCCCTCACTGAGGGAGTGGGTGTGGCCATCTCTGCTGTGACTGAACAAAGGGCAGGGGAGCAGGGGGCCCAGGGCAGGGCCCTCAGAGCCCGGCAGGCCCAGTGGAGTGTCACAAGCATTTAGGCCCAGGCCAAAGGGCGCTTTCTTTGTCTGCACAGCTGCCCAAACCCTCACCTTTCCACTCAGGCCGCCCTCTTACTTGAAGTGTGTGTGGAACCTGTCTGCGCAGTACACCTCGCTGCACAGCTAAGCATAGGTCTGGGCATCGTAGCTTCCTGCCAGGTGACCGAGGCTCGCAGGCAGATGGGTCCCTGGGACACACGCGGAGAGGCTCCTGCCCGGGCCACAGGCCGCCCACTGCCCCTGCCCCAGATCGGGGGCCGCAAAGTAGCCCTGTCTGAGTCCCCTGCCCATAGAGGGAGTATTGGACCAACACTTGTAGAAAACGGGGTCCTTGCGGGCCACTCATTGGAGGGACACAAATAAATCTTTGCCGACTTTCTGCTGAAACTTACAAGCGTTCACACCTAAGCCTCTTACAAGGTCAGCTGTTTAGCTAAACATGAGCTCATGATCTAAATTTACACAATAATGAAGAAAGCAGCTACAAGGGGAGACAATCAGCCAAAACAATCAATACCAGTATTAGATTCCCAAGGCCATCCATCAGATGTAGGAATAATCGGGTGCAAGGCAGAAAATATACATTAAACTGGAACTGAAACAAGGCACAAGGATGTCTTCAAAGACTGGTAGGATCTCTAAAACATTTTTAAAGAACATGTCATTGATAAAGCTAAATACACAAAGGTTGTGTAATACAACAGATTAATCATTGAGAAGAGTGAAATTATGCTGTTTTGAAAACTATGGCAGGTCAGATTTTCTGCCTAATTATATAAGAAGTTTTCTCTAAAAAATACACATTATTTCAAAGACTTTTTGGCTGTGAAATAAGTTAAGGGTATTTCAAATGGCTTGTCTGCAAAGAAAGGTGAGATGTAGGGGATCACAGAAAGTCGAGGGAAAAATAGGTCAATATATACATGGCTATATGGTGAACTAAGCCTCAGGCCAGCAACAATGGAGAGGACCTGACCCTTAGAAACGTACAAGTAAGCTGGAATCTTCAAAAGTTCAAATCTTTATAAGTAAAAATATTTATTAAAATGAATAACCAAGTGTTTTAATTGACATCAGAAGATGAAAACAATAAACCCTGAGAACATAGAAAAAAGTTAAATAAAGATATGAGCAGAATTTAATACAACAGAAAACGTATAAAATCCAGGTGATTTAGTAAGTCCAAAGAATCTTCTTTGAAAAGATTTAAAAGACACACTTTGATTAAGGAAAACCAAAACATAAGTAAAGAATATACAGAAAGAGTCAGGACAATGTTAGAGCAGAGAATATATGAAATGCCAGTAAATTTGAACATTTCTGTCAAGTGGACCATTTCCTAGCTCCTAAAGTTTACCAAAACTGACACAAGAGGAAATCATTTAAGGTCATCATGTCTGCCCTTGGCATTCTCGGAACGCCCTGGCCTCAGAATGCAGCCTCTGTAGTCCAAGGTAACCTGCGGAGAGGGGACGGGGCTGAGGGAGGTTGGAACACTGCCCTCACTGAGGGAGTGGGTGTGGCCATCTCTGCTGTGACTGAACAAAGGGCAGGGGAGCAGGGGGCCCAGGGCAGGGCCCTCAGAGCCCGGCAGGCCCAGTGGAGTGTCACAAGCATTTAGGCCCAGGCCAAAGGGTGCTTTCTTTGTCTGCACAGCTGCCCAAACCCTCACCTTTCCACGCAGGCCGCCCTCTTACTTGAAGTGTGTGTGGAACCTGTCCGCGCAGTACACCTCGCTGCACAGCTAAGCATAGGTCTGGGCATCGTAGCTTCCTGCCAGGTGACCGAGGCTCGCAGGCAGTTGGGTCCCTGGAACACACGCGGAGAGGCTCCTGCCCGGGCCACAGGCCGCCCACTGACCCTGCCCCAGATCGGGGGCCGCAAATTAGCCCTGTCTGAGTGCCCTGCCCATAGAGGGAGTATTGGACCAACACTTGTAGAAAACGGGGTCCTTGCGGGCCACTCATTGGAGGGACACAAATAAATCTTTACCGACTTTCTGCTGAAACTTACAAGCGTTCACACCTAAGCCTCTTACAAGGTCAGCTGTTTAGCTAAACATGAGCTCATGATCTAAATTTACACAATAATGAAGAAAGCAGCTACAAGGGGAGACAATCAGCCAAAACAATCAATACCAGTATTAGATTCCCAAGGCCATCCATCAGATGTAGGAATAATCGGGTGCAAGGCAGAAAATATACATAAAACTGGAACTGAAACAAGGCACAACTATGTCTTCAAAGACTGGTAGGATCTCTAAAACATTTTTAAAGAACATGTCATTGATAAAGCTAAATGCACAAAGGTTGTGTAATACAACAGATTAATCATTGAGAAGAGTGAAATTATGCTGTTTTGAAAACTATGGCAGGTCAGATTTTCTGCCTAATTATATAAGAAGATTTCTCTAAAAAATACACATTATTTCAAAGACTTTTTGGCTGTGAAATAAGTTAAGGGTATTTCAAATGGCTTGTCTGCAAAGAAAGGTGAGATGTAGGGGATCACAGAAAGTCGAGGGGAAAATAGGTCAATATATACATTGCTATATGGTGAACTAAGCCTCAGGCCAGCAACAATGGAGAGGACCTGACCCTTAGAAACGTACAAGTAAGCTGGAATCTTCAAAAGTTCAAATCTTTATAAGTAAAAAGATTTATTAAAATGAATAACCAAGTGTTTTAATTGACATCAGAAGATGAAAACAATAAAACCTGAGAACATAGAAAAAAGTTAAATAAAGATATGAGCAGAATTTAATACAACAGAAAACGTATAAAATTCAGGTGATTTAGTAAGTCCAAAGAATCTTCTTTGAAAAGATTTAAAAGACACACTTTGATTAAGGAAAACAAAAACCTAAGTAAAGAATATACAGAAAGAGTCAGGACAATGTTAGAGCAGAGAATATATGAAATGCCAGTAAATTTGAACATTTCTGTCAAGTGGACCATTTCCTACCTCCTAAAGTTTACCAAAACTGACACAAGAGGAAATCATTTAAGGTCATCATGTCTGCCCTTGGCATTCTCGGAACGCCCTGGCCTCAGAATGCAGCCTCTGTAGTCCAAGGTAACCTGCGGAGAGGGGGCGGGGCTGAGGGAGGTTGGAACACTGCCCTCACTGAGGGAGTGGGTGTGGCCATCTCTGCTGTGACTGAACAAAGGGCAGGGGAGCAGGGGGCCCAGGGCAGGGCCCTCAGAGCCCGGCAGGCCCAGTGGAGTGTCACAAGCATTTAGGCCCAGGCCAAAGGGTGCTTTCTTTGTCTGCACAGCTGCCCAAACCCTCACCTTTCCACTCAGGCCGCCCTCTTACTTGAAGTGTGTGTGGAACCTGTCCGCGCAGTACACCTCGCTGAACAGCTAAGCATAGGTCTGGGCATCGTAGCTTCCTGCCAGGTGACCGAGGCTCGCAGGCAGATGGGTCCCTGGGACACACGCGGAGAGGCTCCTGCCCGGGCCACAGGCCGCCCACAGACCCTGCCCCAGATCGGGGGCCACAAAGTAGCCCTGTCTGAGTCCCCTGCCCATAGAGGGAGTATTGGACCAACACTTGTATAAAACGGGGTCCTTGCGGGCCACTCATTGGAGGGACACAAATAAATCTTTGCCGACTTTCTGCTGAAACTTACAAGCGTTCACACCTAAGCCTCTTACAAGGTCAGCTGTTTAGCTAAACATGAGCTCATGATCTAAATTTACACAATAATGAAGAAAGCAGCTACAAGGGGAGACAATCAGCCAAAACAATCAATACCAGTATTAGATTCCCAAGGCCATCCATCAGATGTAGGAATAATCGGGTGCAAGGCAGAAAATATACATAAAACTGGAACTGAAACAAGGCACAAGGATGTCTTCAAAGACTGGTAGGATCTCTAAAACATTTTTAAAGAACATGTCATTGATAAAGCTAAATACACAAAGGTTGTGTAATACAACAGATTAATCATTGAGAAGAGTGAAATTATGCTGTTTTGAAAACTATGGCAGGTCAGATTTTCTGCCTAATTATATAAGAAGATTTCTCTAAAAAATACACATTATTTCAAAGACTTTTTGGCTGTGAAATAAGTTAAGGGTATTTCAAATGGCTTGTCTGCAAAGAAAGGTGAGATGTAGGGGATCACAGAAAGTCTAGGGGAAAATAGGTCAATATATACATTGCTATATGGTGAACTAAGCCTCAGGCCAGCAACAATGGAGAGGACCTGACCCTTAGAAACGTACAAGTAAGCTGGAATCTTCAAAAGTTCAAATCTTTATAAGTAAAAAGATTTATTAAAATGAATAACCAAGTGTTTTAATTGACATCAGAAAATGAAAACAATAAACCCTGAGAACATAGAAAAAAGTTAAATAAAGATATGAGCAGAATTTAATACAACAGAAAACGTATAAAATTCAGGTGATTTAGTAAGTCCAAAGAATCTTCTTTGAAAAGATTTAAAAGACACACTTTGATTAAGGAAAACAAAAACCTAAGTAAAGAATATACAGAAAGAGTCAGGACAATGTTAGAGCAGAGAATATATGAAATGCCAGTAAATTTGAACATTTCTGTCAAGTGGACCATTTCCTTGCTCCTAAAGTTTACCAAAACTGACACAAGAGGAAATCATTTGAGGTCATCATGTCTGCCCTTGGCATTCTCGGAACACCCTGGCCTCAGAATGCAGCCTCTGTAGTCCATGGTAACCTGCGGAGAGGGGGCGGGGCTGAGGGAGGTTGGAACACTGCCCTCACTGAGGGAGTGGGTGTGGCCATCTCTGCTGTGACTGAACAAAGGGCAGGGGAGCAGGGGGCCCAGGGCAGGGCCCTCAGAGCCCGGCAGGCCCAGTGGAGTGTCACAAGCATTTAGGCCCAGGCCAAAGTGTGCATTCTTTGTCTGCACAGCTGCCCAAACCCTCACCTTTCCACTCAGGCCGCCCTCTTACTTGAAGTGTGTGTGGAACCTGTCCGCGCAGTACACCTCACTGAACAGCTAAGCATAGGTCTGGGCATCGTAGCTTCCTGCCAGGTGACCGAGGCTCGCAGGCAGATGGGTCCCTGGGAAACACGCGGAGAGGCTCCTGCCCGGGCCACAGGCCGCCCACTGCCCCTGCCCCAGATCGGGGGCCGCAAAGTAGCCCTGTCTGAGTCCCCTGCCCCTAGAGGGAGTATTGGACCAACACTTGTAGAAAACGGGGTCCTTGCAGGCCACTCATTGGAGGGACACAAATAAATCTTTGCCGACTTTCTGCTGAAACTTACAAGCGTTCACACCTAAGCCTCTTACAAGGTCAGCTGTTTAGCTAAACATGAGCTCATGATCTAAATTTACACAATAATGAAGAAA
The DNA here is from genome assembly GCF_964341445.2 of Mesoplodon mirus. NCBI lineage: Eukaryota > Metazoa > Chordata > Mammalia > Artiodactyla > Ziphiidae > Mesoplodon > Mesoplodon mirus. Next base: position 140,884,460 of record NC_138976.1, on the reverse strand, counting down.
GCAGCTACAAGGGGAGACAATCAGCCAAAACAATCAATACCAGTATTAGATTCCCAAGGCCATCCATCAGATGTAGGAATAATCGGGTGCAAGGCAGAAAATATACATAAAACTGGAACTGAAACAAGGCACAAGGATGTCTTCAAAGACTGGTAGGATCTCTAAAACATTTTTAAAGAACATGTCATTGATAAAGCTAAATACACAAAGGTTGTGTAATACAACAGATTAATCATTGAGAAGAGTGAAATTATGCTGTTTTGAAAACTATGGCAGGTCAGATTTTCTGCCTAATTATATAAGAAGATTTCTCTAAAAAATACACATTATTTCAAAGACTTTTTGGCTGTGAAATAAGTTAAGGGTATTTCAAATGGCTTGTCTGCAAAGAAAGGTGAGATGTAGGGGATCACAGAAAGTCTAGGGGAAAATAGGTCAATATATACATTGCTATATGGTGAACTAAGCCTCAGGCCAGCAACAATGGAGAGGACCTGACCCTTAGAAACGTACAAGTAAGCTGGAATCTTCAAAAGTTCAAATCTTTATAAGTAAAAAGATTTATTAAAATGAATAACCAAGTGTTTTAATTGACATCAGAAGATGAAAACAATAAACCCTGAGAACATAGAAAAAAGTTAAATAAAGATATGAGCAGAATTTCATACAACAGAAAACGTATAAAATTCAGGGGATTTAGTAAGTCCAAAGAATCTTCTTTGAAAAGATTTAAAAGACACACTTTGATTAAGGAAAACAAAAACCTAAGTAAAGAATATACAGAAAGAGTCAGGACAATGTTAGAGCAGAGAATATATGAAATGCCAGTAAATTTGAACATTTCTGTCAAGTGGACCATTTCCTTGCTCCTAAAGTTTACCAAAACTGACACAAGAGGAAATCATTTGAGGTCATCATGTCTGCCCTTGGCATTCTCGGAACGCCCTGGCCTCAGAATGCAGCCTCTGTAGTCCATGGTAACCTGCGGAGAGTGGGCGGGGCTGAGGGAGGTTGGAACACTGCCCTCACTGAGGGAGTGGGTGTGGCCATCTCTGCTGTGACTGAACAAAGGGCAGGGGAGCAGGGGGCCCAGGGCAGGGCCCTGAGAGCCCGGCAGGCCCAGTGGAGTGTCACAAGCATTTAGGCCCAGGCCAAAGGGCGCTTTCTTTGTCTGCACAGCTGCCCAAACTCTCACCTTTCCACTCAGGCCGCTCTCTTACTTGAAGTGTGTGTGGAACCTGTCCGCGCAGTACACCTCGCTGCACAGCTAAGCATAGGTCTGGGCATCGTAGCTTCCTGCCAGGTGACCGAGGCTCGCAGGCAGATGGGTCCCTGGGACACACGCGGAGAGGCTCCTGCCCGGGCCACAGGCCGCCCACTGCCCCTGCCCCAGATCGGGGGCCGCAAAGTAGCCCTGTCTGAGTCCCCTGCCCATAGAGGGAGTATTGGACCAACACTTGTAGAAAACGGGGTCCTTGCGGGCCACTCATTGGAGGGACACAAATAAATCTTTGCCGACTTTCTGCTGAAACTTACAAGCGTTCACACCTAAGCCTCTTACAAGGTCAGCTGTTTAGCTAAACATGAGCTCATGATCTAAATTTACACAATAATGAAGAAAGCAGCTACAAGGGGAGACAATCAGCCAAAACAATCAATACCAGTATTAGATTCCCAAGGCCATCCATCAGATGTAGGAATAATCGGGTGCAAGGCAGAAAATATACATAAAACTGGAACTGAAACAAGGCACAAGGATGTCTTCAAAGACTGGTAGGATCTCTAAAACATTTTTAAAGAACATGTCATTGATAAAGCTAAATACACAAAGGTTGTGTAATACAACAGATTAATCATTGAGAAGAGTGAAATTATGCTGTTTTGAAAACTATGGCAGGTCAGATTTTCTGCCTAATTATATAAGAAGATTTCTCTAAAAAATACACATTATTTCAAAGACTTTTTGGCTGTGAAATAAGTTAAGGGTATTTCATATGGCTTGTCTGCAAAGAAAGGTGAGATGTAGGGGATCACAGAATGTCTAGGGGAAAATAGGTCAATATATACATTGCTATATGGTGAACTAAGCCTCAGGCCAGCAACAATGGAGAGGACCTGACCCTTAGAAACGTACAAGTAAGCTGGAATCTTCAAAAGTTCAAATCTTTATAAGTAAAAAGATTTATTAAAATGAATAACCAAGTGTTTTAATTGACATCAGAAGATGAAAACAATAAAACCTGAGAACATAGAAAAAAGTTAAATAAAGATATGAGCAGAACTTAATACAACAGAAAACATATAAAATTCAGGTGATTTAGTAAGTCCAAAGAATCTTCTTTGAAAAGATTTAAAAGACACACTTTGATTAAGGAAAACAAAAACCTAAGTAAAGAATATACAGAAAGAGTCAGGACAATGTTAGAGCAGAGAATATATGAAATGCCAGTAAATTTGAACATTTCTGTCAAGTGGACCATTTCCTTGCTCCTAAAGTTTAACAAAACTGACACAAGAGGAAATCATTTGAGGTCATCATGTCTGCCCTTGGCATTCTCGGAACGCCCTGGCCTCAGAATGCAGCCTCTGTAGTCCATGGTAACCTGCGGAGAGGGGGCGGGGCTGAGGGAGGTTGGAACACTGCCCTCACTGAGGGAGTGGGTGTGGCCATCTCTGCTGTGACTGAACAAAGGGCAGGGGAGCAGGGGGCCCAGGGCAGGGCCCTGAGAGCCCGGCAGGCCCAGTGGAGTGTCACAAGCATTTAGGCCCAGGCCAAAGGGCGCTTTCTTTGTCTGCACAGCTGCCCAAACTCTCACCTTTCCACTCAGGCCGCTCTCTTACTTGAAGTGTGTGTGGAACCTGTCCGCGCAGTACACCTCGCTGCACAGCTAAGCATAGGTCTGGGCATCGTAGCTTCCTGCCAGGTGACCGAGGCTCGCAGGCAGATGGGTCCCTGGGACACACGCGGAGAGGCTCCTGCCCGGGCCACAGGCCGCCCACTGCCCCTGCCCCAGATCGGGGGCCGCAAAGTAGCCCTGTCTGAGTCCCCTGCCCATAGAGGGAGTATTGGACCAACACTTGTAGAAAACGGGGTCCTTGCGGGCCACTCATTGGAGGGACACAAATAAATCTTTGCCGACTTTCTGCTGAAACTTACAAGCGTTCACACCTAAGCCTCTTACAAGGTCAGCTGTTTAGCTAAACATTAGCTCATGATCTAAATTTACACAATAATGAAGAAAGCAGCTACAAGGGGAGACAATCAGCCAAAACAATCAATACCAGTATTAGATTCCCAAGGCCATCCATCAGATGTAGGAATAATCGGGTGCAAGGCAGAAAATATACATAAAACTGGAACTGAAACAAGGCACAAGGATGTCTTCAAAGACTGGTAGGATCTCTAAAACATTTTTAAAGAACATGTCATTGATAAAGCTAAATATACAAAGGTTGTGTAATACAACAGATTAATCATTGAGAAGAGTGAAATTATGCTGTTTTGAAAACTATGGCAGGTCAGATTTTCTGCCTAATTATATAAGAAGATTTCTCTAAAAAATACACATTATTTCAAAGACTTTTTGGCTGTGAAATAAGTTAAGGGTATTTCATATGGCTTGTCTGCAAAGAAAGGTGAGATGTAGGGGATCACAGAATGTCTAGGGGAAAATAGGTCAATATATACATTGCTATATGGTGAACTAAGCCTCAGGCCAGCAACAATGGAGAGGACCTGACCCTTAGAAACGTACAAGTAAGCTGGAATCTTCAAAAGTTCAAATCTTTATAAGTAAAAAGATTTATTAAAATGAATAACCAAGTGTTTTAATTGACATCAGAAGATGAAAACAATAAAACCTGAGAACATAGAAAAAAGTTAAATAAAGATATGAGCAGAACTTAATACAACAGAAAACGTATAAAATTCAGGTGATTTAGTAAGTCCAAAGAATCTTCTTTGAAAAGATTTAAAAGACACACTTTGATTAAGGAAAACAAAAACCTAAGTAAAGAATATACAGAAAGAGTCAGGACAATGTTAGAGCAGAGAATATATGAAATGCCAGTAAATTTGAACATTTCTGTCAAGTGGACCATTTCCTAGCTCCTAAAGTTTACCAAAACTGACACAAGAGGAAATCATTTAAGGTCATCATGTCTGCCCTTGGCATTCTCGGAACGCCCTGGCCTCAGAATGCAGCCTCTGTAGTCCATGGTAACCTGTGGAGAGGGGGCGGGGCTGAGGGAGGTTGGAACACTGCCCTCACTGAGGGAGTGGGTGTGGCCATCTCTGCTGTGACTGAACTAAGGGCAGGGGAGCAGGGGGCCCAGGGCATGGCCCTGAGAGCCCGGCAGGCCCAGTGGAGTGTCACAAGCATTTAGGCCCAGGCCAAAGGGCGCTTTCTTTGTCTGCACAGCTGCCCAAACTCTCACCTTTCCACTCAGGCCGCCCTCTTACTTGAAGTGTGTGTGGAACCTGTCTGTGCAGTACACCTCGCTGCACAGCTAAGCATAGGTCTGGGCATCGTAGCTTCCTGCCAGGTGACCGAGGCTCGCAGGCAGATGGGTCCCTGGGACACATGCGGAGAGGCTCCTGCCCGGGCCACAGGCCGCCCACTGCCCCTGCCCCAGATCGGGGGCCGCAAAGTAGCCCTGTATGAGTCCCCTGCCCATAGAGGGAGTATTGGACCAACACTTGTAGAAAACGGGGTCCTTGCGGGCCACTCATTGGAGGGACACAAATAAATCTTTGCCGACTTTCTGCTGAAACTTACAAGCGTTCACACCTAAGCCTCTTACAAGGTCAGCTGTTTAGCTAAACATTAGCTCATGATCTAAATTTACACAATAATGAAGAAAGCAGCTACAAGGGGAGACAATCAGCCAAAACAATCAATACCAGTATTAGATTCCCAAGGCCATCCATCAGATGTAGGAATAATCGGGTGCAAGGCAGAAAATATACATAAAACTGGAACTGAAACAAGGCACAAGGATGTCTTCAAAGACTGGTAGGATCTCTAAAACATTTTTAAAGAACATGTCATTGATAAAGCTAAATACACAAAGGTTGTGTAATACAACAGATTAATCATTGAGAAGAGTGAAATTATGCTGTTTTGAAAACTATGGCAGGTCAGATTTTCCGCCTAATTATATAAGAAGATTTCTCTAAAAAATACACATTATTTCAAAGACTTTTTGGCTGTGAAATAAGTTAAGGGTATTTCAAATGGCTTGTCTGCAAAGAAAGGTGAGATGTAGGGGATCACAGAAAGTCGAGGGGAAAATAGGTCAATATATACATTGCTATATGGTGAACTAAGCCTCAGGCCAGCAACAATGGAGAGGACCTGACCCTTAGAAACGTACAAGTAAGCTGGAATCTTCAAAAGTTCAAATCTTTATAAGTAAAAAGATTTATTAAAATGAATAACCAAGTGTTTTAATTGACATCAGAAGATGAAAACAATAAACCCTGAGAACATAGAAAAAAGTTAAATAAAGATATGAGCAGAATTTAATACAACAGAAAACGTATAAAATTCAGGTGATTTAGTAAGTCCAAAGAATCTTCTTTGAAAAGATTTAAAAGACACACTTTGATTAAGGAAAACAAAAACCTAAGTAAAGAATATACAGAAAGAGTCAGGACAATGTTAGAGCAGAGAATATATGAAATGCCAGTAAATTTGAACATTTCTGTCAAGTGGACCATTTCCTAGCTCCTAAAGTTTACCAAAACTGACACAAGAGGAAATCATTTAAGGTCATCATGTCTGCCCTTGGCATTCTCGGAACGCCCTGGCCTCAGAATGCAGCCTCTGTAGTCCATGGTAACCTGTGGAGAGGGGGCGGGGCTGAGGGAGGTTGGAACACTGCCCTCACTGAGGGAGTGGGTGTGGCCATCTCTGCTGTGACTGAACTAAGGGCAGGGGAGCAGGGGGCCCAGGGCAGGGCCCTGAGAGCCCGGCAGGCCCAGTGGAGTGTCACAAGCATTTAGGCCCAGGCCAAAGGGCGCTTTCTTTGTCTGCACAGCTGCCCAAACTCTCACCTTTCCACTCAGGCCGCCCTCTTACTTGAAGTGTGTGTGGAACCTGTCTGCGCAGTACACCTCGCTGCACAGCTAAGCATAGGTCTGGGCATCGTAGCTTCCTGCCAGGTGACCGAGGCTCGCAGGCAGATGGGTCCCTGGGACACACGCGGAGAGGCTCCTGCCCGGGCCACAGGCCGCCCACTGCCCCTGCCCCAGATCGGGGGCCGCAAAGTAGCCCTGTATGAGTCCCCTGCCCATAGAGGGAGTATTGGACCAACACTTGTAGAAAACGGGGTCCTTGCGGGCCACTCATTGGAGGGACACAAATAAATCTTTGCCGACTTTCTGCTGAAACTTACAAGCGTTCACACCTAAGCCTCTTACAAGGTCAGCTGTTTAGCTAAACATTAGCTCATGATCTAAATTTACACAATAATGAAGAAAGCAGCTACAAGGGGAGACAATCAGCCAAAACAATCAATACCAGTATTAGATTCCCAAGGCCATCCATCAGATGTAGGAATAATCGGGTGCAAGGCAGAAAATATACATAAAACTGGAACTGAAACAAGGCACAAGGATGTCTTCAAAGACTGGTAGGATCTCTAAAACATTTTTAAAGAACATGTCATTGATAAAGCTAAATACACAAAGGTTGTGTAATACAACAGATTAATCATTGAGAAGAGTGAAATTATGCTGTTTTGAAAACTATGGCAGGTCAGATTTTCCGCCTAATTATATAAGAAGATTTCTCTAAAAAATACACATTATTTCAAAGACTTTTTGGCTGTGAAATAAGTTAAGGGTATTTCAAATGGCTTGTCTGCAAAGAAAGGTGAGATGTAGGGGATCACAGAAAGTCGAGGGGAAAATAGGTCAATATATACATTGCTATATGGTGAACTAAGCCTCAGGCCAGCAACAATGGAGAGGACCTGACCCTTAGAAACGTACAAGTAAGCTGGAATCTTCAAAAGTTCAAATCTTTATAAGTAAAAAGATTTATTAAAATGAATAACCAAGTGTTTTAATTGACATCAGAAGATGAAAACAATAAACCCTGAGAACATAGAAAAAAGTTAAATAAAGATATGAGCAGAATTTAATACAACAGAAAACGTATAAAATTCAGGTGATTTAGTAAGTCCAAAGAATCTTCTTTGAAAAGATTTAAAAGACACACTTTGATTAAGGAAAACAAAAACCTAAGTAAAGAATATACAGAAAGAGTCAGGACAATGTTAGAGCAGAGAATATATGAAATGCCAGTAAATTTGAACATTTCTGTCAAGTGGACCATTTCCTAGCTCCTAAAGTTTACCAAAACTGACACAAGAGGAAATCATTTAAGGTCATCATGTCTGCCCTTGGCATTCTCGGAACGCCCTGGCCTCAGAATGCAGCCTCTGTAGTCCATGGTAACCTGCGGAGAGGGGGCGGGGCTGAGGGAGGTTGGAACACTGCCCTCACTGAGGGAGTGGGTGTGGCCATCTCTGCTGTGACTGAACAAAGGGCAGGGGAGCAGGGGGCCCAGGGCAGGGCCCTGAGAGCCCGGCAGGCCCAGTGGAGTGTCACAAGCATTTAGGCCCAGGCCAAAGGGCGCTTTCTTTGTCTGCACAGCTGCCCAAACTCTCACCTTTCCACTCAGGCCGCCCTCTTACTTGAAGTGTGTGTGGAACCTGTCCATGCAGTACACCTCGCTGCACAGATAAGCATAGGTCTGGGCATCGTAGCTTCCTGCCAGGTGACCGAGGCTCGCAGGCAGATGGGTCCCTGGGACACACGCGGAGAGGCTCCTGCCCGGGCCACAGGCCGCCCACTGCCCCTGCCCCAGATCGGGGGCCGCAAAGTAGCCCTGTCTGAGTCCCCTGCCCATAGAGGGAGTATTGGACCAACACTTGTAGAAAACGGGGTCCTTGCGGGCCACTCATTGGAGGGACACAAATAAATCTTTGCCGACTTTCTGCTGAAACTTACAAGCGTTCACACCTAAGCCTCTTACAAGGTCAGCTGTTTAGCTAAATATGAGCTCATGATCTAAATTTACACAATAATGAAGAAAGCAGCTACAAGGGGAGACAATCAGCCAAAACAATCAATACCAGTATTAGATTCCCAAGGCCATCCATCAGATGTAGGAATAATCGGGTGCAAGGCAGAAAATATACATAAAACTGGAACTGAAACAAGGCACAAGGATGTCTTCAAAGACTGGTAGGATCTCTAAAACATTTTTAAAGAACATGTCATTGATAAAGCTAAATACACAAAGGTTGTGTAATACAACAGATTAATCATTGAGAAGAGTGAAATTATGCTGTTTTGAAAACTATGGCAGGTCAGATTTTCTGCCTAATTTATAAGAAGATTTCTCTAAAAAATACACATTATTTCAAAGACTTTTTGGCTGTGAAATAAGTTAAGGGTATTTCAAATGGCTTGTCTGCAAAGAAAGGTGAGATGTAGGGGATCACAGAAAGTCGAGGGAAAAATAGGTCAATATATACATTGCTATATGGTGAACTAAGCCTCAGGCCAGCAACAATGGAGAGGACCTGACCCTTAGAAACGTACAAGTAAGCTGGAATCTTCAAAAGTTCAAATCTTTATAAGTAAAAAGATTTATTAAAATGAATAACCAAGTGTTTTAATTGACATCAGAAGATGAAAACAATAAACCCTGAGAACATAGAAAAAAGTTAAATAAAGATATGAGCAGAATTTAATACAACAGAAAACGTATAAAATTCAGGTGATTTAGTAAGTCCAAAGAATCTTCTTTGAAAAGATTTAAAAGACACACTTTGATTAAGGAAAACAAAAACCTAAGTAAAGAATATACAGAAAGAGTCAGGACACTGTTAGAGCAGAGAATATATGAAATGCCAGTAAATTTGAACATTTCTGGAAAGTGGACCATTTCCTAGCTCCTAAAGTTTACCAAAAGTGACACAAGAGGAAATCATTTAAGGTCATCATGTCTGCCCTTGGCATTCTCGGAACGCCCTGGCCTCAGAATGCAGCCTCTGTAGTCCATGGTAACCTGCGGAGAGGGGGCGGGGCTGAGGGAGGTTGGAACACTGCCCTCACTGAGGGAGTGGGTGTGGCCATCTCTGCTGTGACTGAACAAAGGGCAGGGGAGCAGGGGGCCCAGGGCAGGGCCCTCAGAGCCCGGCAGGCCCAGTGGAGTGTCACAAGCATTTAGGCCCAGGCCAAAGGGCGCTTTCTTTGTCTGCACAGCTGCCCAAACTCTCACCTTTCCACTCAGGCCGCCCTCTTACTTGAAGTGTGTGTGGAACCTGTCCGCGCAGTACACCTCGCTGCACAGCTAAAAATAGGTCTGGGCATCGTAGCTTCCTGCCAGGTGACCGAGGCTTGCAGGCAGATGGGTCCCTGGGACACACGCGGAGAGGCTCCTGCCCGGGCCACAGGCCGCCCACTGCCCCTGCCCCAGATCGGGGGCCGCAAAGTAGCCCTGTCTGAGTCCCCTGCCCATAGAGGGAGTATTGGACCAACACTTGTAGAAAACGGGGTCCTTGCGGGCCACTCATTGGAGGGACACAAATAAATCTTTGCCGACTTTCTGCTGAAACTTACAAGCGTTCACACCTAAGCCTCTTACAAGGTCAGCTGTTTAGCTAAACATGAGCTCATGATCTAAATTTACACAATAATGAAGAAAGCAGCTACAAGGGGAGACAATCAGCCAAAACAATCAATACCAGTATTAGATTCCCAAGGCCATCCATCAGATGTAGGAATAATCGGGTGCAAGGCAGAAAATATACATTAAACTGGAACTGAAACAAGGCACAAGGATGTCTTCAAAGACTGGTAGGATCTCTAAAACATTTTTAAAGAACATGTCATTGATAAAGCTAAATACACAAAGGTTGTGTAATACAACAGATTAATCATTGAGAAGAGTGAAATTATGCTGTTTTGAAAACTATGGCAGGTCAGATTTTCTGCCTAATTATATAAGAAGATTTCTCTAAAAAATACACATTATTTCAAAGACTTTTTGGCTGTGAAATAAGTTAAGGGTATTTCAAATGGCTTGTCTGCAAAGAAAGGTGAGATGTAGGGGATCACAGAAAGTCTAGGGGAAAATAGGTCAATATATACATTGCTATATGGTGAACTAAGCCTCAGGCCAGCAACAATGGAGAGGACCTGACCCTTAGAAACGTACAAGTAAGCTGGAATCTTCAAAAGTTCAAATCTTTATAAGTAAAAAGATTTATTAAAATGAATAGCCAAGTGTTTTAATTGACATCAGAAGATGAAAACAATAAAACCTGAGAACATAGAAAAAAGTTAAATAAAGATATGAGCAGAATTTAATACAACAGAAAACGTATAAAATTCAGGTGATTTAGTAAGTCCAAAGAATCTTCTTTGAAAAGATTTAAAAGACACACTTTGATTAAGGAAAACAAAAACCTAAGTAAAGAATATACAGAAAGAGTCAGGACAATGTTAGTGCAGAGAATATATGAAATGCCAGTAAATTTGAACATTTCTGTCAAGTGGACCATTTCCTAGCTCCTAAAGTTTACCAAAACTGACACAAGAGGAAATCATTTAAGGTCATCATGTCTGCCCTTGGCATTCTCGGAACGCCCTGGCCTCAGAATGCAGCCTCTGTAGTCCATGGTAACCTGCGGAGAGGGGGCGGGGCTGAGGGAGGTTGGAACACTGCCCTCACTGAGGGAGTGGGTGTGGCCATCTCTGTTGTGACTGAACAAAGGGCAGGGGAGCAGGGCGCCCAGGGCAGGGCCCTCAGAGCCCGGCAGGCCCAGTGGAGTGTCACAAGCATTTAGGCCCAGGCCAAAGGGCGCTTTCTTTGTCTGCACAGCTGCCCAAACCCTCACCTTTCCACTCAGGCCGCCCTCTTACTTGAAGTGTGTGTGGAACCTGTCCGCGCAGTACACCTCGCTGCACAGCTAAGCATAGGTCTGGGCATCGTAGCTTCCTGCCAGGTGACCGAGGCTCGCAGGCAGATGGGTCCCTGGGACACACGCCGAGAGGCTCCTGCCCGGGCCACAGGCCGCCCACTGCCCCTGCCCCAGATCGGGGGCCGCAAAGTAGCCCTGTCTGAGTCCCCTGCCCATAGAGGGAGTATTGGACCAACACTTGTAGAAAACGGGGTCCTTGCGGGCCACTCATTGGAGGGACACAAATAAATCTTTGCCGACTTTCTGCTGAAACTTACAAGCGTTCACACCTAAGCCTCTTACAAGGTCAGCTGTTTAGCTAAACATTAGCTCATGATCTAAATTTACACAATAATGAAGAAAGCAGCTACAAGGGGAGACAATCAGCCAAAACAATCAATACCAGTATTAGATTCCCAAGGCCATCCATCAGATGTAGGAATAATCGGGTGCAAGGCAGAAAATATACATAAAACTGGAACTGAAACAAGGCACAAGGATGTCTTCAAAGACTGGTAGGATCTCTAAAACATTTTTAAAGAACATGTCATTGATAAAGCTAAATACACAAAGGTTGTGTAATACAACAGATTAATCATTGAGAAGAGTGAAATTATGCTGTTTTGAAAACTATGGCAGGTCAGATTTTCTGCCTAATTATATAAGAAGATTTCTCTAAAAAATACACATTATTTCAAAGACTTTTTGGCTGTGAAATAAGTTAAGGGTATTTCAAATGGCTTGTCTGCAAAGAAAGGTGAGATGTAGGGGATCACAGAAAGTCTAGGGGAAAATAGGTCAATATATACATTGCTATATGGTGAACTAAGCCTCAGGCCAGCAACAATGGAGAGGACCTGACCCTTAGAAACGTACAAGTAAGCTGGAATCTTCAAAAGTTCAAATCTTTATAAGTAAAAAGATTTATTAAAATGAATAACCAAGTGTTTTAATTGACATCAGAAGATGAAAACAATAAACCCTGAGAACATAGAAAAAAGTTAAATAAAGATATGAGCAGAATTTAATACAACAGAAAACGTATAAAATTCAGGTGATTTAGTAAGTCCAAAGAATCTTCTTTGAAAAGATTTAAAAGACACACTTTGATTAAGGAAAACAAAAACCTAAGTAAAGAATATACAGAAAGAGTCAGGACAATGTTAGAGCAGAGAATATATGAAATGCCAGTAAATTTGAACATTTCTGTCAAGTGGACCATTTCCTAGCTCCTAAAGTTTACCAAAACTGACACAAGAGGAAATCATTTAAGGTCATCATGTCTGCCCTTGGCATTCTCGGAACGCCCTGGCCTCAGAATGCAGCCTCTGTAGTCCATGGTAACCTGCGGAGAGGGGGCGGGGCTGAGGGAGGTTGGAACACTGCCCTCACTGAGGGAGTGGGTGTGGCCATCTCTGCTGTGACTGAACAAAGGGCAGGGGAGCAGGGGGCCCAGGGCAGGGCCCTCAGAGCCCGGCAGGCCCAGTGGAGTGTCACAAGCATTTAGGCCCAGGCCAAAGGGCGCTTTCTTTGTCTGCACAGCTGCCCAAACCCTCACCTTTCCACTCAGGCCGCCCTCTTACTTGAAGTGTGTGTGGAACCTGTCTGCGCAGTACACCTCGCTGCACAGCTAAGCATAGGTCTGGGCATCGTAGCTTCCTGCCAGGTGACCGAGGCTCGCAGGCAGATGGGTCCCTGGGACACACGCGGAGAGGCTCCTGCCCGGGCCACAGGCCGCCCACTGCCCCTGCCCCAGATCGGGGGCCGCAAAGTAGCCCTGTCTGAGTCCCCTGCCCATAGAGGGAGTATTGGACCAACACTTGTAGAAAACGAGGTCCTTGCGGGCCACTCATTGGAGGGACACAAATAAATCTTTGCCGACTTTCTGCTGAAACTTACAAGCGTTCACACCTAAGCCTCTTACAAGGTCAGCTGTTTAGCTAAACATGAGCTCATGATCTAAATTTACACAATAATGAAGAAAGCAGCTACAAGGGGAGACAATCAGCCAAAACAATCAATACCAGTATTAGATTCCCAAGGCCATCAATCAGATGTAGGAATAATCGGGTGCAAGGCAGAAAATATACATAAAACTGGAACTGAAACAAGGCACAAGGATGTCTTCAAAGACTGGTAGGATCTCTAAAACATTTTTAAAGAACATGTCATTGATAAAGCTAAATACACAAAGGTTGTGTAATACAACAGATTAATCATTGAGAAGAGTGAAATTATGCTGTTTTGAAAACTATGGCAGGTCAGATTTTCTGCCTAATTATATAAGAAGATTTCTCTAAAAAATACACATTATTTCAAAGACTTTTTGGCTGTGAAATAAGTTAAGGGTATTTCAAATGGCTTGTCTGCAAAGAAAGGTGAGATGTAGGGGATCACAGAAAGTCGAGGGAAAAATAGGTCAATATATACATTGCTATATGGTGAATTAAGCCTCAGGCCAGCAACAATGGAGAGGACCTGACCCTTAGAAACGTACAAGTAAGCTGGAATCTTCAAAAGTTCAAATCTTTATAAGTAAAAAGATTTATTAAAATGAATAACCAAGTGTTTTAATTGACATCAGAAGATGAAAACAATAAACCCTGAGAACATAGAAAAAAGTTAAATAAAGATATGAGCAGAATTTAATACAACAGAAAACGTATAAAATTCAGGTGATTTAGTAAGTCCAAAGAATCTTCTTTGAAAAGATTTAAAAGACACACTTTGATTAAGGAAAACAAAAACCTAAGTAAAGAATATACAGAAAGAGTCGGGACAATGTTAGAGCAGAGAATATATGAAATGCCAGTAAATTTGAATATTTCTGTCAAGTGGACCATTTCCTAGCTCCTAAAGTTTACCAAAACTGACACAAGAGGAAATCATTTAAGGTCATCATGTCTGCCCTTGGCATTCTCAGAACGCCCTGGCCTCAGAATGCAGCCTCTGTAGTCCATGGTAACCTGCGGAGAGGGGGCGGGGCTGAGGGAGGTTGGAACACTGCCCTCACTGAGGGAGTGGGTGTGGCCATGTCTGCTGTGACTGAACAAAGGGCAGGGGAGCAGGGGGCCCAGAGCAGGGCCCTCAGAGCCCGGCAGGCCCAGTGGAGTGTCACAAGCATTTAGGCCCAGGCCAAAGGGCGCTTTCTTTGTCTGCACAGCTGCCCAAACTCTCACCTTTCCACTCAGGCCGCCCTCTTACTTGAAGTGTGTGTGGAACCTGTCCATGCAGTACACCTCGCTGCACAGCTAAGCATAGGTCTGGGCATCGTAGCTTCCTGCCAGGTGACCGAGGCTCGCAGGCAGATGGGTCCCTGGGACACACGCGGAGAGGCTCCTGCCCGGGCCACAGGCCGCCCACTGCCCCTGCCCCAGATCGGGGGCCGCAAAGTAGCCCTGTCTGAGTCCCCTGCCCATAGAGGGAGTATTGGACCAACACTTGTAGAAAACGGGGTCCTTGCGGGCCACTCATTGGAGGGACACAAATAAATCTTTGCCGACTTTCTGCTGAAACTTACAAGCGTTCACACCTAAGCCTCTTACAAGGTCAGCTGTTTAGCTAAACATGAGCTCATGATCTAAATTTACACAATAATGAAGAAAGCAGCTACAAGGGGAGACAATCAGCCAAAACAATCAATACCAGTATTAGATTCCCAAGGCCATCCATCAGATGTAGGAATAATCGGGTGCAAGGCAGAAAATATACATAAAACTGGAACTGAAACAAGGCACAAGGATGTCTTCAAAGACTGGTAGGATCTCTAAAACATTTTTAAAGAACATGTCATTGATAAAGCTAAATACACAAAGGTTGTGTAATACAACAGATTAATCATTGAGAAGAGTGAAATTATGCTGTTTTGAAAACTATGGCAGGTCAGATTTTCTGCCTAATTTATAAGAAGATTTCTCTAAAAAATACACATTATTTCAAAGACTTTTTGGCTGTGAAATAAGTTAAGGGTATTTCAAATGGCTTGTCTGCAAAGAAAGGTGAGATGTAGGGGATCACAGAAAGTCGAGGGAAAAATAGGTCAATATATACATTGCTATATGGTGAACTAAGCCTCAGGCCAGCAACAATGGAGAGGACCTGACCCTTAGAAACGTACAAGTAAGCTGGAATCTTCAAAAGTTCAAATCTTTATAAGTAAAAAGATTTATTAAAATGAATAACCAAGTGTTTTAATTGACATCAGAAGATGAAAACAATAAACCCTGAGAACATAGAAAAAAGTTAAATAAAGATATGAGCAGAATTTAATACAACAGAAAACGTATAAAATTCAGGTGATTTAGTAAGTCCAAAGAATCTTCTTTGAAAAGATTTAAAAGACACACTTTGATTAAGGAAAACAAAAACCTAAGTAAAGAATATACAGAAAGTGTCAGGACAATGTTAGAGCAGAGAATATATGAAATGCCAGTAAATTTGAACATTTCTGTCAAGTGGACCATTTCCTAGCTCCTAAAGTTTACCAAAACTGACACAAGAGGAAATCATTTAAGGTCATCATGTCTGCCCTTGGCATTCTCGGAACGCCCTGGCCTCAGAATGCAGCCTCTGTAGTCCATGGTAACCTGCGGAGAGGGGGCGGGGCTGAGGGAGGTTGGAACACTGCCCTCACTGAGGGAGTGGGTGTGGCCATCTCTGCTGTGACTGAACAAAGGGCAGGGGAGCAGGGGGCCCAGGGCAGGGCCCTCAGAGCCCGGCAGGCCCAGTGGAGTGTCACAAGCATTTAGGCCCAGGCCAAAGGGCGCTTTCTTTGTCTGCACAGCTGCCCAAACTCTCACCTTTCCACTCAGGCCGCCCTCTTACTTGAAGTGTGTGTGGAACCTGTCCGCGCAGTACACCTCGCTGCACAGCTAAAAATAGGTCTGGGCATCGTAGCTTCCTGCCAGGTGACCGAGGCTCGCAGGCAGATGGGTCCCTGGGACACACGCGGAGAGGCTCCTGCCCGGGCCACAGGCCGCCCACTGCCCCTGCCCCAGATCGGGGGCCGCAAAGTAGCCCTGTCTGTGTCCCCGGCCCATAGAGGGAGTATTGGACCAACACTTGTAGAAAACGGGGTCCTTGCGGGCCACTCATTGGAGGGACACAAATAAATCTTTGCCGACTTTCTGCTGAAACTTACAAGCGTTCACACCTAAGCCTCTTACAAGGTCAGCTGTTTAGCTAAACATGAGCTCATGATCTAAATTTACACAATAATGAAGAAAGCAGCTACAAGGGGAGACAATCAGCCAAAACAATCAATACCAGTATTAGATTCCCAAGGCCATCCATCAGATGTAGGAATAATCGGGTGCAAGGCAGAAAATATACATTAAACTGGAACTGAAACAAGGCACAAGGATGTCTTCAAAGACTGGTAGGATCTCTAAAACATTTTTAAAGAACATGTCATTGATAAAGCTAAATACACAAAGGTTGTGTAATACAACAGATTAATCATTGAGAAGAGTGAAATTATGCTGTTTTGAAAACTATGGCAGGTCAGATTTTCTGCCTAATTATATAAGAAGATTTCTCTAAAAAATACACATTATTTCAAAGACTTTTTGGCTGTGAAATAAGTTAAGGGTATTTCAAATGGCTTGTCTGCAAAGAAAGGTGAGATGTAGGGGATCACAGAAAGTCTAGGGGAAAATAGGTCAATATATACATTGCTATATGGTGAACTAAGCCTCAGGCCAGCAACAATGGAGAGGACCTGACCCTTAGAAACGTACAAGTAAGCTGGAATCTTCAAAAGTTCAAATCTTTATAAGTAAAAAGATTTATTAAAATGAATAGCCAAGTGTTTTAATTGACATCAGAAGATGAAAACAATAAAACCTGAGAACATAGAAAAAAGTTAAATAAAGATATGAGCAGAATTTAATACAACAGAAAACGTATAAAATTCAGGTGATTTAGTAAGTCCAAAGAATCTTCTTTGAAAAGATTTAAAAGACACACTTTGATTAAGGAAAACAAAAACCTAAGTAAAGAATATACAGAAAGAGTCAGGACAATGTTAGCGCAGAGAATATATGAAATGCCAGTAAATTTGAACATTTCTGTCAAGTGGACCATTTCCTAGCTCCTAAAGTTTACCAAAACTGACACAAGAGGAAATCATTTAAGGTCATCATGTCTGCCCTTGGCATTCTCGGAACGCCCTGGCCTCAGAATGCAGCCTCTGTAGTCCATGGTAACCTGCGGAGAGGGGGCGGGGCTGAGGGAGGTTGGAACACTGCCCTCACTGAGGGAGTGGGTGTGGCCATCTCTGTTGTGACTGAACAAAGGGCAGGGGAGCAGGGGGCCCAGGGCAGGGCCCTCAGAGCCCGGCAGGCCCAGTGGAGTGTCACAAGCATTTAGGCCCAGGCCAAAGGGCGCTTTCTTTGTCTGCACAGCTGCCCAAACCCTCACCTTTCCACTCAGGCCGCCCTCTTACTTGAAGTGTGTGTGGAACCTGTCCGCGCAGTACACCTCGCTGCACAGCTAAGCATAGGTCTGGGCATCGTAGCTTCCTGCCAGGTGACCGAGGCTCGCAGGCAGATGGGTCCCTGGGACACACGCGGAGAGGCTCCTGCCCGGGCCACAGGCCGCCCACTGCCCCTGCCCCAGATCGGGGGCCGCAAAGTAGCCCTGTCTGAATCCCCTGCCCATAGAGGGAGTATTGGACCAACACTTGTAGAAAACGAGGTCCTTGCGGGCCACTCATTGGAGGGACACAAATAAATCTTTGCCGACTTTCTGCTGAAACTTACAAGCGTTCACACCTAAGCCTCTTACAAGGTCAGCTGTTTAGCTAAACATGAGCTCATGATCTAAATTTACACAATAATGAAGAAAGCAGCTACAAGGGGAGACAATCAGCCAAAACAATCAATACCAGTATTAGATTCCCAAGGCCATCAATCAGATGTAGGAATAATCGGGTGCAAGGCAGAAAATATACATAAAACTGGAACTGAAACAAGGCACAAGGATGTCTTCAAAGACTGGTAGGATCTCTAAAACATTTTTAAAGAACATGTCATTGATAAAGCTAAATACACAAAGGTTGTGTAATACAACAGATTAATCATTGAGAAGAGTGAAATTATGCTGTTTTGAAAACTATGGCAGGTCAGATTTTCTGCCTAATTATATAAGAAGA
Source organism: Mesoplodon mirus (assembly GCF_964341445.2). NCBI lineage: Eukaryota > Metazoa > Chordata > Mammalia > Artiodactyla > Ziphiidae > Mesoplodon > Mesoplodon mirus. Next base: position 140,866,324 of record NC_138976.1, on the reverse strand, counting down.
TTTCTCTAAAAAATACACATTATTTCAAAGACTTTTTGGCTGTGAAATAAGTTAAGGGTATTTCAAATGGCTTGTCTGCAAAGAAAGGTGAGATGTAGGGGATCACAGAAAGTCGAGGGAAAAATAGGTCAATATATACATTGCTATATGGTGAACTAAGCCTCAGGCCAGCAACAATGGAGAGGACCTGACCCTTAGAAACGTACAAGTAAGCTGGAATCTTCAAAAGTTCAAATCTTTATAAGTAAAAAGATTTATTAAAATGAATAACCAAGTGTTTTAATTGACATCAGAAGATGAAAACAATAAACCCTGAGAACATAGAAAAAAGTTAAATAAAGATATGAGCAGAATTTAATACAACAGAAAACGTATAAAATTCAGGTGATTTAGTAAGTCCAAAGAATCTTCTTTGAAAAGATTTAAAAGACACACTTTGATTAAGGAAAACAAAAACCTAAGTAAAGAATATACAGAAAGAGTCAGGACAATGTTAGAGCAGAGAATATATGAAATGCCAGTAAATTTGAATATTTCTGTCAAGTGGACCATTTCCTAGCTCCTAAAGTTTACCAAAACTGACACAAGAGGAAATCATTTAAGGTCATCATGTCTGCCCTTGGCATTCTCAGAACGCCCTGGCCTCAGAATGCAGCCTCTGTAGTCCATGGTAACCTGCGGAGAGGGGGCGGGGCTGAGGGAGGTTGGAACACTGCCCTCACTGAGGGAGTGGGTGTGGCCATCTCTGCTGTGACTGAACAAAGGGCAGGGGAGCAGGGGGCCCAGAGCAGGGCCCTCAGAGCCCGGCAGGCCCAGTGGAGTGTCACAAGCATTTAGGCCCAGGCCAAAGGGCGCTTTCTTTGTCTGCACAGCTGCCCAAACTCTCACCTTTCCACTCAGGCCGCCCTCTTACTTGAAGTGTGTGTGGAACCTGTCTGCGCAGTACACCTCGCTGCACAGCTAAGCATAGGTCTGGGCATCGTAGCTTCCTGCCAGGTGACCGAGGCTCGCAGGCAGATGGGTCCCTGGGACACACGCGGAGAGGCTCCTGCCCGGGCCACTGGCCGCCCACTGCCCCTGCCCCAGATCGGGGGCCGCAAAGTAGCCCTGTCTGAGTCCCCTGCCCATAGAGGGAGTATTGGACCAACACTTGTAGAAAACGGGGTCCTTGCGGGCCACTCATTGGAGGGACACAAATAAATCTTTGCCGACTTTCTGCTGAAACTTACAAGCGTTCACACCTAAGCCTCTTACAAGGTCAGCTGTTTAGCTAAACATGAGCTCATGATCTAAATTTACACAATAATGAAGAAAGCAGCTACAAGGGGAGACAATCAGCCAAAACAATCAATACCAGTATTAGATTCCCAAGGCCATCCATCAGATGTAGGAATAATCGGGTGCAAGGCAGAAAATATACATAAAACTGGAACTGAAACAAGGCACAAGGATGTCTTCAAAGACTGGTAGGATCTCTAAAACATTTTTAAAGAACATGTCATTGATAAAGCTAAATACACAAAGGTTGTGTAATACAACAGATTAATCATTGAGAAGAGTGAAATTATGCTGTTTTGAAAACTATGGCAGGTCAGATTTTCTGCCTAATTATATAAGAAGATTTCTCTAAAAAATACACATTATTTCAAAGACTTTTTGGCTGTGAAATAAGTTAAGGGTATTTCAAATGGCTTGTCTGCAAAGAAAGGTGAGATGTAGGGGATCACAGAAAGTCGAGGGAAAAATAGGTCAATATATACATTGCTATATGGTGAACTAAGCCTCAGGCCAGCAACAATGGAGAGGACCTGACCCTTAGAAACGTACAAGTAAGCTGGAATCTTCAAAAGTTCAAATCTTTATAAGTAAAAATATTTATTAAAATGAATAACCAAGTGTTTTAATTGACATCAGAAGATGAAAACAATAAACCCTTAGAACATAGAAAAAAGTTAAATAAAGATATGAGCAGAATTTAATACAACAGAAAACGTATAAAATTCAGGTGATTTAGTAAGTCCAAAGAATCTTCTTTGAAAAGATTTAAAAGACACACTTTGATTAAGGAAAACAAAAACCTAAGTAAAGAATATACAGAAAGAGTCAGGACAATGTTAGAGCAGAGAATATATGAAATGCCAGTAAATTTGAACATTTCTGGAAAGTGGACCATTTCCTAGCTCCTAAAGTTTACCAAAACTGACACAAGAGGAAATCATTTAAGGTCATCATGTCTGCCCTTGGCATTCTCGGAACGCCCTGGCCTCAGAATGCAGCCTCTGTAGTCCATGGTAACCTGCGGAGAGGGGGCGGGGCTGAGGGAGGTTGGAACACTGCCCTCACTGAGGGAGTGGGTGTGGCCATCTCTGCTGTGACTGAACAAAGGGCAGGGGAGCAGGGGGCCCAGGGCAGGGCCCTCAGAGCCCGGCAGGCCCAGTGGAGTGTCACAAGCATTTAGGCCCAGGCCAAAGGGCGCTTTCTTTGTCTGCACAGCTGCCCAAACTCTCACCTTTCCACTCAGGCCGCCCTCTTACTTGAAGTGTGTGTGGAACCTGTCCGCGCAGTACACCTCGCTGCACAGCTAAGCATAGGTCTGGGCATCGTAGCTTCCTGCCAGGTGACCGAGGCTCGCAGGCAGATGGGTCCCTGGGACACACGCGGAGAGGGTCCTGCCCGGGCCACAGGCCGCCCACTGCCCCTGCCCCAGATCGGGGGCCGCAAAGTAGCCCTGTCTGAGTCCCCTGCCCCTAGAGGGAGTATTGGACCAACACTTGTAGAAAACGGGGTCCTTGCGGGCCACTCATTGGAGGGACACAAATAAATCTTTGCCGACTTTCTGCTGAAACTTACAAGCGTTCAAACCTAAGCCTCTTACAAGGTCAGCTGTTTAGCTAAACATGAGCTCATGATCTAAATTTACACAATAATGAAGAAAGCAGCTACAAGGGGAGACAATCAGCCAAAACAATCAATACCAGTATTAGATTCCCAAGGCCATCCATCAGATGTAGGAATAATCGGGTGCAAGGCAGAAAATATACATTAAACTGGAACTGAAACAAGGCACAAGGATGTCTTCAAACACTGGTAGGATCTCTAAAACATTTTTAAAGAACATGTCATTGATAAAGCTAAATACACAAAGGTTGTGTAATACAACAGATTAATCATTGAGAAGAGTGAAATTATGCTGTTTTGAAAACTATGGCAGGTCAGATTTTCTGCCTAATTATATAAGAAGATTTCTCTAAAAAATACACATTATTTCAAAGACTTTTTGGCTGTGAAATAAGTTAAGGGTATTTCAAATGGCTTGTCTGCAAAGAAAGGTGAGATGTAGGGGATCACAGAAAGTCTAGGGGAAAATAGGTCAATATATACATTGCTATATGGTGAACTAAGCCTCAGGCCAGCAACAATGGAGAGGACCTGACCCTTAGAAACGTACAAGTAAGCTGGAATCTTCAAAAGTTCAAATCTTTATAAGTAAAAAGATTTATTAAAATGAATAGCCAAGTGTTTTAATTGACATCAGAAGATGAAAACAATAAACCCTGAGAACATAGAAAAAAGTTAAATAAAGATATGAGCAGAATTTAATACAACAGAAAACGTATAAAATTCAGGTGATTTAGTTAGTCCAAAGAATCTTCTTTGAAAAGATTTAAAAGACACACTTTGATTAAGGAAAACAAAAACCTAAGTAAAGAATATACAGAAAGAGTCAGGACAATGTTAGCGCAGAGAATATATGAAATGCCAGTAAATTTGAACATTTCTGTCAAGTGGACCATTTCCTAGCTCCTAAAGTTTACCAAAACTGACACAAGAGGAAATCATTTAAGGTCATCATGTCTGCCCTTGGCATTCTCGGAACGCCCTGGCCTCAGAATGCAGCCTCTGTAGTCCATGGTAACCTGCGGAGAGGGGGCGGGGCTGAGGGAGGTTGGAACACTGCCCTCACTGAGGGAGTGGGTGTGGCCATCTCTGTTGTGACTGAACAAAGGGCAGGGGAGCAGGGGGCCCAGGGCAGGGCCCTCAGAGCCCGGCAGGCCCAGTGGAGTGTCACAAGCATTTAGGCCCAGGCCAAAGGGCGCTTTCTTTGTCTGCACAGCTGCCCAAACCCTCACCTTTCCACTCAGGCCGCCCTCTTACTTGAAGTGTGTGTGGAACCTGTCCGCGCAGTACACCTCGCTGCACAGCTAAGCATAGGTCTGGGCATCGTAGCTTCCTGCCAGGTGACCGAGGCTCGCAGGCAGATGGGTCCCTGGGACACACGCGGAGAGGCTCCTGCCCGGGCCACAGGCCGCCCACTGCCCCTGCCCCAGATCGGGGGCCGCAAAGTAGCCCTGTCTGAGTCCCCTGCCCATAGAGGGAGTATTGGACCAACACTTGTAGAAAACGAGGTCCTTGCGGGCCACTCATTGGAGGGACACAAATAAATCTTTGCCGACTTTCTGCTGAAACTTACAAGCGTTCACACCTAAGCCTCTTACAAGGTCAGCTGTTTAGCTAAACATTAGCTCATGATCTAAATTTACACAATAATGAAGAAAGCAGCTACAAGGGGAGACAATCAGCCAAAACAATCAATACCAGTATTAGATTCCCAAGGCCATCCATCAGATGTAGGAATAATCGGGTGCAAGGCAGAAAATATACATAAAACTGGAACTGAAACAAGGCACATGGATGTCTTCAAAGACTGGTAGGATCTCTAAAACATTTTTAAACAACATGTCATTGATAAAGCTAAATATACAAAGGTTGTGTAATACAACAGATTAATCATTGAGAAGAGTGAAATTATGCTGTTTTGAAAACTATGGCAGGTCAGATTTTCTGCCTAATTATATAAGAAGATTTCTCTAAAAAATACACATTATTTCAAAGACTTTTTGGCTGTGAAATAAGTTAAGGGTATTTCATATGGCTTGTCTGCAAAGAAAGGTGAGATGTAGGGGATCACAGAAAGTCTAGGGGAAAATAGGTCAATATATACATTGCTATATGGTGAACTAAGCCTCAGGCCAGCAACAATGGAGAGGACCTGACCCTTAGAAACGTACAAGTAAGCTGGAATCTTCAAAACTTCAAAGCTTTATAAGTAAAAAGATTTATTAAAATGAATAACCAAGTGTTTTAATTGACATCAGAAGATGAAAACAATAAAACCTGAGAACATAGAAAAAAGTTAAATAAAGATATGAGCAGAACTTAATACTACAGAAAACGTATAAAATTCAGGTGATTTAGTAAGTCCAAAGAATCTTCTTTGAAAAGATTTAAAAGACACACTTTGATTAAGGAAAACAAAAACCTAAGTAAAGAATATACAGAAAGAGTCAGGACAATGTTAGAGCAGAGAATATATGAAATGCCAGTAAATTTGAACATTTCTGTCAAGTGGACCATTTCCTAGCTCCTAAAGTTTACCAAAACTGACACAAGAGGAAATCATTTAAGGTCATCATGTCTGCCCTTGGCATTCTCGGAACGCCCTGGCCTCAGAATGCAGCCTCTGTAGTCCATGGTAACCTGTGGAGAGGGGGCGGGGCTGAGGGAGGTTGGAACACTGCCCTCACTGAGGGAGTGGGTGTGGCCATCTCTGCTGTGACTGAACAAAGGGCAGGGGAGCAGGGGGCCCAGGGCAGGGCCCTGAGAGCCCGGCAGGCCCAGTGGAGTGTCACAAGCATTTAGGCCCAGGCCAAAGGGCGCTTTCTTTGTCTGCACAGCTGCCCAAACTCTCACCTTTCCACTCAGGCCGCCCTCTTACTTGAAGTGTGTGTGGAACCTGTCTGCGCAGTACACCTCGCTGCACAGCTAAGCATAGGTCTGGGCATCGTAGCTTCCTGCCAGGTGACCGAGGCTCGCAGGCAGATGGGTCCCTGGGACACACGCGGAGAGGCTCCTGCCCGGGCCACAGGCCGCCCACTGCCCCTGCCCCAGATCGGGGGCCGCAAAGTAGCCCTGTCTGAGTCCCCTGCCCATAGAGGGAGTATTGGACCAACACTTGTAGAAAACGGGGTACTTGCGGGCCACTCATTGGAGGGACACAAATAAATCTTTGCCGACTTTCTGCTGAAACTTACAAGCGTTCACACCTAAGCCTCTTACAAGGTCAGCTGTTTAGCTAAACATGAGCTCATGATCTAAATTTACCCAATAATGAAGAAAGCAGCTACAAGGGGAGACAATCAGCCAAAACAATCAATACCAGTATTAGATTCCCAAGGCCATCCATCAGATGTAGGAATAATCGGGTGCAAGGCAGAAAATATACATAAAACTGGAACTGAAACAAGGCACAAGGATGTCTTCAAAGACTGGTAGGATCTCTAAAACATTTTTAAAGAACATGTCATTGATAAAGCTAAATACACAAAGGTTGTGTAATACAACAGATTAATCATTGAGAAGAGTGAAATTATGCTGTTTTGAAACTATGGCAGGTCAGATTTTCCGCCTAATTATATAAGAAGATTTCTCTAAAAAATACACATTATTTCAAAGACTTTTTGGCTGTGAAATAAGTTAAGGGTATTTCAAATGGCTTGTCTGCAAAGAAAGGTGAGATGTAGGGGATCACAGAAAGTCTAGGGGAAAATAGGTCAATATATACATTGCTATATGGTGAACTAAGCCTCAGGCCAGCAACAATGGAGAGGACCTGACCCTTAGAAACGTACAAGTAAGCTGGAATCTTCAAAAGTTCAAATCTTTATAAGTAAAAATATTTATTAAAATGAATAACCAAGTGTTTTAATTGACATCAGAAGATGAAAACAATAAACCCTGAGAACATAGAAAAAAGTTAAATAAAGATATGAGCAGAATTTAATACAACAGAAAACGTATAAAATTCAGGTGATTTAGTAAGTCCAAAGAATCTTCTTTGAAAAGATTTAAAAGACACACTTTGATTAAGGAAAACAAAAACCTAAGTAAAGAATATACAGAAAGAGTCAGGACAATGTTAGAGCAGAGAATATATGAAATGCCAGTAAATTTGAACATTTCTGGAAAGTGGACCATTTCCTAGCTCCTAAAGTTTACCAAAACTGACACAAGAGGAAATCATTTAAGGTCATCATGTCTGCCCTTGGCATTCTCGGAACGCCCTGGCCTCAGAATGCAGCCTCTGTAGTCCATGGTAACCTGCGGAGAGGGGGCGGGGCTGAGGGAGGTTGGAACACTGCCCTCACTGAGGGAGTGGGTGTGGCCATCTCTGCTGTGACTGAACAAAGGGCAGGGGAGCAGGGGGCCCAGGGCAGGGCCCTCAGAGCCCGGCAGGCCCAGTGGAGTGTCACAAGCATTTAGGCCCAGGCCAAAGGGCGCTTTCTTTGTCTGCACAGCTGCCCAAACTCTCACCTTTCCACTCAGGCCGCCCTCTTACTTGAAGTGTGTGTGGAACCTGTCTGCGCAGTACACCTCGCTGCACAGCTAAGCATAGGTCTGGGCATCGTAGCTTCCTGCCAGGTGACCGAGGCTCGCAGGCAGATGGGTCCCTGGGACACACGCGGAGAGGCTCCTGCCCGGGCCACAGGCCGCCCACTGCCCCTGCCCCAGATCGGGGGCCGCAAAGTAGCCCTGTCTGAGTCCCCTGCCCATAGAGGGAGTATTGGACCAACACTTGTAGAAAACGAGGTCCTTGCGGGCCACTCATTGGAGGGACACAAATAAATCTTTGCCGACTTTCTGCTGAAACTTACAAGCGTTCACACCTAAGCCTCTTACAAGGTCAGCTGTTTAGCTAAACATGAGCTCATGATCTAAATTTACACAATAATGAAGAAAGCAGCTACAAGTGGAGACAATCAGCCAAAACAATCAATACCAGTATTAGATTCCCAAGGCCATCAATCAGATGTAGGAATAATCGGGTGCAAGGCAGAAAATATACATAAAACTGGAACTGAAACAAGGCACAAGGATGTCTTCAAAGACTGGTAGGATCTCTAAAACTTTTTTAAAGAACATGTCATTGATAAAGCTAAATACACAAAGGTTGTGTAATACAACAGATTAATCATTGAGAAGAGTGAAATTATGCTGTTTTGAAAACTATGGCAGGTCAGATTTTCTGCCTAATTATATAAGAAGATTTCTCTAAAAAATACACATTATTTCAAAGACTTTTTGGCTGTGAAATAAGTTAAGGGTATTTCAAATGGCTTGTCTGCAAAGAAAGGTGAGATGTAGGGGATCACAGAAAGTCGAGGGAAAAATAGGTCAATATATACATTGCTATATGGTGAACTAAGCCTCAGGCCAGCAACAATGGAGAGGACCTGACCCTTAGAAACGTACAAGTAAGCTGGAATCTTCAAAAGTTCAAATCTTTATAAGTAAAAAGATTTATTAAAATGAATAACCAAGTGTTTTAATTGACATCAGAAGATGAAAACAATAAACCCTGAGAACATAGAAAAAAGTTAAATAAAGATATGAGCAGAATTTAATACAACAGAAAACGTATAAAATTCAGGTGATTTAGTAAGTCCAAAGAATCTTCTTTGAAAAGATTTAAAAGACACACTTTGATTAAGGAAAACAAAAACCTAAGTAAAGAATATACAGAAAGAGTCAGGACAATGTTAGAGCAGAGAATATATGAAATGCCAGTAAATTTGAATATTTCTGTCAAGTGGACCATTTCCTAGCTCCTAAAGTTTACCAAAACTGACACAAGAGGAAATCATTTAAGGTCATCATGTCTGCCCTTGGCATTCTCAGAACGCCCTGGCCTCAGAATGCAGCCTCTGTAGTCCATGGTAACCTGCGGAGAGGGGGCGGGGCTGAGGGAGGTTGGAACACTGCCCTCACTGAGGGAGTGGGTGTGGCCATGTCTGCTGTGACTGAACAAAGGGCAGGGGAGCAGGGGGCCCAGAGCAGGGCCCTCAGAGCCCGGCAGGCCCAGTGGAGTGTCACAAGCATTTAGGCCCAGGCCAAAGGGCGCTTTCTTTGTCTGCACAGCTGCCCAAACTCTCACCTTTCCACTCAGGCCGCCCTCTTACTTGAAGTGTGTGTGGAACCTGTCTGCGCAGTACACCTCGCTGCACAGCTAAGCATAGGTCTGGGCATCGTAGCTTCCTGCCAGGTGACCGAGGCTCGCAGGCAGATGGGTCCCTGGGACACACGCGGAGAGGCTCCTGCCCGGGCCACAGGCCGCCCACTGCCCCTGCCCCAGATCGGGGGCCGCAAAGTAGCCCTGTCTGAGTCCCCTGCCCATAGAGGGAGTATTGGACCAACACTTGTAGAAAACGAGGTCCTTGCGGGCCACTCATTGGAGGGACACAAATAAATCTTTGCCGACTTTCTGCTGAAACTTACAAGCGTTCACACCTAAGCCTCTTACAAGGTCAGCTGTTTAGCTAAACATGAGCTCATGATCTAAATTTACACAATAATGAAGAAAGCAGCTACAAGGGGAGACAATCAGCCAAAACAATCAATACAAGTATTAGATTCCCAAGGCCATCCATCAGATGTAGGAATAATCGGGTGCAAGGCAGAAAATATACATAAAACTGGAACTGAAACAAGGCACAAGGATGTCTTCAAAGACTGGTAGGATCTCTAAAACATTTTTAAAGAACATGTCATTGATAAAGCTAAATACACAAAGGTTGTGTAATACAACAGATTAATCATTGAGAAGAGTGAAATTATGCTGTTTTGAAAACTATGGCAGGTCAGATTTTCTGCCTAATTATATAAGAAGATTTCTCTAAAAAATACACATTATTTCAAAGACTTTTTGGCTGTGAAATAAGTTAAGGGTATTTCAAATGGCTTGTCTGCAAAGAAAGGTGAGATGTAGGGGATCACAGAAAGTCGAGGGAAAAATAGGTCAATATATACATTGCTATATGGTGAACTAAGCCTCAGGCCAGCAACAATGGAGAGGACCTGACCCTTAGAAACGTACAAGTAAGCTGGAATCTTCAAAAGTTCAAATCTTTATAAGTAAAAATATTTATTAAAATGAATAACCAAGTGTTTTAATTGACATCAGAAGATGAAAACAATAAACCCTGAGAACATAGAAAAAAGTTAAATAAAGATATGAGCAGAATTTAATACAACAGAAAACGTATAAAATTCAGGTGATTTAGTAAGTCCAAAGAATCTTCTTTGAAAAGATTTAAAAGACACACTTTGATTAAGGAAAACAAAAACCTAAGTAAAGAATATACAGAAAGAGTCAGGACAATGTTAGAGCAGAGAATATATGAAATGCCAGTAAATTTGAACATTTCTGGAAAGTGGACCATTTCCTAGCTCCTAAAGTTTACCAAAACTGACACAAGAGGAAATCATTTAAGGTCATCATGTCTGCCCTTGGCATTCTCGGAACGCCCTGGCCTCAGAATGCAGCCTCTGTAGTCCATGGTAACCTGCGGAGAGGGGGCGGGGCTGAGGGAGGTTGGAACACTGCCCTCACTGAGGGAGTGGGTGTGGCCATCTCTGCTGTGACTGAACAAAGGGCAGGGGAGCAGGGGGCCCAGGGCAGGGCCCTCAGAGCCCGGCAGGCCCAGTGGAGTGTCACAAGCATTTAGGCCCAGGCCAAAGGGCGCTTTCTTTGTCTGCACAGCTGCCCAAACTCTCACCTTTCCACTCAGGCCGCCCTCTTACTTGAAGTGTGTGTGGAACCTGTCCGTGCAGTACACCTCGCTGCACAGCTAAGCATAGGTCTGGGCATCGTAGCTTCCTGCCAGGTGACCGAGGCTCGCAGGCAGATGGGTCCCTGGGACACACGCGGAGAGGCTCCTGCCCGGGCCACAGGCCGCCCACTGCCCCTGCCCCAGATCGGGGGCCGCAAAGTAGCCCTGTCTGTGTCCCCTGCCCATAGAGGGAGTATTGGACCAACACTTGTAGAAAACGGGGTCCTTGCGGGCCACTCATTGGAGGGACACAAATAAATCTTTGCCGACTTTCTGCTGAAACTTACAAGCGTTCACACCTAAGCCTCTTACAAGGTCAGCTGTTTAGCTAAACATGAGCTCATGATCTAAATTTACACAATAATGAAGAAAGCAGCTACAAGGGGAGACAATCAGCCAAAACAATCAATACCAGTATTAGATTCCCAAGGCCATCCATCAGATGTAGGAATAATCGGGTGCAAGGCAGAAAATATACATAAAACTGGAACTGAAACAAGGCACAAGGATGTCTTCAAAGACTGGTAGGATCTCTAAAACATTTTTAAAGAACATGTCATTGATAAAGCTAAATACACAAAGGTTGTGTAATACAACAGATTAATCATTGAGAAGAGTGAAATTATGCTGTTTTGAAAACTATGGCAGGTCAGATTTTCCGCCTAATTATATAAGAAGATTTCTCTAAAAAATACACATTATTTCAAAGACTTTTTGGCTGTGAAATAAGTTAAGGGTATTTCAAATGGCTTGTCTGCAAAGAAAGGTGAGATGTAGGGGATCACAGAAAGTCTAGGGGAAAATAGGTCAATATATACATTGCTATATGGTGAACTAAGCCTCAGGCCAGCAACAATGGAGAGGACCTGACCCTTAGAAACGTACAAGTAAGCTGGAATCTTCAAAAGTTCAAATCTTTATAAGTAAAAATATTTATTAAAATGAATAACCAAGTGTTTTAATTGACATCAGAAGATGAAAACAATAAACCCTGAGAACATAGAAAAAAGTTAAATAAAGATATGAGCAGAATTTAATACAACAGAAAACGTATAAAATCCAGGTGATTTAGTAGGTCCAAAGAATCTTCTTTGAAAAGATTTAAAAGACACACTTTGATTAAGGAAAACAAAAACATAAGTAAAGAATATACAGAAAGATTCAGGACAATGTTAGAGCAGAGAATATATGAAATGCCAGTAAATTTGAACATTTCTGTCAAGTGGACCATTTCCTAGCTCCTAAAGTTTACCAAAACTGACACAAGAGGAAATCATTTAAGGTCATCATGTCTGCCCTTGGCATTCTCGGAACGCCCTGGCCTCAGAATGCAGCCTCTGTAGTCCATGGTAACCTGCGGACAGGGGGCGGGGCTGAGGGAGGTTGGAACACGGCCCTCACTGAGGGAGTGGGTGTGGCCATCTCTGCTGTGACTGAACAAAGTGCAGGGGAGCAGGGGGCCCAGGGCAGGGCCCTCAGAGCCCGGCAGGCCCAGTGGAGTGTCACAAGCATTTAGGCCCAGGCCAAAGGGCGCTTTCTTTGTCTGCACAGCTGCCCAAACCCTCACCTTTCCACTCAGGCCGCCCTCTTACTTGAAGTGTGTGTGGAACCTGTCTGCGCAGTACACCTCGCTGCACAGCTAAGCATAGGTCTGGGCATCGTAGCTTCCTGCCAGGTGACCGAGGCTCGCAGGCAGATGGGTCCCTGGGACACACGCGGAGAGGCTCCTGCCCGGGCCACAGGCCGCCCACTGCCCCTGCCCCAGATCGGGGGCCGCAATGTAGCCCTGTCTGAGTCCCCTGCCCATAGAGGGAGTATTGGACCAACACTTGTAGAAAACGGGGTCCTTGCGGGCCACTCATTGGAGGGACACAAATAAATCTTTGCCGACTTTCTGCTGAAACTTACAAGCGTTCACACCTAAGCCTCTTACAAGGTCAGCTGTTTAGCTAAACATGAGCTCATGATCTAAATTTACACAATAATGAAGAAAGCAGCTACAAGGGGAGACAATCAGCCAAAACAATCAATACCAGTATTAGATTCCCAAGGCCATCCATCAGATATAGGAATAATCGGGTGCAAGGCAGAAAATATACATAAAACTGGAACTGAAACAAGGCACAAGGATGTCTTCAAAGACTGGTAGGATCTCTAAAACATTTTTAAAGAACATGTCATTGATAAAGCTAAATACACAAAGGTTGTGTAATACAACAGATTAATCATTGAGAAGAGTGAAATTATGCTGTTTTGAAAACTATGGCAGGTCAGATTTTCTGCCTAATTATATAAGAAGATTTCTCTAAAAAATACACATTATTTCAAAGACTTTTTGGCTGTGAAATAAGTTAAGGGTATTTCAAATGGCTTGTCTGCAAAGAAAGGTGAGATGTAGGGGATCACAGAAAGTCTAGGGGAAAATAGGTCAATATATACATTGCTATATGGTGAACTAAGCCTCAGGCCAGCAACAATGGAGAGGACCTGACCCTTAGAAACGTACAAGTAAGCTGGAATCTTCAAAAGTTCAAATCTTTATAAGTAAAAAGATTTATTAAAATGAATAACCAAGTGTTTTAATTGACATCAGAAGATGAAAACAATAAACCCTGAGAACATAGAAAAAAGTTAAATAAAGATATGAGCAGAATTTAATACAACAGAAAACGTATAAAATTCAGGTGATTTAGTAAGTCCAAAGAATCTTCTTTGAAAAGATTTAAAAGACACACTTTGATTAAGGAAAACAAAAACCTAAGTAAAGAATATACAGAAAGAGTCAGGACAATGTTAGAGCAGAGAATATATGAAATGCCAGTAAATTTGAACATTTCTGGAAAGTGGACCATTTCCTAGCTCCTAAAGTTTACCAAAACTGACACAAGAGGAAATCATTTAAGGTCATCATGTCTGCCCTTGGCATTCTCGGAACGCCCTGGCCTCAGAATGCAGCCTCTGTAGTCCATGGTAACCTGCGGAGAGGGGGCGGGGCTGAGGGAGGTTGGAACACTGCCCTCACTGAGGGAGTGGGTGTGGCCATCTCTGCTGTGACTGAACAAAGGGCAGGGGAGCAGGGGGCCCAGGGCAGGGCCCTCAGAGCCCGGCAGGCCCAGTGGAGTGTCACAAGCATTTAGGCCCAGGCCAAAGGGCGCTTTCTTTGTCTGCACAGCTGCCCAAACCCTCACCTTTCCACTCAGGCCGCCCTCTTACTTGAAGTGTGTGTGGAACCTGTCTGCACAGTACACCTCGCTGCACAGCTAAGCATAGGTCTGGGCATCGTAGCTTCCTGCCAGGTGACCGAGGCTCGCAGGCAGATGGGTCCCTGGGACACACGCGGAGAGGCTCCTGCCCGGGCCACAGGCCGCCCACTGCCCCTGCCCCAGATCGGGGGCCGCAAAGTAGCCCTGTCTGTGTCCCCGGCCCATAGAGGGAGTATTGGACCAACACTTGTAGAAAACGGGGTCCTTGCGGGCCACTCATTGGAGGGACACAAATAAATCTTTGCCGACTTTCTGCTGAAACTTACAAGCGTTCACACCTAAGCCTCTTACAAGGTCAGCTGTTTAGCTAAACATGAGCTCATGATCTAAATTTACACAATAATGAAGAAAGCAGCTACAAGGGGAGACAATCAGCCAAAACAATCAATACCAGTATTAGATTCCCAAGGCCATCCATCAGATGTAGGAATAATCGGGTGCAAGGCAGAAAATATACATTAAACTGGAACTGAAACAAGGCACAAGGATGTCTTCAAAGACTGGTAGGATCTCTAAAACATTTTTAAAGAACATGTCATTGATAAAGCTAAATACACAAAGGTTGTGTAATACAACAGATTAATCATTGAGAAGAGTGAAATTATGCTGTTTTGAAAACTATGGCAGGTCAGATTTTCTGCCTACTTATATAAGAAGATTTCTCTAAAAAATACACATTATTTCAAAGACTTTTTGGCTGTGAAATAAGTTAAGGGTATTTCAAATGGCTTGTCTGCAAAGAAAGGTGAGATGTAGGGGATCACAGAAAGTCTAGGGGAAAATAGGTCAATATATACATTGCTATATGGTGAACTAAGCCTCAGGCCAGCAACAATGGAGAGGACCTGACCCTTAGAAACGTACAAGTAAGCTGGAATCTTCAAAAGTTCAAATCTTTATAAGTAAAAAGATTTATTAAAATGAATAGCCAAGTGTTTTAATTGACATCAGAAGATGAAAACAATAAAACCTGAGAACATAGAAAAAAGTTAAATAAAGATATGAGCAGAATTTAATACAACAGAAAACGTATAAAATTCAGGTGATTTAGCAAGTCCAAAGAATCTTCTTTGAAAAGATTTAAAAGACACACTTTGATTAAGGAAAACAAAAACCTAAGTAAAGAATATACAGAAAGAGTCAGGACAATGTTAGCGCAGAGAATATATGAAATGCCAGTAAATTTGAACATTTCTGTCAAGTGGACCATTTCCTAGCTCCTAAAGTTTACCAAAACTGACACAAGAGGAAATCATTTAAGGTCATCATGTCTGCCCTTGGCATTCTCGGAACGCCCTGGCCTCAGAATGCAGCCTCTGTAGTCCAAGGTAACCTGCGGAGAGGGGGCGGGGCTGAGGGAGGTTGGAACACTGCCCTCACTGAGGGAGTGGGTGTGGCCATCTCTGCTGTGACTAAACAAAGGGCAGGGGAGCAGGGGGCCCAGGGAAGGGCCCTCAGAGCCCGGCAGGCCCAGTGGAGTGTCACAAGCATTTAGGCCCAGGCCAAAGGGCGCTTTCTTTGTCTGCACAGCTGCCCAAACCCTCACCTTTCCACTCAGGCCGCCCCCTTACTTGAAGTGTGTGTGGAACCTGTCCGCGCAGTACACCTCGCTGTACAGCTAAGCATAGGTCTGGGCATCGTAGCTTCCTGCCAGGTGACCGAGGCTCACAGGCAGTTGGGTCCCTGGGTCACACGCGGAGAGGCTCCTGCCCGGGCCACAGGCCGCCCACTGCCCCTGCCCCAGATCGGGGGCCGCAAAGTAGCCCTGTCTGAGTCCCCTGCCCATAGAGGGAGTATTGGACCAACACTTGTAGAAAACGGGGTCCTTGCGGGCCACTCATTGGAGGGACACAAAGAAATCTTTGCCGACTTTCTGCTGAAACTTACAAGCGTTCACACCTAAGCCTCTTACAAGGTCAGCTGTTTAGCTAAACATGAGCTCATGATCTAAATTTACACAATAATGAAGAAAGCAGCTACAAGGGGAGACAATCAGCCAAAACAATCAATACCAGTATTAGATTCCCAAGGCCATCCATCAGATGTAGGAATAATCGGGTGCAAGGCAGAAAATATACATAAAACTGGAACTGAAACAAGGCACAAGGATGTCTTCAAAGACTGGTAGGATCTCTAAAACATTTTTAAAGAACATGTCATTGATAAAGCTAAATACACAAAGGTTGTGTAATACAACAGATTAATCATTGAGAAGAGTGAAATTATGCTGTTTTGAAAACTATGGCAGGTCAGATTTTCCGCCTAATTATATAAGAAGATTTCTCTAAAAAATACACATTATTTCAAAGACTTTTTGGCTGTGAAATAAGTTAAGGGTATTTCAAATGGCTTGTCTGCAAAGAAAGGTGAGATGTAGGGGATCACAGAAAGTCTAGGGGAAAATAGGTCAATATATACATTGCTATATGGTGAACTAAGCCTCAGGCCAGCAACAATGGAGAGGACCTGACCCTTAGAAACGTACAAGTAAGCTGGAATCTTCAAAAGTTCAAATCTTTATAAGTAAAAAGATTTATTAAAATGAATAACCAAGTGTTTTAATTGACATCAGAAGATGAAAACAATAAACCCTGAGAACATAGAAAAAAGTTAAATAAAGATATGAGCAGAATTTAATACAACAGAAAACGTATAAAATCCAGGTGATTTAGTAGGTCCAAAGAATCTTCTTTGAAAAGATTTAAAAGACACACTTTGATTAAGGAAAACAAAAACCTAAGTAAAGAATATACAGAAAGATTCAGGACAATGTTAGAGCAGAGAATATATGAAATGCCAGTAAATTTGAACATTTCTGTCAAGTGGACCATTTCCTAGCTCCTAAAGTTTACCAAAACTGACACAAGAGGAAATCATTTAAGGTCATCATGTCTGCCCTTGGCATTCTCGGAACGCCCTGGCCTCAGAATGCAGCCTCTGTAGTCCATGGTAACCTGCGGAGAGGGGGCGGGGCTGAGGGAGGTTGGAACACGGCCCTCACTGAGGGAGTGGGTGTGGCCATCTCTGCTGTGACTGAACAAAGGGCAGGGGAGCAGGGGGCCCAGGGCAGGGCCCTCAGAGCCCGGCAGGCCCAGTGGAGTGTCACAAGCATTTAGGCCCAGGCCAAAGGGCGCTTTCTTTGTCTGCACAGCTGCCCAAACCCTCACCTTTCCACTCAGGCCGCCCTCTTACTTGAAGTGTGTGTGGAACCTGTCTGCGCAGTACACCTCGCTGCACAGCTAAGCATAGGTCTGGGCATCGTAGCTTCCTGCCAGGTGACCGAGGCTCGCAGGCAGATGGGTCCCTGGGACACACGCGGAGAGGCTCCTGCCCGGGCCACAGGCCGCCCACTGCCCCTGCCCCAGATCGGGGGCCGCAATGTAGCCCTGTCTGAGTCCCCTGCCCATAGAGGGAGTATTGGACCAACACTTGTAGAAAACGGGGTCCTTGCGGGCCACTCATTGGAGGGACACAAATAAATCTTTGCCGACTTTCTGCTGAAACTTACAAGCGTTCACACCTAAGCCTCTTACAAGGTCAGCTGTTTAGCTAAACATGAGCTCATGATCTAAATTTACACAATAATGAAGAAAGCAGCTACAAGGGGAGACAATCAGCCAAAACAATCAATACCAGTATTAGATTCCCAAGGCCATCCATCAGATATAGGAATAATCGGGTGCAAGGCAGAAAATATACATAAAACTGGAACTGAAACAAGGCACAAGGATGTCTTCAAAGACTGGTAGGATCTCTAAAACATTTTTAAAGAACATGTCATTGATAAAGCTAAATACACAAAGGTTGTGTAATACAACAGATTAATCATTGAGAAGAGTGAAATTATGCTGTTTTGAAAACTATGGCAGGTCAGATTTTCTGCCTAATTATATAAGAAGATTTCTCTAAAAAATACACATTATTTCAAAGACTTTTTGGCTGTGAAATAAGTTAAGGGTATTTCAAATGGCTTGTCTGCAAAGAAAGGTGAGATGTAGGGGATCACAGAAAGTCTAGGGGAAAATAGGTCAATATATACATTGCTATATGGTGAACTAAGCCTCAGGCCAGCAACAATGGAGAGGACCTGACCCTTAGAAACGTACAAGTAAGCTGGAATCTTCAAAAGTTCAAATCTTTATAAGTAAAAAGATTTATTAAAATGAATAACCAAGTGTTTTAATTGACATCAGAAGATGAAAACAATAAACCCTGAGAACATAGAAAAAAGTTAAATAAAGATATGAGCAGAATTTAATACAACAGAAAACGTATAAAATTCAGGTGATTTAGTAAGTCCAAAGAATCTTCTTTGAAAAGATTTAAAAGACACACTTTGATTAAGGAAAACAAAAACCTAAGTAAAGAATATACAGAAAGAGTCAGGACAATGTTAGAGCAGAGAATATATGAAATGCCAGTAAATTTGAACATTTCTGGAAAGTGGACCATTTCCTAGCTCCTAAAGTTTACCAAAACTGACACAAGAGGAAATCATTTAAGGTCATCATGTCTGCCCTTGGCATTCTCGGAACGCCCTGGCCTCAGAATGCAGCCTCTGTAGTCCATGGTAACCTGCGGAGAGGGGGCGGGGCTGAGGGAGGTTGGAACACTGCCCTCACTGAGGGAGTGGGTGTGGCCATCTCTGCTGTGACTGAACAAAGGGCAGGGGAGCAGGGGGCCCAGGGCAGGGCCCTCAGAGCCCGGCAGGCCCAGTGGAGTGTCACAAGCATTTAGGCCCAGGCCAAAGGGCGCTTTCTTTGTCTGCACAGCTGCCCAAACCCTCACCTTTCCACTCAGGCCGCCCTCTTACTTGAAGTGTGTGTGGAACCTGTCTGCGCAGTACACCTCGCTGCACAGCTAAGCATAGGTCTGGGCATCGTAGCTTCCTGCCAGGTGACCGAGGCTCGCAGGCAGATGGGTCCCTGGGACACACGCGGAGAGGCTCCTGCCCGGGCCACAGGCCGCCCACTGCCCCTGCCCCAGATCGGGGGCCGCAAAATAGCCCTGTCTGAGTCCCCTGCCCCTAGAGGGAGTATTGGACCAACACTTGTAGAAAACGAGGTCCTTGCGGGCCACTCATTGGAGGGACACAAATAAATCTTTGCCGACTTTCTGCTGAAACTTACAAGCGTTCACACCTAAGCCTCTTACAAGGTCAGCTGTTTAGCTAAACATGAGCTCATGATCTAAATTTACACAATAATGAAGAAAGCAGCTACAAGGGGAGACAATCAGCCAAAACAATCAATACCAGTATTAGATTCCCAAGGCCATCAATCAGATGTAGGAATAATCGGGTGCAAGGCAGAAAATATACATAAAACTGGAACTGAAACAAGGCACAAGGATGTCTTCAAAGACTGGTAGGATCTCTAAAACATTTTTAAAGAACATGTCATTGATAAAGCTAAATACACAAAGGTTGTGTAATACAACAGATTAATCATTGAGAAGAGTGAAATTATGCTGTTTTGAAAACTATGGCAGGTCAGATTTTCTGCCTAATTATATAAGAAGATTTCTCTAAAAAATACACATTATTTCAAAGACTTTTTGGCTGTGAAATAAGTTAAGGGTATTTCAAATGGCTTGTCTGCAAAGAAAGGTGAGATGTAGGGGATCACAGAAAGTCGAGGGAAAAATAGGTCAATATATACATTGCTATATGGTGAACTAAGCCTCAGGCCAGCAACAATGGAGAGGACCTGACCCTTAGAAACGTACAAGTAAGCTGGAATCTTCAAAAGTTCAAATCTTTATAAGTAAAAATATTTATTAAAATGAATAACCAAGTGTTTTAATTGACATCAGAAGATGAAAACAATAAACCCTGAGAACATAGAACAAAGTTAAATAAAGATATGAGCAGAATTTAATACAACAGAAAACGTATAAAATTCAGGTGATTTAGTAAGTCCAAAGAATCTTCTTTGAAAAGATTTAAAAGACACACTTTGATTAAGGAAAACAAAAACCTAAGTAAAGAATATACAGAAAGAGTCAGGACAATGTTAGAGCAGAGAATATATGAAATGCCAGTAAATTTGAACATTTCTGGAAAGTGGACCATTTCCTAGCTCCTAAAGTTTACCAAAACTGACACAAGAGGAAATCATTTAAGGTCATCATGTCTGCCCTTGGCATTCTCGGAACGCCCTGGCCTCAGAATGCAGCCTCTGTAGTCCATGGTAACCTGCGGAGAGGGGGCGGGGCTGAGGGAGGTTGGAACACTGCCCTCACTGAGGGAGTGGGTGTGGCCATCTCTGCTGTGACTGAACAAAGGGCAGGGGAGCAGGGGGCCCAGGGCAGGGCCCTCAGAGCCCGGCAGGCCCAGTGGAGTGTCACAAGCATTTAGGCCCAGGCCAAAGGGCGCTTTCTTTGTCTGCACAGCTGCCCAAACTCTCACCTTTCCACTCAGGCCGCCCTCTTACTTGAAGTGTGTGTGGAACCTGTCAGCGCAGTACACCTCGCTGCACAGCTAAGCATAGGTCTGGGCATCGTAGCTTCCTGCCAGGTGACCGAGGCTCGCAGGCAGATGGGTCCCTGGGACACACGCGGAGAGGCTCCTGCCCGGGCCACAGGCCGCCCACTGCCCCTGCCCCAGATCGGGGGCCGCAAAGTAGCCCTGTCTGAGTCCCCTGCCCATAGAGGGAGTATTGGACCAACACTTGTAGAAAACGGGGTCCTTGCGGGCCACTCATTGGAGGGACACAAATAAATCTTTGCCGACTTTCTGCTGAAACTTACAAGCGTTCACACCTAAGCCTCTTACAAGGTCAGCTGTTTAGCTAAACATGAGCTCATGATCTAAATTTACACAATAATGAAGAAAGCAGCTACAAGGGGAGACAATCAGCCAAAACAATCAATACCAGTATTAGATTCCCAAGGCCATCCATCAGATGTAGGAATAATCGGGTGCAAGGCAGAAAATATACATTAAACTGGAACTGAAACAAGGCACAAGGATGTCTTCAAAGACTGGTAGGATCTCTAAAACATTTTTAAAGAACATGTCATTGATAAAGCTAAATACACAAAGGTTGTGTAATACAACAGATTAATCATTGAGAAGAGTGAAATTATGCTGTTTTGAAAACTATGGCAGGTCAGATTTTCTGCCTAATTATATAAGAAGATTTCTCTAAAAAATACACATTATTTCAAAGACTTTTTGGCTGTGAAATAAGTTAAGGGTATTTCAAATGGCTTGTCTGCAAAGAAAGGTGAGATGTAGGGGATCACAGAAAGTCTAGGGGAAAATAGGTCAATATATACATTGCTATATGGTGAACTAAGCCTCAGGCCAGCAACAATGGAGAGGACCTGACCCTTAGAAACGTACAAGTAAGCTGGAATCTTCAAAAGTTCAAATCTTTATAAGTAAAAAGATTTATTAAAATGAATAGCCAAGTGTTTTAATTGACATCAGAAGATGAAAACAATAAAACCTGAGAACATAGAAAAAAGTTAAATAAAGATATGAGCAGAATTTAATACAACAGAAAACGTATAAAATTCAGGTGATTTAGTAAGTCCAAAGAATCTTCTTTGAAAAGATTTAAAAGACACACTTTGATTAAGGAAAACAAAAACCTAAGTAAAGAATATACAGAAAGAGTCAGGACAATGTTAGCGCAGAGAATATATGAAATGCCAGTAAATTTGAACATTTCTGTCAAGTGGACCATTTCCTAGCTCCTAAAGTTTACCAAAACTGACACAAGAGGAAATCATTTAAGGTCATCATGTCTGCCCTTGGCATTCTCGGAACGCCCTGGCCTCAGAATGCAGCCTCTGTAGTCCATGGTAACCTGCGGAGAGGGGGCGGGGCTGAGGGAGGTTGGAACACTGCCCTCACTGAGGGAGTGGGTGTGGCCATCTCTGTTGTGACTGAACAAAGGGCAGGGGAGCAGGGGGCCCAGGGCAGGGCCCTCAGAGCCCGGCAGGCCCAGTGGAGTGTCACAAGCATTTAGGCCCAGGCCAAAGGGCGCTTTCTTTGTCTGCACAGCTGCCCAAACCCTCACCTTTCCACTCAGGCCGCCCTCTTACTTGAAGTGTGTGTGGAACCTGTCTGCGCAGTACACCTCGCTGCACAGCTAAGCATAGGTCTGGGCATCGTAGCTTCCTGCCAGGTGACCGAGGCTCGCAGGCAGATGGGTCCCTGGGACACACGCGGAGAGGCTCCTGCCCGGGCCACAGGCCGCCCACTGCCCCTGCCCCAGATCGGGGGCCGCAAAGTAGCCCTGTCTGAGTCCCCTGCCCATAGAGGGAGTATTGGACCAACACTTGTAGAAAACGGGGTCCTTGCGGGCCACTCATTGGAGGGACACAAATAAATCTTTGCCGACTTTCTGCTGAAACTTACAAGCGTTCACACCTAAGCCTCTTACAAGGTCAGCTGTTTAGCTAAACATGAGCTCATGATCTAAATTTACACAATAATGAAGAAAGCAGCTACAAGGGGAGACAATCAGCCAAAACAATCAATACCAGTATTAGATTCCCAAGGCCATCCATCAGATGTAGGAATAATCGGGTGCAAGGCAGAAAATATACATAAAACTGGAACTGAAACAAGGCACAAGGATGTCTTCAAAGACTGGTAGGATCTCTAAAACATTTTTAAAGAACATGTCATTGATAAAGCTAAATACACAAAGGTTGTGTAATACAACAGATTAATCATTGAGAAGAGTGAAATTATGCTGTTTTGAAAACTATGGCAGGTCAGATTTTCTGCCTAATTATATAAGAAGATTTCTCTAAAAAATACACATTATTTCAAAGACTTTTTGGCTGTGAAATAAGTTAAGGGTATTTCAAATGGCTTGTCTGCAAAGAAAGGTGAGATGTAGGGGATCACAGAAAGTCTAGGGGAAAATAGGTCAATATATACATTGCTATATGGTGAACTAAGCCTCAGGCCAGCAACAATGGAGAGGACCTGACCCTTAGAAACGTACAAGTAAGCTGGAATCTTCAAAAGTTCAAATCTTTATAAGTAAAAAGATTTATTAAAATGAATAACCAAGTGTTTTAATTGACATCAGAAGATGAAAACAATAAACCCTGAGAACATAGAAAAAAGTTAAATAAAGATATGAGCAGAATTTAATACAACAGAAAACGTATAAAATTCAGGTGATTTAGTAAGTCCAAAGAATCTTCTTTGAAAAGATTTAAAAGACACACTTTGATTAAGGAAAACCAAAACATAAGTAAAGAATATACAGAAAGAGTCAGGACAATGTTAGAGCAGAGAATATATGAAATGCCAGTAAATTTGAACATTTCTGTCAAGTGGACCATTTCCTAGCTCCTAAAGTTTACCAAAACTGACACAAGAGGAAATCATTTAAGGTCATCATGTCTGCCCTTGGCATTCTCGGAACGCCCTGGCCTCAGAATGCAGCCTCTGTAGTCCAAGGTAACCTGCGGAGAGGGGGCGGGGCTGAGGGAGGTTGGAACACTGCCCTCACTGAGGGAGTGGGTGTGGCCATCTCTGCTGTGACTGAACAAAGGGCAGGGGAGCAGGGGGCCCAGGGCAGGGCCCTCAGAGCCCGGCAGGCCCTGTGGAGTGTCACAAGCATTTAGGCCCAGGCCAAAGGGTGCTTTCTTTGTCTGCACAGCTGCCCAAACCCTCACCTTTCCACTCAGGCCGCCCCCTTACTTGAAGTGTGTGTGGAACCTGTCCGCGCAGTACACCTCGCTGCACAGCTAAGCATAGGTCTGGGCATCGTAGCTTCCTGCCAGGTGACCGAGGCTCACAGGCAGTTGGGTCCCTGGGACACACGCGGAGAGGCTCCTGCCCGGGCCACAGGCCGCTCACTGCCCCTGCCCCAGATCGGGGGCCGCAAAGTAGCCCTGTCTGAGTCCCCTGCCCCTAGAGGGAGTATTGGACCAACACTTGTAGAAAACGGGGTCCTTGCGGGCCACTCATTGGAGGGACACAAATAAATCTTTGCCGACTTTCTGCTGAAACTTACAAGCGTTCACACCTAAGCCTCTTACAAGGTCAGCTGTTTAGCTAAACATGAGCTCATGATCTAAATTTACACAATAATGAAGAAAGCAGCTACAAGGGGAGACAATCAGCCAAAACAATCAATACCAGTATTAGATTCCCAAGGCCATCCATCAGATGTAGGAATAATCGGGTGCAAGGCAGAAAATATACATAAAACTGGAACTGAAACAAGGCACAAGGATGTCTTCAAAGACTGGTAGGATCTCTAAAACATTTTTAAAGAACATGTCATTGATAAAGCTAAATACACAAAGGTTGTGTAATACAACAGATTAATCATTGAGAAGAGTGAAATTATGCTGTTTTGAAAACTATGGCAGGTCAGATTTTCTGCCTACTTATATAAGAAGATTTCTCTAAAAAATAAACATTATTTCAAAGACTTTTTGGCTGTGAAATAAGTTAAGGGTATTTCAAATGGCTTGTCTGCAAAGAAAGGTGAGATGTAGGGGATCACAGAAAGTCGAGGGAAAAATAGGTCAATATATACATTGCTATATGGTGAACTAAGCCTCAGGCCAGCAACAATGGAGAGGACCTGACCCTTAGAAACGTACAAGTAAGCTGGAATCTTCAAAAGTTCAAATCTTTATAAGTAAAAAGATTTATTAAAATGAATAACCAAGTGTTTTAATTGACATCAGAAGATGAAAACAATAAACCCTGAGAACATAGAAAAAAGTTAAATAAAGATATGAGCAGAATTTAATACAACAGAAAACGTATAAAATCCAGGTGATTTAGTAGGTCCAAAGAATCTTCTTTGAAAAGATTTAAAAGACACACTTTGATTAAGGAAAACAAAAACATAAGTAAAGAATATACAGAAAGATTCAGGACAATGTTAGAGCAGAGAATATATGAAATGCCAGTAAATTTGAACATTTCTGTCAAGTGGACCATTTCCTAGCTCCTAAAGTTTACCAAAACTGACACAAGAGGAAATCATTTAAGGTCATCATGTCTGCCCTTGGCATTCTCGGAACGCCCTGGCCTCAGAATGCAGCCTCTGTAGTCCATGGTAACCTGCGGAGAGGGGGCGGGGCTGAGGGAGGTTGGAACATGGCCCTCACTGAGGGAGTGGGTGTGGCCATCTCTGCTGTGACTGAACAAAGGGCAGGGGAGCAGGGGGCCCAGGGCAGGGCCCTCAGAGCCCGGCAGGCCCAGTGGAGTGTCACAAGCATTTAGGCCCAGGCCAAAGGGCGCTTTCTTTGTCTGCACAGCTGCCCAAACCCTCACCTTTCCACTCAGGCCGCCCTCTTACTTGAAGTGTGTGTGGAACCTGTCTGCGCAGTACACCTCGCTGCACAGCTAAGCATAGGTCTGGGCATCGTAGCTTCCTGCCAGGTGACCGAGGCTCACAGGCAGATGGGTCCCTGGGACACACGCGGAGAGGCTCCTGCCCAGGCCACAGGCCGCCCACTGCCACTGCCCCAGATCGGGGGCCGCAAAGTAGCCCTGTCTGAGTCCCCTGCCCCTAGAGGGAGTATTGGACCAACACTTGTAGAAAACGGGGTCCTTGCGGGCCACTCATTGGAGGGACACAAATAAATCTTTGCCGACTTTCTGCTGAAACTTACAAGCGTTCACACCTAAGCCTCTTACAAGGTCAGCTGTTTAGCTAAACATGAGCTCATGATCTAAATTTACACAATAATGAAGAAAGCAGCTACAAGGGGAGACAATCAGCCAAAACAATCAATACCAGTATTAGATTCCCAAGGCCATCCATCAGATGTAGGAATAATCGGGTGCAAGGCAGAAAATATACATAAAACTGGAACTGAAACAAGGCACAAGGATGTCTTCAAAGACTGGTAGGATCTCTAAAACATTTTTAAAGAACATGTCATTGATAAAGCTAAATACACAAAGGTTGTGTAATACAACAGATTAATCATTGAGAAGAGTGAAATTATGCTGTTTTGAAAACTATGGCAGGTCAGATTTTCTGCCTACTTATATAAGAAGATTTCTCTAAAAAATACACATTATTTCAAAGACTTTTTGGCTGTGAAATAAGTTAAGGGTATTTCAAATGGCTTGTCTGCAAAGAAAGGTGAGATGTAGGGGATCACAGAAAGTCGAGGGAAAAATAGGTCAATATATACATTGCTATATGGTGAACTAAGCCTCAGGCCAGCAACAATGGAGAGGACCTGACCCTTAGAAACGTACAAGTAAGCTGGAATCTTCAAAAGTTCAAATCTTTATAAGTAAAAAGATTTATTAAAATGAATAACCAAGTGTTTTAATTGACATCAGAAGATGAAAACAATAAACCCTGAGAACATAGAAAAAAGTTAAATAAAGATATGAGCAGAATTTAATACAACAGAAAACGTATAAAATCCAGGTGATTTAGTAGGTCCAAAGAATCTTCTTTGAAAAGATTTAAAAGACACACTTTGATTAAGGAAAACAAAAACATAAGTAAAGAATATACAGAAAGATTCAGGACAATGTTAGAGCAGAGAATATATGAAATGCCAGTAAATTTGAACATTTCTGTCAAGTGGACCATTTCCTAGCTCCTAAAGTTTACCAAAACTGACACAAGAGGAAATCATTTAAGGTCATCATGTCTGCCCTTGGCATTCTCGGAACGCCCTGGCCTCAGAATGCAGCCTCTGTAGTCCATGGTAACCTGCGGAGAGGGGGCGGGGCTGAGGGAGGTTGGAACATGGCCCTCACTGAGGGAGTGGGTGTGGCCATCTCTGCTGTGACTGAACAAAGGGCAGGGGAGCAGGGGGCCCAGGGCAGGGCCCTCAGAGCCCGGCAGGCCCAGTGGAGTGTCACAAGCATTTAGGCCCAGGCCAAAGGGCGCTTTCTTTGTCTGCACAGCTGCCCAAACCCTCACCTTTCCACTCAGGCCGCCCTCTTACTTGAAGTGTGTGTGGAACCTGTCTGCGCAGTACACCTCGCTGCACAGCTAAGCATAGGTCTGGGCATCGTAGCTTCCTGCCAGGTGACCGAGGCTCACAGGCAGATGGGTCCCTGGGACACACGCGGAGAGGCTCCTGCCCAGGCCACAGGCCGCCCACTGCCACTGCCCCAGATCGGGGGCCGCAATGTAGCCCTGTCTGAGTCCCCTGCCCATAGAGGGAGTATTGGACCAACACTTGTAGAAAACGGGGTCCTTGCGGGCCACTCATTGGAGGGACACAAATAAATCTTTGCCGACTTTCTGCTGAAACTTACAAGCGTTCACACCTAAGCCTCTTACAAGGTCACCTGTTTAGCTAAACATGAGCTCATTATCTAAATTTACACAATAATGAAGAAAGCAGCTACAAGGGGAGACAATCAGCCAAAACAATCAATACCAGTATTAGATTCCCAAGGCCATCCATCAGATGTAGGAATAATCGGGTGCAAGGCAGAAAATATACATAAAACTGGAACTGAAACAAGGCACAAGGATGTCTTCAAAGACTGGTAGGATCTCTAAAACATTTTTAAAGAACATGTCATTGATAAAGCTAAATGCACAAAGGTTGTGTAATACAACAGATTAATCATTGAGAAGAGTGAAATTATGCTGTTTTGAAAACTATGGCAGGTCAGATTTTCTGCCTAATTATATAAGAAGATTTCTCTAAAAAATACACATTATTTCAAAGACTTTTTGGCTGTGAAATAAGTTAAGGGTATTTCAAATGGCTTGTCTGCAAAGAAAGGTGAGATGTAGGGGATCACAGAAAGTCGAGGGGAAAATAGGTCAATATATACATTGCTATATGGTGAACTAAGCCTCAGGCCAGCAACAATGGAGAGGACCTGACCCTTAGAAACGTACAAGTAAGCTGGAATCTTCAAAAGTTCAAATATTTATAAGTAAAAATATTTATTAAAATGAATAACCAAGTGTTTTAATTGACATCAGAAGATGAAAACAATAAACCCTGAGAACATAGAAAAAAGTTAAATAAAGATATGAGCAGAATTTAATACAACAGAAAACGAATAAATTTCAGGTGATTTAGTAGGTCCAAAGAATCTTCTTTGAAAAGATTTAAAAGACACACTTTGATTAAGGAAAACAAAAACATAAGTAAAGAATATACAGAAAGAGTCAGGACAATGTTAGAGCAGAGAATATATGAAATGCCAGTAAATTTGAACATTTCTGTCAAGTGGACCATTTCCTAGCTCCTAAAGTTTACCAAAACTGACACAAGAGGAAATCATTTAAGGTCATCATGTCTGCCCTTGGCATTCTCGGAACGTCCTGTGCTCAGAATGCAGCCTCTGTAGTCCATGGTAACCTGCGGAGAGGGGGCGGGGCTGAGGGAGGTTGGAACACTGCCCTCACTGAGGGAGTGGGTGTGGCCATCTCTGCTGTGACTGAACAAAGGGCAGGGTAGCAGGGGGCCCAGGGCAGGGCCCTCAGAGCCCGGCAGGCCCAGTGGAGTGTCACAAGCATTTAGGCCCAGGCCAAAGTGTGCTTTCTTTGTCTGCAGAGCTGCCCAAACCCTCACCTTTCCACTCAGGCCGCCCTCTTACTTGAAGTGTGTGTGGAACCTGTCCACGCAGTACACCTCGCTGCACAGCTAAGCATAGGTCTGGGCATCGTAGCTTCCTGCCAGGTGACCGAGGCTCGCAGGCAGTTGGGTCCCTGGGACACATGTTGAGAGGCTCCTGCCCGGGCCACAGGCCGCCCACTGCCCATGCCCCAGATCGGGGGCCGCAAAGTAGCCCTGTCTGAGTCCCCTGCCTCTAGAGGGAGTATTGGACCAACACTTGTAGAAAACGGGGTCCTTGCGGGCCACTCATTGGAGGGACACAAATAAATCTTTGCCGACTTTCTGCTGAAACTTACGAGCGTTCACACCTAAGCCTCTTACAAGGTCAGCTGTTTAGCTAAACATGAGCTCATGATCTAAATTTACACAATAATGAAGAAAGCAGCTACAAGGGGAGACAATCAGCCAAAACAATCAATACCAGTATTAGATTCCCAAGGCCATCCATCAGATGTAGGAATAATCGGGTGCAAGGCAGAAAATATACATAAAACTGGAACTGAAACAAGGCACAAGGATGTCTTCAAAGACTGGTAGGATCTCTAAAACATTTTTAAAGAACATGTCATTGATAAAGCTAAATACACAAAGGTTGTGTAATACAACAGATTAATCATTGAGAAGAGTGAAATTATGCTGTTTTGAAAACTATGGCAGGTCAGATTTTCTGCCTAATTATATAAGAAGATTTCTCTAAAAAATACACATTATTTCAAAGACTTTTTGGCTGTGAAATAAGTTAAGGGTATTTCAAATGGCTTGTCTGCAAAGAAAGGTGAGATGTAGGGGATCACAGAAAGTCTAGGGGAAAATAGGTCAATATATACATTGCTATATGGTGAACTAAGCCTCAGGCCAGCAACAATGGAGAGGACCTGACCTTTAGAAACGTACAAGTAAGCTGGAATCTTCAAAAGTTCAAATCTTTATAAGTAAAAAGATTTATTAAAATGAATAACCAAGTGTTTTAATTGACATCAGAAGATGAAAACAATAAACCCTGAGAACATAGAAAAAAGTTAAATAAAGATATGAGCAGAATTTAATACAACAGAAAACGTATAAAATTCAGGTGATTTAGTAAGTCCAAAGAATCTTCTTTGAAAAGATTTAAAAGACACACTTTGATTAAGGAAAACAAAAACATAAGTAAAGAATATACAGAAAGATTCAGGACAATGTTAGAGCAGAGAATATATGAAATGCCAGTAAATTTGAACATTTCTGTCAAGTGGACCATTTCCTTGCTCCTAAAGTTTACCAAAACTGACACAAGAGGAAATCATTTGAGGTCATCATGTCTGCCCTTGGCATTCTCGGAACACCCTGGCCTCAGAATGCAGCCTCTGTAGTCCATGGTAACCTGCGGAGAGGGGGCGGGGCTGAGGGAGGTTGGAACACTGCCCTCACTGAGGGAGTGGGTGTGGCCATCTCTGCTGTGACTGAACAAAGGGCAGGGGAGCAGGGGGCCCAGGGCAGGGCCCTCAGAGCCCGGCAGGCCCAGTGGAGTGTCACAAGCATTTAGGCCCAGGCCAAAGGGTGCATTCTTTGTCTGCACAGCTGCCCAAACCCTCACCTTTCCACTCAGGCCGCCCTCTTACTTGAAGTGTGTGTGGAACCTGTCCGCGCAGTACACCTCGCTGCACAGATAAGCATAGGTCTGGGCATCGTAGCTTCCTGCCAGGTGACCGAGGCTCGCAGGCAGATGGGTCCCTGGGACACACGCGGAGAGGCTCCTGCCCGGGCCACAGGCCGCCCACTGCCCCTGCCCCAGATCGGGGGCCGCAAAGTAGCCCTGTCTGAGTCCCCTGCCCCTAGAGGGAGTATTGGACCAACACTTGTAGAAAACGGGGTCCTTGCGGGCCACTCATTGGAGGGACACAAATAAATCTTTGCCGACTTTCTGCTGAAACTTACAAGCGTTCACACCTAAGCCTCTTACAAGGTCAGCTGTTTAGCTAAACATGAGCTCATGATCTAAATTTACACAATAATGAAGACAGCAGCTACAAGGGGAGACAATCAGCCAAAACAATCAATACCAGTATTAGATTCCCAAGGCCATCCATCAGATGTAGGAATAATCGGGTGCAAGGCAGAAAATATACATAAAACTGGAACTGAAACAAGGCACAAGGATGTCTTCAAAGACTGGTAGGATCTCTAAAACATTTTTAAAGAACATGTCATTGATAAAGCTAAATACACAAAGGTTGTGTAATACAACAGATTAATCATTGAGAAGAGTGAAATTATGCTGTTTTGAAAACTATGGCAGGTCAGATTTTCTGCCTAATTATATAAGAAGATTTCTCTAAAAAATACACATTATTTCAAAGACTTTTTGGCTGTGAAATAAGTTAAGGGTATTTCAAATGGCTTGTCTGCAAAGAAAGGTGAGATGTAGGGGATCACAGAAAGTCTAGGGGAAAATAGGTCAATATATACATTGCTATATGGTGAACTAAGCCTCAGGCCAGCAACAATGGAGAGGACCTGACCCTTAGAAACGTACAAGTAAGCTGGAATCTTCAAAAGTTCAAATCTTTATAAGTAAAAATATTTATTAAAATGAATAACCAAGTGTTTTAATTGACATCAGAAGATGAAAACAATAAACCCTGAGAACATAGAAAAAAGTTAAATAAAGATATGAGCAGAATTTAATACAACAGAAAACGTATAAAATTCAGGTGATTTAGTAAGTCCAAAGAATCTTCTTTGAAAAGATTTAAAAGACACACTTTGATTAAGGAAAACAAAAACCTAAGTAAAGAATATACAGAAAGAGTCAGGACAATGTTAGAGCAGAGAATATATGAAATGCCAGTAAATTTGAACATTTCTGTCAAGTGGACCATTTCCTAGCTCCTAAAGTTTACCAAAACTGACACAAGAGGAAATCATTTAAGGTCATCATGTC
Source organism: Mesoplodon mirus (assembly GCF_964341445.2). Taxonomy (NCBI): domain Eukaryota; kingdom Metazoa; phylum Chordata; class Mammalia; order Artiodactyla; family Ziphiidae; genus Mesoplodon; species Mesoplodon mirus. The sequence continues at coordinate 140,834,912 of NC_138976.1, read as the reverse complement.
TGCCCTTGGCATTCTCGGAACGCCCTGGCCTCAGAATGCAGCCTCTGTAGTCCATGGTAACCTGCGGAGAGGGGGCGGGGCTGAGGGAGGTTGGAACACTGCCCTCACTGAGGGAGTGGGTGTGGCCATCTCTGCTGTGACTGAACAAAGGGCAGGGGAGCAGGGGGCCCAGGGCAGGGCCCTCAGAGCCCGGCAGGCCCAGTGGAGTGTCACAAGCATTTAGGCCCAGGCCAAAGGGCGCTTTCTTTGTCTGCACAGCTGCCCAAACCCTCACCTTTCCACTCAGGCCGCCCTCTTACTTGAAGTGTGTGTGGAACCTGTCTGCGCAGTACACCTCGCTGCACAGCTAAGCATAGGTCTGGGCATCGTAGCTTCCTGCCAGGTGACCGAGGCTCGCAGGCAGATGGGTCCCTGGGACACACGCGGAGAGGCTCCTGCCCGGGCCACAGGCCGCCCACTGCCCCTGCCCCAGATCGGGGGCCGCAAAGTAGCCCTGTCTGAGTCCCCTGCCCATAGAGGGAGTATTGGACCAACACTTGTAGAAAACGGGGTCCTTGCGGGCCACTCATTGGAGGGACACAAATAAATCTTTGCCGACTTTCTGCTGAAACTTACAAGCGTTCACACCTAAGCCTCTTACAAGGTCAGCTGTTTAGCTAAACATGAGCTCATGATCTAAATTTACACAATAATGAAGAAAGCAGCTACAAGGGGAGACAATCAGCCAAAACAATCAATACCAGTATTAGATTCCCAAGGCCATCCATCAGATGTAGGAATAATCGGGTGCAAGGCAGAAAATATACATAAAACTGGAACTGAAACAAGGCACAAGGATGTCTTCAAAGACTGGTAGGATCTCTAAAACATTTTTAAAGAACATGTCATTGATAAAGCTAAATACACAAAGGTTGTGTAATACAACAGATTAATCATTGAGAAGAGTGAAATTATGCTGTTTTGAAAACTATGGCAGGTCAGATTTTCTGCCTAATTATATAAGAAGATTTCTCTAAAAAATACACATTATTTCAAAGACTTTTTGGCTGTGAAATAAGTTAAGGGTATTTCAAATGGCTTGTCTGCAAAGAAAGGTGAGATGTAGGGGATCACAGAAAGTCTAGGGGAAAATAGGTCAATATATACATTGCTATATGGTGAACTAAGCCTCAGGCCAGCAACAATGGAGAGGACCTGACCCTTAGAAACGTACAAGTAAGCTGGAATCTTCAAAAGTTCAAATCTTTATAAGTAAAAAGATTTATTAAAATGAATAGCCAAGTGTTTTAATTGACATCAGAAGATGAAAACAATAAAACCTGAGAACATAGAAAAAAGTTAAATAAAGATATGAGCAGAATTTAATACAACAGAAAACGTATAAAATTCAGGTGATTTAGTAAGTCCAAAGAATCTTCTTTGAAAAGATTTAAAAGACACACTTTGATTAAGGAAAACAAAAACCTAAGTAAAGAATATACAGAAAGAGTCAGGACAATGTTAGAGCAGAGAATATATGAAATGCCAGTAAATTTGAACATTTCTGTCAAGTGGACCATTTCCTAGCTCCTAAAGTTTACCAAAACTGACACAAGAGGAAATCATTTAAGGTCATCATGTCTGCCCTTGGCATTCTCGGAACGCCCTGGCCTCAGAATGCAGCCTCTGTAGTCCATGGTAACCTGCGGAGAGGGGGCGGGGCTGAGGGAGGTTGGAACACTGCCCTCACTGAGGGAGTGGGTGTGGCCATCTCTGTTGTGACTGAACAAAGGGCAGGGGAGCAGGGGGCCCAGGGCAGGGCCCTCAGAGCCCGGCAGGCCCAGTGGAGTGTCACAAGCATTTAGGCCCAGGCCAAAGGGCGCTTTCTTTGTCTGCACAGCTGCCCAAACCCTCACCTTTCCACTCAGGCCGCCCTCTTACTTGAAGTGTGTGTGGAACCTGTCTGCGCAGTACACCTCGCTGCACAGCTAAGCATAGGTCTGGGCATCGTAGCTTCCTGCCAGGTGACCGAGGCTCGCAGGCAGATTGGTCCCTGGGACACACGCGGAGAGGCTCCTGCCCGGGCCACAGGCCGCCCACTGCCCCTGCCCCAGATCGGGGGCCGCAAAGTAGCCCTGTCTGAGTCCCCTGCCCATAGAGGGAGTATTGGACCAACACTTGTAGAAAACGGGGTCCTTGCGGGCCACTCATTGCAGGGACACAAATAAATCTTTGCCGACTTTCTGCTGAAACTTACAAGCGTTCACACCTAAGCCTCTTACAAGGTCAGCTGTTTAGCTAAACATGAGCTCATGATCTAAATTTACACAATAATGAAGAAAGCAGCTACAAGGGGAGACAATCAGCCAAAACAATCAATACCAGTATTAGATTCCCAAGGCCATCCATCAGATGTAGGAATAATCGGGTGCAAGGCAGAAAATATACATAAAACTGGAACTGAAACAAGGCACAAGGATGTCTTCAAAGACTGGTAGGATCTCTAAAACATTTTTAAAGAACATGTCATTGATAAAGCTAAATACACAAAGGTTGTGTAATACAACAGATTAATCATTGAGAAGAGTGAAATTATGCTGTTTTGAAAACTATGGCAGGTCAGATTTTCTGCCTAATTATATAAGAAGATTTCTCTAAAAAATACACATTATTTCAAAGACTTTTTGGCTGTGAAATAAGTTAAGGGTATTTCAAATGGCTTGTCTGCAAAGAAAGGTGAGATGTAGGGGATCACAGAAAGTCTAGGGGAAAATAGGTCAATATATACATTGCTATATGGTGAACTAAGCCTCAGGCCAGCAACAATGGAGAGGACCTGACCCTTAGAAACGTACAAGTAAGCTGGAATCTTCAAAAGTTCAAATCTTTATAAGTAAAAAGATTTATTAAAATGAATAGCCAAGTGTTTTAATTGACATCAGAAGATGAAAACAATAAAACCTGAGAACATAGAAAAAAGTTAAATAAAGATATGAGCAGAATTTAATACAACAGAAAACATATAAAATTCAGGTGATTTAGTAAGTCCAAAGAATCTTCTTTGAAAAGATTTAAAAGACACACTTTGATTAAGGAAAACAAAAACCTAAGTAAAGAATATACAGAAAGAGTCAGGACAATGTTAGAGCAGAGAATATATGAAATGCCAGTAAATTTGAACATTTCTGTCAAGTGGACCATTTCCTAGCTCCTAAAGTTTACCAAAACTGACACAAGAGGAAATCATTTAAGGTCATCATGTCTGCCCTTGGCATTCTCGGAACGCCCTGGCCTCAGAATGCAGCCTCTGTAGTCCATGGTAACCTGCGGAGAGGGGGCGGGGCTGAGGGAGGTTGGAACACTGCCCTCACTGAGGGAGTGGGTGTGGCCATCTCTGTTGTGACTGAACAAAGGGCAGGGGAGCAGGGGGCCCAGGGCAGGGCCCTCAGAGCCCGGCAGGCCCAGTGGAGTGTCACAAGCATTTAGGCCCAGGCCAAAGGGCGCTTTCTTTGTCTGCACAGCTGCCCAAACCCTCACCTTTCCACTCAGGCCGCCCTCTTACTTGAAGTGTGTGTGGAACCTGTCTGCGCAGTACACCTCGCTGCACAGCTAAGCATAGGTCTGGGCATCGTAGCTTCCTGCCAGGTGACCGAGGCTCGCAGGCAGATGGGTCACTGGGACACACGCGGAGAGGCTCCTGCCCGGGCCACAGGCCGCCCACTGCCCCTGCCCCAGATCGGGGGCCACAAAGTAGCCCTGTCTGAGTCCCCTGCCCATAGAGGGAGTATTGGACCAACACTTGTAGAAAACGGGGTCCTTGCGGGCCACTCATTGGAGGGACACAAATAAATCTTTGCCGACTTTCTGCTGAAACTTACAAGCGTTCACACCTAAGCCTCTTACAAGGTCAGCTGTTTAGCTAAACATGAGCTCATGATCTAAATTTACACAATAATGAAGAAAGCAGCTACAAGGGGAGACAATCAGCCAAAACAATCAATACCAGTATTAGATTCCCAAGGCCATCCATCAGATGTAGGAATAATCGGGTGCAAGGCAGAAAATATACATAAAACTGGAACTGAAACAAGGCACAAGGATGTCTTCAAAGACTGGTAGGATCTCTAAAACATTTTTAAAGAACATGTCATTGATAAAGCTAAATACACAAAGGTTGTGTAATACAACAGATTAATCATTGAGAAGAGTGAAATTATGCTGTTTTGAAAACTATGGCAGGTCAGATTTTCTGCCTACTTATATAAGAAGATTTCTCTAAAAAATACACATTATTTCAAAGACTTTTTGGCTGTGAAATAAGTTAAGGGTATTTCAAATGGCTTGTCTGCAAAGAAAGGTGAGATGTAGGGGATCACAGAAAGTCTAGGGGAAAATAGGTCAATATATACATTGCTATATGGTGAACTAAGCCTCAGGCCAGCAACAATGGAGAGGACCTGACCCTTAGAAACGTACAAGTAAGCTGGAATCTTCAAAAGTTCAAATCTTTATAAGTAAAAATATTTATTAAAATGAATAACCAAGTGTTTTAATTGACATCAGAAGATGAAAACAATAAACCCTGAGAACATAGAAAAAAGTTAAATAAAGATATGAGCAGAATTTAATACAACAGAAAACGTATAAAATCCAGGTGATTTAGTAGGTCCAAAGAATCTTCTTTGAAAAGATTTAAAAGACACACTTTGATTAAGGAAAACAAAAACATAAGTAAAGAATATACAGAAAGATTCAGGACAATGTTAGAGCAGAGAATATATGAAATGCCAGTAAATTTGAACATTTCTGGAAAGTGGACCATTTCCTAGCTCCTAAAGTTTACCAAAACTGACACAAGAGGAAATCATTTAAGGTCATCATGTCTGCCCTTGGCATTCTCGGAACGCCCTGGCCTCAGAATGCAGCCTCTGTAGTCCATGGTAACCTGCGGAGAGGGGGCGGGGCTGAGGGAGGTTGGAACACTGCCCTCACTGAGGGAGTGGGTGTGGCCATCTCTGCTGTGACTGAACAAAGGGCAGGGGAGCAGGGGGCCCAGGGCAGGGCCCTCAGAGCCCGGCAGGCCCAGTGGAGTGTCACAAGCATTTAGGCCCAGGCCAAAGGGCGCTTTCTTTGTCTGCACAGCTGCCCAAACCCTCACCTTTCCACTCAGGCCGCCCTCTTACTTGAAGTGTGTGTGGAACCTGTCTGCGCAGTACACCTCGCTGCACAGCTAAGCATAGGTCTGGGCATCGTAGCTTCCTGCCAGGTGACCGAGGCTCGCAGGCAGATGGGTCCCTGGGACACACGCGGAGAGGCTCCTGCCCGGGCCACAGGCCGCCCACTGCCCCTGCCCCAGATCGGGGGCCGCAAATTAGCCCTGTCTGAGTCCCCTGCCCATAGAGGGAGTATTGGACCAACACTTGTAGAAAACGGGGTCCTTGCGGGCCACTCATTGGAGGGACACAAATAAATCTTTGCCGACTTTCTGCTGAAACTTACAAGCGTTCACACCTAAGCCTCTTACAAGGTCAGCTGTTTAGCTAAACATGAGCTCATGATCTAAATTTACACAATAATGAAGAAAGCAGCTACAAGGGGAGACAATCAGCCAAAACAATCAATACCAGTATTAGATTCCCAAGGCCATCCATCAGATGTAGGAATAATCGGGTGCAAGGCAGAAAATATACATAAAACTGGAACTGAAACAAGGCACAAGGATGTCTTCAAAGACTGGTAGGATCTCTAAAACATTTTTAAAGAACATGTCATTGATAAAGCTAAATACACAAAGGTTGTGTAATACAACAGATTAATCATTGAGAAGAGTGAAATTATGCTGTTTTGAAAACTATGGCAGGTCAGATTTTCTGCCTACTTATATAAGAAGATTTCTCTAAAAAATGCACATTATTTCAAAGACTTTTTGGCTGTGAAATAAGTTAAGGGTATTTCAAATGGCTTGTCTGCAAAGAAAGGTGAGATGTAGGGGATCACAGAAAGTCGAGGGAAAAATAGGTCAATATATACATTGCTATATGGTGAACTAAGCCTCAGGCCAGCAACAATGGAGAGGACCTGACCCTTAGAAACGTACAAGTAAGCTGGAATCTTCAAAAGTTCAAATCTTTATAAGTAAAAAGATTTATTAAAATGAATAACCAAGTGTTTTAATTGACATCAGAAGATGAAAACAATAAACCCTGAGAACATAGAAAAAAGTTAAATAAAGATATGAGCAGAATTTAATACAACAGAAAACGTATAAAATTCAGGTGATTTAGTAAGTCCAAAGAATCTTCTTTGAAAAGATTTAAAAGACACACTTTGATTAAGGAAAACCAAAACATAAGTAAAGAATATACAGAAAGAGTCAGGACAATGTTAGAGCAGAGAATATATGAAATGCCAGTAAATTTGAACATTTCTGTCAAGTGGACCATTTCCTAGCTCCTAAAGTTTACCAAAACTGACACAAGAGGAAATCATTTAAGGTCATCATGTCTGCCCTTGGCATTCTCGGAACGCCCTGGCCTCAGAATGCAGCCTCTGTAGTCCAAGGTAACCTGCGGAGAGGGGGCGGGGCTGAGGGAGGTTGGAACACTGCCCTCACTGAGGGAGTGGGTGTGGCCATCTCTGCTGTGACTGAACAAAGGGCAGGGGAGCAGGGGGCCCAGGGCAGGGCCCTCAGAGCCCGGCAGGCCCTGTGGAGTGTCACAAGCATTTAGGCCCAGGCCAAAGGGCGCTTTCTTTGTCTGCACAGCTGCCCAAACCCTCACCTTTCCACTCAGGCCGCCCCCTTACTTGAAGTGTGTGTGGAACCTGTCCGCACAGTACACCTCGCTGCACAGCTAAGCATAGGTCTGGGCATCGTAGCTTCCTGCCAGGTGACCGAGGCTCACAGGCAGTTGGGTCCCTGGGACACACGCGGAGAGGCTCCTGCCCGGGCCACAGGCCGCCCACTGACCCTGCCCCAGATCGGGGGCCGCAAAGTAGCCCTGTCTGAGTCCCCTGCCACTAGAGGGAGTATTGGACCAACACTTGTAGAAAACGGGGTCCTTGCGGGCCACTCATTGGAGGGACACAAATAAATCTTTGCCGACTTTCTGCTGAAACTTACAAGCGTTCACACCTAAGCCTCTTACAAGGTCAGCTGTTTAGCTAAACATGAGCTCATGATCTAAATTTACACAATAATGAAGAAAGCAGCTACAAGGGGAGACAATCAGCCAAAACAATCAATACCAGTATTAGATTCCCAAGGCCATCCATCAGATGTAGGAATAATCGGGTGCAAGGCAGAAAATATACATAAAACTGGAACTGAAACAAGGCACAAGGATGTCTTCAAAGACTGGTAGGATCTCTAAAACATTTTTAAAGAACATGTCATTGATAAAGCTAAATACACAAAGGTTGTGTAATACAACAGATTAATCATTGAGAAGAGTGAAATTATGCTGTTTTGAAAACTATGGCAGGTCAGATTTTCTGCCTACTTATATAAGAAGATTTCTCTAAAAAATACACATTATTTCAAAGACTTTTTGGCTGTGAAATAAGTTAAGGGTATTTCAAATGGCTTGTCTGCAAAGAAAGGTGAGATGTAGGGGATCACAGAAAGTCTAGGGGAAAATAGGTCAATATATACATTGCTATATGGTGAACTAAGCCTCAGGCCAGCAACAATGGAGAGGACCTGACCCTTAGAAACGTACAAGTAAGCTGGAATCTTCAAAAGTTCAAATCTTTATAAGTAAAAAGATTTATTAAAATGAATAACCAAGTGTTTTAATTGACATCAGAAGATGAAAACAATAAACCCTGAGAACATAGAAAAAAGTTAAATAAAGATATGAGCAGAATTTAATACAACAGAAAACGTATAAAATCCAGGTGATTTAGTAGGTCCAAAGAATCTTCTTTGAAAAGATTTAAAAGACACACTTTGATTAAGGAAAACAAAAACATAAGTAAAGAATATACAGAAAGATTCAGGACAATGTTAGAGCAGAGAATATATGAAATGCCAGTAAATTTGAACATTTCTGTCAAGTGGACCATTTCCTAGCTCCTAAAGTTTACCAAAACTGACACAAGAGGAAATCATTTAAGGTCATCATGTCTGCCCTTGGCATTCTCGGAACGCCCTGGCCTCAGAATGCAGCCTCTGTAGTCCATGGTAACCTGCGGAGAGGGGGCGGGGCTGAGGGAGGTTGGAACACTGCCCTCACTGAGGGAGTGGGTGTGGCCATCTCTGCTGTGACTGAACAAAGGGCAGGGTAGCAGGGGGCCCAGGGCAGGGCCCTCAGAACCCGGCAGGCCCAGTGGAGTGTCACAAGCATTTAGGCCCAGGCCAAAGTGTGCTTTCTTTGTCTGCACAGCTGCCCAAACCCTCACCTTTCCACTCAGGCCGCCCTCTTACTTGAAGTGTGTGTGGAACCTGTCTGCGCAGTACACCTCGCTGCACAGCTAAGCATAGGTCTGGGCATCGTAGCTTCCTGCCAGGTGACCGAGGCTCGCAGGCAGATGGGTCCCTGGGACACACGCGGAGAGGCTCCTGCCCGGGCCACAGGCCGCCCACTGCCCCTGCCCCAGATCGGGGGCCGCAAAGTAGCCCTGTCTGAGTCCCCTGCCCATAGAGGGAGTATTGGACCAACACTTGTAGAAAACGGGGTCCTTGCGGGCCACTCATTGGAGGGACACAAATAAATCTTTGCCGACTTTCTGCTGAAACTTACAAGCGTTCACACCTAAGCCTCTTACAAGGTCAGCTGTTTAGCTAAACATGAGCTCATGATCTAAATTTACACAATAATGAAGAAAGCAGCTACAAGGGGAGACAATCAGCCAAAACAATCAATACCAGTATTAGATTCCCAAGGCCATCCATCAGATGTAGGAATAATCGGGTGCAAGGCAGAAAATATACATAAAACTGGAACTGAAACAAGGCACAAGGATGTCTTCAAAGACTGGTAGGATCTCTAAAACATTTTTAAAGAACATGTCATTGATAAAGCTAAATACACAAAGGTTGTGTAATACAACAGATTAATCATTGAGAAGAGTGAAATTATGCTGTTTTGAAAACTATGGCAGGTCAGATTTTCTGCCTACTTATATAAGAAGATTTCTCTAAAAAATACACATTATTTCAAAGACTTTTTGGCTGTGAAATAAGTTAAGGGTATTTCAAATGGCTTGTCTGCAAAGAAAGGTGAGATGTAGGGGATCACAGAAAGTCTAGGGGAAAATAGGTCAATATATACATTGCTATATGGTGAACTAAGCCTCAGGCCAGCAACAATGGAGAGGACCTGACCCTTAGAAACGTACAAGTAAGCTGGAATCTTCAAAAGTTCAAATCTTTATAAGTAAAAATATTTATTAAAATGAATAACCAAGTGTTTTAATTGACATCAGAAGATGAAAACAATAAACCCTGAGAACATAGAAAAAAGTTAAATAAAGATATGAGCAGAATTTAATACAACAGAAAACGTATAAAATCCAGGTGATTTAGTAGGTCCAAAGAATCTTCTTTGAAAAGATTTAAAAGACACACTTTGATTAAGGAAAACAAAAACATAAGTAAAGAATATACAGAAAGATTCAGGACAATGTTAGAGCAGAGAATATATGAAATGCCAGTAAATTTGAACATTTCTGTCAAGTGGACCATTTCCTAGCTCCTAAAGTTTACCAAAACTGACACAAGAGGAAATCATTTAAGGTCATCATGTCTGCCCTTGGCATTCTCGGAACGCCCTGGCCTCAGAATGCAGCCTCTGTAGTCCATGGTAACCTGCGGAGAGGGGGCGGGGCTGAGGGAGGTTGGAACACTGCCCTCACTGAGGGAGTGGGTGTGGCCATCTCTGCTGTGACTGAACAAAGGGCAGGGGAGCAGGGGGCCCAGGGCAGGGCCCTCAGAGCCCGGCAGGCCCAGTGGAGTGTCACAAGCATTTAGGCCCAGGCCAAAGGGCGCTTTCTTTGTCTGCACAGCTGCCCAAACCCTCACCTTTCCACTCAGGCCGCCCTCTTACTTGAAGTGTGTGTGGAACCTGTCTGCGCAGTACACCTCGCTGCACAGCTAAGCATAGGTCTGGGCATCGTAGCTTCCTGCCAGGTGACCGAGGCTCGCAGGCAGATGGGTCCCTGGGACACACGCGGAGAGGCTCCTGCCCGGGCCACAGGCCGCCCACTGCCCCTGCCCCAGATCGGGGGCCGCAAAGTAGCCCTGTCTGAGTCCCCTGCCCATAGAGGGAGTATTGGACCAACACTTGTAGAAAACGGGGTCCTTGCGGGCCACTCATTGGAGGGACACAAATAAATCTTTGCCGACTTTCTGCTGAAACTTACAAGCGTTCACACCTAAGCCTCTTACAAGGTCAGCTGTTTAGCTAAACATGAGCTCATGATCTAAATTTACACAATAATGAAGAAAGCAGCTACAAGGGGAGACAATCAGCCAAAACAATCAATACCAGTATTAGATTCCCAAGGCCATCCATCAGATGTAGGAATAATCGGGTGCAAGGCAGAAAATATACATAAAACTGGAACTGAAACAAGGCACAAGGATGTCTTCAAAGACTGGTAGGATCTCTAAAACATTTTTAAAGAACATGTCATTGATAAAGCTAAATACACAAAGGTTGTGTAATACAACAGATTAATCATTGAGAAGAGTGAAATTATGCTGTTTTGAAAACTATGGCAGGTCAGATTTTCTGCCTACTTATATAAGAAGATTTCTCTAAAAAATACACATTATTTCAAAGACTTTTTGGCTGTGAAATAAGTTAAGGGTATTTCAAATGGCTTGTCTGCAAAGAAAGGTGAGATGTAGGGGATCACAGAAAGTCTAGGGGAAAATAGGTCAATATATACATTGCTATATGGTGAACTAAGCCTCAGGCGAGCAACAATGGAGAGGACCTGACCCTTAGAAACGTACAAGTAAGCTGGAATCTTCAAAAGTTCAAATCTTTATAAGTAAAAATATTTATTAAAATGAATAACCAAGTGTTTTAATTGACATCAGAAGATGAAAACAATAAAACCTGAGAACATAGAAAAAAGTTAAATAAAGATATGAGCAGAATTTAATACAACAGAAAACGTATAAAATTCAGGTGATTTAGTAAGTCCAAAGAATCTTCTTTGAAAAGATTTAAAAGACACACTTTGATTAAGGAAAACCAAAACATAAGTAAAGAATATACAGAAAGAGTCAGGACAATGTTAGAGCAGAGAATATATGAAATGCCAGTAAATTTGAACATTTCTGTCAAGTGGACCATTTCCTAGCTCCTAAAGTTTACCAAAACTGACACAAGAGGAAATCATTTAAGGTCATCATGTCTGCCCTTGGCATTCTCGGAACGCCCTGGCCTCAGAATGCAGCCTCTGTAGTCCAAGGTAACCTGCGGAGAGGGGGCGGGGCTGAGGGAGGTTGGAACACTGCCCTCACTGAGGGAGTGGGTGTGGCCATCTCTGCTGTGACTGAACAAAGGGCAGGGGAGCAGGGGGCCCAGGGCAGGGCCCTCAGAGCCCGGCAGGCCCTGTGGAGTGTCACAAGCATTTAGGCCCAGGCCAAAGGGTGCTTTCTTTGTCTGCACAGCTGCCCAAACCCTCACCTTTCCACTCAGGCCGCCCCCTTACTTGAAGTGTGTGTGGAACCTGTCCGCGCAGTACACCTCGCTGCACAGCTAAGCATAGGTCTGGGCATCGTAGCTTCCTGCCAGGTGACCGAGGCTCACAGGCAGTTGGGTCCCTGGGACACACGCGGAGAGGCTCCTGCCCGGGCCACAGGCCGCCCACTGACCCTGCCCCAGATCGGGGCCCGCAAAGTAGCCCTGTCTGAGTCCCCTGCCCCTAGAGGGAGTATTGGACCAACACTTGTAGAAAACGGGGTCCTTGCGGGCCACTCATTGGAGGGACACAAATAAATCTTTGCCGACTTTCTGCTGAAACTTACAAGCGTTCACACCTAAGCCTCTTACAAGGTCAGCTGTTTAGCTAAACATGAGCTCATGATCTAAATTTACACAATAATGAAGAAAGCAGCTACAAGGGGAGACAATCAGCCAAAACAATCAATACCAGTATTAGATTCCCAAGGCCATCCATCAGATGTAGGAATAATCGGGTGCAAGGCAGAAAATATACATAAAACTGGAACTGAAACAAGGCACAAGGATGTCTTCAAAGACTGGTAGGATCTCTAAAACATTTTTAAAGAACATGTCATTGATAAAGCTAAATACACAAAGGTTGTGTAATACAACAGATTAATCATTGAGAAGAGTGAAATTATGCTGTTTTGAAAACTATGGCAGGTCAGATTTTCTGCCTACTTATATAAGAAGATTTCTCTAAAAAATACACATTATTTCAAAGACTTTTTGGCTGTGAAATAAGTTAAGGGTATTTCAAATGGCTTGTCTGCAAAGAAAGGTGAGATGTAGGGGATCACAGAAAGTCGAGGGGAAAATAGGTCAATATATACATTGCTATATGGTGAACTAAGCCTCAGGCCAGCAACAATGGAGAGGACCTGACCCTTAGAAACGTACAAGTAAGCTGGAATCTTCAAAAGTTCAAATCTTTATAAGTAAAAAGATTTATTAAAATGAATAACCAAGTGTTTTAATTGACATCAGAAGATGAAAACAATAAACCCTGAGAACATAGAAAAAAGTTAAATAAAGATATGAGCAGAATTTAATACAACAGGAAACGTATAAAATTCAGGTGATTTAGTAAGTCCAAAGAATCTTCTTTGAAAAGATTTAAAAGACACACTTTGATTAAGGAAAACCAAAACATAAGTAAAGAATATACAGAAAGAGTCAGGACAATGTTAGAGCAGAGAATATATGAAATGCCAGTAAATTTGAACATTTCTGTCAAGTGGACCATTTCCTAGCTCCTAAAGTTTACCAAAAGTGACACAAGAGGAAATCATTTAAGGTCATCATGTCTGCCCTTGGCATTCTCGGAACGCCCTGGCCTCAGAATGCAGCCTCTGTAGTCCAAGGTAACCTGCGGAGAGGGGGCGGGGCTGAGGGAGGTTGGAACACTGCCCTCACTGAGGGAGTGGGTGTGGCCATCTCTGCTGTGACTGAACAAAGGGCAGGGGAGCAGGGGGCCCAGGGCAGGGCCCTCAGAGCCCGGCAGGCCCAGTGGAGTGTCACAAGCATTTAGGCCCAGGCCAAAGGGTGCTTTCTTTGTCTGCACAGCTGCCCAAACCCTCACCTTTCCACTCAGGCCGCCCTCTTACTTGAAGTGTGTGTGGAACCTGTCCGCGCAGTACACCTCGCTGCACAGCTAAGCATAGGTCTGGGCATCGTAGCTTCCTGCCAGGTGACCGAGGCTCGCAGGCAGTTGGGTCCCTGGGACACACGCGGAGAGGCTCCTGCCCGGGCCACAGGCCGCCCACTGCCCCTGCCCCAGATCGGGGGCCGCAAAGTAGCCCTGTCTGAGTCCCCTGCCCCTAGAGGGAGTATTGGACCAACACTTGTAGAAAACGGGGTCCTTGCGGGCCACTCATTGGAGGGACACAAATAAATCTTTGCCGACTTTCTGCTGAAACTTACAAGCGTTCACACCTAAGCCTCTTACAAGGTCAGCTGTTTAGCTAAACATGAGCTCATGATCTAAATTTACACAATAATGAAGAAAGCAGCTACAAGGGGAGACAATCAGCCAAAACAATCAATACCAGTATTAGATTCCCAAGGCCATCCATCAGATGTAGGAATAATCGGGTGCAAGGCAGAAAATATACATAAAACTGGAACTGAAACAAGGCACAAGGATGTCTTCAAAGACTGGTAGGATCTCTAAAACATTTTTAAAGAACATGTCATTGATAAAGCTAAATACACAAAGGTTGTGTAATACAACAGATTAATCATTGAGAAGAGTGAAATTATGCTGTTTTGAAAACTATGGCAGGTCAGATTTTCTGCCTAATTATATAAGAAGATTTCTCTAAAAAATACACATTATTTCAAAGACTTTTTGGCTGTGAAATAAGTTAAGGGTATTTCAAATGGCTTGTCTGCAAAGAAAGGTGAGATGTAGGGGATCACAGAAAGTCTAGGGGAAAATAGGTCAATATATACATTGCTATATGGTGAACTAAGCCTCAGGCCAGCAACAATGGAGAGGACCTGACCCTTAGAAACGTACAAATAAGCTGGAATCTTCAAAAGTTCAAATCTTTATAAGTAAAAATATTTATTAAAATGAATAACCAAGTGTTTTAATTGACATCAGAAGATGAAAACAATAAACCCTGAGAACATAGAAAAAAGTTAAATAAAGATATGAGCAGAATTTAATACAACAGAAAACGTATAAAATTCAGGTGATTTAGTAGGTCCAAAGAATCTTCTTTGAAAAGATTTAAAAGACACACTTTGATTAAGGAAAACAAAAACATAAGTAAAGAATATACAGAAAGAGTCAGGACAATGTTAGAGCAGAGAATATATGAAATGCCAGTAAATTTGAACATTTCTGTCAAGTGGACCATTTCCTAGCTCCTAAAGTTTACCAAAACTGACACAAGAGGAAATCATTTAAGGTCATCATGTCTGCCCTTGGCATTCTCGGAACGTTCTGGCCTCAGAATGCAGCCTCTGTAGTCCATGCTAACCTGCGGAGAGGGGGCGGGGCTGAGGGAGGTTGGAACACTGCCCTCACTGAGGGAGTGGGTGTGGCCATCTCTGCTGTGACTGAACAAAGGGCAGGGTAGCAGGGGGCCCAGGGCAGGGCCCTCAGAGCCCGGCAGGCCCAGTGGAGTGTCACAAGCATTTAGGCCCAGGCCAAAGTGTGCTTTCTTTGTCTGCACAGCTGCCCAAACCCTCACCTTTCCACTCAGGCCGCCCTCTTACTTGAAGTGTGTGTGGAACCTGTCCGCGCAGTACACCTCGCTGCACAGCTAAGCATAGGTCTGGGCATCGTAGCTTCCTGCCAGGTGACCGAGGCTCGCAGGCAGTTGGGTCCCTGGGACACACGCTGAGAGGCTCCTGCCCGGGCCACAGGCCACCCACTGCCCATGCCCCAGATCGGGGGCCGCAAAGTAGCCCTGTCTGAGTCCCCTGCCTCTAGAGGGAGTATTGGACCAACACTTGTAGAAAACGGGGTCCTTGCGGGCCACTCATTGGAGGGACACAAATAAATCTTTGCCGACTTTCTGCTGAAACTTACGAGCGTTCACACCTAAGCCTCTTACAAGGTCAGCTGTTTAGCTAAACATGAGCTCATGATCTAAATTTACACAATAATGAAGAAAGCAGCTACAAGGGGAGACAATCAGCCAAAACAATCAATACCAGTATTAGATTCCCAAGGCCATCCATCAGATGTAGGAATAATCGGGTGCAAGGCAGAAAATATACATAAAACTGGAACTGAAACAAGGCACAAGGATGTCTTCAAAGACTGGTAGGATCTCTAAAACATTTTTAAAGAACATGTCATTGATAAAGCTAAATACACAAAGGTTGTGTAATACAACAGATTAATCATTGAGAAGAGTGAAATTATGCTGTTTTGAAAACTATGGCAGGTCAGATTTTCTGCCTACTTATATAAGAAGATTTCTCTAAAAAATACACATAATTTCAAAGACTTTTTGGCTGTGAAATAAGTTAAGGGTATTTCAAATGGCTTGTCTGCAAAGAAAGGTGAGATGTAGGGGATCACAGAAAGTCTAGGGGAAAATAGGTCAATATATACATTGCTATATGGTGAACTAAGCCTCAGGCCAGCAACAATGGAGAGGACCTGACCCTTAGAAACGTACAAGTAAGCTGGAATCTTCAAAAGTTCAAATCTTTATAAGTAAAAATATTTATTAAAATGAATAACCAAGTGTTTTAATTGACATCAGAAGATGAAAACAATAAACCCTGAGAACATAGAAAAAAGTTAAATAAAGATATGAGCAGAATTTAATACAACAGAAAACGTATAAAATTCAGGTGATTTAGTAAGTCCAAAGAATCTTCTTTGAAAAGATTTAAAAGACACACTTTGATTAAGGAAAACAAAAACATAAGTAAAGAATATACAGAAAGAGTCAGGACAATGTTAGAGCAGAGAATATATGAAATGCCAGTAAATTTGAACATTTCTGTCAAGTGGACCATTTCCTTGCTCCTAAAGTTTACCAAAACTGACACAAGAGGAAATCATTTGAGGTCATCATGTCTGCCCTTGGCATTCTCGGAACGCCCTGGCCTCAGAATGCAGCCTCTGTAGTCCATGGTAACCTGCGGAGAGGGGGCGGGGCTGAGGGAGGTTGGAACACTGCCCTCACTGAGGGAGTGGGTGTGGCCATCTCTGCTGTGACTGAACAAAGGGCAGGGGAGCAGGGGGCCCAGGGCAGGGCCCTGAGAGCCCGGCAGGCCCAGTGGAGTGTCACAAGCATTTAGGCCCAGGCCAAAGGGCGCTTTCTTTGTCTGCACAGCTGCCCAAACTCTCACCTTTCCACTCAGGCCGCCCTCTTACTTGAAGTGTGTGTGGAACCTGTCCGCGCAGTACCCCTCGCTGCACAGCTAAGCATAGGTCTGGGCATCGTAGCTTCCTGCCAGGTGACCGAGGCTCGCAGGCAGATGGGTCCCTGGGACACACGCGGAGAGGCTCCTGCCTGGGCCACAGGCCGCCCACTGCCCCTGCCCCAGATCGGGGGCCGCAAAGTAGCCCTGTCTGAGTCCCCTGCCCATAGAGGGAGTATTGGACCAACACTTGTAGAAAACGGGGTCCTTGCGGGCCACTCATTGGAGGGACACAAATAAATCTTTGCCGACTTTCTGCTGAAACTTACAAGCGTTCACACCTAAGCCTCTTACAAGGTCAGCTGTTTAGCTAAACATGAGCTCATGATCTAAATTTACACAATAATGAAGAAAGCAGCTACAAGGGGAGACAATCAGCCAAAACAATCAATACCAGTATTAGATTCCCAAGGCCATCCATCAGATGTAGGAATAATCGGGTGCAAGGCAGAAAATATACATAAAACTGGAACTGAAACAAGGCACAAGGATGTCTTCAAAGACTGGTAGGATCTCTAAAACATTTTTAAAGAACATGTCATTGATAAAGCTAAATACACAAAGGTTGTGTAATACAACAGATTAATCATTGAGAAGAGTGAAATTATGCTGTTTTGAAAACTATGGCAGGTCAGATTTTCTGCCTAATTATATAAGAAGATTTCTCTAAAAAATACACATTATTTCAAAGACTTTTTGGCTGTGAAATAAGTTAAGGGTATTTCAAATGGCTTGTCTGCAAAGAAAGGTGAGATGTAGGGGATCACAGAAAGTCTAGGGGAAAATAGGTCAATATATACATTGCTATATGGTGAACTAAGCCTCAGGCCAGCAACAATGGAGAGGACCTGACCCTTAGAAACGTACAAGTAAGCTGGAATCTTCAAAAGTTCAAATCTTTATAAGTAAAAAGATTTATTAAAATGAATAACCAAGTGTTTTAATTGACATCAGAAGATGAAAACAATAAACCCTGAGAACATAGAAAAAAGTTAAATAAAGATATGAGCAGAATTTAATACAACAGAAAACGTATAAAATTCAGGTGATTTAGTAAGTCCAAAGAATCTTCTTTGAAAAGATTTAAAAGACACACTTTGATTAAGGAAAACAAAAACCTAAGTAAAGAATATACAGAAAGAGTCAGGACAATGTTAGAGCAGAGAATATATGAAATGCCAGTAAATTTGAACATTTCTGTCAAGTGGACCATTTCCTAGCTCCTAAAGTTTACCAAAACTGACACAAGAGGAAATCATTTAAGGTCATCATGTCTGCCCTTGGCATTCTCGGAACGCCCTGGCCTCAGAATGCAGCCTCTGTAGTCCATGGTAACCTGCGGAGAGGGGGCGGGGCTGAGGGAGGTTGGAACACTGCCCTCACTGAGGGAGTGGGTGTGGCCATCTCTGCTGTGACTGAACAAAGGGCAGGGGAGCAGGGGGCCCAGGGCAGGGCCCTGAGAGCCCGGCAGGCCCAGTGGAGTGTCACAAGCATTTAGGCCCAGGCCAAAGGGCGCTTTCTTTGTCTGCACAGCTGCCCAAACCCTCACCTTTCCACTCAGGCCGCCCTCTTACTTGAAGTGTGTGTGGAACCTGTCTGCGCAGTACACCTCGCTGCACAGCTAAGCATAGGTCTGGGCATCGTAGCTTCCTGCCAGGTGACCGAGGCTCGCAGGCAGATGGGTCCCTGGGACACACGCGGAGAGGCTCCTGCCCGGGCCACAGGCCGCCCACTGCCCCTGCCCCAGATCGGGGGCCGCAAAGTAGCCCTGTCTGAGTCCCCTGCCCATAGAGGGAGTATTGGACCAACACTTGTAGAAAACGGGGTCCTTGCGGGCCACTCATTGGAGGGACACAAATAAATCTTTGCCGACTTTCTGCTGAAACTTACAAGCGTTCACACCTAAGCCTCTTACAAGGTCAGCTGTTTAGCTAAACATGAGCTCATGATCTAAATTTACACAATAATGAAGAAAGCAGCTACAAGGGGAGACAATCAGCCAAAACAATCAATACCAGTATTAGATTCCCAAGGCCATCAATCAGATGTAGGAATAATCGGGTGCAAGGCAGAAAATATACATAAAACTGGAACTGAAACAAGGCACAAGGATGTCTTCAAAGACTGGTAGGATCTCTAAAACATTTTTAAAGAACATGTCATTGATAAAGCTAAATACACAAAGGTTGTGTAATACAACAGATTAATCATTGAGAAGAGTGAAATTATGCTGTTTTGAAAACTATGGCAGGTCAGATTTTCTGCCTAATTATATAAGAAGGTTTCTCTAAAAAATACACAATATTTCAAAGACTTTTTGGCTGTGAAATAAGTTAAGGGTATTTCAAATGGCTTGTCTGCAAAGAAAGGTGAGATGTAGGGGCTCACAGAAAGTCGAGGGAAAAATAGGTCAATATATACATTGCTATATGGTGAACTAAGCCTCAGGCCAGCAACAATGGAGAGGACCTGACCCTTAGAAACGTACAAGTAAGCTGGAATCTTCAAAAGTTCAAATCTTTATAAGTAAAAAGATTTATTAAAATGAATAACCAAGTGTTTTAATTGACATCAGAAGATGAAAACAATAAACCCTGAGAACATAGAAAAAAGTTAAATAAAGATATGAGCAGAATTTAATACAACAGAAAACGTATAAAATTCAGGTGATTTAGTAAGTCCAAAGAATCTTCTTTGAAAAGATTTAAAAGACACACTTTGATTAAGGAAAACAAAAACCTAAGTAAAGAATATACAGAAAGAGTCAGGACAATGTTAGAGCAGAGAATATATGAAATGCCAGTAAATTTGAACATTTCTGGAAAGTGGACCATTTCCTAGCTCCTAAAGTTTACCAAAACTGACACAAGAGGAAATCATTTAAGGTCATCATGTCTGCCCTTGGCATTCTCGGAACGCCCTGGCCTCAGAATGCAGCCTCTGTAGTCCATGGTAACCTGCGGAGAGGGGGCGGGGCTGAGGGAGGTTGGAACACTGCCCTCACTGAGGGAGTGGGTGTGGCCATCTCTGCTGTGACTGAACAAAGGGCAGGGGAGCAGGGGGCCCAGGGCAGGGCCCTCAGAGCCCGGCAGGCCCAGTGGAGTTTCACAAGCATTTAGGCCCAGGCCAAAGGGCGCTTTCTTTGTCTGCACAGCTGCCCAAACTCTCACCTTTCCACTCAGGCCGCCCTCTTACTTGAAGTGTGTGTGGAACCTGTCCGCGCAGTACACCTCGCTGCACAGCTAAGCATAGGTCTGGGCATCGTAGCTTCCTGCCAGGTGACCGAGGCTCGCAGGCAGATGGGTCCCTGGGACACACGTGGAGAGGCTCCTGCCCGGGCCACAGGCCGCCCACTGCCCCTGCCCCAGATCGGGGGCCGCAAAGTAGCCCTGTCTGAGTCCCCTGCCCATAGAGGGAGTATTGGACCAACACTTGTAGAAAACGGGGTCCTTGCGGGCCACTCATTGGAGGGACACAAATAAATCTTTGCCGACTTTCTGCTGAAACTTACAAGCGTTCACACCTAAGCCTCTTACAAGGTCAGCTGTTTAGCTAAACATGAGCTCATGATCTAAATTTACACAATAATGAAGAAAGCAGCTACAAGGGGAGACAATCAGCCAAAACAATCAATACCAGTATTAGATTCCCAAGGCCATCCATCAGATGTAGGAATAATCGGGTGCAAGGCAGAAAATATACATTAAACTGGAACTGAAACAAGGCACAAGGATGTCTTCAAAGACTGGTAGGATCTCTAAAACATTTTTAAAGAACATGTCATTGATAAAGCTAAATACACAAAGGTTGTGTAATACAACAGATTAATCATTGAGAAGAGTGAAATTATGCTGTTTTGAAAACTATGGCAGGTCAGATTTTCTGCCTACTTATATAAGAAGATTTCTCTAAAAAATACACATTATTTCAAAGACTTTTTGGCTGTGAAATAAGTTAAGGGTATTTCAAATGGCTTGTCTGCAAAGAAAGGTGAGATGTAGGGGATCACAGAAAGTCTAGGGGAAAATAGGTCAATATATACATTGCTATATGGTGAACTAAGCCTCAGGCCAGCAACAATGGAGAGGACCTGACCCTTAGAAACGTACAAGTAAGCTGGAATCTTCAAAAGTTCAAATCTTTATAAGTAAAAAGATTTATTAAAATGAATAGCCAAGTGTTTTAATTGACATCAGAAGATGAAAACAATAAAACCTGAGAACATAGAAAAAAGTTAAATAAAGATATGAGCAGAATTTAATACAACAGAAAACGTATAAAATTCAGGTGATTTAGTAAGTCCAAAGAATCTTCTTTGAAAAGATTTAAAAGACACACTTTGATTAAGGAAAACAAAAACCTAAGTAAAGAATATACAGAAAGAGTCAGGACAATGTTAGAGCAGAGAATATATGAAATGCCAGTAAATTTGAACATTTCTGTCAAGTGGACCATTTCCTAGCTCCTAAAGTTTACCAAAACTGACACAAGAGGAAATCATTTAAGGTCATCATGTCTACCCTTGGCATTCTCGGAACGCCCTGGCCTCAGAATGCAGCCTCTGTAGTCCATGGTAACCTGCGGAGAGGGGGCGGGGCTGAGGGAGGTTGGAACACTGCCCTCACTGAGGGAGTGGGTGTGGCCATCTCTGTTGTGACTGAACAAAGGGCAGGGGAGCAGGGGGCCCAGGGCAGGGCCCTCAGAGCCCGGCAGGCCCAGTGGAGTGTCACAAGCATTTAGGCCCAGGCCAAAGGGCGCTTTCTTTGTCTGCACAGCTGCCCAAACCCTCACCTTTCCACTCAGGCCGCCCTCTTACTTGAAGTGTGTGTGGAACCTGTCTGCGCAGTACACCTCGCTGCACAGCTAAGCATAGGTCTGGGCATCGTAGCTTCCTGCCAGGTGACCGAGGCTCGCAGGCAGATGGGTCCCTGGGACACACGCGGAGAGGCTCCTGCCCGGGCCACAGGCCGCCCACTGCCCCTGCCCCAGATCGGGGGCCGCAAAGTAGCCCTGTCTGAGTCCCCTGCCCATAGAGGGAGTATTGGACCAACACTTGTAGAAAACGGGGTCCTTGCGGGCCACTCATTGGAGGGACACAAATAAATCTTTGCCGACTTTCTGCTGAAACTTACAAGCGTTCACACCTAAGCCTCTTACAAGGTCAGCTGTTTAGCTAAACATGAGCTCATGATCTAAATTTACACAATAATGAAGAAAGCAGCTACAAGGGGAGACAATCAGCCAAAACAATCAATACCAGTATTAGATTCCCAAGGCCATCCATCAGATGTAGGAATAATCGGGTGCAAGGCAGAAAATATACATAAAACTGGAACTGAAACAAGGCACAAGGATGTCTTCAAAGACTGGTAGGATCTCTAAAACATTTTTAAAGAACATGTCATTGATAAAGCTAAATATACAAAGGTTGTGTAATACAACAGATTAATCATTGAGAAGAGTGAAATTATGCTGTTTTGAAAACTATGGCAGGTCATATTTTCTGCCTACTTATATAAGAAGATTTCTCTAAAAAATACACATTATTTCAAAGACTTTTTGGCTGTGAAATAAGTTAAGGGTATTTCAAATGGCTTGTCTGCAAAGAAAGGTGAGATGTAGGGGATCACAGAAAGTCTAGGGGAAAATAGGTCAATATATACATTGCTATATGGTGAACTAAGCCTCAGGCCAGCAACAATGGAGAGGACCTGACCCTTAGAAACGTACAAGTAAGCTGGAATCTTCAAAAGTTCAAATCTTTATAAGTAAAAAGATTTATTAAAATGAATAACCAAGTGTTTTAATTGACATCAGAAGATGAAAACAATAAACCCTGAGAACATAGAAAAAAGTTAAATAAAGATATGAGCAGAATTTAATACAACAGAAAACGTATAAAATTCAGGTGATTTAGTAAGTCCAAAGAATCTTCTTTGAAAAGATTTAAAAGACACACTTTGATTAAGGAAAACCAAAACATAAGTAAAGAATATACAGAAAGAGTCAGGACAATGTTAGAGCAGAGAATATATGAAATGCCAGTAAATTTGAACATTTCTGTCAAGTGGACCATTTCCTAGCTCCTAAAGTTTACCAAAACTGACACAAGAGGAAATCATTTAAGGTCATCATGTCTGCCCTTGGCATTCTCGGAACGCCCTGGCCTCAGAATGCAGCCTCTGTAGTCCAAGGTAACCTGCGGAGAGGGGGCGGGGCTGAGGGAGGTTGGAACACTGCCCTCACTGAGGGAGTGGGTGTGGCCATCTCTGCTGTGACTGAACAAAGGGCAGGGGAGCAGGGGGCCCAGGGCAGGGCCCTCAGATCCCGGCAGGCCCTGTGGAGTGTCACAAGCATTTAGGCCCAGGCCAAAGGGTGCTTTCTTTGTCTGCACAGCTGCCCAAACCCTCACCTTTCCACTCAGGCCGCCCCCTTACTTGAAGTGTGTGTGGAACCTGTCCGCGCAGTACACCTCGCTGCACAGCTAAGCATAGGTCTGGGCATCGTAGCTTCCTGCCAGGTGACCGAGGCTCACAGGCAGTTGGGTCCCTGGGACACACGCGGAGAGGCTCCTGCCCGGGCCACAGGCCGCCCACTGACCCTGCCCCAGATCGGGGGCCGCAAAGTAGCCCTGTCTGAGTCCCCTGCCCCTAGAGGGAGTATTGGACCAACACTTGTAGAAAACGGGGTCCTTGCGGGCCACTCATTGGAGGGACACAAATAAATCTTTGCCGACTTTCTGCTGAAACTTACAAGCGTTCACACCTAAGCCTCTTACAAGGTCAGCTGTTTAGCTAAACATGAGCTCATGATCTAAATTTACACAATAATGAAGAAAGCAGCTACAAGGGGAGACAATCATCCAAAACAATCAATACCAGTATTAGATTCCCAAGGCCATCCATCAGATGTAGGAATAATCGGGTGAAAGGCAGAAAATATACATAAAACTGGAACTGAAACAAGGCACAAGGATGTCTTCAAAGACTGGTAGGATCTCTAAAACATTTTTAAAGAACATGTCATTGATAAAGCTAAATACACAAAGGTTGTGTAATACAACAGATTAATCATTGAGAAGAGTGAAATTATGCTGTTTTGAAAACTATGGCAGGTCAGATTTTCTGCCTACTTATATAAGAAGATTTCTCTAAAAAATACACATTATTTCAAAGACTTTTTGGCTGTGAAATAAGTTAAGGGTATTTCAAATGGCTTGTCTGCAAAGAAAGGTGAGATGTAGGGGATCACAGAAAGTCTAGGGGAAAATAGGTCAATATATACATTGCTATATGGTGAACTAAGCCTCAGGCCAGCAACAATGGAGAGGACCTGACCCTTAGAAACGTACAAGTAAGCTGGAATCTTCAAAAGTTCAAATCTTTATAAGTAAAAAGATTTATTAAAATGAATAACCAAGTGTTTTAATTGACATCAGAAGATGAAAACAATAAACCCTGAGAACATAGAAAAAAGTTAAATAAAGATATGAGCAGAATTTAATACAACAGAAAACGTATAAAATCCAGGTGATTTAGTAGGTCCAAAGAATCTTCTTTGAAAAGATTTAAAAGACACACTTTGATTAAGGAAAACAAAAACATAAGTAAAGAATATACAGAAAGATTCAGGACAATGTTAGAGCAGAGAATATATGAAATGCCAGTAAATTTGAACATTTCTGTCAAGTGGACCATTTCCTAGCTCCTAAAGTTTACCAAAACTGACACAAGAGGAAATCATTTAAGGTCATCATGTCTGCCCTTGGCATTCTCGGAACGCCCTGGCCTCAGAATGCAGCCTCTGTAGTCCATGGTAACCTGCGGAGAGGGGGCGGGGCTGAGGGAGGTTGGAACACTGCCCTCACTGAGGGAGTGGGTGTGGCCATCTCTGCTGTGACTGAACAAAGGGCAGGGTAGCAGGGGGCCCAGGGCAGGGCCCTCAGAGCCCGGCAGGCCCAGTGGAGTGTCACAAGCATTTAGGCCCAGGCCAAAGTGTGCTTTCTTTGTCTGCACAGCTGCCCAAACCCTCACCTTTCCACTCAGGCCGCCCTCTTACTTGAAGTGTGTGTGGAACCTGTCCGCGCAGTACACCTCGCTGCACAGCTAAGCATAGGTCTGGGCATCGTAGCTTCCTGCCAGGTGACCGAGGCTCGCAGGCAGTTGGGTCCCTGGGACACACGCTGAGAGGCTCCTGCCCGGGCCACAGGCCGCCCACTGCCCATGCCCCAGATCGGGGGCCGCAAAGTAGCCCTGTCTGAGTCGCCTGCCTCTAGAGGGAGTATTGGACCAACACTTGTAGAAAACGGGGTCCTTGCGGGCCACTCATTGGAGGGACACAAATAAATCTTTGCCGACTTTCTGCTGAAACTTACGAGCGTTCACACCTAAGCCTCTTACAAGGTCAGCTGTTTAGCTAAACATGAGCTCATGATCTAAATTTACACAATAATGAAGAAAGCAGCTACAAGGGGAGACAATCAGCCAAAACAATCAATACCAGTATTAGATTCCCAAGGCCATCCATCAGATGTAGGAATAATCGGGTGCAAGGCAGAAAATATACATAAAACTGGAACTGAAACAAGGCACAAGGATGTCTTCAAAGACTGGTAGGATCTCTAAAACATTTTTAAAGAACATGTCATTGATAAAGCTAAATACACAAAGGTTGTGTAATACAACAGATTAATCATTGAGAAGAGTGAAATTATGCTGTTTTGAAAACTATGGCAGGTCAGATTTTCTGCCTAATTATATAAGAAGATTTCTCTAAAAAATACACATTATTTCAAAGACTTTTTGGCTGTGAAATAAGTTAAGGGTATTTCAAATGGCTTGTCTGCAAAGAAAGGTGAGATGTAGGGGATCACAGAAAGTCTAGGGGAAAATAGGTCAATATATACATTGCTATATGGTGAACTAAGCCTCAGGCCAGCAACAATGGAGAGGACCTGACCCTTAGAAACGTACAAGTAAGCTGGAATCTTCAAAAGTTCAAATCTTTATAAGTAAAAAGATTTATTAAAATGAATAACCAAGTGTTTTAATTGACATCAGAAGATGAAAACAATAAACCCTGAGAACATAGAAAAAAGTTAAATAAAGATATGAGCAGAATTTAATACAACAGAAAACGTATAAAATTCAGGTGATTTAGTAAGTCCAAAGAATCTTCTTTGAAAAGATTTAAAAGACACACTTTGATTAAGGAAAACAAAAACCTAAGTAAAGAATATACAGAAAGAGTCAGGACAATGTTAGAGCAGAGAATATATGAAATGCCAGTAAATTTGAACATTTCTGGAAAGTGGACCATTTCCCAGCTCCTAAAGTTTACCAAAACTGACACAAGAGGAAATCATTTAAGGTCATCATGTCTGCCCTTGGCATTCTCGGAACGCCCTGGCCTCAGAATGCAGCCTCTGTAGTCCATGGTAACCTGCGGAGAGGGGGCGGGGCTGAGGGAGGTTGGAACACTGCCCTCACTGAGGGAGTGGGTGTGGCCATCTCTGCTGTGACTGAACAAAGGGCAGGGGAGCAGGGGGCCCAGGGCAGGGCCCTGAGAGCCCGGCAGGCCCAGTGGAGTGTCACAAGCATTTAGGCCCAGGCCAAAGGGCGCTTTCTTTGTCTGCACAGCTGCCCAAACCCTCACCTTTCCACTCAGGCCGCCCTCTTACTTGAAGTGTGTGTGGAACCTGTCTGCGCAGTACACCTCGCTGCACAGCTAAGCATAGGTCTGGGCATCGTAGCTTCCTGCCAGGTGACCGAGGCTCGCAGGCAGATGGGTCCCTGGGACACACGCGGAGAGGCTCCTGCCCGGGCCACAGGCCGCCCACTGCCCCTGCCCCAGATCGGGGGCCGCAAAGTAGCCCTGTCTGAGTCCCCTGCCCATAGAGGGAGTATTGGACCAACACTTGTAGAAAACGGGGTCCTTGCGGGCCACTCATTGGAGGGACACAAATAAATCTTTGCCGACTTTCTGCTGAAACTTACAAGCGTTCACACCTAAGCCTCTTACAAGGTCAGCTGTTTAGCTAAACATGAGCTCATGATCTAAATTTACACAATAATGAAGAAAGCAGCTACAAGGGGAGACAATCAGCCAAAACAATCAATACCAGTATTAGATTCCCAAGGCCATCCATCAGATGTAGGAATAATCGGGTGCAAGGCAGAAAATATACATAAAACTGGAACTGAAACAAGGCACAAGGATGTCTTCAAAGACTGGTAGGATCTCTAAAACATTTTTAAAGAACATGTCATTGATAAAGCTAAATACACAAAGGTTGTGTAATACAACAGATTAATCATTGAGAAGAGTGAAATTATGCTGTTTTGAAAACTATGGCAGGTCAGATTTTCTGCCTAATTATATAAGAAGGTTTCTCTAAAAAATACACAATATTTCAAAGACTTTTTGGCTGTGAAATAAGTTAAGGGTATTTCAAATGGCTTGTCTGCAAAGAAAGGTGAGATGTAGGGGATCACAGAAAGTCGAGGGAAAAATAGGTCAATATATACATTGCTATATGGTGAACTAAGCCTCAGGCCAGCAACAATGGAGAGGACCTGACCCTTAGAAACGTACAAGTAAGCTGGAATCTTCAAAAGTTCAAATCTTTATAAGTAAAAATATTTATTAAAATGAATAACCAAGTGTTTTAATTGACATCAGAAGATGAAAACAATAAACCCTGAGAACATAGAAAAAAGTTAAATAAAGATATGAGCAGAATTTAATACAACAGAAAACGTATAAAATTCAGGTGATTTAGTAAGTCCAAAGAATCTTCTTTGAAAAGATTTAAAAGACACACTTTGATTAAGGAAAACAAAAACCTAAGTAAAGAATATACAGAAAGAGTCAGGACAATGTTAGAGCAGAGAATATATGAAATGCCAGTAAATTTGAACATTTCTGGAAAGTGGACCATTTCCTAGCTCCTAAAGTTTACCAAAACTGACACAAGAGGAAATCATTTAAGGTCATCATGTCTGCCCTTGGCATTCTCGGAACGCCCTGGCCTCAGAATGCAGCCTCTGTAGTCCATGGTAACCTGCGGAGAGGGGGCGGGGCTGAGGGAGGTTGGAACACTGCCCTCACTGAGGGAGTGGGTGTGGCCATCTCTGCTGTGACTGAACAAAGAGCAGGGGAGCAGGGGGCCCAGGGCAGGGCCCTCAGAGGCCGGCAGGCCCAGTGGAGTGTCACAAGCATTTAGGCCCAGGCCAAAGGGCGCTTTCTTTGTCTGCAGAGCTGCCCAAACTCTCACCTTTCCACTCAGGCCGCCCTCTTACTTGAAGTGTGTGTGGAACCTGTCTGCGCAGTACACCACGCTGCACAGCTAAGCATAGGTCTGGGCATCGTAGCTTCCTGCCAGGTGACCGAGGCTCACAGGCAGATGGGTCCCTGGGACACACGCGGAGAGGCTCCTGCCCGGGCCACAGGCCGCCCACTGCCCCTGCCCCAGATCGGGGGCCGCAAAGTAGCCCTGTCTGAGTCCCCTGCCCCTAGAGGGAGTATTGGACCAACACTTGTAGAAAACGGGGTCCTTGCGGGCCACTCATTGGAGGGACACAAATAAATCTTTGCCGACTTTCTGCTGAAACTTACAAGCGTTCACACCTAAGCCTCTTACAAGGTCAGCTGTTTAGCTAAACATGAGCTCATGATCTAAATTTACACAATAATGAAGACAGCAGCTACAAGGGGAGACAATCAGCCAAAACAATCAATACCAGTATTAGATTCCCAAGGCCATCCATCAGATGTAGGAATAATCGGGTGCAAGGCAGAAAATATACATAAAACTGGAACTGAAACAAGGCACAAGGATGTCTTCAAAGACTGGTAGGATCTCTAAAACATTTTTAAAGAACATGTCATTGATAAAGCTAAATACACAAAGGTTGTGTAATACAACAGATTAATCATTGAGAAGAGTGAAATTATGCTGTTTTGAAAACTATGGCAGGTCAGATTTTCTGCCTACTTATATAAGAAGATTTCTCTAAAATATACACATTATTTCAAAGACTTTTTGGCTGTGAAATAAGTTAAGGGTATTTCAAATGGCTTGTCTGCAAAGAAAGGTGAGATGTAGGGGATCACAGAAAGTCTAGGGGAAAATAGGTCAATATATACATTGCTATATGGTGAACTAAGCCTCAGGCCAGCAACAATGGAGAGGACCTGACCCTTAGAAACGTACAAGTAAGCTGGAATCTTCAAAAGTTCAAATCTTTATAAGTAAAAAGATTTATTAAAATGAATAACCAAGTGTTTTAATTGACATCAGAAGATGAAAACAATAAACCCTGAGAACATAGAAAAAAGTTAAATAAAGATATGAGCAGAATTTAATACAACAGAAAACGAATAAAATCCAGGTGATTTAGTAGGTCCAAAGAATCTTCTTTGAAAAGATTTAAAAGACACACTTTGATTAAGGAAAACAAAAACATAAGTAAAGAATATACAGAAAGAGTCAGGACAATGTTAGAGCAGAGAATATATGAAATGCCAGTAAATTTGAACATTTCTGTCAAGTGGACCATTTCCTAGCTCCTAAAGTTTACCAAAACTGACACAAGAGGAAATCATTTAAGGTCATCATGTCTGCCCTTGGCATTCTCGGAACGCCCTGGCCTCAGAATGCAGCCTCTGTAGTCCATGGTAACCTGCGGAGAGGGGGCGGGGCTGAGGGAGGTTGGAACACTGCCCTCACTGAGGGAGTGGGTGTGGCCATCTCTGCTGTGACTGAACAAAGGGCAGGGGAGCAGGGGGCCCAGGGCAGGGCCCTCAGAGCCCGGCAGGCCCAGTGGAGTGTCACAAGCATTTAGGCCCAGGCCAAAGGGCGCTTTCTTTGTCTGCACAGCTGCCCAAACCCTCACCTTTCCACTCAGGCCGCCCTCTTACTTGAAGTGTGTGTGGAACCTGTCTGCGCAGTACACCTCGCTGCACAGCTAAGCATAGGTCTGGGCATCGTAGCTTCCTGCCAGGTGACCGAGGCTCGCAGGCAGATGGGTCCCTGGGACACACGCGGAGAGGCTCCTGCCAGGGCCACAGGCCGCCCACTGCCCCTGCCCCAGATCGGGGGCCGCAAAGTAGCCCTGTCTGAGTCCCCTGCCCATAGAGGGAGTATTGGACCAACACTTGTAGAAAACGGGGTCCTTGCGGGCCACTCATTGGAGGGACACAAATAAATCTTTGCCGACTTTCTGCTGAAACTTACAAGCGTTCACACCTAAGCCTCTTACAAGGTCAGCTGTTTAGCTAAACATGAGCTCATGATCTAAATTTACACAATAATGAAGAAAGCAGCTACAAGGGGAGACTATCAGCCTAAACAATCAATACCAGTATTAGATTCCCAAGGCCATCCATCAGATGTAGGAATAATCGGGTGCAAGGCAGAAAATATACATAAAACTGGAACTGAAACAAGGCACAAGGATGTCTTCAAAGACTGGTAGGATCTCTAAAACATTTTTAAAGAACATGTCATTGATAAAGCTAAATACACAAAGGTTGTGTAATACAACAGATTAATCATTGAGAAGAGTGAAATTATGCTGTTTTGAAAACTATGGCAGGTCAGATTTTCTGCCTACTTATATAAGAAGATTTCTCTAAAAAATACACATTATTTCAAAGACTTTTTGGCTGTGAAATAAGTTAAGGGTATTTCAAATGGCTTGTCTGCAAAGAAAGGTGAGATGTAGGGGATCACAGAAAGTCTAGGGGAAAATAGGTCAATATATACATTGCTATATGGTGAACTAAGCCTCAGGCCAGCAACAATGGAGAGGACCTGACCCTTAGAAACGTACAAGTAAGCTGGAATCTTCAAAAGTTCAAATCTTTATAAGTAAAAAGATTTATTAAAATGAATAGCCAAGTGTTTTAATTGACATCAGAAGATGAAAACAATAAAACCTGAGAACATAGAAAAAAGTTAAATAAAGATATGAGCAGAATTTAATACAACAGAAAACGTATAAAATTCAGGTGATTTAGTAAGTCCAAAGAATCTTCTTTGAAAAGATTTAAAAGACACACTTTGATTAAGGAAAACAAAAACCTAAGTAAAGAATATACAGAAAGAGTCAGGACAATGTTAGAGCAGAGAATATATGAAATGCCAGTAAATTTGAACATTTCTGTCAAGTGGACCATTTCCCAGCTCCTAAAGTTTACCAAAACTGACACAAGAGGAAATCATTTAAGGTCATCATGTCTGCCCTTGGCATTCTTGGAACGCCCTGGCCTCAGAATGCAGCCTCTGTAGTCCATGGTAACCTGCGGAGAGGGGGCGGGGCTGAGGGAGGTTGGAACACTGCCCTCACTGAGGGAGTGGGTGTGGCCATCTCGGCTGTGACTGAACAAAGGGCAGGGGAGCAGGGGGCCCAGGGCAGGGCCCTGAGAGCCCGGCAGGCCCAGTGGAGTGTCACAAGCATTTAGGCCCAGGCCAAAGGGCGCTTTCTTTGTCTGCACAGCTGCCCAAACTCTCACCTTTCCACTCAGGCCGCCCTCTTACTTGAAGTGTGTGTGGAACCTGTCCGCACAGTACACCTCGCTGCACAGCTAAGCATAGGTCTGGGCATCGTAGCTTCCTGCCAGGTGACCGAGGCTCGCAGGCAGATGGGTCCCTGGGACACACGCGGAGAGGCTCCTGCCCGGGCCACAGGCCGCCCACTGCCCCTGCCCCAGATCGGGGGCCGCAAAGTAGCCCTGTCTGAGTCCCCTGCCCATAGAGGGAGTATTGGACCAACACTTGTAGAAAACGGGGTCCTTGCGGGCCACTCATTGGAGGGACACAAATAAATCTTTGCCGACTTTCTGCTGAAACTTACAAGCGTTCACACCTAAGCCTCTTACAAGGTCAGCTGTTTAGCTAAACATAAGCTCATGATCTAAATTTACACAATAATGAAGAAAGCAGCTACAAGGGGAGACAATCAGCCAAAACAATCAATACCAGTATTAGATTCCCAAGGCCATCCATCAGATGTAGGAATAATCGGGTGCAAGGCAGAAAATATACATAAAACTGGAACTGAAACAAGGCACAAGGATGTCTTCAAAGACTGGTAGGATCTCTAAAACATTTTTAAAGAACATGTCATTGATAAAGCTAAATATACAAAGGTTGTGTAATACAACAGATTAATCATTGAGAAGAGTGAAATTATGCTGTTTTGAAAACTATGGCAGGTCAGATTTTCTGCCTAATTATATAAGAAGATTTCTCTAAAAAATACACATTATTTCAAAGACTTTTTGGCTGTGAAATAAGTTAAGGGTATTTCATATGGCTTGTCTGCAAAGAAAGGTGAGATGTAGGGGATCACAGAAAGTCGAGGGGAAAATAGGTCAATATATACATTGCTATATGGTGAACTAAGCCTCAGGCCAGCAACAATGGAGAGGACCTGACCCTTAGAAACGTACAAGTAAGCTGGAATCTTCAAAAGTTCAAATCTTTATAAGTAAAAAGATTTATTAAAATGAATAACCAAGTGTTTTAATTGACATCAGAAGATGAAAACAATAAAACCTGAGAACATAGAAAAAAGTTAAATAAAGATATGAGCAGAACTTAATACAACAGAAAACGTATAAAATTCAGGTGATTTAGTAAGTCCAAAGAATCTTCTTTGAAAAGATTTAAAAGACACACTTTGATTAAGGAAAACAAAAACCTAAGTAAAGAATATACAGAAAGAGTCAGGACAATGTTAGAGCAGAGAATATATGAAATGCCAGTAAATTTGAACATTTCTGGAAAGTGGACCATTTCCTAGCTCCTAAAGTTTACCAAAACTGACACAAGAGGAAATCATTTAAGGTCATCATGTCTGCCCTTGGCATTCTCGGAACGCCCTGGCCTCAGAATGCAGCCTCTGTAGTCCATGGTAACCTGCGGAGAGGGGGCGGGGCTGAGGGAGGTTGGAACACTGCCCTCACTGAGGGAGTGGGTGTGGCCATCTCTGCTGTGACTGAACAAAGGGCAGGGGAGCAGGGGGCCCAGGGCAGGGCCCTCAGAGCCCGGCAGGCCCAGTGGAGTGTCACAAGCATTTAGGCCCAGGCCAAAGGGCGCTTTCTTTGTCTGCACAGCTGCCCAAACTCTCACCTTTCCACTCAGGCCGCCCTCTTACTTGAAGTGTGTGTGGAACCTGTCTGCGCAGTACACCTCGCTGCACAGCTAAGCATAGGTCTGGGCATCGTAGCTTCCTGCCAGGTGACCGAGGCTCGCAGGCAGATGGGTCCCTGGGACACACGCGGAGAGGCTCCTGCCCGGGCCACAGGCCGCCCACTGCCCCTGCCCCAGATCGGGGGCCGCAAAGTAGCCCTGTATGAGTCCCCTGCCCATAGAGGGAGTATTGGACCAACACTTGTAGAAAACGGGGTCCTTGCGGGCCACTCATTGGAGGGACACAAAGAAATCTTTGCCGACTTTCTGCTGAAACTTACAAGCGTTCACACCTAAGCCTCTTACAAGGTCAGCTGTT
Source organism: Mesoplodon mirus (assembly GCF_964341445.2). Taxonomy (NCBI): domain Eukaryota; kingdom Metazoa; phylum Chordata; class Mammalia; order Artiodactyla; family Ziphiidae; genus Mesoplodon; species Mesoplodon mirus. The sequence continues at coordinate 140,801,839 of NC_138976.1, read as the reverse complement.
TAGCTAAACATGAGCTCATGATCTAAATTTACACAATAAGGAAGAAAGCAGCTACAAGGGGAGACAATCAGCCAAAACAATCAATACCAGTATTAGATTCCCAAGGCCATCCATCAGATGTAGGAATAATCGGGTGCAAGGCAGAAAATATACATAAAACTGGAACTGAAACAAGGCACAAGGATGTCTTCAAAGACTGGTAGGATCTCTAAAACATTTTTAAAGAACATGTCATTGATAAAGCTAAATACACAAAGGTTGTGTAATACAACAGATTAATCATTGAGAAGAGTGAAATTATGCTGTTTTGAAAACTATGGCAGGTCAGATTTTCTGCCTAATTATATAAGAAGATTTCTCTAAAAAATACACATTATTTCAAAGACTTTTTGGCTGTGAAATAAGTTAAGGGTATTTCAAATGGCTTGTCTGCAAAGAAAGGTGAGATGTAGGGGATCACAGAAAGTCTAGGGGAAAATAGGTCAATATATACATTGCTATATGGTGAACTAAGCCTCAGGCCAGCAACAATGGAGAGGACCTGACCCTTAGAAACGTACAAGTAAGCTGGAATCTTCAAAAGTTCAAATCTTTATAAGTAAAAATATTTATTAAAATGAATAACCAAGTGTTTTAATTGACATCAGAAGATGAAAACAATAAACCCTGAGAACATAGAAAAAAGTTAAATAAAGATATGAGCAGAATTTAATACAACAGAAAACGTATAAAATTCAGGTGATTTAGTAAGTCCAAAGAATCTTCTTTGAAAAGATTTAAAAGACACACTTTGATTAAGGAAAACCAAAACATAAGTAAAGAATATACAGAAAGAGTCAGGACAATGTTAGAGCAGAGAATATATGAAATGCCAGTAAATTTGAACATTTCTGGAAAGTGGACCATTTCCTAGCTCCTAAAGTTTACCAAAACTGACACAAGAGGAAATCATTTAAGGTCATCATGTCTGCCCTTGGCATTCTCGGAACGCCCTGGCCTCAGAATGCAGCCTCTGTAGTCCATGGTAACCTGCGGAGAGGGGGCGGGGCTGAGGGAGGTTGGAACACTGCCCTCACTGAGGGAGTGGGTGTGGCCATCTCTGCTGTGACTGAACAAAGGGCAGGGGAGCAGGGGGCCCAGGGCAGGGCCCTCAGAGCCCGGCAGGCCCAGTGGAGTGTCACAAGCATTTAGGCCCAGGCCAAAGGGCGCTTTCTTTGTCTGCACAGCTGCCCAAACCCTCACCTTTCCACTCAGGCCGCCCTCTTACTTGAAGTGTGTGTGGAACCTGTCTGCGCAGTACACCTCGCTGCACAGCTAAGCATAGGTCTGGGCATCGTAGCTTCCTGCCAGGTGACCGAGGCTCGCAGGCAGATGGGTCCCTGGGACACACGCGGAGAGGCTCCTGCCCGGGCCACAGGCCGCCCACTGCCCCTGCCCCAGATCGGGGGCAGCAAAGTAGCCCTGTCTGAGTCCCCTGCCCATAGAGGGAGTATTGGACCAACACTTGTAGAAAACGGGGTCCTTGCGGGCCACTCATTGGAGGGACACAAATAAATCTTTGCCGACTTTCTGCTGAAACTTACAAGCGTTCACACCTAAGCCTCTTACAAGGTCAGCTGTTTAGCTAAACATGAGCTCATGATCTAAATTTACACAATAATGAAGAAAGCAGCTACAAGGGGAGACAATCAGCCAAAACAATCAATACCAGTATTAGATTCCCAAGGCCATCCATCAGATGTAGGAATAATCGGGTGCAAGGCAGAAAATATACATAAAACTGGAACTGAAACAAGGCACAAGGATGTCTTCAAAGACTGGTAGGATCTCTAAAACATTTTTAAAGAACATGTCATTGATAAAGCTAAATACACAAAGGTTGTGTAATACAACAGATTAATCATTGAGAAGAGTGAAATTATGCTGTTTTGAAAACTATGGCAGGTCAGATTTTCTGCCTAATTATATAAGAAGATTTCTCTAAAAAACACACATTATTTCAAAGACTTTTTGGCTGTGAAATAAGTTAAGGGTATTTCAAATGGCTTGTCTGCAAAGAAAGGTGAGATGTAGGGGATCACAGAAAGTCTAGGGGAAAATAGGTCAATATATACATTGCTATATGGTGAACTAAGCCTCAGGCCAGCAACAATGGAGAGGACCTGACCCTTAGAAACGTACAAGTAAGCTGGAATCTTCAAAAGTTCAAATCTTTATAAGTAAAAAGATTTATTAAAATGAATAGCCAAGTGTTTTAATTGACATCAGAAGATGAAAACAATAAAACCTGAGAACATAGAAAAAAGTTAAATAAAGATATGAGCAGAATTTAATACAACAGAAAACGTATAAAATTCAGGTGATTTAGTAAGTCCAAAGAATCTTCTTTGAAAAGATTTAAAAGACACACTTTGATTAAGGAAAACAAAAACCTAAGTAAAGAATATACAGAAAGAGTCAGGACAATGTTAGAGCAGAGAATATATGAAATGCCAGTAAATTTGAACATTTCTGTCAAGTGGACCATTTCCCAGCTCCTAAAGTTTACCAAAACTGACACAAGAGGAAATCATTTAAGGTCATCATGTCTGCCCTTGGCATTCTCGGAACGCCCTGGCCTCAGAATGCAGCCTCTGTAGTCCATGGTAACCTGCGGAGAGGGGGCGGGGCTGAGGGAGGTTGGAACACTGCCCTCACTGAGGGAGTGGGTGTGGCCATCTCTGCTGTGACTGAACAAAGGGCAGGGGAGCAGGGGGCCCAGGGCAGGGCCCTCAGAGCCCGGCAGGCCCAGTGGAGTGTCACAAGCATTTAGGCCCAGGCCAAAGGGAGCTCTCTTTGTCTGCACAGCTGCCCAAACTCTCACCTTTCCACTCAGGCCGCCCTCTTACTTGAAGTGTGTGTGGAACCTGTTCGCGCAGTACACCTCGCTGCACAGCTAAGCATAGGTCTGGGCATCGTAGCTTCCTGCCAGGTGACCGAGTCTCGCAGGCAGATGGGTCCCTGGGACACACGCGGAGAGGCTCCTGCCCGGGCCACAGGCCGCCCACTGCCCCTGCCCCAGATCGGGGGCCGCAAAGTAGCCCTGTCTGAGTCCCCTGCCCATAGAGGGAGTATTGGACCAACACTTGTAGAAAACGGGGTCCTTGCGGGCCACTCATTGGAGGGACACAAATAAATCTTTGCCGACTTTCTGCTGAAACTTACAAGCGTTCACACCTAAGCCTCTTACAAGGTCAGCTGTTTAGCTAAACATGAGCTCATGATCTAAATTTACACAATAATGAAGAAAGCAGCTACAAGGGGAGACAATCAGCCAAAACAATCAATACCAGTATTAGATTCCCAAGGCCATCCATCAGATGTAGGAATAATCGGGTGCAAGGCAGAAAATATACATAAAACTGGAACTGAAACAAGGCACAAGGATGTCTTCAAAGACTGGTAGGATCTCTAAAACATTTTTAAAGAACATGTCATTGATAAAGCTAAATACACAAAGGTTGTGTAATACAACAGATTAATCATTGAGAAGAGTGAAATTATGCTGTTTTGAAAACTATGGCAGGTCAGATTTTCTGCCTAATTATATAAGAAGATTTCTCTAAAAAATACACATTATTTCAAAGACTTTTTGGCTGTGAAATAAGTTAAGGGTATTTCAAATGGCTTGTCTGCAAAGAAAGGTGAGATGTAGGGGATCACAGAAAGTCGAGGGAAAAATAGGTCAATATATACATTGCTATATGGTGAACTAAGCCTCAGGCCAGCAACAATGGAGAGGACCTGACCCTTAGAAACGTACAAGTAAGCTGGAATCTTCAAAAGTTCAAATCTTTATAAGTAAAAAGATTTATTAAAATGAATAACCAAGTGTTTTAATTGACATCAGAAGATGAAAACAATAAACCCTGAGAACATAGAAAAAAGTTAAATAAAGATATGAGCAGAATTTAATACAACAGAAAACGTATAAAATTCAGGTGATTTAGTAAGTCCAAAGAATCTTCTTTGAAAAGATTTAAAAGACACACTTTGATTAAGGAAAACAAAAACCTAAGTAAAGAATATACAGAAAGAGTCAGGACAATGTTAGAGCAGAGAATATATGAAATGCCAGTAAATTTGAACATTTCTGGAAAGTGGACCATTTCCTAGCTCCTAAAGTTTACCAAAACTGACACAAGAGGAAATCATTTAAGGTCATCATGTCTGCCCTTGGCATTCTCGGAACGCCCTGGCCTCAGAATGCAGCCTCTGTAGTCCATGGTAACCTGCGGAGAGGGGGCGGGGCTGAGGGAGGTTGGAACACTGCCCTCACTGAGGGAGTGGGTGTGGCCATCTCTGCTGTGACTGAACAAAGGGCAGGGGAGCAGGGGGCCCAGGGCAGGGCCCTCAGAGCCCGGCAGGCCCAGTGGAGTGTCACAAGCATTTAGGCCCAGGCCAAAGGGCGCTTTCTTTGTCTGCACAGCTGCCCAAACTCTCACCTTTCCACTCAGGCCGCCCTCTTACTTGAAGTGTGTGTGGAACCTGTCCGCGCAGTACACCTCGCTGCACAGCTAAGCATAGGTCTGGGCATCGTAGCTTCCTGCCAGGTGACCGAGGCTCGCAGGCAGATGGGTCCCTGGGACACACGCGGAGAGGCTCCTGCCCGGGCCACAGGCCGCCCACTGCCCCTGCCCCAGATCGGGGGCCGCAAATTAGCCCTGTCTGAGTCCCCTGCCCATAGAGGGAGTATTGGACCAACACTTGTAGAAAACGGGGTCCTTGCGGGCCACTCATTGGAGGGACACAAATAAATCTTTGCCGACTTTCTGCTGAAACTTACAAGCGTTCACACCTAAGCCTCTTACAAGGTCAGCTGTTTAGCTAAACATGAGCTCATGATCTAAATTTACACAATAATGAAGAAAGCAGCTACAAGGGGAGACAATCAGCCAAAACAATCAATACCAGTATTAGATTCCCAAGGCCATCCATCAGATGTAGGAATAATCGGGTGCAAGGCAGAAAATATACATAAAACTGGAACTGAAACAAGGCACAAGGATGTCTTCAAAGACTGGTAGGATCTCTAAAACATTTTTAAAGAACATGTCATTGATAAAGCTAAATACACAAAGGTTGTGTAATACAACAGATTAATCATTGAGAAGAGTGAAATTATGCTGTTTTGAAAACTATGGCAGGTCAGATTTTCTGCCTAATTATATAAGAAGATTTCTCTAAAAAATACACATTATTTCAAAGACTTTTTGGCTGTGAAATAAGTTAAGGGTATTTCAAATGGCTTGTCTGCAAAGAAAGGTGAGATGTAGGGGATCACAGAAAGTCTAGGGGAAAATAGGTCAATATATACATTGCTATATGGTGAACTAAGCCTCAGGCCAGCAACAATGGAGAGGACCTGACCCTTAGAAACGTACAAGTAAGCTGGAATCTTCAAAAGTTCAAATCTTTATAAGTAAAAAGATTTATTAAAATGAATAGCCAAGTGTTTTAATTGACATCAGAAGATGAAAACAATAAAACCTGAGAACATAGAAAAAAGTTAAATAAAGATATGAGCAGAATTTAATACAACAGAAAACGTATAAAATTCAGGTGATTTAGTAAGTCCAAAGAATCTTCTTTGAAAAGATTTAAAAGACACACTTTGATTAAGGAAAACAAAAACCTAAGTAAAGAATATACAGAAAGAGTCAGGACAATGTTAGAGCAGAGAATATATGAAATGCCAGTAAATTTGAATATTTCTGTCAAGTGGACCATTTCCCAGCTCCTAAAGTTTACCAAAACTGACACAAGAGGAAATCATTTAAGGTCATCATGTCTGCCCTTGGCATTCTCGGAACGCCCTGGCCTCAGAATGCAGCCTCTGTAGTCCATGGTAACCTGCGGAGAGGGGGCGGGGCTGAGGGAGGTTGGAACACTGCCCTCACTGAGGGAGTGGGTGTGGCCATCTCTGCTGTGACTGAACAAAGGGCAGGGGAGCAGGGGGCCCAGGGCAGGGCCCTCAGAGCCCGGCAGGCCCAGTGGAGTGTCACAAGCATTTAGGCCCAGGCCAAAGGGCGCTCTCTTTGTCTGCACAGCTGCCCAAACTCTCACCTTTCCACTCAGGCCGCCCTCTTACTTGAAGTGTGTGTGGAACCTGTCCGCGCAGTACACCTCGCTGCACAGCTAAGCATAGGTCTGGGCATCGTAGCTTCCTGCCAGGTGACCGAGGCTCGCAGGCAGATGGGTCCCTGGGACACACGCGGAGAGGCTCCTGCCCGGGCCACAGGCCGCCCACTGCCCCTGCCCCAGATCGGGGGCCGCAAAGTAGCCCTGTCTGAGTCCCCTGCCCATAGAGGGAGTATTGGACCAACACTTGTAGTAAACGGGGTCCTTGCGGGCCACTCATTGGAGGGACACAAATAAATCTTTGCCGACTTTCTGCTGAAACTTACAAGCGTTCACACCTAAGCCTCTTACAAGGTCAGCTGTTTAGCTAAACATGAGCTCATGATCTAAATTTACACAATAATGAAGAAAGCAGCTACAAGGGGAGACAATCAGCCAAAACAATCAATACCAGTATTAGATTCCCAAGGCCATCCATCAGATGTAGGAATAATCGGGTGCAAGGCAGAAAATATACATTAAACTGGAACTGAAACAAGGCACAAGGATGTCTTCAAAGACTGGTAGGATCTCTAAAACATTTTTAAAGAACATGTCATTGATAAAGCTAAATACACAAAGGTTGTGTAATACAACAGATTAATCATTGAGAAGAGTGAAATTATGCTGTTTTGAAAACTATGGCAGGTCAGATTTTCTGCCTAATTATATAAGAAGATTTCTCTAAAAAATACACATTATTTCAAAGACTTTTTGGCTGTGAAATAAGTTAAGGGTATTTCAAATGGCTTGTCTGCAAAGAAAGGTGAGATGTAGGGGATCACAGAAAGTCGAGGGAAAAATAGGTCAATATATACATTGCTATATGGTGAACTAAGCCTCAGGCCAGCAACAATGGAGAGGACCTGACCCTTAGAAACGTACAAGTAAGCTGGAATCTTCAAAAGTTCAAATCTTTATAAGTAAAAAGATTTATTAAAATGAATAACCAAGTGTTTTAATTGACATCAGAAGATGAAAACAATAAACCCTGAGAACATAGAAAAAAGTTAAATAAAGATATGAGCAGAATTTAATACAACAGAAAACGTATAAAATTCAGGTGATTTAGTAAGTCCAAAGAATCTTCTTTGAAAAGATTTAAAAGACACACTTTGATTAAGGAAAACAAAAACCTAAGTAAAGAATATACAGAAAGAGTCAGGACAATGTTAGAGCAGAGAATATATGAAATGCCAGTAAATTTGAACATTTCTGGAAAGTGGACCATTTCCTAGCTCCTAAAGTTTACCAAAACTGACACAAGAGGAAATCATTTAAGGTCATCATGTCTGCCCTTGGCATTCTCGGAACGCCCTGGCCTCAGAATGCAGCCTCTGTAGTCCATGGTAACCTGCGGAGAGGGGGCGGGGCTGAGGGAGGTTGGAACACTGCCCTCACTGAGGGAGTGGGTGTGGCCATCTCTGCTGTGACTGAACAAAGGGCAGGGGAGCAGGGGGCCCAGGGCAGGGCCCTCAGAGCCCGGCAGGCCCAGTGGAGTGTCACAAGCATTTAGGCCCAGGCCAAAGGGCGCTTTCTTTGTCTGCACAGCTGCCCAAACTCTCACCTTTCCACTCAGGCCGCCCTCTTACTTGAAGTGTGTGTGGAACCTGTCGGCGCAGTACACCTCGCTGCACAGCTAAGCATAGGTCTGGGCATCGTAGCTTCCTGCCAGGTGACCGAGGCTCGCAGGCAGATGGGTCCCTGGGACACACGCGGAGAGGCTCCTGCCCGGGCCACAGGCCGCCCACTGCCCTTGCCCCAGATCGGGGGCCGCAAAGTAGCCCTGTCTGAGTCCCCTGCCCATAGAGGGAGTATTGGACCAACACTTGTAGAAAACGGGGTCCTTGCGGGCCACTCATTGGAGGGACACAAATAAATCTTTGCCGACTTTCTGCTGAAACTTACAAGCGTTCACACCTAAGCCTCTTACAAGGTCAGCTGTTTAGCTAAACATGAGCTCATGATCTAAATTTACACAATAATGAAGAAAGCAGCTACAAGGGGAGACAATCAGCCAAAACAATCAATACCAGTATTAGATTCCCAAGGCCATCCATCAGATGTAGGAATAATCGGGTGCAAGGCAGAAAATATACATAAAACTGGAACTGAAACAAGGCACAAGGATGTCTTCAAAGACTGGTAGGATCTCTAAAACATTTTTAAAGAACATGTCATTGATAAAGCTAAATACACAAAGGTTGTGTAATACAACAGATTAATCATTGAGAAGAGTGAAATTATGCTGTTTTGAAAACTATGGCAGGTCAGATTTTCTGCCTAATTATATAAGAAGATTTCTCTAAAAAATACACATTATTTCAAAGACTTTTTGGCTGTGAAATAAGTTAAGGGTATTTCAAATGGCTTGTCTGCAAAGAAAGGTGAGATGTAGGGGATCACAGAAAGTCTAGGGGAAAATAGGTCAATATATACATTGCTATATGGTGAACTAAGCCTCAGGCCAGCAACAATGGAGAGGACCTGACCCTTAGAAACGTACAAGTAAGCTGGAATCTTCAAAAGTTCAAATCTTTATAAGTAAAAAGATTTATTAAAATGAATAGCCAAGTGTTTTAATTGACATCAGAAGATGAAAACAATAAAACCTGAGAACATAGAAAAAAGTTAAATAAAGATATGAGCAGAATTTAATACAACAGACAACGTATAAAATTCAGGTGATTTAGTAAGTCCAAAGAATCTTCTTTGAAAAGATTTAAAAGACACACTTTGATTAAGGAAAACAAAAACCTAAGTAAAGAATATACAGAAAGAGTCAGGACAATGTTAGAGCAGAGAATATATGAAATGCCAGTAAATTTGAACATTTCTGTCAAGTGGACCATTTCCTAGCTCCTAAAGTTTACCAAAACTGACACAAGAGGAAATCATTTAAGGTCATCATGTCTGCCCTTGGCATTCTCGGAACGCCCTGGCCTCAGAATGCAGCCTCCGTAGTCCATGGTAACCTGCGGAGAGGGGGCGGGGCTGAGGGAGGTTGGAACACTGCCCTCACTGAGGGAGGGGGTGTGGCCATCTCTGCTGTGACTGAACAAAGGGCAGGGGAGCAGGGGGCCCAGGGCAGGGCCCTCAGAGCCCGGCAGGCCCAGTGGAGTGTCACAAGCATTTAGGCCCAGGCCAAAGGGCGCTCTCTTTGTCTGCACAGCTGCCCAAACTCTCACCTTTCCACTCAGGCCGCCCTCTTACTTGAAGTGTGTGTGGAACCTGTCCGCGCAGTACACCTCGCTGCACAGCTAAGCATAGGTCTGGGCATCGTAGCTTCCTGCCAGGTGACCGAGTCTCGCAGGCAGATGGGTCCCTGGGACACACGCGGAGAGGCTCCTGCCCGGGCCACAGGCCGCCCACTGCCCCTGCCCCAGATCGGGGGCCACAAAGTAGCCCTGTCTGAGTCCCCTGCCCATACAGGGAGTATTGGACCAACACTTGTAGAAAACGGGGTCCTTGCGGGCCACTCATTGGAGGGACACAAATAAATCTTTGCCGACTTTCTGCTGAAACTTACAAGCGTTCACACCTAAGCCTCTTACAAGGTCAGCTGTTTAGCTAAACATGAGCTCATGATCTAAATTTACACAATAATGAAGAAAGCAGCTACAAGGGGAGACAATCAGCCAAAACAATCAATACCAGTATTAGATTCCCAAGGCCATCCATCAGATGTAGGAATAATCGGGTGCAAGGCAGAAAATATACATAAAACTGGAACTGAAACAAGGCACAAGGATGTCTTCAAAGACTGGTAGGATCTCTAAAACATTTTTAAAGAACATGTCATTGATAAAGCTAAATACACAAAGGTTGTGTAATACAACAGATTAATCATTGAGAAGAGTGAAATTATGCTGTTTTGAAAACTATGGCAGGTCAGATTTTCCGCCTAATTATATAAGAAGATTTCTCTAAAAAATACACATTATTTCAAAGACTTTTTGGCTGTGAAATAAGTTAAGGGTATTTCAAATGGCTTGTCTGCAAAGAAAGGTGAGATGTAGGGGATCACAGAAAGTCTAGGGGAAAATAGGTCAATATATACATTGCTATATGGTGAACTAAGCCTCAGGCCAGCAACAATGGAGAGGACCTGACCCTTAGAAACGTACAAGTAAGCTGGAATCTTCAAAAGTTCAAATCTTTATAAGTAAAAAGATTTATTAAAATGAATAACCAAGTGTTTTAATTGACATCAGAAGATGAAAACAATAAACCCTGAGAACATAGAAAAAAGTTAAATAAAGATATGAGCAGAATTTAATACAACAGAAAACGTATAAAATTCAGGTGATTTAGTAAGTCCAAAGAATCTTCTTTGAAAAGATTTAAAAGACACACTTTGATTAAGGAAAACAAAAACCTAAGTAAAGAATATACAGAAAGAGTCAGGACAATGTTAGAGCAGAGAATATATGAAATGCCAGTAAATTTGAACATTTCTGGAAAGTGGACCATTTCCTAGCTCCTAAAGTTTACCAAAACTGACACAAGAGGAAATCATTTAAGGTCATCATGTCTGCCCTTGGCATTCTCGGAACGCCCTGGCCTCAGAATGCAGCCTCTGTAGTCCATGGTAACCTGCGGAGAGGGGGCGGGGCTGAGGGAGGTTGGAACACTGCCCTCACTGAGGGAGTGGGTGTGGCCATCTCTGCTGTGACTGAACAAAGGGCAGGGGAGCAGGGGGCCCAGGGCAGGGCCCTCAGAGCCCGGCAGGCCCAGTGGAGTGTCACAAGCATTTAGGCCCAGGCCAAAGGGCGCTTTCTTTGTCTGCACAGCTGCCCAAACTCTCACCTTTCCACTCAGGCCGCCCTCTTACTTGAAGTGTGTGTGGAACCTTTCGGCGCAGTACACCTCGCTGCACAGCTAAGCATAGGTCTGGGCATCGTAGCTTCCTGCCAGGTGACCGAGGCTCGCAGGCAGATGGGTCCCTGGGACACACGCGGAGAGGCTCCTGCCCGGGCCACAGGCCGCCCACTGCCCCTGCCCCAGATCGGGGGCCGCAAAGTAGCCCTGTCTGAGTCCCCTGCCCCTAGAGGGAGTATTGGACCAACACTTGTAGAAAACGGGGTCCTTGCGGGCCACTCATTGGAGGGACACAAATAAATCTTTGCCGACTTTCTGCTGAAACTTACAAGCGTTCACACCTAAGCCTCTTACAAGGTCAGCTGTTTAGCTAAACATGAGCTCATGATCTAAATTTACACAATAATGAAGAAAGCAGCTACAAGGGGAGACAATCAGCCAAAACAATCAATACCAGTATTAGATTCCCAAGGCCATCCATCAGATGTAGGAATAATCGGGTGCAAGGCAGAAAATATACATAAAACTGGAACTGAAACAAGGCACAAGGATGTCTTCAAAGACTGGTAGGATCTCTAAAACATTTTTAAAGAACATGTCATTGATAAAGCTAAATACACAAAGGTTGTGTAATACAACAGATTAATCATTGAGAAGAGTGAAATTATGCTGTTTTGAAAACTATGGCAGGTCAGATTTTCTGCCTAATTATATAAGAAGATTTCTCTAAAAAATACACATTATTTCAAAGACTTTTTGGCTGTGAAATAAGTTAAGGGTATTTCAAATGGCTTGTCTGCAAAGAAAGGTGAGATGTAGGGGATCACAGAAAGTCTAGGGGAAAATAGGTCAATATATACATTGCTATATGGTGAACTAAGCCTCAGGCCAGCAACAATGGAGAGGACCTGACCCTTAGAAACGTACAAGTAAGCTGGAATCTTCAAAATTTCAAATCTTTATAAGTAAAAAGATTTATTAAAATGAATAGCCAAGTGTTTTAATTGACATCAGAAGATGAAAACAATAAAACCTGAGAACATAGAAAAAAGTTAAATAAAGATATGAGCAGAATTTAATACAACAGACAACGTATAAAATTCAGGTGATTTAGTAAGTCCAAAGAATCTTCTTTGAAAAGATTTAAAAGACACACTTTGATTAAGGAAAACAAAAACCTAAGTAAAGAATATACAGAAAGAGTCAGGACAATGTTAGAGCAGAGAATATATGAAATGCCAGTAAATTTGAACATTTCTGTCAAGTGGACCATTTCCTAGCTCCTAAAGTTTACCAAAACTGACACAAGAGGAAATCATTTAAGGTCATCATGTCTGCCCTTGGCATTCTCGGAACGCCCTGGCCTCAGAATGCAGCCTCTGTAGTCCATGGTAACCTGCGGAGAGGGGGCGGGGCTGAGGGAGGTTGGAACACTGCCCTCACTGAGGGAGTGGGTGTGGCCATCTCTGCTGTGACTGAACAAAGGGCAGGGGAGCAGGGGGCCCAGGGCAGGGCCCTCAGAGCCCGGCAGGCCCAGTGGAGTGTCACAAGCATTTAGGCCCAGGCCAAAGGGCGCTCTCTTTGTCTGCACAGCTGCCCAAACTCTCACCTTTCCACTCAGGCCGCCCTCTTACTTGAAGTGTGTGTGGAACCTGTCCGCGCAGTACACCTCGCTGCAGAGCTAAGCATAGGTCTGGGCATCGTAGCTTCCTGCCAGGTGACCGAGGCTCGCAGGCAGATGGGTCCCTGGGACACACGCGGAGAGGCTCCTGCCCGGGCCACAGGCCGCCCACTGCCCCTGCCCCAGATCGGGGGCCACAAAGTAGCCCTGTCTGAGTCCCCTGCCCATAGAGGGAGTATTGGACCAACACTTGTAGAAAACGGGGTCCTTGCGGGCCACTCATTGGAGGGACACAAATAAATCTTTGCCGACTTTCTGCTGAAACTTACAAGCGTTCACACCTAAGCCTCTTACAAGGTCAGCTGTTTAGCTAAACATGAGCTCATGATCTAAATTTACACAATAATGAAGAAAGCAGCTACAAGGGGAGACAATCAGCCAAAACAATCAATACCAGTATTAGATTCCCAAGGCCATCCATCAGATGTAGGAATAATCGGGTGCAAGGCAGAAAATATACATAAAACTGGAACTGAAACAAGGCACAAGGATGTCTTCAAAGACTGGTAGGATCTCTAAAACATTTTTAAAGAACATGTCATTGATAAAGCTAAATACACAAAGGTTGTGTAATACAACAGATTAATCATTGAGAAGAGTGAAATTATGCTGTTTTGAAAACTATGGCAGGTCAGATTTTCTGCCTAATTATATAAGAAGATTTCTCTAAAAAATACACATTATTTCAAAGACTTTTTGGCTGTGAAATAAGTTAAGGGTATTTCAAATGGCTTGTCTGCAAAGAAAGGTGAGATGTAGGGGATCACAGAAAGTCGAGGGAAAAATAGGTCAATATATACATTGCTATATGGTGAACTAAGCCTCAGGCCAGCAACAATGGAGAGGACCTGACCCTTAGAAACGTACAAGTAAGCTGGAATCTTCAAAAGTTCAAATCTTTATAAGTAAAAAGATTTATTAAAATGAATAACCAAGTGTTTTAATTGACATCAGAAGATGAAAACAATAAACCCTGAGAACATAGAAAAAAGTTAAATAAAGATATGAGCAGAATTTAATACAACAGAAAACGTATAAAATTCAGGTGATTTAGTAAGTCCAAAGAATCTTCTTTGAAAAGATTTAAAAGACACACTTTGATTAAGGAAAACAAAAACCTAAGTAAAGAATATACAGAAAGAGTCAGGACAATGTTAGAGCAGAGAATATATGAAATGCCAGTAAATTTGAACATTTCTGTCAAGTGGACCATTTCCTAGCTCCTAAAGTTTACCAAAACTGACACAAGAGGAAATCATTTAAGGTCATCATGTCTGCCCTTGGCATTCTCGGAACGCCCTGGCCTCAGAATGCAGCCTCTGTAGTCCATGGTAACCTGCGGAGAGGGGGCGGGGCTGAGGGAGGTTGGAACACTGCCCTCACTGAGGGAGTGGGTGTGGCCATCTCTGCTGTGACTGAACAAAGGGCAGGGGAGCAGGGGGCCCAGGGCAGGGCCCTCAGAGCCCGGCAGGCCCAGTGGAGTGTCACAAGCATTTAGGCCCAGGCCAAAGGGCGCTTTCTTTGTCTGCACAGCTGCCCAAACTCTCACCTTTCCACTCAGGCCGCCCTCTTACTTGAAGTGTGTGTGGAACCTGTCGGCGCAGTACACCTCGCTGCACAGCTAAGCATAGGTCTGGGCATCGTAGCTTCCTGCCAGGTGACCGAGGCTCGCAGGCAGATGGGTCCCTGGGACACACGCGGAGAGGCTCCTGCCCGGGCCACAGGCCGCCCACTGCCCCTGCCCCAGATCGGGGGCCGCAAAGTAGCCCTGTCTGAGTCCCCTGCCCATAGAGGGAGTATTGGACCAACACTTGTAGAAAACGGGGTCCTTGCGGGCCACTCATTGGAGGGACACAAATAAATCTTTGCCGACTTTCTGCTGAAACTTACAAGCGTTCACACCTAAGCCTCTTACAAGGTCAGCTGTTTAGCTAAACATGAGCTCATGATCTAAATTTACACAATAATGAAGAAAGCAGCTACAAGGGGAGACAATCAGCCAAAACAATCAATACCAGTATTAGATTCCCAAGGCCATCCATCAGATGTAGGAATAATCGGGTGCAAGGCAGAAAATATACATAAAACTGGAACTGAAACAAGGCACAAGGATGTCTTCAAAGACTGGTAGGATCTCTAAAACATTTTTAAAGAACATGTCATTGATAAAGCTAAATACACAAAGGTTGTGTAATACAACAGATTAATCATTGAGAAGAGTGAAATTATGCTGTTTTGAAAACTATGGCAGGTCAGATTTTCTGCCTAATTATATAAGAAGATTTCTCTAAAAAATACACATTATTTCAAAGACTTTTTGGCTGTGAAATAAGTTAAGGGTATTTCAAATGGCTTGTCTGCAAAGAAAGGTGAGATGTAGGGGATCACAGAAAGTCTAGGGGAAAATAGGTCAATATATACATTGCTATATGGTGAACTAAGCCTCAGGCCAGCAACAATGGAGAGGACCTGACCCTTAGAAACGTACAAGTAAGCTGGAATCTTCAAAAGTTCAAATCTTTATAAGTAAAAAGATTTATTAAAATGAATAGCCAAGTGTTTTAATTGACATCAGAAGATGAAAACAATAAACCCTGAGAACATAGAAAAAAGTTAAATAAAGATATGAGCAGAATTTAATACAACAGACAACGTATAAAATTCAGGTGATTTAGTAAGTCCAAAGAATCTTCTTTGAAAAGATTTAAAAGACACACTTTGATTAAGGAAAACAAAAACCTAAGTAAAGAATATACAGAAAGAGTCAGGACAATGTTAGAGCAGAGAATATATGAAATGCCAGTAAATTTGAACATTTCTGTCAAGTGGACCATTTCCTAGCTCCTAAAGTTTACCAAAACTGACACAAGAGGAAATCATTTAAGGTCATCATGTCTGCCCTTGGCATTCTCGGAACGCCCTGGCCTCAGAATGCAGCCTCTGTAGTCCATGGTAACCTGCGGAGAGGGGGCGGGGCTGAGGGAGGTTGGAACACTGCCCTCACTGAGGGAGGGGGTGTGGCCATCTCTGCTGTGACTGAACAAAGGGCAGGGGAGCAGGGGGCCCAGGGCAGGGCCCTCAGAGCCCGGCAGGCCCAGTGGAGTGTCACAAGCATTTAGGCCCAGGCCAAAGGGCGCTCTCTTTGTCTGCACAGCTGCCCAAACTCTCACCTTTCCACTCAGGCCGCCCTCTTACTTGAAGTGTGTGTGGAACCTGTCCGCGCAGTACACCTCGCTGCACAGCTAAAAATAGGTCTGGGCATCGTAGCTTCCTGCCAGGTGACCGAGGCTCGCAGGCAGATGGGTCCCTGGGACACACGCGGAGAGGCTCCTGCCCGGGCCACAGGCCGCCCACTGTCCCTGCCCCAGATCGGGGGCCACAAAGTAGCCCTGTCTGAGTCCCCTGCCCATACAGGGAGTATTGGACCAACACTTGTAGAAAACGGGGTCCTTGCGGGCCACTCATTGGAGGGACACAAATAAATCTTTGCCGACTTTCTGCTGAAACTTACAAGCGTTCACACCTAAGCCTCTTACAAGGTCAGCTGTTTAGCTAAACATGAGCTCATGATCTAAATTTACACAATAATGAAGAAAGCAGCTACAAGGGGAGACAATCAGCCAAAACAATCAATACCAGTATTAGATTCCCAAGGCCATCCATCAGATGTAGGAATAATCGGGTGCAAGGCAGAAAATATACATAAAACTGGAACTGAAACAAGGCACAAGGATGTCTTCAAAGACTGGTAGGATCTCTAAAACATTTTTAAAGAACATGTCATTGATAAAGCTAAATACACAAAGGTTGTGTAATACAACAGATTAATCATTGAGAAGAGTGAAATTATGCTGTTTTGAAAACTATGGCAGGTCAGATTTTCTGCCTAATTATATAAGAAGATTTCTCTAAAAAATACACATTATTTCAAAGACTTTTTGGCTGTGAAATAAGTTAAGGGTATTTCAAATGGCTTGTCTGCAAAGAAAGGTGAGATGTAGGGGATCACAGAAAGTCGAGGGAAAAATAGGTCAATATATACATTGCTATATGGTGAACTAAGCCTCAGGCCAGCAACAATGGAGAGGACCTGACCCTTAGAAACGTACAAGTAAGCTGGAATCTTCAAAAGTTCAAATCTTTATAAGTAAAAAGATTTATTAAAATGAATAGCCAAGTGTTTTAATTGACATCAGAAGATGAAAACAATAAACCCTGAGAACATAGAAAAAAGTTAAATAAAGATATGAGCAGAATTTAATACAACAGACAACGTATAAAATTCAGGTGATTTAGTAAGTCCAAAGAATCTTCTTTGAAAAGATTTAAAAGACACACTTTGATTAAGGAAAACAAAAACCTAAGTAAAGAATATACAGAAAGAGTCAGGACAATGTTAGAGCAGAGAATATATGAAATGCCAGTAAATTTGAACATTTCTGTCAAGTGGACCATTTCCTAGCTCCTAAAGTTTACCAAAACTGACACAAGAGGAAATCATTTAAGGTCATCATGTCTGCCCTTGGCATTCTCGGAACGCCCTGGCCTCAGAATGCAGCCTCTGTAGTCCATGGTAACCTGCGGAGAGGGGGCTGGGCTGAGGGAGGTTGGAACACTGCCCTCACTGAGGGAGGGGGTGTGGCCATCTCTGCTGTGACTGAACAAAGGGCAGGGGAGCAGGGGGCCCAGGGCAGGGCCCTCAGAGCCCGGCAGGCCCAGTGGAGTGTCACAAGCATTTAGGCCCAGGCCAAAGGGCGCTCTCTTTGTCTGCACAGCTGCCCAAACTCTCACCTTTCCACTCAGGCCGCCCTCTTACTTGAAGTGTGTGTGGAACCTGTCCGCGCAGTACACCTCGCTGCACAGCTAAAAATAGGTCTGGGCATCGTAGCTTCCTGCCAGGTGACCGAGGCTCGCAGGCAGATGGGTCCCTGGGACACACGCGGAGAGGCTCCTGCCCGGGCCACAGGCCGCCCACTGTCCCTGCCCCAGATCGGGGGCCACAAAGTAGCCCTGTCTGAGTCCCCTGCCCATACAGGGAGTATTGGACCAACACTTGTAGAAAACGGGGTCCTTGCGGGCCACTCATTGGAGGGACACAAATAAATCTTTGCCGACTTTCTGCTGAAACTTACAAGCGTTCACACCTAAGCCTCTTACAAGGTCAGCTGTTTAGCTAAACATGAGCTCATGATCTAAATTTACACAATAATGAAGAAAGCAGCTACAAGGGGAGACAATCAGCCAAAACAATCAATACCAGTATTAGATTCCCAAGGCCATCCATCAGATGTAGGAATAATCGGGTGCAAGGCAGAAAATATACATAAAACTGGAACTGAAACAAGGCACAAGGATGTCTTCAAAGACTGGTAGGATCTCTAAAACATTTTTAAAGAACATGTCATTGATAAAGCTAAATACACAAAGGTTGTGTAATACAACAGATTAATCATTGAGAAGAGTGAAATTATGCTGTTTTGAAAACTATGGCAGGTCAGATTTTCTGCCTAATTATATAAGAAGATTTCTCTAAAAAATACACATTATTTCAAAGACTTTTTGGCTGTGAAATAAGTTAAGGGTATTTCAAATGGCTTGTCTGCAAAGAAAGGTGAGATGTAGGGGATCACAGAAAGTCGAGGGAAAAATAGGTCAATATATACATTGCTATATGGTGAACTAAGCCTCAGGCCAGCAACAATGGAGAGGACCTGACCCTTAGAAACGTACAAGTAAGCTGGAATCTTCAAAAGTTCAAATCTTTATAAGTAAAAAGATTTATTAAAATGAATAGCCAAGTGTTTTAATTGACATCAGAAGATGAAAACAATAAAACCTGAGAACATAGAAAAAAGTTAAATAAAGATATGAGCAGAATTTAATACAACAGAAAACGTATAAAATTCAGGTGATTTAGTAAGTCCAAAGAATCTTCTTTGAAAAGATTTAAAAGACACACTTTGATTAAGGAAAACAAAAACCTAAGTAAAGAATATACAGAAAGAGTCAGGATAATGTTAGAGCAGAGAATATATGAAATGCCAGTAAATTTGAACATTTCTGTCAAGTGGACCATTTCCCATCTCCTAAAGTTTACCAAAACTGACACAAGAGGAAATCATTTAAGGTCATCATGTCTGCCCTTGGCATTCTCGGAACGCCCTGGCCTCAGAATGCAGCCTCTGTAGTCCATGGTAACCTGCGGAGAGGGGGCGGGGCTGAGGGAGGTTGGAACACTGCCCTCACTGAGGGAGTGGGTGTGGCCATCTCTGCTGTGACTGAACAAAGGGCAGGGGAGCAGGGGGCCCAGGGCAGGGCCCTCAGAGCCCGGCAGGCCCAGTGGAGTGTCACAAGCATTTAGGCCCAGGCCAAAGGGCGCTCTCTTTGTCTGCACAGCTGCCCAAACTCTCACCTTTCCACTCAGGCCGCCCTCTTACTTGAAGTGTGTGTGGAACCTGTCCGCGCAGTACACCTCGCTGCACAGCTAAGCATAGGTCTGGGCATCGTAGCTTCCTGCCAGGTGACCGAGGCTCGCAGGCAGATGGGTCCCTGGGACACACGCGGAGAGGCTCCTGCCCGGGCCACAGGCCGCCCACTGCCCCTGCCCCAGATCGGGGGCCGCAAAGTAGCCCTGTCTGAGTCCCCTGCCCATAGAAGGAGTATTGGACCAACACTTGTAGAAAACGGGGTCCTTGCGGGCCACTCATTGGAGGGACACAAATAAATCTTTGCCGACTTTCTGCTGAAACTTACAAGCGTTCACACCTAAGCCTCTTACAAGGTCAGCTGTTTAGCTAAACATGAGCTCATGATCTAAATTTACACAATAATGAAGAAAGCAGCTACAAGGGGAGACAATCAGCCAAAACAATCAATACCAGTATTAGATTCCCAAGGCCATCCATCAGATGTAGGAATAATCGGGTGCAAGGCAGAAAATATACATAAAACTGGAACTGAAACAAGGCACAAGGATGTCTTCAAAGACTGGTAGGATCTCTAAAACATTTTTAAAGAACATGTCATTGATAAAGCTAAATACACAAAGGTTGTGTAATACAACAGATTAATCATTGAGAAGAGTGAAATTATGCTGTTTTGAAAACTATGGCAGGTCAGATTTTCTGCCTAATTATATAAGAAGATTTCTCTAAAAAATACACATTATTTCAAAGACTTTTTGGCTGTGAAATAAGTTAAGGGTATTTCAAATGGCTTGTCTGCAAAGAAAGGTGAGATGTAGGGGATCACAGAAAGTCGAGGGAAAAATAGGTCAATATATACATTGCTATATGGTGAACTAAGCCTCAGGCCAGCAACAATGGAGAGGACCTGACCCTTAGAAACGTACAAGTAAGCTGGAATCTTCAAAAGTTCAAATCTTTATAAGTAAAAAGATTTATTAAAATGAATAACCAAGTGTTTTAATTGACATCAGAAGATGAAAACAATAAACCCTGAGAACATAGAAAAAAGTTAAATAAAGATATGAGCAGAATTTAATACAACAGAAAACGTATAAAATTCAGGTGATTTAGTAAGTCCAAAGAATCTTCTTTGAAAAGATTTAAAAGACACACTTTGATTAAGGAAAACAAAAACCTAAGTAAAGAATATACAGAAAGAGTCAGGACAATGTTAGAGCAGAGAATATATGAAATGCCAGTAAATTTGAACATTTCTGTCAAGTGGACCATTTCCTAGCTCCTAAAGTTTACCAAAACTGACACAAGAGGAAATCATTTAAGGTCATCATGTCTGCCCTTGGCATTCTCGGAACGCCCTGGCCTCAGAATGCAGCCTCTGTAGTCCATGGTAACCTGCGGAGAGGGGGCGGGGCTGAGGGAGGTTGGAACACTGCCCTCACTGAGGGAGTGGGTGTGGCCATCTCTGCTGTGACTGAACAAAGGGCAGGGGAGCAGGGGGCCCAGGGCAGGGCCCTCAGAGCCCGGCAGGCCCAGTGGAGTGTCACAAGCATTTAGGCCCAGGCCAAAGGGCGCTTTCTTTGTCTGCACAGCTGCCCAAACTCTCACCTTTCCACTCAGGCCGCCCTCTTACTTGAAGTGTGTGTGGAACCTGTCGGCGCAGTACACCTCGCTGCACAGCTAAGCATAGGTCTGGGCATCGTAGCTTCCTGCCAGGTGACCGAGGCTCGCAGGCAGATGGGTCCCTGGGACACACGCGGAGAGGCTCCTGCCCGGGCCACAGGCCGCCCACTGCCCCTGCCCCAGATCGGGGGCCGCAAAGTAGCCCTGTCTGAGTCCCCTGCCCATAGAGGGAGTATTGGACCAACACTTGTAGAAAACGGGGTCCTTGCGGGCCACTCATTGGAGGGACACAAATAAATCTTTGCCGACTTTCTGCTGAAACTTACAAGCGTTCACACCTAAGCCTCTTACAAGGTCAGCTGTTTAGCTAAACATGAGCTCATGATCTAAATTTACACAATAATGAAGAAAGCAGCTACAAGGGGAGACAATCAGCCAAAACAATCAATACCAGTATTAGATTCCCAAGGCCATCCATCAGATGTAGGAATAATCGGGTGCAAGGCAGAAAATATACATAAAACTGGAACTGAAACAAGGCACAAGGATGTCTTCAAAGACTGGTAGGATCTCTAAAACATTTTTAAAGAACATGTCATTGATAAAGCTAAATACACAAAGGTTGTGTAATACAACAGATTAATCATTGAGAAGAGTGAAATTATGCTGTTTTGAAAACTATGGCAGGTCAGATTTTCTGCCTAATTATATAAGAAGATTTCTCTAAAAAATACACATTATTTCAAAGACTTTTTGGCTGTGAAATAAGTTAAGGGTATTTCAAATGGCTTGTCTGCAAAGAAAGGTGAGATGTAGGGGATCACAGAAAGTCTAGGGGAAAATAGGTCAATATATACATTGCTATATGGTGAACTAAGCCTCAGGCCAGCAACAATGGAGAGGACCTTACCCTTAGAAACGTACAAGTAAGCTGGAATCTTCAAAAGTTCAAATATTTATAAGTAAAAAGATTTATTAAAATGAATAGCCAAGTGTTTTAATTGACATCAGAAGATGAAAACAATAAAACCTGAGAACATAGAAAAAAGTTAAATAAAGATATGAGCAGAACTTAATACAACAGAAAACGTATAAAATTCAGGTGATTTAGTAAGTCCAAAGAATCTTCTTTGAAAAGATTTAAAAGACACACTTTGATTAAGGAAAACAAAAACCTAAGTAAAGAATATACAGAAAGAGTCAGGACAATGTTAGAGCAGAGAATATATGAAATGCCAGTAAATTTGAACATTTCTGTCAAGTGGACCATTTCCTAGCTCCTAAAGTTTACCAAAACTGACACAAGAGGAAATCATTTAAGGTCATCATGTCTGCCCTTGGCATTCTCGGAACGCCCTGGCCTCAGAATGCAGCCTCTGTAGTCCATGGTAACCTGCGGAGAGGGGGCGGGGCTGAGGGAGGTTGGAACACTGCCCTCACTGAGGGAGTGGGTGTGGCCATCTCTGCTGTGACTGAACAAAGGGCAGGGGAGCAGGGGGCCCAGGGCAGGGCCCTCAGAGCCCGGCAGGCCCAGTGGAGTGTCACAAGCATTTAGGCCCAGGCCAAAGGGCGCTTTCTTTGTCTGCACAGCTGCCCAAACCCTCACCTTTCCACTCAGGCCGCCCTCTTACTTGAAGTGTGTGTGGAACCTGTCTGCGCAGTACACCTCGCTGCACAGCTAAGCATAGGTCTGGGCATCGTAGCTTCCTGCCAGGTGACCGAGGCTCGCAGGCAGATGGGTCCCTGGGACACACGCGGAGAGGCTCCTGCCCGGGCCACAGGCCGCCCACTGCCCCTGCCCCAGATCGGGGGCCGCAAAGTAGCCCTGTCTGAGTCCCCTGCCCATAGAGGGAGTATTGGACCAACACTTGTAGAAAACGGGGTCCTTGCGGGCCACTCATTGGAGGGACACAAATAAATCTTTGCCGACTTTCTGCTGAAACTTACAAGCGTTCACACCTAAGCCTCTTACAAGGTCAGCTGTTTAGCTAAACATGAGCTCATGATCTAAATTTACACAATAATGAAGAAAGCAGCTACAAGGGGAGACAATCAGCCAAAACAATCAATACCAGTATTAGATTCCCAAGGCCATCCATCAGATGTAGGAATAATCGGGTGCAAGGCAGAAAATATACATAAAACTGGAACTGAAACAAGGCACAAGGATGTCTTCAAAGACTGGTAGGATCTCTAAAACATTTTTAAAGAACATGTCATTGATAAAGCTAAATACACAAAGGTTGTGTAATACAACAGATTAATCATTGAGAAGAGTGAAATTATGCTGTTTTGAAAACTATGGCAGGTCAGATTTTCTGCCTAATTATATAAGAAGATTTCTCTAAAAAATACACATTATTTCAAAGACTTTTTGGCTGTGAAATAAGTTAAGGGTATTTCAAATGGCTTGTCTGCAAAGAAAGGTGAGATGTAGGGGATCACAGAAAGTCTAGGGGAAAATAGGTCAATATATACATTGCTATATGGTGAACTAAGCCTCAGGCCAGCAACAATGGAGAGGACCTGACCCTTAGAAACGTACAAGTAAGCTGGAATCTTCAAAAGTTCAAATCTTTATAAGTAAAAAGATTTATTAAAATGAATAGCCAAGTGTTTTAATTGACATCAGAAGATGAAAACAATAAAACCTGAGAACATAGAAAAAAGTTAAATAAAGATATGAGCAGAATTTAATACAACAGACAACGTATAAAATTCAGGTGATTTAGTAAGTCCAAAGAATCTTCTTTGAAAAGATTTAAAAGACACACTTTGATTAAGGAAAACAAAAACCTAAGTAAAGAATATACAGAAAGAGTCAGGACAATGTTAGAGCAGAGAATATATGAAATGCCAGTAAATTTGAACATTTCTGTCAAGTGGACCATTTCCTAGCTCCTAAAGTTTACCAAAACTGACACAAGAGGAAATCATTTAAGGTCATCATGTCTGCCCTTGGCATTCTCGGAACGCCCTGGCCTCAGAATGCAGCCTCTGTAGTCCATGGTAACCTGCGGAGAGGGGGCGGGGCTGAGGGAGGTTGGAACACTGCCCTCACTGAGGGAGGGGGTGTGGCCATCTCTGCTGTGACTGAACAAAGGGCAGGGGAGCAGGGGGCCCAGGGCAGGGCCCTCAGAGCCCGGCAGGCCCAGTGGAGTGTCACAAGCATTTAGGCCCAGGCCAAAGGGCGCTCTCTTTGTCTGCACAGCTGCCCAAACTCTCACCTTTCCACTCAGGCCGCCCTCTTACTTGAAGTGTGTGTGGAACCTGTCCGCGCAGTACACCTCGCTGCACAGCTAAGCATAGGTCTGGGCATCGTAGCTTCCTGCCAGGTGACCGAGTCTCGCAGGCAGATGGGTCCCTGGGACACACGCGGAGAGGCTCCTGCCCGGGCCACAGGCCGCCCACTGCCCCTGCCCCAGATCGGGGGCCACAAAGTAGCCCTGTCTGAGTCCCCTGCCCATACAGGGAGTATTGGACCAACACTTGTAGAAAACGGGGTCCTTGCGGGCCACTCATTGGAGGGACACAAATAAATCTTTGCCGACTTTCTGCTGAAACTTACAAGCGTTCACACCTAAGCCTCTTACAAGGTCAGCTGTTTAGCTAAACATGAGCTCATGATCTAAATTTACACAATAATGAAGAAAGCAGCTACAAGGGGAGACAATCAGCCAAAACAATCAATACCAGTATTAGATTCCCAAGGCCATCCATCAGATGTAGGAATAATCGGGTGCAAGGCAGAAAATATACATAAAACTGGAACTGAAACAAGGCACAAGGATGTCTTCAAAGACTGGTAGGATCTCTAAAACATTTTTAAAGAACATGTCATTGATAAAGCTAAATACACAAAGGTTGTGTAATACAACAGATTAATCATTGAGAAGAGTGAAATTATGCTGTTTTGAAAACTATGGCAGGTCAGATTTTCCGCCTAATTATATAAGAAGATTTCTCTAAAAAATACACATTATTTCAAAGACTTTTTGGCTGTGAAATAAGTTAAGGGTATTTCAAATGGCTTGTCTGCAAAGAAAGGTGAGATGTAGGGGATCACAGAAAGTCTAGGGGAAAATAGGTCAATATATACATTGCTATATGGTGAACTAAGCCTCAGGCCAGCAACAATGGAGAGGACCTGACCCTTAGAAACGTACAAGTAAGCTGGAATCTTCAAAAGTTCAAATCTTTATAAGTAAAAAGATTTATTAAAATGAATAACCAAGTGTTTTAATTGACATCAGAAGATGAAAACAATAAACCCTGAGAACATAGAAAAAAGTTAAATAAAGATATGAGCAGAATTTAATACAACAGAAAACGTATAAAATTCAGGTGATTTAGTAAGTCCAAAGAATCTTCTTTGAAAAGATTTAAAAGACACACTTTGATTAAGGAAAACAAAAACCTAAGTAAAGAATATACAGAAAGAGTCAGGACAATGTTAGAGCAGAGAATATATGAAATGCCAGTAAATTTGAACATTTCTGGAAAGTGGACCATTTCCTAGCTCCTAAAGTTTACCAAAACTGACACAAGAGGAAATCATTTAAGGTCATCATGTCTGCCCTTGGCATTCTCGGAACGCCCTGGCCTCAGAATGCAGCCTCTGTAGTCCATGGTAACCTGCGGAGAGGGGGCGGGGCTGAGGGAGGTTGGAACACTGCCCTCACTGAGGGAGTGGGTGTGGCCATCTCTGCTGTGACTGAACAAAGGGCAGGGGAGCAGGGGGCCCAGGGCAGGGCCCTCAGAGCCCGGCAGGCCCAGTGGAGTGTCACAAGCATTTAGGCCCAGGCCAAAGGGCGCTTTCTTTGTCTGCACAGCTGCCCAAACTCTCACCTTTCCACTCAGGCCGCCCTCTTACTTGAAGTGTGTGTGGAACCTTTCGGCGCAGTACACCTCGCTGCACAGCTAAGCATAGGTCTGGGCATCGTAGCTTCCTGCCAGGTGACCGAGGCTCGCAGGCAGATGGGTCCCTGGGACACACGCGGAGAGGCTCCTGCCCGGGCCACAGGCCGCCCACTGCCCCTGCCCCAGATCGGGGGCCGCAAAGTAGCCCTGTCTGAGTCCCCTGCCCCTAGAGGGAGTATTGGACCAACACTTGTAGAAAACGGGGTCCTTGCGGGCCACTCATTGGAGGGACACAAATAAATCTTTGCCGACTTT
The DNA here is from genome assembly GCF_964341445.2 of Mesoplodon mirus. Taxonomy (NCBI): domain Eukaryota; kingdom Metazoa; phylum Chordata; class Mammalia; order Artiodactyla; family Ziphiidae; genus Mesoplodon; species Mesoplodon mirus. Next base: position 140,775,955 of record NC_138976.1, on the reverse strand, counting down.
CTGCTGAAACTTACAAGCGTTCACACCTAAGCCTCTTACAAGGTCAGCTGTTTAGCTAAACATGAGCTCATGATCTAAATTTACACAATAATGAAGAAAGCAGCTACAAGGGGAGACAATCAGCCAAAACAATCAATACCAGTATTAGATTCCCAAGGCCATCCATCAGATGTAGGAATAATCGGGTGCAAGGCAGAAAATATACATAAAACTGGAACTGAAACAAGGCACAAGGATGTCTTCAAAGACTGGTAGGATCTCTAAAACATTTTTAAAGAACATGTCATTGATAAAGCTAAATACACAAAGGTTGTGTAATACAACAGATTAATCATTGAGAAGAGTGAAATTATGCTGTTTTGAAAACTATGGCAGGTCAGATTTTCTGCCTAATTATATAAGAAGATTTCTCTAAAAAATACACATTATTTCAAAGACTTTTTGGCTGTGAAATAAGTTAAGGGTATTTCAAATGGCTTGTCTGCAAAGAAAGGTGAGATGTAGGGGATCACAGAAAGTCTAGGGGAAAATAGGTCAATATATACATTGCTATATGGTGAACTAAGCCTCAGGCCAGCAACAATGGAGAGGACCTGACCCTTAGAAACGTACAAGTAAGCTGGAATCTTCAAAATTTCAAATCTTTATAAGTAAAAAGATTTATTAAAATGAATAGCCAAGTGTTTTAATTGACATCAGAAGATGAAAACAATAAAACCTGAGAACATAGAAAAAAGTTAAATAAAGATATGAGCAGAATTTAATACAACAGACAACGTATAAAATTCAGGTGATTTAGTAAGTCCAAAGAATCTTCTTTGAAAAGATTTAAAAGACACACTTTGATTAAGGAAAACAAAAACCTAAGTAAAGAATATACAGAAAGAGTCAGGACAATGTTAGAGCAGAGAATATATGAAATGCCAGTAAATTTGAACATTTCTGTCAAGTGGACCATTTCCTAGCTCCTAAAGTTTACCAAAACTGACACAAGAGGAAATCATTTAAGGTCATCATGTCTGCCCTTGGCATTCTCGGAACGCCCTGGCCTCAGAATGCAGCCTCTGTAGTCCATGGTAACCTGCGGAGAGGGGGCGGGGCTGAGGGAGGTTGGAACACTGCCCTCACTGAGGGAGGGGGTGTGGCCATCTCTGCTGTGACTGAACAAAGGGCAGGGGAGCAGGGGGCCCAGGGCAGGGCCCTCAGAGCCCGGCAGGCCCAGTGGAGTGTCACAAGCATTTAGGCCCAGGCCAAAGGGCGCTCTCTTTGTCTGCACAGCTGCCCAAACTCTCACCTTTCCACTCAGGCCGCCCTCTTACTTGAAGTGTGTGTGGAACCTGTCCGCGCAGTACACCTCGCTGCACAGCTAAGCATAGGTCTGGGCATCGTAGCTTCCTGCCAGGTGACCGAGGCTCGCAGGCAGATGGGTCCCTGGGACACACGCGGAGAGGCTCCTGCCCGGGCCACAGGCCGCCCACTGCCCCTGCCCCAGATCGGGGGCCACAAAGTAGCCCTGTCTGAGTCCCCTGCCCATAGAGGGAGTATTGGACCAACACTTGTAGAAAACGGGGTCCTTGCGGGCCACTCATTGGAGGGACACAAATAAATCTTTGCCGACTTTCTGCTGAAACTTACAAGCGTTCACACCTAAGCCTCTTACAAGGTCAGCTGTTTAGCTAAACATGAGCTCATGATCTAAATTTACACAATAATGAAGAAAGCAGCTACAAGGGGAGACAATCAGCCAAAACAATCAATACCAGTATTAGATTCCCAAGGCCATCCATCAGATGTAGGAATAATCGGGTGCAAGGCAGAAAATATACATAAAACTGGAACTGAAACAAGGCACAAGGATGTCTTCAAAGACTGGTAGGATCTCTAAAACATTTTTAAAGAACATGTCATTGATAAAGCTAAATACACAAAGGTTGTGTAATACAACAGATTAATCATTGAGAAGAGTGAAATTATGCTGTTTTGAAAACTATGGCAGGTCAGATTTTCTGCCTAATTATATAAGAAGATTTCTCTAAAAAATACACATTATTTCAAAGACTTTTTGGCTGTGAAATAAGTTAAGGGTATTTCAAATGGCTTGTCTGCAAAGAAAGGTGAGATGTAGGGGATCACAGAAAGTCGAGGGAAAAATAGGTCAATATATACATTGCTATATGGTGAACTAAGCCTCAGGCCAGCAACAATGGAGAGGACCTGACCCTTAGAAACGTACAAGTAAGCTGGAATCTTCAAAAGTTCAAATCTTTATAAGTAAAAAGATTTATTAAAATGAATAACCAAGTGTTTTAATTGACATCAGAAGATGAAAACAATAAACCCTGAGAACATAGAAAAAAGTTAAATAAAGATATGAGCAGAATTTAATACAACAGAAAACGTATAAAATTCAGGTGATTTAGTAAGTCCAAAGAATCTTCTTTGAAAAGATTTAAAAGACACACTTTGATTAAGGAAAACAAAAACCTAAGTAAAGAATATACAGAAAGAGTCAGGACAATGTTAGAGCAGAGAATATATGAAATGCCAGTAAATTTGAACATTTCTGTCAAGTGGACCATTTCCTAGCTCCTAAAGTTTACCAAAACTGACACAAGAGGAAATCATTTAAGGTCATCATGTCTGCCCTTGGCATTCTCGGAACGCCCTGGCCTCAGAATGCAGCCTCTGTAGTCCATGGTAACCTGCGGAGAGGGGGCGGGGCTGAGGGAGGTTGGAACACTGCCCTCACTGAGGGAGTGGGTGTGGCCATCTCTGCTGTGACTGAACAAAGGGCAGGGGAGCAGGGGGCCCAGGGCAGGGCCCTCAGAGCCCGGCAGGCCCAGTGGAGTGTCACAAGCATTTAGGCCCAGGCCAAAGGGCGCTTTCTTTGTCTGCACAGCTGCCCAAACTCTCACCTTTCCACTCAGGCCGCCCTCTTACTTGAAGTGTGTGTGGAACCTGTCGGCGCAGTACACCTCGCTGCACAGCTAAGCATAGGTCTGGGCATCGTAGCTTCCTGCCAGGTGACCGAGGCTCGCAGGCAGATGGGTCCCTGGGACACACGCGGAGAGGCTCCTGCCCGGGCCACAGGCCGCCCACTGCCCCTGCCCCAGATCGGGGGCCGCAAAGTAGCCCTGTCTGAGTCCCCTGCCCATAGAGGGAGTATTGGACCAACACTTGTAGAAAACGGGGTCCTTGCGGGCCACTCATTGGAGGGACACAAATAAATCTTTGCCGACTTTCTGCTGAAACTTACAAGCGTTCACACCTAAGCCTCTTACAAGGTCAGCTGTTTAGCTAAACATGAGCTCATGATCTAAATTTACACAATAATGAAGAAAGCAGCTACAAGGGGAGACAATCAGCCAAAACAATCAATACCAGTATTAGATTCCCAAGGCCATCCATCAGATGTAGGAATAATCGGGTGCAAGGCAGAAAATATACATAAAACTGGAACTGAAACAAGGCACAAGGATGTCTTCAAAGACTGGTAGGATCTCTAAAACATTTTTAAAGAACATGTCATTGATAAAGCTAAATACACAAAGGTTGTGTAATACAACAGATTAATCATTGAGAAGAGTGAAATTATGCTGTTTTGAAAACTATGGCAGGTCAGATTTTCTGCCTAATTATATAAGAAGATTTCTCTAAAAAATACACATTATTTCAAAGACTTTTTGGCTGTGAAATAAGTTAAGGGTATTTCAAATGGCTTGTCTGCAAAGAAAGGTGAGATGTAGGGGATCACAGAAAGTCTAGGGGAAAATAGGTCAATATATACATTGCTATATGGTGAACTAAGCCTCAGGCCAGCAACAATGGAGAGGACCTGACCCTTAGAAACGTACAAGTAAGCTGGAATCTTCAAAAGTTCAAATCTTTATAAGTAAAAAGATTTATTAAAATGAATAGCCAAGTGTTTTAATTGACATCAGAAGATGAAAACAATAAACCCTGAGAACATAGAAAAAAGTTAAATAAAGATATGAGCAGAATTTAATACAACAGACAACGTATAAAATTCAGGTGATTTAGTAAGTCCAAAGAATCTTCTTTGAAAAGATTTAAAAGACACACTTTGATTAAGGAAAACAAAAACCTAAGTAAAGAATATACAGAAAGAGTCAGGACAATGTTAGAGCAGAGAATATATGAAATGCCAGTAAATTTGAACATTTCTGTCAAGTGGACCATTTCCTAGCTCCTAAAGTTTACCAAAACTGACACAAGAGGAAATCATTTAAGGTCATCATGTCTGCCCTTGGCATTCTCGGAACGCCCTGGCCTCAGAATGCAGCCTCTGTAGTCCATGGTAACCTGCGGAGAGGGGGCGGGGCTGAGGGAGGTTGGAACACTGCCCTCACTGAGGGAGGGGGTGTGGCCATCTCTGCTGTGACTGAACAAAGGGCAGGGGAGCAGGGGGCCCAGGGCAGGGCCCTCAGAGCCCGGCAGGCCCAGTGGAGTGTCACAAGCATTTAGGCCCAGGCCAAAGGGCGCTCTCTTTGTCTGCACAGCTGCCCAAACTCTCACCTTTCCACTCAGGCCGCCCTCTTACTTGAAGTGTGTGTGGAACCTGTCCGCGCAGTACACCTCGCTGCACAGCTAAAAATAGGTCTGGGCATCGTAGCTTCCTGCCAGGTGACCGAGGCTCGCAGGCAGATGGGTCCCTGGGACACACGCGGAGAGGCTCCTGCCCGGGCCACAGGCCGCCCACTGTCCCTGCCCCAGATCGGGGGCCACAAAGTAGCCCTGTCTGAGTCCCCTGCCCATACAGGGAGTATTGGACCAACACTTGTAGAAAACGGGGTCCTTGCGGGCCACTCATTGGAGGGACACAAATAAATCTTTGCCGACTTTCTGCTGAAACTTACAAGCGTTCACACCTAAGCCTCTTACAAGGTCAGCTGTTTAGCTAAACATGAGCTCATGATCTAAATTTACACAATAATGAAGAAAGCAGCTACAAGGGGAGACAATCAGCCAAAACAATCAATACCAGTATTAGATTCCCAAGGCCATCCATCAGATGTAGGAATAATCGGGTGCAAGGCAGAAAATATACATAAAACTGGAACTGAAACAAGGCACAAGGATGTCTTCAAAGACTGGTAGGATCTCTAAAACATTTTTAAAGAACATGTCATTGATAAAGCTAAATACACAAAGGTTGTGTAATACAACAGATTAATCATTGAGAAGAGTGAAATTATGCTGTTTTGAAAACTATGGCAGGTCAGATTTTCTGCCTAATTATATAAGAAGATTTCTCTAAAAAATACACATTATTTCAAAGACTTTTTGGCTGTGAAATAAGTTAAGGGTATTTCAAATGGCTTGTCTGCAAAGAAAGGTGAGATGTAGGGGATCACAGAAAGTCGAGGGAAAAATAGGTCAATATATACATTGCTATATGGTGAACTAAGCCTCAGGCCAGCAACAATGGAGAGGACCTGACCCTTAGAAACGTACAAGTAAGCTGGAATCTTCAAAAGTTCAAATCTTTATAAGTAAAAAGATTTATTAAAATGAATAGCCAAGTGTTTTAATTGACATCAGAAGATGAAAACAATAAACCCTGAGAACATAGAAAAAAGTTAAATAAAGATATGAGCAGAATTTAATACAACAGACAACGTATAAAATTCAGGTGATTTAGTAAGTCCAAAGAATCTTCTTTGAAAAGATTTAAAAGACACACTTTGATTAAGGAAAACAAAAACCTAAGTAAAGAATATACAGAAAGAGTCAGGACAATGTTAGAGCAGAGAATATATGAAATGCCAGTAAATTTGAACATTTCTGTCAAGTGGACCATTTCCTAGCTCCTAAAGTTTACCAAAACTGACACAAGAGGAAATCATTTAAGGTCATCATGTCTGCCCTTGGCATTCTCGGAACGCCCTGGCCTCAGAATGCAGCCTCTGTAGTCCATGGTAACCTGCGGAGAGGGGGCTGGGCTGAGGGAGGTTGGAACACTGCCCTCACTGAGGGAGGGGGTGTGGCCATCTCTGCTGTGACTGAACAAAGGGCAGGGGAGCAGGGGGCCCAGGGCAGGGCCCTCAGAGCCCGGCAGGCCCAGTGGAGTGTCACAAGCATTTAGGCCCAGGCCAAAGGGCGCTCTCTTTGTCTGCACAGCTGCCCAAACTCTCACCTTTCCACTCAGGCCGCCCTCTTACTTGAAGTGTGTGTGGAACCTGTCCACGCAGTACACCTCGCTGCACAGCTAAAAATAGGTCTGGGCATCGTAGCTTCCTGCCAGGTGACCGAGGCTCGCAGGCAGATGGGTCCCTGGGACACACGCGGAGAGGCTCCTGCCCGGGCCACAGGCCGCCCACTGTCCCTGCCCCAGATCGGGGGCCACAAAGTAGCCCTGTCTGAGTCCCCTGCCCATACAGGGAGTATTGGACCAACACTTGTAGAAAACGGGGTCCTTGCGGGCCACTCATTGGAGGGACACAAATAAATCTTTGCCGACTTTCTGCTGAAACTTACAAGCGTTCACACCTAAGCCTCTTACAAGGTCAGCTGTTTAGCTAAACATGAGCTCATGATCTAAATTTACACAATAATGAAGAAAGCAGCTACAAGGGGAGACAATCAGCCAAAACAATCAATACCAGTATTAGATTCCCAAGGCCATCCATCAGATGTAGGAATAATCGGGTGCAAGGCAGAAAATATACATAAAACTGGAACTGAAACAAGGCACAAGGATGTCTTCAAAGACTGGTAGGATCTCTAAAACATTTTTAAAGAACATGTCATTGATAAAGCTAAATACACAAAGGTTGTGTAATACAACAGATTAATCATTGAGAAGAGTGAAATTATGCTGTTTTGAAAACTATGGCAGGTCAGATTTTCTGCCTAATTATATAAGAAGATTTCTCTAAAAAATACACATTATTTCAAAGACTTTTTGGCTGTGAAATAAGTTAAGGGTATTTCAAATGGCTTGTCTGCAAAGAAAGGTGAGATGTAGGGGATCACAGAAAGTCGAGGGAAAAATAGGTCAATATATACATTGCTATATGGTGAACTAAGCCTCAGGCCAGCAACAATGGAGAGGACCTGACCCTTAGAAACGTACAAGTAAGCTGGAATCTTCAAAAGTTCAAATCTTTATAAGTAAAAAGATTTATTAAAATGAATAGCCAAGTGTTTTAATTGACATCAGAAGATGAAAACAATAAAACCTGAGAACATAGAAAAAAGTTAAATAAAGATATGAGCAGAATTTAATACAACAGAAAACGTATAAAATTCAGGTGATTTAGTAAGTCCAAAGAATCTTCTTTGAAAAGATTTAAAAGACACACTTTGATTAAGGAAAACAAAAACCTAAGTAAAGAATATACAGAAAGAGTCAGGATAATGTTAGAGCAGAGAATATATGAAATGCCAGTAAATTTGAACATTTCTGTCAAGTGGACCATTTCCCATCTCCTAAAGTTTACCAAAACTGACACAAGAGGAAATCATTTAAGGTCATCATGTCTGCCCTTGGCATTCTCGGAACGCCCTGGCCTCAGAATGCAGCCTCTGTAGTCCATGGTAACCTGCGGAGAGGGGGCGGGGCTGAGGGAGGTTGGAACACTGCCCTCACTGAGGGAGTGGGTGTGGCCATCTCTGCTGTGACTGAACAAAGGGCAGGGGAGCAGGGGGCCCAGGGCAGGGCCCTCAGAGCCCGGCAGGCCCAGTGGAGTGTCACAAGCATTTAGGCCCAGGCCAAAGGGCGCTCTCTTTGTCTGCACAGCTGCCCAAACTCTCACCTTTCCACTCAGGCCGCCCTCTTACTTGAAGTGTGTGTGGAACCTGTCCGCGCAGTACACCTCGCTGCACAGCTAAGCATAGGTCTGGGCATCGTAGCTTCCTGCCAGGTGACCGAGGCTCGCAGGCAGATGGGTCCCTGGGACACACGCGGAGAGGCTCCTGCCCGGGCCACAGGCCGCCCACTGCCCCTGCCCCAGATCGGGGGCCGCAAAGTAGCCCTGTCTGAGTCCCCTGCCCATAGAAGGAGTATTGGACCAACACTTGTAGAAAACGGGGTCCTTGCGGGCCACTCATTGGAGGGACACAAATAAATCTTTGCCGACTTTCTGCTGAAACTTACAAGCGTTCACACCTAAGCCTCTTACAAGGTCAGCTGTTTAGCTAAACATGAGCTCATGATCTAAATTTACACAATAATGAAGAAAGCAGCTACAAGGGGAGACAATCAGCCAAAACAATCAATACCAGTATTAGATTCCCAAGGCCATCCATCAGATGTAGGAATAATCGGGTGCAAGGCAGAAAATATACATAAAACTGGAACTGAAACAAGGCACAAGGATGTCTTCAAAGACTGGTAGGATCTCTAAAACATTTTTAAAGAACATGTCATTGATAAAGCTAAATACACAAAGGTTGTGTAATACAACAGATTAATCATTGAGAAGAGTGAAATTATGCTGTTTTGAAAACTATGGCAGGTCAGATTTTCTGCCTAATTATATAAGAAGATTTCTCTAAAAAATACACATTATTTCAAAGACTTTTTGGCTGTGAAATAAGTTAAGGGTATTTCAAATGGCTTGTCTGCAAAGAAAGGTGAGATGTAGGGGATCACAGAAAGTCGAGGGAAAAATAGGTCAATATATACATTGCTATATGGTGAACTAAGCCTCAGGCCAGCAACAATGGAGAGGACCTGACCCTTAGAAACGTACAAGTAAGCTGGAATCTTCAAAAGTTCAAATCTTTATAAGTAAAAAGATTTATTAAAATGAATAACCAAGTGTTTTAATTGACATCAGAAGATGAAAACAATAAACCCTGAGAACATAGAAAAAAGTTAAATAAAGATATGAGCAGAATTTAATACAACAGAAAACGTATAAAATTCAGGTGATTTAGTAAGTCCAAAGAATCTTCTTTGAAAAGATTTAAAAGACACACTTTGATTAAGGAAAACAAAAACCTAAGTAAAGAATATACAGAAAGAGTCAGGACAATGTTAGAGCAGAGAATATATGAAATGCCAGTAAATTTGAACATTTCTGTCAAGTGGACCATTTCCTAGCTCCTAAAGTTTACCAAAACTGACACAAGAGGAAATCATTTAAGGTCATCATGTCTGCCCTTGGCATTCTCGGAACGCCCTGGCCTCAGAATGCAGCCTCTGTAGTCCATGGTAACCTGCGGAGAGGGGGCGGGGCTGAGGGAGGTTGGAACACTGCCCTCACTGAGGGAGTGGGTGTGGCCATCTCTGCTGTGACTGAACAAAGGGCAGGGGAGCAGGGGGCCCAGGGCAGGGCCCTCAGAGCCCGGCAGGCCCAGTGGAGTGTCACAAGCATTTAGGCCCAGGCCAAAGGGCGCTTTCTTTGTCTGCACAGCTGCCCAAACTCTCACCTTTCCACTCAGGCCGCCCTCTTACTTGAAGTGTGTGTGGAACCTGTCGGCGCAGTACACCTCGCTGCACAGCTAAGCATAGGTCTGGGCATCGTAGCTTCCTGCCAGGTGACCGAGGCTCGCAGGCAGATGGGTCCCTGGGACACACGCGGAGAGGCTCCTGCCCGGGCCACAGGCCGCCCACTGCCCCTGCCCCAGATCGGGGGCCGCAAAGTAGCCCTGTCTGAGTCCCCTGCCCATAGAGGGAGTATTGGACCAACACTTGTAGAAAACGGGGTCCTTGCGGGCCACTCATTGGAGGGACACAAATAAATCTTTGCCGACTTTCTGCTGAAACTTACAAGCGTTCACACCTAAGCCTCTTACAAGGTCAGCTGTTTAGCTAAACATGAGCTCATGATCTAAATTTACACAATAATGAAGAAAGCAGCTACAAGGGGAGACAATCAGCCAAAACAATCAATACCAGTATTAGATTCCCAAGGCCATCCATCAGATGTAGGAATAATCGGGTGCAAGGCAGAAAATATACATAAAACTGGAACTGAAACAAGGCACAAGGATGTCTTCAAAGACTGGTAGGATCTCTAAAACATTTTTAAAGAACATGTCATTGATAAAGCTAAATACACAAAGGTTGTGTAATACAACAGATTAATCATTGAGAAGAGTGAAATTATGCTGTTTTGAAAACTATGGCAGGTCAGATTTTCTGCCTAATTATATAAGAAGATTTCTCTAAAAAATACACATTATTTCAAAGACTTTTTGGCTGTGAAATAAGTTAAGGGTATTTCAAATGGCTTGTCTGCAAAGAAAGGTGAGATGTAGGGGATCACAGAAAGTCTAGGGGAAAATAGGTCAATATATACATTGCTATATGGTGAACTAAGCCTCAGGCCAGCAACAATGGAGAGGACCTTACCCTTAGAAACGTACAAGTAAGCTGGAATCTTCAAAAGTTCAAATATTTATAAGTAAAAAGATTTATTAAAATGAATAGCCAAGTGTTTTAATTGACATCAGAAGATGAAAACAATAAAACCTGAGAACATAGAAAAAAGTTAAATAAAGATATGAGCAGAACTTAATACAACAGAAAACGTATAAAATTCAGGTGATTTAGTAAGTCCAAAGAATCTTCTTTGAAAAGATTTAAAAGACACACTTTGATTAAGGAAAACAAAAACCTAAGTAAAGAATATACAGAAAGAGTCAGGACAATGTTAGAGCAGAGAATATATGAAATGCCAGTAAATTTGAACATTTCTGTCAAGTGGACCATTTCCTAGCTCCTAAAGTTTACCAAAACTGACACAAGAGGAAATCATTTAAGGTCATCATGTCTGCCCTTGGCATTCTCGGAACGCCCTGGCCTCAGAATGCAGCCTCTGTAGTCCATGGTAACCTGCGGAGAGGGGGCGGGGCTGAGGGAGGTTGGAACACTGCCCTCACTGAGGGAGTGGGTGTGGCCATCTCTGCTGTGACTGAACAAAGGGCAGGGGAGCAGGGGGCCCAGGGCAGGGCCCTCAGAGCCCGGCAGGCCCAGTGGAGTGTCACAAGCATTTAGGCCCAGGCCAAAGGGCGCTTTCTTTGTCTGCACAGCTGCCCAAACCCTCACCTTTCCACTCAGGCCGCCCTCTTACTTGAAGTGTGTGTGGAACCTGTCTGCGCAGTACACCTCGCTGCACAGCTAAGCATAGGTCTGGGCATCGTAGCTTCCTGCCAGGTGACCGAGGCTCGCAGGCAGATGGGTCCCTGGGACACACGCGGAGAGGCTCCTGCCCGGGCCACAGGCCGCCCACTGCCCCTGCCCCAGATCGGGGGCCGCAAAGTAGCCCTGTCTGAGTCCCCTGCCCATAGAGGGAGTATTGGACCAACACTTGTAGAAAACGGGGTACTTGCGGGCCACTCATTGGAGGGACACAAATAAATCTTTGCCGACTTTCTGCTGAAACTTACAAGCGTTCACACCTAAGCCTCTTACAAGGTCAGCTGTTTAGCTAAACATGAGCTCATGATCTAAATTTACACAATAATGAAGAAAGCAGCTACAAGGGGAGACAATCAGCCAAAACAATCAATACCAGTATTAGATTCCCAAGGCCATCCATCAGATGTAGGAATAATCGGGTGCAAGGCAGAAAATATACATAAAACTGGAACTGAAACAAGGCACAAGGATGTCTTCAAAGACTGGTAGGATCTCTAAAACATTTTTAAAGAACATGTCATTGATAAAGCTAAATACACAAAGGTTGTGTAATACAACAGATTAATCATTGAGAAGAGTGAAATTATGCTGTTTTGAAAACTATGGCAGGTCAGATTTTCTGCCTAATTATATAAGAAGATTTCTCTAAAATATACACATTATTTCAAAGACTTTTTGGCTGTGAAATAAGTTAAGGGTATTTCAAATGGCTTGTCTGCAAAGAAAGGTGAGATGTAGGGGATCACAGAAAGTCTAGGGGAAAATAGGTCAATATATACATTGCTATATGGTGAACTAAGCCTCAGGCCAGCAACAATGGAGAGGACCTGACCCTTAGAAACGTACAAGTAAGCTGGAATCTTCAAAAGTTCAAATCTTTATAAGTAAAAAGATTTATTAAAATGAATAACCAAGTGTTTTAATTGACATCAGAAGATGAAAACAATAAACCCTGAGAACATAGAAAAAAGTTAAATAAAGATATGAGCAGAATTTAATACAACAGACAACGTATAAAATTCAGGTGATTTAGTAAGTCCAAAGAATCTTCTTTGAAAAGATTTAAAAGACACACTTTGATTAAGGAAAACAAAAACCTAAGTAAAGAATATACAGAAAGAGTCAGGACAATGTTAGAGCAGAGAATATATGAAATGCCAGTAAATTTGAACATTTCTGGAAAGTGGACCATTTCCTAGCTCCTAAAGTTTACCAAAACTGACACAAGAGGAAATCATTTAAGGTCATCATGTCTGCCCTTGGCATTCTCGGAACGCCCTGACCTCAGAATGCAGCCTCTGTAGTCCATGGTAACCTGCGGAGAGGGGGCGGGGCTGAGGGAGGTTGGAACACTGCCCTCACTGAGGGAGGGGGTGTGGCCATCTCTGCTGTGACTGAACAAAGGGCAGGGGAGCAGGGGGCCCAGGGCAGGGCCCTGAGAGCCCGGCAGGCCCAGTGGAGTGTCACAAGCATTTAGGCCCAGGCCAAAGGGCGCTTTCTTTGTCTGCACAGCTGCCCAAACTCTCACCTTTCCACTCAGGCCGCCCTCTTACTTGAAGTGTGTGTGGAACCTGTCCGCGCAGTACACCTCGCTGCACAGCTAAGCATAGGTCTGGGCATCGTAGCTTCCTGCCAGGTGACCGAGGCTCGCAGGCAGATGGGTCCCTGGGACACACGCGGAGAGGCTCCTGCCCGGGCCACAGGCCGCCCACTGCCCCTGCCCCAGATCGGGGGCCGCAAAGTAGCCCTGTCTGAGTCCCCTGCCCATAGAGGGAGTATTGGACCAACACTTGTAGAAAACGGGGTCCTTGCGGGCCACTCATTGGAGGGACACAAATAAATCTTTGCCGACTTTCTGCTGAAACTTACAAGCGTTCACACCTAAGCCTCTTACAAGGTCAGCTGTTTAGCTAAACATTAGCTCATGATCTAAATTTACACAATAATGAAGAAAGCAGCTACAAGGGGAGACAATCAGCCAAAACAATCAATACCAGTATTAGATTCCCAAGGCCATCCATCAGATGTAGGAATAATCGGGTGCAAGGCAGAAAATATACATAAAACTGGAACTGAAACAAGGCACAAGGATGTCTTCAAAGACTGGTAGGATCTCTAAAACATTTTTAAAGAACATGTAATTGATAAAGCTAAATACACAAAGGTTGTGTAATACAACAGATTAATCATTGAGAAGAGTGAAATTATGCTGTTTTGAAAACTATGGCAGGTCAGATTTTCTGCCTAATTATATAAGAAGATTTCTCTAAAAAATACACATTATTTCAAAGACTTTTTGGCTGTGAAATAAGTTAAGGGTATTTCAAATGGCTTGTCTGCAAAGAAAGGTGAGATGTAGGGGATCACAGAAAGTCGAGGGAAAAATAGGTCAATATATACATTGCTATATGGTGAACTAAGCCTCAGGCCAGCAACAATGGAGAGGACCTGACCCTTAGAAACGTACAAGTAAGCTGGAATCTTCAAAAGTTCAAATCTTTATAAGTAAAAAGATTTATTAAAATGAATAACCAAGTGTTTTAATTGACATCAGAAGATGAAAACAATAAACCCTGAGAACATAGAAAAAAGTTAAATAAAGATATGAGCAGAATTTAATACAACAGAAAACGTATAAAATTCAGGTGATTTAGTAAGTCCAAAGAATCTTCTTTGAAAAGATTTAAAAGACACACTTTGATTAAGGAAAACAAAAACCTAAGTAAAGAATATACAGAAAGAGTCAGGACAATGTTAGAGCAGAGAATATATGAAATGCCAGTAAATTTGAACATTTCTGTCAAGTGGACCATTTCCTAGCTCCTAAAGTTTACCAAAACTGACACAAGAGGAAATCATTTAAGGTCATCATGTCTGCCCTTGGCATTCTCGGAACGCCCTGGCCTCAGAATGCAGCCTCTGTAGTCCATGGTAACCTGCGGAGAGGGGGCTGGGCTGAGGGAGGTTGGAACACTGCCCTCACTGAGGGAGGGGGTGTGGCCATCTCTGCTGTGACTGAACAAAGGGCAGGGGAGCAGGGGGCCCAGGGCAGGGCCCTCAGAGCCCGGCAGGCCCAGTGGAGTGTCACAAGCATTTAGGCCCAGGCCAAAGGGCGCTCTCTTTGTCTGCACAGCTGCCCAAACTCTCACCTTTCCACTCAGGCCGCCCTCTTACTTGAAGTGTGTGTGGAACCTGTCCGCGCAGTACACCTCGCTGCACAGCTAAAAATAGGTCTGGGCATCGTAGCTTCCTGCCAGGTGACCGAGGCTCGCAGGCAGATGGGTCCCTGGGACACACGCGGAGAGGCTCCTGCCCGGGCCACAGGCCGCCCACTGTCCCTGCCCCAGATCGGGGGCCACAAAGTAGCCCTGTCTGAGTCCCCTGCCCATACAGGGAGTATTGGACCAACACTTGTAGAAAACGGGGTCCTTGCGGGCCACTCATTGGAGGGACACAAATAAATCTTTGCCGACTTTCTGCTGAAACTTACAAGCGTTCACACCTAAGCCTCTTACAAGGTCAGCTGTTTAGCTAAACATGAGCTCATGATCTAAATTTACACAATAATGAAGAAAGCAGCTACAAGGGGAGACAATCAGCCAAAACAATCAATACCAGTATTAGATTCCCAAGGCCATCCATCAGATGTAGGAATAATCGGGTGCAAGGCAGAAAATATACATAAAACTGGAACTGAAACAAGGCACAAGGATGTCTTCAAAGACTGGTAGGATCTCTAAAACATTTTTAAAGAACATGTCATTGATAAAGCTAAATACACAAAGGTTGTGTAATACAACAGATTAATCATTGAGAAGAGTGAAATTATGCTGTTTTGAAAACTATGGCAGGTCAGATTTTCTGCCTAATTATATAAGAAGATTTCTCTAAAAAATACACATTATTTCAAAGACTTTTTGGCTGTGAAATAAGTTAAGGGTATTTCAAATGGCTTGTCTGCAAAGAAAGGTGAGATGTAGGGGATCACAGAAAGTCGAGGGAAAAATAGGTCAATATATACATTGCTATATGGTGAACTAAGCCTCAGGCCAGCAACAATGGAGAGGACCTGACCCTTAGAAACGTACAAGTAAGCTGGAATCTTCAAAAGTTCAAATCTTTATAAGTAAAAAGATTTATTAAAATGAATAGCCAAGTGTTTTAATTGACATCAGAAGATGAAAACAATAAAACCTGAGAACATAGAAAAAAGTTAAATAAAGATATGAGCAGAATTTAATACAACAGAAAACGTATAAAATTCAGGTGATTTAGTAAGTCCAAAGAATCTTCTTTGAAAAGATTTAAAAGACACACTTTGATTAAGGAAAACAAAAACCTAAGTAAAGAATATACAGAAAGAGTCAGGATAATGTTAGAGCAGAGAATATATGAAATGCCAGTAAATTTGAACATTTCTGTCAAGTGGACCATTTCCCATCTCCTAAAGTTTACCAAAACTGACACAAGAGGAAATCATTTAAGGTCATCATGTCTGCCCTTGGCATTCTCGGAACGCCCTGGCCTCAGAATGCAGCCTCTGTAGTCCATGGTAACCTGCGGAGAGGGGGCGGGGCTGAGGGAGGTTGGAACACTGCCCTCACTGAGGGAGTGGGTGTGGCCATCTCTGCTGTGACTGAACAAAGGGCAGGGGAGCAGGGGGCCCAGGGCAGGGCCCTCAGAGCCCGGCAGGCCCAGTGGAGTGTCACAAGCATTTAGGCCCAGGCCAAAGGGCGCTCTCTTTGTCTGCACAGCTGCCCAAACTCTCACCTTTCCACTCAGGCCGCCCTCTTACTTGAAGTGTGTGTGGAACCTGTCCGCGCAGTACACCTCGCTGCACAGCTAAGCATAGGTCTGGGCATCGTAGCTTCCTGCCAGGTGACCGAGGCTCGCAGGCAGATGGGTCCCTGGGACACACGCGGAGAGGCTCCTGCCCGGGCCACAGGCCGCCCACTGCCCCTGCCCCAGATCGGGGGCCGCAAAGTAGCCCTGTCTGAGTCCCCTGCCCATAGAAGGAGTATTGGACCAACACTTGTAGAAAACGGGGTCCTTGCGGGCCACTCATTGGAGGGACACAAATAAATCTTTGCCGACTTTCTGCTGAAACTTACAAGCGTTCACACCTAAGCCTCTTACAAGGTCAGCTGTTTAGCTAAACATGAGCTCATGATCTAAATTTACACAATAATGAAGAAAGCAGCTACAAGGGGAGACAATCAGCCAAAACAATCAATACCAGTATTAGATTCCCAAGGCCATCCATCAGATGTAGGAATAATCGGGTGCAAGGCAGAAAATATACATAAAACTGGAACTGAAACAAGGCACAAGGATGTCTTCAAAGACTGGTAGGATCTCTAAAACATTTTTAAAGAACATGTCATTGATAAAGCTAAATACACAAAGGTTGTGTAATACAACAGATTAATCATTGAGAAGAGTGAAATTATGCTGTTTTGAAAACTATGGCAGGTCAGATTTTCTGCCTAATTATATAAGAAGATTTCTCTAAAAAATACACATTATTTCAAAGACTTTTTGGCTGTGAAATAAGTTAAGGGTATTTCAAATGGCTTGTCTGCAAAGAAAGGTGAGATGTAGGGGATCACAGAAAGTCGAGGGAAAAATAGGTCAATATATACATTGCTATATGGTGAACTAAGCCTCAGGCCAGCAACAATGGAGAGGACCTGACCCTTAGAAACGTACAAGTAAGCTGGAATCTTCAAAAGTTCAAATCTTTATAAGTAAAAAGATTTATTAAAATGAATAACCAAGTGTTTTAATTGACATCAGAAGATGAAAACAATAAACCCTGAGAACATAGAAAAAAGTTAAATAAAGATATGAGCAGAATTTAATACAACAGAAAACGTATAAAATTCAGGTGATTTAGTAAGTCCAAAGAATCTTCTTTGAAAAGATTTAAAAGACACACTTTGATTAAGGAAAACAAAAACCTAAGTAAAGAATATACAGAAAGAGTCAGGACAATGTTAGAGCAGAGAATATATGAAATGCCAGTAAATTTGAACATTTCTGTCAAGTGGACCATTTCCTAGCTCCTAAAGTTTACCAAAACTGACACAAGAGGAAATCATTTAAGGTCATCATGTCTGCCCTTGGCATTCTCGGAACGCCCTGGCCTCAGAATGCAGCCTCTGTAGTCCATGGTAACCTGCGGAGAGGGGGCGGGGCTGAGGGAGGTTGGAACACTGCCCTCACTGAGGGAGTGGGTGTGGCCATCTCTGCTGTGACTGAACAAAGGGCAGGGGAGCAGGGGGCCCAGGGCAGGGCCCTCAGAGCCCGGCAGGCCCAGTGGAGTGTCACAAGCATTTAGGCCCAGGCCAAAGGGCGCTTTCTTTGTCTGCACAGCTGCCCAAACTCTCACCTTTCCACTCAGGCCGCCCTCTTACTTGAAGTGTGTGTGGAACCTGTCGGCGCAGTACACCTCGCTGCACAGCTAAGCATAGGTCTGGGCATCGTAGCTTCCTGCCAGGTGACCGAGGCTCGCAGGCAGATGGGTCCCTGGGACACACGCGGAGAGGCTCCTGCCCGGGCCACAGGCCGCCCACTGCCCCTGCCCCAGATCGGGGGCCGCAAAGTAGCCCTGTCTGAGTCCCCTGCCCATAGAGGGAGTATTGGACCAACACTTGTAGAAAACGGGGTCCTTGCGGGCCACTCATTGGAGGGACACAAATAAATCTTTGCCGACTTTCTGCTGAAACTTACAAGCGTTCACACCTAAGCCTCTTACAAGGTCAGCTGTTTAGCTAAACATGAGCTCATGATCTAAATTTACACAATAATGAAGAAAGCAGCTACAAGGGGAGACAATCAGCCAAAACAATCAATACCAGTATTAGATTCCCAAGGCCATCCATCAGATGTAGGAATAATCGGGTGCAAGGCAGAAAATATACATAAAACTGGAACTGAAACAAGGCACAAGGATGTCTTCAAAGACTGGTAGGATCTCTAAAACATTTTTAAAGAACATGTCATTGATAAAGCTAAATACACAAAGGTTGTGTAATACAACAGATTAATCATTGAGAAGAGTGAAATTATGCTGTTTTGAAAACTATGGCAGGTCAGATTTTCTGCCTAATTATATAAGAAGATTTCTCTAAAAAATACACATTATTTCAAAGACTTTTTGGCTGTGAAATAAGTTAAGGGTATTTCAAATGGCTTGTCTGCAAAGAAAGGTGAGATGTAGGGGATCACAGAAAGTCTAGGGGAAAATAGGTCAATATATACATTGCTATATGGTGAACTAAGCCTCAGGCCAGCAACAATGGAGAGGACCTTACCCTTAGAAACGTACAAGTAAGCTGGAATCTTCAAAAGTTCAAATATTTATAAGTAAAAAGATTTATTAAAATGAATAGCCAAGTGTTTTAATTGACATCAGAAGATGAAAACAATAAAACCTGAGAACATAGAAAAAAGTTAAATAAAGATATGAGCAGAACTTAATACAACAGAAAACGTATAAAATTCAGGTGATTTAGTAAGTCCAAAGAATCTTCTTTGAAAAGATTTAAAAGACACACTTTGATTAAGGAAAACAAAAACCTAAGTAAAGAATATACAGAAAGAGTCAGGACAATGTTAGAGCAGAGAATATATGAAATGCCAGTAAATTTGAACATTTCTGTCAAGTGGACCATTTCCTAGCTCCTAAAGTTTACCAAAACTGACACAAGAGGAAATCATTTAAGGTCATCATGTCTGCCCTTGGCATTCTCGGAACGCCCTGGCCTCAGAATGCAGCCTCTGTAGTCCATGGTAACCTGCGGAGAGGGGGCGGGGCTGAGGGAGGTTGGAACACTGCCCTCACTGAGGGAGTGGGTGTGGCCATCTCTGCTGTGACTGAACAAAGGGCAGGGGAGCAGGGGGCCCAGGGCAGGGCCCTCAGAGCCCGGCAGGCCCAGTGGAGTGTCACAAGCATTTAGGCCCAGGCCAAAGGGCGCTTTCTTTGTCTGCACAGCTGCCCAAACCCTCACCTTTCCACTCAGGCCGCCCTCTTACTTGAAGTGTGTGTGGAACCTGTCTGCGCAGTACACCTCGCTGCACAGCTAAGCATAGGTCTGGGCATCGTAGCTTCCTGCCAGGTGACCGAGGCTCGCAGGCAGATGGGTCCCTGGGACACACGCGGAGAGGCTCCTGCCCGGGCCACAGGCCGCCCACTGCCCCTGCCCCAGATCGGGGGCCGCAAAGTAGCCCTGTCTGAGTCCCCTGCCCATAGAGGGAGTATTGGACCAACACTTGTAGAAAACGGGGTACTTGCGGGCCACTCATTGGAGGGACACAAATAAATCTTTGCCGACTTTCTGCTGAAACTTACAAGCGTTCACACCTAAGCCTCTTACAAGGTCAGCTGTTTAGCTAAACATGAGCTCATGATCTAAATTTACACAATAATGAAGAAAGCAGCTACAAGGGGAGACAATCAGCCAAAACAATCAATACCAGTATTAGATTCCCAAGGCCATCCATCAGATGTAGGAATAATCGGGTGCAAGGCAGAAAATATACATAAAACTGGAACTGAAACAAGGCACAAGGATGTCTTCAAAGACTGGTAGGATCTCTAAAACATTTTTAAAGAACATGTCATTGATAAAGCTAAATACACAAAGGTTGTGTAATACAACAGATTAATCATTGAGAAGAGTGAAATTATGCTGTTTTGAAAACTATGGCAGGTCAGATTTTCTGCCTAATTATATAAGAAGATTTCTCTAAAATATACACATTATTTCAAAGACTTTTTGGCTGTGAAATAAGTTAAGGGTATTTCAAATGGCTTGTCTGCAAAGAAAGGTGAGATGTAGGGGATCACAGAAAGTCTAGGGGAAAATAGGTCAATATATACATTGCTATATGGTGAACTAAGCCTCAGGCCAGCAACAATGGAGAGGACCTGACCCTTAGAAACGTACAAGTAAGCTGGAATCTTCAAAAGTTCAAATCTTTATAAGTAAAAAGATTTATTAAAATGAATAACCAAGTGTTTTAATTGACATCAGAAGATGAAAACAATAAACCCTGAGAACATAGAAAAAAGTTAAATAAAGATATGAGCAGAATTTAATACAACAGACAACGTATAAAATTCAGGTGATTTAGTAAGTCCAAAGAATCTTCTTTGAAAAGATTTAAAAGACACACTTTGATTAAGGAAAACAAAAACCTAAGTAAAGAATATACAGAAAGAGTCAGGACAATGTTAGAGCAGAGAATATATGAAATGCCAGTAAATTTGAACATTTCTGGAAAGTGGACCATTTCCTAGCTCCTAAAGTTTACCAAAACTGACACAAGAGGAAATCATTTAAGGTCATCATGTCTGCCCTTGGCATTCTCGGAACGCCCTGACCTCAGAATGCAGCCTCTGTAGTCCATGGTAACCTGCGGAGAGGGGGCGGGGCTGAGGGAGGTTGGAACACTGCCCTCACTGAGGGAGGGGGTGTGGCCATCTCTGCTGTGACTGAACAAAGGGCAGGGGAGCAGGGGGCCCAGGGCAGGGCCCTGAGAGCCCGGCAGGCCCAGTGGAGTGTCACAAGCATTTAGGCCCAGGCCAAAGGGCGCTTTCTTTGTCTGCACAGCTGCCCAAACTCTCACCTTTCCACTCAGGCCGCCCTCTTACTTGAAGTGTGTGTGGAACCTGTCCGCGCAGTACACCTCGCTGCACAGCTAAGCATAGGTCTGGGCATCGTAGCTTCCTGCCAGGTGACCGAGGCTCGCAGGCAGATGGGTCCCTGGGACACACGCGGAGAGGCTCCTGCCCGGGCCACAGGCCGCCCACTGCCCCTGCCCCAGATCGGGGGCCGCAAAGTAGCCCTGTCTGAGTCCCCTGCCCATAGAGGGAGTATTGGACCAACACTTGTAGAAAACGGGGTCCTTGCGGGCCACTCATTGGAGGGACACAAATAAATCTTTGCCGACTTTCTGCTGAAACTTACAAGCGTTCACACCTAAGCCTCTTACAAGGTCAGCTGTTTAGCTAAACATTAGCTCATGATCTAAATTTACACAATAATGAAGAAAGCAGCTACAAGGGGAGACAATCAGCCAAAACAATCAATACCAGTATTAGATTCCCAAGGCCATCCATCAGATGTAGGAATAATCGGGTGCAAGGCAGAAAATATACATAAAACTGGAACTGAAACAAGGCACAAGGATGTCTTCAAAGACTGGTAGGATCTCTAAAACATTTTTAAAGAACATGTAATTGATAAAGCTAAATACACAAAGGTTGTGTAATACAACAGATTAATCATTGAGAAGAGTGAAATTATGCTGTTTTGAAAACTATGGCAGGTCAGATTTTCTGCCTAATTATATAAGAAGATTTCTCTAAAAAATACACATTATTTCAAAGACTTTTTGGCTGTGAAATAAGTTAAGGGTATTTCAAATGGCTTGTCTGCAAAGAAAGGTGAGATGTAGGGGATCACAGAAAGTCGAGGGAAAAATAGGTCAATATATACATTGCTATATGGTGAACTAAGCCTCAGGCCAGCAACAATGGAGAGGACCTGACCCTTAGAAACGTACAAGTAAGCTGGAATCTTCAAAAGTTCAAATCTTTATAAGTAAAAAGATTTATTAAAATGAATAACCAAGTGTTTTAATTGACATCAGAAGATGAAAACAATAAACCCTGAGAACATAGAAAAAAGTTAAATAAAGATATGAGCAGAATTTAATACAACAGAAAACGTATAAAATTCAGGTGATTTAGTAAGTCCAAAGAATCTTCTTTGAAAAGATTTAAAAGACACACTTTGATTAAGGAAAACAAAAACCTAAGTAAAGAATATACAGAAAGAGTCAGGACAATGTTAGAGCAGAGAATATATGAAATGCCAGTAAATTTGAACATTTCTGTCAAGTGGACCATTTCCTAGCTCCTAAAGTTTACCAAAACTGACACAAGAGGAAATCATTTAAGGTCATCATGTCTGCCCTTGGCATTCTCGGAACGCCCTGGCCTCAGAATGCAGCCTCTGTAGTCCATGGTAACCTGCGGAGAGGGGGCTGGGCTGAGGGAGGTTGGAACACTGCCCTCACTGAGGGAGGGGGTGTGGCCATCTCTGCTGTGACTGAACAAAGGGCAGGGGAGCAGGGGGCCCAGGGCAGGGCCCTCAGAGCCCGGCAGGCCCAGTGGAGTGTCACAAGCATTTAGGCCCAGGCCAAAGGGCGCTCTCTTTGTCTGCACAGCTGCCCAAACTCTCACCTTTCCACTCAGGCCGCCCTCTTACTTGAAGTGTGTGTGGAACCTGTCCGCGCAGTACACCTCGCTGCACAGCTAAAAATAGGTCTGGGCATCGTAGCTTCCTGCCAGGTGACCGAGGCTCGCAGGCAGATGGGTCCCTGGGACACACGCGGAGAGGCTCCTGCCCGGGCCACAGGCCGCCCACTGTCCCTGCCCCAGATCGGGGGCCACAAAGTAGCCCTGTCTGAGTCCCCTGCCCATACAGGGAGTATTGGACCAACACTTGTAGAAAACGGGGTCCTTGCGGGCCACTCATTGGAGGGACACAAATAAATCTTTGCCGACTTTCTGCTGAAACTTACAAGCGTTCACACCTAAGCCTCTTACAAGGTCAGCTGTTTAGCTAAACATGAGCTCATGATCTAAATTTACACAATAATGAAGAAAGCAGCTACAAGGGGAGACAATCAGCCAAAACAATCAATACCAGTATTAGATTCCCAAGGCCATCCATCAGATGTAGGAATAATCGGGTGCAAGGCAGAAAATATACATAAAACTGGAACTGAAACAAGGCACAAGGATGTCTTCAAAGACTGGTAGGATCTCTAAAACATTTTTAAAGAACATGTCATTGATAAAGCTAAATACACAAAGGTTGTGTAATACAACAGATTAATCATTGAGAAGAGTGAAATTATGCTGTTTTGAAAACTATGGCAGGTCAGATTTTCTGCCTAATTATATAAGAAGATTTCTCTAAAAAATACACATTATTTCAAAGACTTTTTGGCTGTGAAATAAGTTAAGGGTATTTCAAATGGCTTGTCTGCAAAGAAAGGTGAGATGTAGGGGATCACAGAAAGTCGAGGGAAAAATAGGTCAATATATACATTGCTATATGGTGAACTAAGCCTCAGGCCAGCAACAATGGAGAGGACCTGACCCTTAGAAACGTACAAGTAAGCTGGAATCTTCAAAAGTTCAAATCTTTATAAGTAAAAAGATTTATTAAAATGAATAGCCAAGTGTTTTAATTGACATCAGAAGATGAAAACAATAAAACCTGAGAACATAGAAAAAAGTTAAATAAAGATATGAGCAGAATTTAATACAACAGAAAACGTATAAAATTCAGGTGATTTAGTAAGTCCAAAGAATCTTCTTTGAAAAGATTTAAAAGACACACTTTGATTAAGGAAAACAAAAACCTAAGTAAAGAATATACAGAAAGAGTCAGGATAATGTTAGAGCAGAGAATATATGAAATGCCAGTAAATTTGAACATTTCTGTCAAGTGGACCATTTCCCATCTCCTAAAGTTTACCAAAACTGACACAAGAGGAAATCATTTAAGGTCATCATGTCTGCCCTTGGCATTCTCGGAACGCCCTGGCCTCAGAATGCAGCCTCTGTAGTCCATGGTAACCTGCGGAGAGGGGGCGGGGCTGAGGGAGGTTGGAACACTGCCCTCACTGAGGGAGTGGGTGTGGCCATCTCTGCTGTGACTGAACAAAGGGCAGGGGAGCAGGGGGCCCAGGGCAGGGCCCTCAGAGCCCGGCAGGCCCAGTGGAGTGTCACAAGCATTTAGGCCCAGGCCAAAGGGCGCTCTCTTTGTCTGCACAGCTGCCCAAACTCTCACCTTTCCACTCAGGCCGCCCTCTTACTTGAAGTGTGTGTGGAACCTGTCCGCGCAGTACACCTCGCTGCACAGCTAAGCATAGGTCTGGGCATCGTAGCTTCCTGCCAGGTGACCGAGGCTCGCAGGCAGATGGGTCCCTGGGACACACGCGGAGAGGCTCCTGCCCGGGCCACAGGCCGCCCACTGCCCCTGCCCCAGATCGGGGGCCGCAAAGTAGCCCTGTCTGAGTCCCCTGCCCATAGAAGGAGTATTGGACCAACACTTGTAGAAAACGGGGTCCTTGCGGGCCACTCATTGGAGGGACACAAATAAATCTTTGCCGACTTTCTGCTGAAACTTACAAGCGTTCACACCTAAGCCTCTTACAAGGTCAGCTGTTTAGCTAAACATGAGCTCATGATCTAAATTTACACAATAATGAAGAAAGCAGCTACAAGGGGAGACAATCAGCCAAAACAATCAATACCAGTATTAGATTCCCAAGGCCATCCATCAGATGTAGGAATAATCGGGTGCAAGGCAGAAAATATACATAAAACTGGAACTGAAACAAGGCACAAGGATGTCTTCAAAGACTGGTAGGATCTCTAAAACATTTTTAAAGAACATGTCATTGATAAAGCTAAATACACAAAGGTTGTGTAATACAACAGATTAATCATTGAGAAGAGTGAAATTATGCTGTTTTGAAAACTATGGCAGGTCAGATTTTCTGCCTAATTATATAAGAAGATTTCTCTAAAAAATACACATTATTTCAAAGACTTTTTGGCTGTGAAATAAGTTAAGGGTATTTCAAATGGCTTGTCTGCAAAGAAAGGTGAGATGTAGGGGATCACAGAAAGTCGAGGGAAAAATAGGTCAATATATACATTGCTATATGGTGAACTAAGCCTCAGGCCAGCAACAATGGAGAGGACCTGACCCTTAGAAACGTACAAGTAAGCTGGAATCTTCAAAAGTTCAAATCTTTATAAGTAAAAAGATTTATTAAAATGAATAACCAAGTGTTTTAATTGACATCAGAAGATGAAAACAATAAACCCTGAGAACATAGAAAAAAGTTAAATAAAGATATGAGCAGAATTTAATACAACAGAAAACGTATAAAATTCAGGTGATTTAGTAAGTCCAAAGAATCTTCTTTGAAAAGATTTAAAAGACACACTTTGATTAAGGAAAACAAAAACCTAAGTAAAGAATATACAGAAAGAGTCAGGACAATGTTAGAGCAGAGAATATATGAAATGCCAGTAAATTTGAACATTTCTGTCAAGTGGACCATTTCCTAGCTCCTAAAGTTTACCAAAACTGACACAAGAGGAAATCATTTAAGGTCATCATGTCTGCCCTTGGCATTCTCGGAACGCCCTGGCCTCAGAATGCAGCCTCTGTAGTCCATGGTAACCTGCGGAGAGGGGGCGGGGCTGAGGGAGGTTGGAACACTGCCCTCACTGAGGGAGTGGGTGTGGCCATCTCTGCTGTGACTGAACAAAGGGCAGGGGAGCAGGGGGCCCAGGGCAGGGCCCTCAGAGCCCGGCAGGCCCAGTGGAGTGTCACAAGCATTTAGGCCCAGGCCAAAGGGCGCTTTCTTTGTCTGCACAGCTGCCCAAACTCTCACCTTTCCACTCAGGCCGCCCTCTTACTTGAAGTGTGTGTGGAACCTGTCGGCGCAGTACACCTCGCTGCACAGCTAAGCATAGGTCTGGGCATCGTAGCTTCCTGCCAGGTGACCGAGGCTCGCAGGCAGATGGGTCCCTGGGACACACGCGGAGAGGCTCCTGCCCGGGCCACAGGCCGCCCACTGCCCCTGCCCCAGATCGGGGGCCGCAAAGTAGCCCTGTCTGAGTCCCCTGCCCATAGAGGGAGTATTGGACCAACACTTGTAGAAAACGGGGTCCTTGCGGGCCACTCATTGGAGGGACACAAATAAATCTTTGCCGACTTTCTGCTGAAACTTACAAGCGTTCACACCTAAGCCTCTTACAAGGTCAGCTGTTTAGCTAAACATGAGCTCATGATCTAAATTTACACAATAATGAAGAAAGCAGCTACAAGGGGAGACAATCAGCCAAAACAATCAATACCAGTATTAGATTCCCAAGGCCATCCATCAGATGTAGGAATAATCGGGTGCAAGGCAGAAAATATACATAAAACTGGAACTGAAACAAGGCACAAGGATGTCTTCAAAGACTGGTAGGATCTCTAAAACATTTTTAAAGAACATGTCATTGATAAAGCTAAATACACAAAGGTTGTGTAATACAACAGATTAATCATTGAGAAGAGTGAAATTATGCTGTTTTGAAAACTATGGCAGGTCAGATTTTCTGCCTAATTATATAAGAAGATTTCTCTAAAAAATACACATTATTTCAAAGACTTTTTGGCTGTGAAATAAGTTAAGGGTATTTCAAATGGCTTGTCTGCAAAGAAAGGTGAGATGTAGGGGATCACAGAAAGTCTAGGGGAAAATAGGTCAATATATACATTGCTATATGGTGAACTAAGCCTCAGGCCAGCAACAATGGAGAGGACCTGACCCTTAGAAACGTACAAGTAAGCTGGAATCTTCAAAAGTTCAAATATTTATAAGTAAAAAGATTTATTAAAATGAATAGCCAAGTGTTTTAATTGACATCACAAGATGAAAACAATAAAACCTGAGAACATAGAAAAAAGTTAAATAAAGATATGAGCAGAACTTAATACAACAGAAAACGTATAAAATTCAGGTGATTTAGTAAGTCCAAAGAATCTTCTTTGAAAAGATTTAAAAGACACACTTTGATTAAGGAAAACAAAAACCTAAGTAAAGAATATACAGAAAGAGTCAGGACAATGTTAGAGCAGAGAATATATGAAATGCCAGTAAATTTGAACATTTCTGTCAAGTGGACCATTTCCTAGCTCCTAAAGTTTACCAAAACTGACACAAGAGGAAATCATTTAAGGTCATCATGTCTGCCCTTGGCATTCTCGGAACGCCCTGGCCTCAGAATGCAGCCTCTGTAGTCCATGGTAACCTGCGGAGAGGGGGCGGGGCTGAGGGAGGTTGGAACACTGCCCTCACTGAGGGAGTGGGTGTGGCCATCTCTGCTGTGACTGAACAAAGGGCAGGGGAGCAGGGGGCCCAGGGCAGGGCCCTCAGAGCCCGGCAGGCCCAGTGGAGTGTCACAAGCATTTAGGCCCAGGCCAAAGGGCGCTTTCTTTGTCTGCACAGCTGCCCAAACCCTCACCTTTCCACTCAGGCCGCCCTCTTACTTGAAGTGTGTGTGGAACCTGTCTGCGCAGTACACCTCGCTGCACAGCTAAGCATAGGTCTGGGCATCGTAGCTTCCTGCCAGGTGACCGAGGCTCGCAGGCAGATGGGTCCCTGGGACACACGCGGAGAGGCTCCTGCCCGGGCCACAGGCTGCCCACTGCCCCTGCCCCAGATCGGGGGCCGCAAAGTAGCCCTGTCTGAGTCCCCTGCCCATAGAGGGAGTATTGGACCAACACTTGTAGAAAACGGGGTACTTGCGGGCCACTCATTGGAGGGACACAAATAAATCTTTGCCGACTTTCTGCTGAAACTTACAAGCGTTCACACCTAAGCCTCTTACAAGGTCAGCTGTTTAGCTAAACATGAGCTCATGATCTAAATTTACACAATAATGAAGAAAGCAGCTACAAGGGGAGACAATCAGCCAAAACAATCAATACCAGTATTAGATTCCCAAGGCCATCCATCAGATGTAGGAATAATCGGGTGCAAGGCAGAAAATATACATAAAACTGGAACTGAAACAAGGCACAAGGATGTCTTCAAAGACTGGTAGGATCTCTAAAACATTTTTAAAGAACATGTCATTGATAAAGCTAAATACACAAAGGTTGTGTAATACAACAGATTAATCATTGAGAAGAGTGAAATTATGCTGTTTTGAAAACTATGGCAGGTCAGATTTTCTGCCTAATTATATAAGAAGATTTCTCTAAAAAATACACATTATTTCAAAGACTTTTTGGCTGTGAAATAAGTTAAGGGTATTTCAAATGGCTTGTCTGCAAAGAAAGGTGAGATGTAGGGGATCACCGAAAGTCGAGGGGAAAATAGGTCAATATATACATTGCTATATGGTGAACTAAGCCTCAGGCCAGCAACAATGGAGAGGACCTGACCCTTAGAAACGTACAAGTAAGCTGGAATCTTCAAAAGTTCAAATCTTTATAAGTAAAAATATTTATTAAAATGAATAACCAAGTGTTTTAATTGACATCAGAAGATGAAAACAATAAACCCTGAGAACATAGAAAAAAGTTAAATAAAGATATGAGCAGAATTTAATACAACAGAAAACGTATAAAATTCAGGTGATTTAGTAAGTCCAAAGAATCTTCTTTGAAAAGATTTAAAAGACACACTTTGATTAAGGAAAACAAAAACCTAAGTAAAGAATATACAGAAAGAGTCAGGACAATGTTAGAGCAGAGAATATATGAAATGCCAGTAAATTTGAACATTTCTGTCAAGTGGACCATTTCCTAGCTCCTAAAGTTTACCAAAACTGACACAAGAGGAAATCATTTAAGGTCATCATGTCTGCCCTTGGCATTCTCGGAACGCCCTGGCCTCAGAATGCAGCCTCTGTAGTCCATGGTAACCTGCGGAGAGGGGGCGGGGCTGAGGGAGGTTGGAACACTGCCCTCACTGAGGGAGTGGGTGTGGCCATCTCTGCTGTGACTGAACAAAGGGCAGGGGAGCAGGGGGCCCAGGGCAGGGCCCTCAGAGCCCGGCAGGCCCAGTGGAGTGTCACAAGCATTTAGGCCCAGGCCAAAGGGCGCTTTCTTTGTCTGCACAGCAGCCCAAACTCTCACCTTTCCACTCAGGCCGCCCTCTTACTTGAAGTGTGTGTGGAACCTGTCGGCGCAGTACACCTCGCTGCACAGCTAAGCATAGGTCTGGGCATCGTAGCTTCCTGCCAGGTGACCGAGGCTCGCAGGCAGATGGGTCCCTGGGACACACGCGGAGAGGCTCCTGCCCGGGCCACAGGCCGCCCACTGCCCCTGCCCCAGATCGGGGGCCGCAAAGTAGCCCTGTCTGAGTCCCCTGCCCATAGAGGGAGTATTGGACCAACACTTGTAGAAAACGGGGTCCTTGCGGGCCACTCATTGGAGGGACACAAATAAATCTTTGCCGACTTTCTGCTGAAACTTACAAGCGTTCACACCTAAGCCTCTTACAAGGTCAGCTGTTTAGCTAAACATGAGCTCATGATCTAAATTTACACAATAATGAAGAAAGCAGCTACAAGGGGAGACAATCAGCCAAAACAATCAATACCAGTATTAGATTCCCAAGGCCATCCATCAGATGTAGGAATAATCGGGTGCAAGGCAGAAAATATACATAAAACTGGAACTGAAACAAGGCACAAGGATGTCTTCAAAGACTGGTAGGATCTCTAAAACATTTTTAAAGAACATGTCATTGATAAAGCTAAATACACAAAGGTTGTGTAATACAACAGATTAATCATTGAGAAGAGTGAAATTATGCTGTTTTGAAAACTATGGCAGGTCAGATTTTCTGCCTAATTATATAAGAAGATTTCTCTAAAAAATACACATTATTTCAAAGACTTTTTGGCTGTGAAATAAGTTAAGGGTATTTCATATGGCTTGTCTGCAAAGAAAGGTGAGATGTAGGGGATCACAGAAAGTCTAGGGGAAAATAGGTCAATATATACATTGCTATATGGTGAACTAAGCCTCAGGCCAGCAACAATGGAGAGGACCTGACCCTTAGAAACGTACAAGTAAGCTGGAATCTTCAAAAGTTCAAATCTTTATAAGTAAAAAGATTTATTAAAATGAATAACCAAGTGTTTTAATTGACATCAGAAGATGAAAACAATAAACCCTGAGAACATTGAAAAAAGTTAAATAAAGATATGAGCAGAATTTAATACAACAGAAAACGTATAAAATTCAGGTGATTTAGTAAGTCCAAAGAATCTTCTTTGAAAAGATTTAAAAGACACACTTTGATTAAGGAAAACAAAAACCTAAGTAAAGAATATACAGAAAGAGTCAGGACAATGTTAGAGCAGAGAATATATGAAATGCCAGTAAATTTGAACATTTCTGGAAAGAGGACCATTTCCTAGCTCCTAAAGTTTACCAAAACTGACACAAGAGGAAATCATTTAAGGTCATCATGTCTGCCCTTGGCATTCTCGGAACGCCCTGGCCTCAGAATGCAGCCTCTGTAGTCCATGGTAACCTGCGGAGAGGGGGCGGGGCTGAGGGAGGTTGGAACACTGCCCTCACTGAGGGAGTGGGTGTGGCCATCTCTGCTGTGACTGAACAAAGGGCAGGGGAGCAGGGGGCCCAGGGCAGGGCCCTCAGAGCCCGGCAGGCCCAGTGGAGTGTCACAAGCATTTAGGCCCAGGCCAAAGGGCGCTTTCTTTGTCTGCACAGCTGCCCAAACTCTCACCTTTCCACTCAGGCCGCCCTCTTACTTGAAGTGTGTGTGGAACCTGTCTGCGCAGTACACCTCGCTGCACAGCTAAGCATAGGTCTGGGCATCGTAGCTTCCTGCCAGGTGACCGAGGCTCGCAGGCAGATGGGTCCCTGGGACACACGCGGAGAGGCTCCTGCCCGGGCCACAGGCCGCCCACTTCCCCTGCCCCAGATCGGGGGCCGCAAAGTAGCCCTGTATGAGTCCCCTGCCCATAGAGGGAGTATTGGACCAACACTTGTAGAAAACGGGGTCCTTGCGGGCCACTCATTGGAGGGACACAAATAAATCTTTGCCGACTTTCTGCTGAAACTTACAAGCGTTCACACCTAAGCCTCTTACAAGGTCAGCTGTTTAGCTAAACATGAGCTCATGATCTAAATTTACACAATGATGAAGAAAGCAGCTACAAGGGGAGACAATCAGCCAAAACAATCAATACCAGTATTAGATTCCCAAGGCCATCCATCAGATGTAGGAATAATCGGGTGCAAGGTAGAAAATATACATAAAACTGGAACTGAAACAAGGCACAAGGATGTCTTCAAAGACTGGTAGGATCTCTAAAATATTTTTAAAGAACATGTCATTGATAAAGCTAAATACACAAAGGTTGTGTAATACAACAGATTAATCATTGAGAAGAGTGAAATTATGCTGTTTTGAAAACTATGGCAGGTCAGATTTTCCGCCTAATTATATAAGAAGATTTCTCTAAAAAATACACATTATTTCAAAGACTTTTTGGCTGTGAAATAAGTTAAGGGTATTTCAAATGGCTTGTCTGCAAAGAAAGGTGAGATGTAGGGGATCACAGAAAGTCTAGGGGAAAATAGGTCAATATATACATTGCTATATGGTGAACTAAGCCTCAGGCCAGCAACAATGGAGAGGACCTGACCCTTAGAAACGTACAAGTAAGCTGGAATCTTCAAAAGTTCAAATCTTTATAAGTAAAAAGATTTATTAAAATGAATAACCAAGTGTTTTAATTGACATCAGAAGATGAAAACAATAAACCCTGAGAACATAGAAAAAAGTTAAATAAAGATATGAGCAGAATTTAATACAACAGAAAACGTATAAAATTCAGGTGATTTAGTAAGTCCAAAGAATCTTCTTTGAAAAGATTTAAAAGACACACTTTGATTAAGGAAAACAAAAACCTAAGTAAAGAATATACAGAAAGAGTCAGGACAATGTTAGAGCAGAGAATATATGAAATGCCAGTAAATTTGAACATTTCTGTCAAGTGGACCATTTCCTAGCTCCTAAAGTTTACCAAAACTGACACAAGAGGAAATCATTTAAGGTCATCATGTCTGCCCTTGGCATTCTCGGAACGCCCTGGCCTCAGAATGCAGCCTCTGTAGTCCATGGTAACCTGCGGAGAGGGGGCGGGGCTGAGGGAGGTTGGAACACTGCCCTCACTGAGGGAGTGGGTGTGGCCATCTCTGCTGTGACTGAACAAAGGGCAGGGGAGCAGGGGGCCCAGGGCAGGGCCCTGAGAGCCCGGCAGGCCCAGTGGAGTGTCACAAGCATTTAGGCCCAGGCCAAAGGGCGCTTTCTTTGTCTGCACAGCTGCCCAAACTCTCACCTTTCCACTCAGGCCGCCCTCTTACTTGAAGTGTGTGTGGAACCTGTCCGCGCAGTACACCTCGCTGCAGAGCTAAGCATAGGTCTGGGCATCGTAGCTTCCTGCCAGGTGACCGAGGCTCGCAGGCAGATGGGTCCCTGGGACACACGCGGAGAGGCTCCTGCCCGGGCCACAGGCCGCCCACTGCCCCTGCCCCAGATCGGGGGCCGCAAAGTAGCCCTGTATGAGTCCCCTGCCCATAGATGGAGTATTGGACCAACACTTGTAGAAAACGGGGTCCTTGCGGGCCACTCATTGGAGGGACACAAATAAATCTTTGCCGACTTTCTGCTGAAACTTACAAGCGTTCACACCTAAGCCTCTTACAAGGTCAGCTGTTTAGCTAAACATGAGCTCATGATCTAAATTTACACAATAATGAAGAAAGCAGCTACAAGGGGAGACAATCAGCCAAAACAATCAATACCAGTATTAGATTCCCAAGGCCATCCATCAGATGTAGGAATAATCGGGTGCAAGGCAGAAAATATACATAAAACTGGAACTGAAACAAGGCACAAGGATGTCTTCAAAGACTGGTAGGATCTCTAAAACATTTTTAAAGAACATGTCATTGATAAAGCTAAATACACAAAGGTTGTGTAATACAACAGATTAATCATTGAGAAGAGTGAAATTATGCTGTTTTGAAAACTATGGCAGGTCAGATTTTCCGCCTAATTATATAAGAAGATTTCTCTAAAAAATACACATTATTTCAAAGACTTTTTGGCTGTGAAATAAGTTAAGGGTATTTCAAATGGCTTGTCTGCAAAGAAAGGTGAGATGTAGGGGATCACAGAAAGTCTAGGGGAAAATAGGTCAATATATACATTGCTATATGGTGAACTAAGCCTCAGGCCAGCAACAATGGAGAGGACCTGACCCTTAGAAACGTACAAGTAAGCTGGAATCTTCAAAAGTTCAAATCTTTATAAGTAAAAAGATTTATTAAAATGAATAACCAAGTGTTTTAATTGACATCAGAAGATGAAAACAATAAAACCTGAGAACATAGAAAAAAGTTAAATAAAGATATGAGCAGAACTTAATACAACAGAAAACGTATAAAATTCAGGTGATTTAGTAAGTCCAAAGAATCTTCTTTGAAAAGATTTAAAAGACACACTTTGATTAAGGAAAACAAAAACCTAAGTAAAGAATATACAGAAAGAGTCAGGACAATGTTAGAGCAGAGAATATATGAAATGCCAGTAAATTTGAACATTTCTGGAAAGTGGACCATTTCCTAGCTCCTAAAGTTTACCAAAACTGACACAAGAGGAAATCATTTAAGGTCATCATGTCTGCCCTTGGCATTCTCGGAACGCCCTGGCCTCAGAATGCAGCCTCTGTAGTCCATGGTAACCTGCGGAGAGGGGGCGGGGCTGAGGGAGGTTGGAACACTGCCCTCACTGAGGGAGTGGGTGTGGCCATCTCTGCTGTGACTGAACAAAGGGCAGGGGAGCAGGGGGCCCAGGGCAGGGCCCTCAGAGCCCGGCAGGCCCAGTGGAGTGTCACAAGCATTTAGGCCCAGGCCAAAGGGTGCTTTCTTTGTCTGCACAGCTGCCCAAACTCTCACCTTTCCACTCAGGCCGCCCTCTTACTTGAAGTGTGTGTGGAACCTGTCTGCGCAGTACACCTCGCTGCACAGTTAAGCATAGGTCTGGGCATCGTAGCTTCCTGCCAGGTGACCGAGGCTCGCAGGCAGATGGGTCCCTGGGACACACGCGGAGAGGCTCCTGCCCGGGCCACAGGCCGCCCACTTCCCCTGCCCCAGATCGGGGGCCGCAAAGTAGCCCTGTATGAGTCCCCTGCCCATAGAGGGAGTATTGGACCAACACTTGTAGAAAACGGGGTCCTTGCGGGCCACTCATTGGAGGGACACAAATAAATCTTTGCCGACTTTCTGCTGAAACTTACAAGCGTTCACACCTAAGCCTCTTACAAGGTCAGCTGTTTAGCTAAACATGAGCTCATGATCTAAATTTACACAATAATGAAGAAAGCAGCTACAAGGGGAGACAATCAGCCAAAACAATCAATACCAGTATTAGATTCCCAAGGCCATCCATCAGATGTAGGAATAATCGGGTGCAAGGCAGAAAATATACATAAAACTGGAACTGAAACAAGGCACAAGGATGTCTTCAAAGACTGGTAGGATCTCTAAAACATTTTTAAAGAACATGTCATTGATAAAGCTAAATACACAAAGGTTGTGTAATACAACAGATTAATCATTGAGAAGAGTGAAATTATGCTGTTTTGAAAACTATGGCAGGTCAGATTTTCCGCCTAATTATATAAGAAGATTTCTCTAAAAAATACACATTATTTCAAAGACTTTTTGGCTGTGAAATAAGTTAAGGGTATTTCAAATGGCTTGTCTGCAAAGAAAGGTGAGATGTAGGGGATCACAGAAAGTCTAGGGGAAAATAGGTCAATATATACATTGCTATATGGTGAACTAAGCCTCAGGCCAGCAACAATGGAGAGGACCTGACCCTTAGAAACGTACAAGTAAGCTGGAATCTTCAAAAGTTCAAATCTTTATAAGTAAAAAGATTTATTAAAATGAATAACCAAGTGTTTTAATTGACATCAGAAGATGAAAACAATAAACCCTGAGAACATAGAAAAAAGTTAAATAAAGATATGAGCAGAATTTAATACAACAGAAAACGTATAAAATTCAGGTGATTTAGTAAGTCCAAAGAATCTTCTTTGAAAAGATTTAAAAGACACACTTTGATTAAGGAAAACAAAAACCTAAGTAAAGAATATACAGAAAGAGTCAGGACAATGTTAGAGCAGAGAATATATGAAATGCCAGTAAATTTGAACATTTCTGGAAAGTGGACCATTTCCTAGCTCCTAAAGTTTACCAAAACTGACACAAGAGGAAATCATTTAAGGTCATCATGTCTGCCCTTGGCATTCTCGGAACGCCCTGGCCTCAGAATGCAGCCTCTGTAGTCCATGGTAACCTGCGGAGAGGGGGCGGGGCTGAGGGAGGTTGGAACACTGCCCTCACTGAGGGAGTGGGTGTGGCCATCTCTGCTGTGACTGAACAAAGGGCAGGGGAGCAGGGGGCCCAGGGCAGGGCCCTGAGAGCCCGGCAGGCCCAGTGGAGTGTCACAAGCATTTAGGCCCAGGCCAAAGGGCGCTTTCTTTGTCTGCACAGCTGCCCAAACTCTCACCTTTCCACTCAGGCCGCCCTCTTACTTGAAGTGTGTGTGGAACCTGTCCGCGCAGTACACCTCGCTGCAGAGCTAAGCATAGGTCTGGGCATCGTAGCTTCCTGCCAGGTGACCGAGGCTCGCAGGCAGATGGGTCCCTGGGACACACGCGGAGAGGCTCCTGCCCGGGCCACAGGCCGCCCACTGCCCCTGCCCCAGATCGGGGGCCGCAAAGTAGCCCTGTATGTGTCCCCTGCCCATAGAGGGAGTATTGGACCAACACTTGTAGAAAACGGGGTCCTTGCGGGCCACTCATTGGAGGGACACAAATAAATCTTTGCCGACTTTCTGCTGAAACTTACAAGCGTTCACACCTAAGCCTCTTACAAGGTCAGCTGTTTAGCTAAACATGAGCTCATGATCTAAATTTACACAATAATGAAGAAAGCAGCTACAAGGGGAGACAATCAGCCAAAACAATCAATACCAGTATTAGATTCCCAAGGCCATCCATCAGATGTAGGAATAATCGGGTGCAAGGCAGAAAATATACATAAAACTGGAACTGAAACAAGGCACAAGGATGTCTTCAAAGACTGGTAGGATCTCTAAAACATTTTTAAAGAACATGTCATTGATAAAGCTAAATACACAAAGGTTGTGTAATACAACAGATTAATCATTGAGAAGAGTGAAATTATGCTGTTTTGAAAACTATGGCAGGTCAGATTTTCCGCCTAATTATATAAGAAGATTTCTCTAAAAAATACACATTATTTCAAAGACTTTTTGGCTGTGAAATAAGTTAAGGGTATTTCAAATGGCTTGTCTGCAAAGAAAGGTGAGATGTAGGGGATCACAGAAAGTCTAGGGGAAAATAGGTCAATATATACATTGCTATATGGTGAACTAAGCCTCAGGCCAGCAACAATGGAGAGGACCTGACCCTTAGAAACGTACAAGTAAGCTGGAATCTTCAAAAGTTCAAATCTTTATAAGTAAAAAGATTTATTAAAATGAATAACCAAGTGTTTTAATTGACATCAGAAGATGAAAACAATAAACCCTGAGAACATAGAAAAAAGTTAAATAAAGATATGAGCAGAATTTAATACAACAGAAAACGTATAAAATTCAGGTGATTTAGTAAGTCCAAAGAATCTTCTTTGAAAAGATTTAAAAGACACACTTTGATTAAGGAAAACAAAAACCTAAGTAAAGAATATACAGAAAGAGTCAGGACAATGTTAGAGCAGAGAATATATGAAATGCCAGTAAATTTGAACATTTCTGGAAAGTGGACCATTTCCTAGCTCCTAAAGTTTACCAAAACTGACACAAGAGGAAATCATTTAAGGTCATCATGTCTGCCCTTGGCATTCTCGGAACGCCCTGGCCTCAGAATGCAGCCTCTGTAGTCCATGGTAACCTGCGGAGAGGGGGCGGGGCTGAGGGAGGTTGGAACACTGCCCTCACTGAGGGAGTGGGTGTGGCCATCTCTGCTGTGACTGAACAAAGGGCAGGGGAGCAGGGGGCCCAGGGCAGGGCCCTGAGAGCCCGGCAGGCCCAGTGGAGTGTCACAAGCATTTAGGCCCAGGCCAAAGGGCGCTTTCTTTGTCTGCACAGCTGCCCAAACTCTCACCTTTCCACTCAGGCCGCCCTCTTACTTGAAGTGTGTGTGGAACCTGTCCGCGCAGTACACCTCGCTGCAGAGCTAAGCATAGGTCTGGGCATCGTAGCTTCCTGCCAGGTGACCGAGGCTCGCAGGCAGATGGGTCCCTGGGACACACGCGGAGAGGCTCCTGCCCGGGCCACAGGCCGCCCACTGCCCCTGCCCCAGATCGGGGGCCGCAAAGTAGCCCTGTATGAGTCCCCTGCCCATAGAGGGAGTATTGGACCAACACTTGTAGAAAACGGGGTCCTTGCGGGCCACTCATTGGAGGGACACAAATAAATCTTTGCCGACTTTCTGCTGAAACTTACAAGCGTTCACACCTAAGCCTCTTACAAGGTCAGCTGTTTAGCTAAACATGAGCTCATGATCTAAATTTACACAATAATGAAGAAAGCAGCTACAAGGGGAGACAATCAGCCAAAACAATCAATACCAGTATTAGATTCCCAAGGCCATCCATCAGATGTAGGAATAATCGGGTGCAAGGCAGAAAATATACATAAAACTGGAACTGAAACAAGGCACAAGGATGTCTTCAAAGACTGGTAGGATCTCTAAAACATTTTTAAAGAACATGTCATTGATAAAGCTAAATACACAAAGGTTGTGTAATACAACAGATTAATCATTGAGAAGAGTGAAATTATGCTGTTTTGAAAACTATGGCAGGTCAGATTTTCCGCCTAATTATATAAGAAGATTTCTCTAAAAAATACACATTATTTCAAAGACTTTTTGGCTGTGAAATAAGTTAAGGGTATTTCAAATGGCTTGTCTGCAAAGAAAGGTGAGATGTAGGGGATCACAGAAAGTCTAGGGGAAAATAGGTCAATATATACATTGCTATATGGTGAACTAAGCCTCAGGCCAGCAACAATGGAGAGGACCTGACCCTTAGAAACGTACAAGTAAGCTGGAATCTTCAAAAGTTCAAATCTTTATAAGTAAAAAGATTTATTAAAATGAATAACCAAGTGTTTTAATTGACATCAGAAGATGAAAACAATAAACCCTGAGAACATAGAAAAAAGTTAAATAAAGATATGAGCAGAATTTAATACAACAGAAAACGTATAAAATTCAGGTGATTTAGTAAGTCCAAAGAATCTTCTTTGAAAAGATTTAAAAGACACACTTTGATTAAGGAAAACAAAAACCTAAGTAAAGAATATACAGAAAGAGTCAGGACAATGTTAGAGCAGAGAATATATGAAATGCCAGTAAATTTGAACATTTCTGGAAAGTGGACCATTTCCTAGCTCCTAAAGTTTACCAAAACTGACACAAGAGGAAATCATTTAACGTCATCATGTCTGCCCTTGGCATTCTCGGAACGCCCTGGCCTCAGAATGCAGCCTCTGTAGTCCATGGTAACCTGCGGAGAGGGGGCGGGGCTGAGGGTGGTTGGAACACTGCCCTCACTGAGGGAGTGGGTGTGGCCATCTCTGCTGTGACTGAACAAAGGGCAGGGGAGCAGGGGGCCCAGGGCAGGGCCCTGAGAGCCCGGCAGGCCCAGTGGAGTGTCACAAGCATTTAGGCCCAGGCCAAAGGGCGCTTTCTTTGTCTGCACAGCTGCCCAAACTCTCACCTTTCCACTCAGGCCGCCCTCTTACTTGAAGTGTGTGTGGAACCTGTCCGCGCAGTACACCTCGCTGCAGAGCTAAGCATAGGTCTGGGCATCGTAGCTTCCTGCCAGGTGACCGAGGCTCGCAGGCAGATGGGTCCCTGGGACACACGCGGAGAGGCTCCTGCCCGGGCCACAGGCCGCCCACTGCCCCTGCCCCAGATCGGGGGCCGCAAAGTAGCCCTGTATGTGTCCCCTGCCCATAGAGGGAGTATTGGACCAACACTTGTAGAAAACGGGGTCCTTGCGGGCCACTCATTGGAGGGACACAAATAAATCTTTGCCGACTTTCTGCTGAAACTTACAAGCGTTCACACCTAAGCCTCTTACAAGGTCAGCTGTTTAGCTAAACATGAGCTCATGATCTAAATTTACACAATAATGAAGAAAGCAGCTACAAGGGGAGACAATCAGCCAAAACAATCAATACCAGTATTAGATTCCCAAGGCCATCCATCAGATGTAGGAATAATCGGGTGCAAGGCAGAAAATATACATAAAACTGGAACTGAAACAAGGCACAAGGATGTCTTCAAAGACTGGTAGGATCTCTAAAACATTTTTAAAGAACATGTCATTGATAAAGCTAAATACACAAAGGTTGTGTAATACAACAGATTAATCATTGAGAAGAGTGAAATTATGCTGTTTTGAAAACTATGGCAGGTCAGATTTTCCGCCTAATTATATAAGAAGATTTCTCTAAAAAATACACATTATTTCAAAGACTTTTTGGCTGTGAAATAAGTTAAGGGTATTTCAAATGGCTTGTCTGCAAAGAAAGGTGAGATGTAGGGGATCACAGAAAGTCTAGGGGAAAATAGGTCAATATATACATTGCTATATGGTGAACTAAGCCTCAGGCCAGCAACAATGGAGAGGACCTGACCCTTAGAAACGTACAAGTAAGCTGGAATCTTCAAAAGTTCAAATCTTTATAAGTAAAAAGATTTATTAAAATGAATAACCAAGTGTTTTAATTGACATCAGAAGATGAAAACAATAAACCCTGAGAACATAGAAAAAAGTTAAATAAAGATATGAGCAGAATTTAATACAACAGAAAACGTATAAAATTCAGGTGATTTAGTAAGTCCAAAGAATCTTCTTTGAAAAGATTTAAAAGACACACTTTGATTAAGGAAAACAAAAACCTAAGTAAAGAATATACAGAAAGAGTCAGGACAATGTTAGAGCAGAGAATATATGAAATGCCAGTAAATTTGAACATTTCTGGAAAGTGGACCATTTCCTAGCTCCTAAAGTTTACCAAAACTGACACAAGAGGAAATCATTTAAGGTCATCATGTCTGCCCTTGGCATTCTCGGAACGCCCTGGCCTCAGAATGCAGCCTCTGTAGTCCATGGTAACCTGCGGAGAGGGGGCGGGGCTGAGGGAGGTTGGAACACTGCCCTCACTGAGGGAGTGGGTGTGGCCATCTCTGCTGTGACTGAACAAAGGGCAGGGGAGCAGGGGGCCCAGGGCAGGGCCCTGAGAGCCCGGCAGGCCCAGTGGAGTGTCACAAGCATTTAGGCCCAGGCCAAAGGGCGCTTTCTTTGTCTGCACAGCTGCCCAAACTCTCACCTTTCCACTCAGGCCGCCCTCTTACTTGAAGTGTGTGTGGAACCTGTCCGCGCAGTACACCTCGCTGCAGAGCTAAGCATAGGTCTGGGCATCGTAGCTTCCTGCCAGGTGACCGAGGCTCGCAGGCAGATGGGTCCCTGGGACACACGCGGAGAGGCTCCTGCCCGGGCCACAGGCCGCCCACTGCCCCTGCCCCAGATCGGGGGCCGCAAAGTAGCCCTGTATGAGTCCCCTGCCCATAGAGGGAGTATTGGACCAACACTTGTAGAAAACGGGGTCCTTGCGGGCCACTCATTGGAGGGACACAAATAAATCTTTGCCGACTTTCTGCTGAAACTTACAAGCGTTCACACCTAAGCCTCTTACAAGGTCAGCTGTTTAGCTAAACATGAGCTCATGATCTAAATTTACACAATAATGAAGAAAGCAGCTACAAGGGGAGACAATCAGCCAAAACAATCAATACCAGTATTAGATTCCCAAGGCCATCCATCAGATGTAGGAATAATCGGGTGCAAGGCAGAAAATATACATAAAACTGGAACTGAAACAAGGCACAAGGATGTCTTCAAAGACTGGTAGGATCTCTAAAACATTTTTAAAGAACATGTCATTGATAAAGCTAAATACACAAAGGTTGTGTAATACAACAGATTAATCATTGAGAAGAGTGAAATTATGCTGTTTTGAAAACTATGGCAGGTCAGATTTTCCGCCTAATTATATAAGAAGATTTCTCTAAAAAATACACATTATTTCAAAGACTTTTTGGCTGTGAAATAAGTTAAGGGTATTTCAAATGGCTTGTCTGCAAAGAAAGGTGAGATGTAGGGGATCACAGAAAGTCTAGGGGAAAATAGGTCAATATATACATTGCTATATGGTGAACTAAGCCTCAGGCCAGCAACAATGGAGAGGACCTGACCCTTAGAAACGTACAAGTAAGCTGGAATCTTCAAAAGTTCAAATCTTTATAAGTAAAAAGATTTATTAAAATGAATAACCAAGTGTTTTAATTGACATCAGAAGATGAAAACAATAAACCCTGAGAACATAGAAAAAAGTTAAATAAAGATATGAGCAGAATTTAATACAACAGAAAACGTATAAAATTCAGGTGATTTAGTAAGTCCAAAGAATCTTCTTTGAAAAGATTTAAAAGACACACTTTGATTAAGGAAAACAAAAACCTAAGTAAAGAATATACAGAAAGAGTCAGGACAATGTTAGAGCAGAGAATATATGAAATGCCAGTAAATTTGAACATTTCTGGAAAGTGGACCATTTCCTAGCTCCTAAAGTTTACCAAAACTGACACAAGAGGAAATCATTTAACGTCATCATGTCTGCCCTTGGCATTCTCGGAACGCCCTGGCCTCAGAATGCAGCCTCTGTAGTCCATGGTAACCTGCGGAGAGGGGGCGGGGCTGAGGGTGGTTGGAACACTGCCCTCACTGAGGGAGTGGGTGTGGCCATCTCTGCTGTGACTGAACAAAGGGCAGGGGAGCAGGGGGCCCAGGGCAGGGCCCTGAGAGCCCGGCAGGCCCAGTGGAGTGTCACAAGCATTTAGGCCCAGGCCAAAGGGCGCTTTCTTTGTCTGCACAGCTGCCCAAACTCTCACCTTTCCACTCAGGCCGCCCTCTTACTTGAAGTGTGTGTGGAACCTGTCCGCGCAGTACACCTCGCTGCAGAGCTAAGCATAGGTCTGGGCATCGTAGCTTCCTGCCAGGTGACCGAGGCTCGCAGGCAGATGGGTCCCTGGGACACACGCGGAGAGGCTCCTGCCCGGGCCACAGGCCGCCCACTGCCCCTGCCCCAGATCGGGGGCCGCAAAGTAGCCCTGTATGAGTCCCCTGCCCATAGAGGGAGTATTGGACCAACACTTGTAGAAAACGGGGTCCTTGCGGGCCACTCATTGGAGGGACACAAATAAATCTTTGCCGACTTTCTGCTGAAACTTACAAGCGTTCACACCTAAGCCTCTTACAAGGTCAGCTGTTTAGCTAAACATGAGCTCATGATCTAAATTTACACAATAATGAAGAAAGCAGCTACAAGGGGAGACAATCAGCCAAAACAATCAATACCAGTATTAGATTCCCAAGGCCATCCATCAGATGTAGGAATAATCGGGTGCAAGGCAGAAAATATACATAAAACTGGAACTGAAACAAGGCACAAGGATGTCTTCAAAGACTGGTAGGATCTCTAAAACATTTTTAAAGAACATGTCATTGATAAAGCTAAATACACAAAGGTTGTGTAATACAACAGATTAATCATTGAGAAGAGTGAAATTATGCTGTTTTGAAAACTATGGCAGGTCAGATTTTCCGCCTAATTATATAAGAAGATTTCTCTAAAAAATACACATTATTTCAAAGACTTTTTGGCTGTGAAATAAGTTAAGGGTATTTCAAATGGCTTGTCTGCAAAGAAAGGTGAGATGTAGGGGATCACAGAAAGTCTAGGGGAAAATAGGTCAATATATACATTGCTATATGGTGAACTAAGCCTCAGGCCAGCAACAATGGAGAGGACCTGACCCTTAGAAACGTACAAGTAAGCTGGAATCTTCAAAAGTTCAAATCTTTATAAGTAAAAAGATTTATTAAAATGAATAACCAAGTGTTTTAATTGACATCAGAAGATGAAAACAATAAACCCTGAGAACATAGAAAAAAGTTAAATAAAGATATGAGCAGAATTTAATACAACAGAAAACGTATAAAATTCAGGTGATTTAGTAAGTCCAAAGAATCTTCTTTGAAAAGATTTAAAAGACACACTTTGATTAAGGAAAACAAAAACCTAAGTAAAGAATATACAGAAAGAGTCAGGACAATGTTAGAGCAGAGAATATATGAAATGCCAGTAAATTTGAACATTTCTGGAAAGTGGACCATTTCCTAGCTCCTAAAGTTTACCAAAACTGACACAAGAGGAAATCATTTAAGGTCATCATGTCTGCCCTTGGCATTCTCGGAACGCCCTGGCCTCAGAATGCAGCCTCTGTAGTCCATGGTAACCTGCGGAGAGGGGGCGGGGCTGAGGGAGGTTGGAACACTGCCCTCACTGAGGGAGTGGGTGTGGCCATCTCTGCTGTGACTGAACAAAGGGCAGGGGAGCAGGGGGCCCAGGGCAGGGCCCTGAGAGCCCGGCAGGCCCAGTGGAGTGTCACAAGCATTTAGGCCCAGGCCAAAGGGCGCTTTCTTTGTCTGCACAGCTGCCCAAACTCTCACCTTTCCACTCAGGCCGCCCTCTTACTTGAAGTGTGTGTGGAACCTGTCCGCGCAGTACACCTCGCTGCAGAGCTAAGCATAGGTCTGGGCATCGTAGCTTCCTGCCAGGTGACCGAGGCTCGCAGGCAGATGGGTCCCTGGGACACACGCGGAGAGGCTCCTGCCCGGGCCACAGGCCGCCCACTGCCCCTGCCCCAGATCGGGGGCCGCAAAGTAGCCCTGTATGAGTCCCCTGCCCATAGAGGGAGTATTGGACCAACACTTGTAGAAAACGGGGTCCTTGCGGGCCACTCATTGGAGG
The DNA here is from genome assembly GCF_964341445.2 of Mesoplodon mirus. NCBI lineage: Eukaryota > Metazoa > Chordata > Mammalia > Artiodactyla > Ziphiidae > Mesoplodon > Mesoplodon mirus. Next base: position 140,732,214 of record NC_138976.1, on the reverse strand, counting down.
GACACAAATAAATCTTTGCCGACTTTCTGCTGAAACTTACAAGCGTTCACACCTAAGCCTCTTACAAGGTCAGCTGTTTAGCTAAACATGAGCTCATGATCTAAATTTACACAATAATGAAGAAAGCAGCTACAAGGGGAGACAATCAGCCAAAACAATCAATACCAGTATTAGATTCCCAAGGCCATCCATCAGATGTAGGAATAATCGGGTGCAAGGCAGAAAATATACATAAAACTGGAACTGAAACAAGGCACAAGGATGTCTTCAAAGACTGGTAGGATCTCTAAAACATTTTTAAAGAACATGTCATTGATAAAGCTAAATACACAAAGGTTGTGTAATACAACAGATTAATCATTGAGAAGAGTGAAATTATGCTGTTTTGGAAACTATGGCAGGTCAGATTTTCCGCCTAATTATATAAGAAGATTTCTCTAAAAAATACACATTATTTCAAAGACTTTTTGGCTGTGAAATAAGTTAAGGGTATTTCAAATGGCTTGTCTGCAAAGAAAGGTGAGATGTAGGGGATCACAGAAAGTCTAGGGGAAAATAGGTCAATATATACATTGCTATATGGTGAACTAAGCCTCAGGCCAGCAACAATGGAGAGGACCTGACCCTTAGAAACGTACAAGTAAGCTGGAATCTTCAAAAGTTCAAATCTTTATAAGTAAAAAGATTTATTAAAATGAATAACCAAGTGTTTTAATTGACATCAGAAGATGAAAACAATAAACCCTGAGAACATAGAAAAAAGTTAAATAAAGATATGAGCAGAATTTAATACAACAGAAAACGTATAAAATTCAGGTGATTTAGTAAGTCCAAAGAATCTTCTTTGAAAAGATTTAAAAGACACACTTTGATTAAGGAAAACAAAAACCTAAGTAAAGAATATACAGAAAGAGTCAGGACAATGTTAGAGCAGAGAATATATGAAATGCCAGTAAATTTGAACATTTCTGGAAAGTGGACCATTTCCTAGCTCCTAAAGTTTACCAAAACTGACACAAGAGGAAATCATTTAAGGTCATCATGTCTGCCCTTGGCATTCTCGGAACGCCCTGGCCTCAGAATGCAGCCTCTGTAGTCCATGGTAACCTGCGGAGAGGGGGCGGGGCTGAGGGAGGTTGGAACACTGCCCTCACTGAGGGAGTGGGTGTGGCCATCTCTGCTGTGACTGAACAAAGGGCAGGGGAGCAGGGGGCCCAGGGCAGGGCCCTGAGAGCCCGGCAGGCCCAGTGGAGTGTCACAAGCATTTAGGCCCAGGCCAAAGGGCGCTTTCTTTGTCTGCACAGCTGCCCAAACTCTCACCTTTCCACTCAGGCCGCCCTCTTACTTGAAGTGTGTGTGGAACCTGTCCGCGCAGTACACCTCGCTGCAGAGCTAAGCATAGGTCTGGGCATCGTAGCTTCCTGCCAGGTGACCGAGGCTCGCAGGCAGATGGGTCCCTGGGACACACGCGGAGAGGCTCCTGCCCGGGCCACAGGCCGCCCACTGCCCCTGCCCCAGATCGGGGGCCGCAAAGTAGCCCTGTATGAGTCCCCTGCCCATAGAGGGAGTATTGGACCAACACTTGTAGAAAACGGGGTCCTTGCGGGCCACTCATTGGAGGGACACAAATAAATCTTTGCCGACTTTCTGCTGAAACTTACAAGCGTTCACACCTAAGCCTCTTACAAGGTCAGCTGTTTAGCTAAACATGAGCTCATGATCTAAATTTACACAATAATGAAGAAAGCAGCTACAAGGGGAGACAATCAGCCAAAACAATCAATACCAGTATTAGATTCCCAAGGCCATCCATCAGATGTAGGAATAATCGGGTGCAAGGTAGAAAATATACATAAAACTGGAACTGAAACAAGGCACAAGGATGTCTTCAAAGACTGGTAGGATCTCTAAAACATTTTTAAAGAACATGTCATTGATAAAGCTAAATACACAAAGGTTGTGTAATACAACAGATTAATCATTGAGAAGAGTGAAATTATGCTGTTTTGAAAACTATGGCAGGTCAGATTTTCCGCCTAATTATATAAGAAGATTTCTCTAAAAAATACACATTATTTCAAAGACTTTTTGGCTGTGAAATAAGTTAAGGGTATTTCAAATGGCTTGTCTGCAAAGAAAGGTGAGATGTAGGGGATCACAGAAAGTCTAGGGGAAAATAGGTCAATATATACATTGCTATATGGTGAACTAAGCCTCAGGCCAGCAACAATGGAGAGGACCTGACCCTTAGAAACGTACAAGTAAGCTGGAATCTTCAAAAGTTCAAATCTTTATAAGTAAAAAGATTTATTAAAATGAATAACCAAGTGTTTTAATTGACATCAGAAGATGAAAACAATAAACCCTGAGAACATAGAAAAAAGTTAAATAAAGATATGAGCAGAATTTAATACAACAGAAAACGTATAAAATTCAGGTGATTTAGTAAGTCCAAAGAATCTTCTTTGAAAAGATTTAAAAGACACACTTTGATTAAGGAAAACAAAAACCTAAGTAAAGAATATACAGAAAGAGTCAGGACAATGTTAGAGCAGAGAATATATGAAATGCCAGTAAATTTGAACATTTCTGGAAAGTGGACCATTTCCTAGCTCCTAAAGTTTACCAAAACTGACACAAGAGGAAATCATTTAAGGTCATCATGTCTGCCCTTGGCATTCTCGGAACGCCCTGGCCTCAGAATGCAGCCTCTGTAGTCCATGGTAACCTGCGGAGAGGGGGCGGGGCTGAGGGAGGTTGGAACACTGCCCTCACTGAGGGAGTGGGTGTGGCCATCTCTGCTGTGACTGAACAAAGGGCAGGGGAGCAGGGGGCCCAGGGCAGGGCCCTGAGAGCCCGGCAGGCCCAGTGGAGTGTCACAAGCATTTAGGCCCAGGCCAAAGGGCGCTTTCTTTGTCTGCACAGCTGCCCAAACTCTCACCTTTCCACTCAGGCCGCCCTCTTACTTGAAGTGTGTGTGGAACCTGTCCGCGCAGTACACCTCGCTGCAGAGCTAAGCATAGGTCTGGGCATCGTAGCTTCCTGCCAGGTGACCGAGGCTCGCAGGCAGATGGGTCCCTGGGACACACGCGGAGAGGCTCCTGCCCGGGCCACAGGCCGCCCACTGCCCCTGCCCCAGATCGGGGGCCGCAAAGTAGCCCTGTATGAGTCCCCTGCCCATAGAGGGAGTATTGGACCAACACTTGTAGAAAACGGGGTCCTTGCGGGCCACTCATTGGAGGGACACAAATAAATCTTTGCCGACTTTCTGCTGAAACTTACAAGCGTTCACACCTAAGCCTCTTACAAGGTCAGCTGTTTAGCTAAACATGAGCTCATGATCTAAATTTACACAATAATGAAGAAAGCAGCTACAAGGGGAGACAATCAGCCAAAACAATCAATACCAGTATTAGATTCCCAAGGCCATCCATCAGATGTAGGAATAATCGGGTGCAAGGCAGAAAATATACATAAAACTGGAACTGAAACAAGGCACAAGGATGTCTTCAAAGACTGGTAGGATCTCTAAAACATTTTTAAAGAACATGTCATTGATAAAGCTAAATACACAAAGGTTGTGTAATACAACAGATTAATCATTGAGAAGAGTGAAATTATGCTGTTTTGAAAACTATGGCAGGTCAGATTTTCCGCCTAATTATATAAGAAGATTTCTCTAAAAAATACACATTATTTCAAAGACTTTTTGGCTGTGAAATAAGTTAAGGGTATTTCAAATGGCTTGTCTGCAAAGAAAGGTGAGATGTAGGGGATCACAGAAAGTCTAGGGGAAAATAGGTCAATATATACATTGCTATATGGTGAACTAAGCCTCAGGCCAGCAACAATGGAGAGGACCTGACCCTTAGAAACGTACAAGTAAGCTGGAATCTTCAAAAGTTCAAATCTTTATAAGTAAAAAGATTTATTAAAATGAATAACCAAGTGTTTTAATTGACATCAGAAGATGAAAACAATAAAACCTGAGAACATAGAAAAAAGTTAAATAAAGATATGAGCAGAATTTAATACAACAGAAAACGTATAAAATTCAGGTGATTTAGTAAGTCCAAAGAATCTTCTTTGAAAAGATTTAAAAGACACACTTTGATTAAGGAAAACAAAAACCTAAGTAAAGAATATACAGAAAGAGTCAGGACAATGTTAGAGCAGAGAATATATGAAATGCCAGTAAATTTGAACATTTCTGGAAAGTGGACCATTTCCTAGCTCCTAAAGTTTACCAAAACTGACACAAGAGGAAATCATTTAAGGTCATCATGTCTGCCCTTGGCATTCTCGGAACGCCCTGGCCTCAGAATGCAGCCTCTGTAGTCCATGGTAACCTGCGGAGAGGGGGCGGGGCTGAGGGAGGTTGGAACACTGCCCTCACTGAGGGAGTGGGTGTGGCCATCTCTGCTGTGACTGAACAAAGGGCAGGGGAGCAGGGGGCCCAGGGCAGGGCCCTGAGAGCCCGGCAGGCCCAGTGGAGTGTCACAAGCATTTAGGCCCAGGCCAAAGGGCGCTTTCTTTGTCTGCACAGCTGCCCAAACTCTCACCTTTCCACTCAGGCCGCCCTCTTACTTGAAGTGTGTGTGGAACCTGTCCGCGCAGTACACCTCGCTGCAGAGCTAAGCATAGGTCTGGGCATCGTAGCTTCCTGCCAGGTGACCGAGGCTCGCAGGCAGATGGGTCCCTGGGACACACGCGGAGAGGCTCCTGCCCGGGCCACAGGCCGCCCACTGCCCCTGCCCCAGATCGGGGGCCGCAAAGTAGCCCTGTATGAGTCCCCTGCCCATAGAGGGAGTATTGGACCAACACTTGTAGAAAACGGGGTCCTTGCGGGCCACTCATTGGAGGGACACAAATAAATCTTTGCCGACTTTCTGCTGAAACTTACAAGCGTTCACACCTAAGCCTCTTACAAGGTCAGCTGTTTAGCTAAACATGAGCTCATGATCTAAATTTACACAATAATGAAGAAAGCAGCTACAAGGGGAGACAATCAGCCAAAACAATCAATACCAGTATTAGATTCCCAAGGCCATCCATCAGATGTAGGAATAATCGGGTGCAAGGCAGAAAATATACATAAAACTGGAACTGAAACAAGGCACAAGGATGTCTTCAAAGACTGGTAGGATCTCTAAAACATTTTTAAAGAACATGTCATTGATAAAGCTAAATACACAAAGGTTGTGTAATACAACAGATTAATCATTGAGAAGAGTGAAATTATGCTGTTTTGAAAACTATGGCAGGTCAGATTTTCCGCCTAATTATATAAGAAGATTTCTCTAAAAAATACACATTATTTCAAAGACTTTTTGGCTGTGAAATAAGTTAAGGGTATTTCAAATGGCTTGTCTGCAAAGAAAGGTGAGATGTAGGGGATCACAGAAAGTCTAGGGGAAAATAGGTCAATATATACATTGCTATATGGTGAACTAAGCCTCAGGCCAGCAACAATGGAGAGGACCTGACCCTTAGAAACGTACAAGTAAGCTGGAATCTTCAAAAGTTCAAATCTTTATAAGTAAAAAGATTTATTAAAATGAATAACCAAGTGTTTTAATTGACATCAGAAGATGAAAACAATAAACCCTGAGAACATAGAAAAAAGTTAAATAAAGATATGAGCAGAATTTAATACAACAGAAAACGTATAAAATTCAGGTGATTTAGTAAGTCCAAAGAATCTTCTTTGAAAAGATTTAAAAGACACACTTTGATTAAGGAAAACAAAAACCTAAGTAAAGAATATACAGAAAGAGTCAGGACAATGTTAGAGCAGAGAATATATGAAATGCCAGTAAATTTGAACATTTCTGGAAAGTGGACCATTTCCTAGCTCCTAAAGTTTACCAAAACTGACACAAGAGGAAATCATTTAAGGTCATCATGTCTGCCCTTGGCATTCTCGGAACGCCCTGGCCTCAGAATGCAGCCTCTGTAGTCCATGGTAACCTGCGGAGAGGGGGCGGGGCTGAGGGAGGTTGGAACACTGCCCTCACTGAGGGAGTGGGTGTGGCCATCTCTGCTGTGACTGAACAAAGGGCAGGGGAGCAGGGGGCCCAGGGCAGGGCCCTGAGAGCCCGGCAGGCCCAGTGGAGTGTCACAAGCATTTAGGCCCAGGCCAAAGGGCGCTTTCTTTGTCTGCACAGCTGCCCAAACTCTCACCTTTCCACTCAGGCCGCCCTCTTACTTGAAGTGTGTGTGGAACCTGTCCGCGCAGTACACCTCGCTGCAGAGCTAAGCATAGGTCTGGGCATCGTAGCTTCCTGCCAGGTGACCGAGGCTCGCAGGCAGATGGGTCCCTGGGACACACGCGGAGAGGCTCCTGCCCGGGCCACAGGCCGCCCACTGCCCCTGCCCCAGATCGGGGGCCGCAAAGTAGCCCTGTATGAGTCCCCTGCCCATAGAGGGAGTATTGGACCAACACTTGTAGAAAACGGGGTCCTTGCGGGCCACTCATTGGAGGGACACAAATAAATCTTTGCCGACTTTCTGCTGAAACTTACAAGCGTTCACACCTAAGCCTCTTACAAGGTCAGCTGTTTAGCTAAACATGAGCTCATGATCTAAATTTACACAATAATGAAGAAAGCAGCTACAAGGGGAGACAATCAGCCAAAACAATCAATACCAGTATTAGATTCCCAAGGCCATCCATCAGATGTAGGAATAATCGGGTGCAAGGCAGAAAATATACATAAAACTGGAACTGAAACAAGGCACAAGGATGTCTTCAAAGACTGGTAGGATCTCTAAAACATTTTTAAAGAACATGTCATTGATAAAGCTAAATACACAAAGGTTGTGTAATACAACAGATTAATCATTGAGAAGAGTGAAATTATGCTGTTTTGAAAACTATGGCAGGTCAGATTTTCCGCCTAATTATATAAGAAGATTTCTCTAAAAAATACACATTATTTCAAAGACTTTTTGGCTGTGAAATAAGTTAAGGGTATTTCAAATGGCTTGTCTGCAAAGAAAGGTGAGATGTAGGGGATCACAGAAAGTCTAGGGGAAAATAGGTCAATATATACATTGCTATATGGTGAACTAAGCCTCAGGCCAGCAACAATGGAGAGGACCTGACCCTTAGAAACGTACAAGTAAGCTGGAATCTTCAAAAGTTCAAATCTTTATAAGTAAAAAGATTTATTAAAATGAATAACCAAGTGTTTTAATTGACATCAGAAGATGAAAACAATAAAACCTGAGAACATAGAAAAAAGTTAAATAAAGATATGAGCAGAACTTAATACAACAGAAAACGTATAAAATTCAGGTGATTTAGTAAGTCCAAAGAATCTTCTTTGAAAAGATTTAAAAGACACACTTTGATTAAGGAAAACAAAAACCTAAGTAAAGAATATACAGAAAGAGTCAGGACAATGTTAGAGCAGAGAATATATGAAATGCCAGTAAATTTGAACATTTCTGGAAAGTGGACCATTTCCTAGCTCCTAAAGTTTACCAAAACTGACACAAGAGGAAATCATTTAAGGTCATCATGTCTGCCCTTGGCATTCTCGGAACGCCCTGGCCTCAGAATGCAGCCTCTGTAGTCCATGGTAACCTGCGGAGAGGGGGCGGGGCTGAGGGAGGTTGGAACACTGCCCTCACTGAGGGAGTGGGTGTGGCCATCTCTGCTGTGACTGAACAAAGGGCAGGGGAGCAGGGGGCCCAGGGCAGGGCCCTCAGAGCCCGGCAGGCCCAGTGGAGTGTCACAAGCATTTAGGCCCAGGCCAAAGGGCGCTTTCTTTGTCTGCACAGCTGCCCAAACTCTCACCTTTCCACTCAGGCCGCCCTCTTACTTGAAGTGTGTGTGGAACCTGTCCGCGCAGTACACCTCGCTGCAGAGCTAAGCATAGGTCTGGGCATCGTAGCTTCCTGCCAGGTGACCGAGGCTCGCAGGCAGATGGGTCCCTGGGACACACGCGGAGAGGCTCCTGCCCGGGCCACAGGCCGCCCACTGCCCCTGCCCCAGATCGGGGGCCGCAAAGTAGCCCTGTATGAGTCCCCTGCCCATAGAGGGAGTATTGGACCAACACTTGTAGAAAACGGGGTCCTTGCGGGCCACTCATTGGAGGGACACAAATAAATCTTTGCCGACTTTCTGCTGAAACTTACAAGCGTTCACACCTAAGCCTCTTACAAGGTCAGCTGTTTAGCTAAACATGAGCTCATGATCTAAATTTACACAATAATGAAGAAAGCAGCTACAAGGGGAGACAATCAGCCAAAACAATCAATACCAGTATTAGATTCCCAAGGCCATCCATCAGATGTAGGAATAATCGGGTGCAAGGCAGAAAATATACATAAAACTGGAACTGAAACAAGGCACAAGGATGTCTTCAAAGACTGGTAGGATCTCTAAAACATTTTTAAAGAACATGTCATTGATAAAGCTAAATACACAAAGGTTGTGTAATACAACAGATTAATCATTGAGAAGAGTGAAATTATGCTGTTTTGAAAACTATGGCAGGTCAGATTTTCCGCCTAATTATATAAGAAGATTTCTCTAAAAAATACACATTATTTCAAAGACTTTTTGGCTGTGAAATAAGTTAAGGGTATTTCAAATGGCTTGTCTGCAAAGAAAGGTGAGATGTAGGGGATCACAGAAAGTCTAGGGGAAAATAGGTCAATATATACATTGCTATATGGTGAACTAAGCCTCAGGCCAGCAACAATGGAGAGGACCTGACCCTTAGAAACGTACAAGTAAGCTGGAATCTTCAAAAGTTCAAATCTTTATAAGTAAAAAGATTTATTAAAATGAATAACCAAGTGTTTTAATTGACATCAGAAGATGAAAACAATAAACCCTGAGAACATAGAAAAAAGTTAAATAAAGATATGAGCAGAATTTAATACAACAGAAAACGTATAAAATTCAGGTGATTTAGTAAGTCCAAAGAATCTTCTTTGAAAAGATTTAAAAGACACACTTTGATTAAGGAAAACAAAAACCTAAGTAAAGAATATACAGAAAGAGTCAGGACAATGTTAGAGCAGAGAATATATGAAATGCCAGTAAATTTGAACATTTCTGGAAAGTGGACCATTTCCTAGCTCCTAAAGTTTACCAAAACTGACACAAGAGGAAATCATTTAAGGTCATCATGTCTGCCCTTGGCATTCTCGGAACGCCCTGGCCTCAGAATGCAGCCTCTGTAGTCCATGGTAACCTGCGGAGAGGGGGCGGGGCTGAGGGAGGTTGGAACACTGCCCTCACTGAGGGAGTGGGTGTGGCCATCTCTGCTGTGACTGAACAAAGGGCAGGGGAGCAGGGGGCCCAGGGCAGGGCCCTGAGAGCCCGGCAGGCCCAGTGGAGTGTCACAAGCATTTAGGCCCAGGCCAAAGGGCGCTTTCTTTGTCTGCACAGCTGCCCAAACTCTCACCTTTCCACTCAGGCCGCCCTCTTACTTGAAGTGTGTGTGGAACCTGTCCGCGCAGTACACCTCGCTGCAGAGCTAAGCATAGGTCTGGGCATCGTAGCTTCCTGCCAGGTGACCGAGGCTCGCAGGCAGATGGGTCCCTGGGACACACGCGGAGAGGCTCCTGCCCGGGCCACAGGCCGCCCACTGCCCCTGCCCCAGATCGGGGGCCGCAAAGTAGCCCTGTATGAGTCCCCTGCCCATAGAGGGAGTATTGGACCAACACTTGTAGAAAACGGGGTCCTTGCGGGCCACTCATTGGAGGGACACAAATAAATCTTTGCCGACTTTCTGCTGAAACTTACAAGCGTTCACACCTAAGCCTCTTACAAGGTCAGCTGTTTAGCTAAACATGAGCTCATGATCTAAATTTACACAATAATGAAGAAAGCAGCTACAAGGGGAGACAATCAGCCAAAACAATCAATACCAGTATTAGATTCCCAAGGCCATCCATCAGATGTAGGAATAATCGGGTGCAAGGCAGAAAATATACATAAAACTGGAACTGAAACAAGGCACAAGGATGTCTTCAAAGACTGGTAGGATCTCTAAAACATTTTTAAAGAACATGTCATTGATAAAGCTAAATACACAAAGGTTGTGTAATACAACAGATTAATCATTGAGAAGAGTGAAATTATGCTGTTTTGAAAACTATGGCAGGTCAGATTTTCCGCCTAATTATATAAGAAGATTTCTCTAAAAAATACACATTATTTCAAAGACTTTTTGGCTGTGAAATAAGTTAAGGGTATTTCAAATGGCTTGTCTGCAAAGAAAGGTGAGATGTAGGGGATCACAGAAAGTCTAGGGGAAAATAGGTCAATATATACATTGCTATATGGTGAACTAAGCCTCAGGCCAGCAACAATGGAGAGGACCTGACCCTTAGAAACGTACAAGTAAGCTGGAATCTTCAAAAGTTCAAATCTTTATAAGTAAAAAGATTTATTAAAATGAATAACCAAGTGTTTTAATTGACATCAGAAGATGAAAACAATAAACCCTGAGAACATAGAAAAAAGTTAAATAAAGATATGAGCAGAATTTAATACAACAGAAAACGTATAAAATTCAGGTGATTTAGTAAGTCCAAAGAATCTTCTTTGAAAAGATTTAAAAGACACACTTTGATTAAGGAAAACAAAAACCTAAGTAAAGAATATACAGAAAGAGTCAGGACAATGTTAGAGCAGAGAATATATGAAATGCCAGTAAATTTGAACATTTCTGGAAAGTGGACCATTTCCTAGCTCCTAAAGTTTACCAAAACTGACACAAGAGGAAATCATTTAAGGTCATCATGTCTGCCCTTGGCATTCTCGGAACGCCCTGGCCTCAGAATGCAGCCTCTGTAGTCCATGGTAACCTGCGGAGAGGGGGCGGGGCTGAGGGAGGTTGGAACACTGCCCTCACTGAGGGAGTGGGTGTGGCCATCTCTGCTGTGACTGAACAAAGGGCAGGGGAGCAGGGGGCCCAGGGCAGGGCCCTCAGAGCCCGGCAGGCCCAGTGGAGTGTCACAAGCATTTAGGCCCAGGCCAAAGGGCGCTTTCTTTGTCTGCACAGCTGCCCAAACTCTCACCTTTCCACTCAGGCCGCCCTCTTACTTGAAGTGTGTGTGGAACCTGTCCGCGCAGTACACCTCGCTGCAGAGCTAAGCATAGGTCTGGGCATCGTAGCTTCCTGCCAGGTGACCGAGGCTCGCAGGCAGATGGGTCCCTGGGACACACGCGGAGAGGCTCCTGCCCGGGCCACAGGCCGCCCACTGCCCCTGCCCCAGATCGGGGGCCGCAAAGCAGCCCTGTATGAGTCCCCTGCCCATAGAGGGAGTATTGGACCAACACTTGTAGAAAACGGGGTCCTTGCGGGCCACTCATTGGAGGGACACAAATAAATCTTTGCCGACTTTCTGCTGAAACTTACAAGCGTTCACACCTAAGCCTCTTACAAGGTCAGCTGTTTAGCTAAACATGAGCTCATGATCTAAATTTACACAATAATGAAGAAAGCAGCTACAAGGGGAGACAATCAGCCAAAACACTCAATACCAGTATTAGATTCCCAAGGCCATCCATCAGATGTAGGAATAATCGGGTGCAAGGCAGAAAATATACATAAAACTGGAACTGAAACAAGGCACAAGGATGTCTTCAAAGACTGGTAGGATCTCTAAAACATTTTTAAAGAACATGTCATTGATAAAGCTAAATACACAAAGGTTGTGTAATACAACAGATTAATCATTGAGAAGAGTGAAATTATGCTGTTTTGAAAACTATGGCAGGTCAGATTTTCCGCCTAATTATATAAGAAGATTTCTCTAAAAAATACACATTATTTCAAAGACTTTTTGGCTGTGAAATAAGTTAAGGGTATTTCAAATGGCTTGTCTGCAAAGAAAGGTGAGATGTAGGGGATCACAGAAAGTCTAGGGGAAAATAGGTCAATATATACATTGCTATATGGTGAACTAAGCCTCAGGCCAGCAACAATGGAGAGGACCTGACCCTTAGAAACGTACAAGTAAGCTGGAATCTTCAAAAGTTCAAATCTTTATAAGTAAAAAGATTTATTAAAATGAATAACCAAGTGTTTTAATTGACATCAGAAGATGAAAACAATAAACCCTGAGAACATAGAAAAAAGTTAAATAAAGATATGAGCAGAATTTAATACAACAGAAAACGTATAAAATTCAGGTGATTTAGTAAGTCCAAAGAATCTTCTTTGAAAAGATTTAAAAGACACACTTTGATTAAGGAAAACAAAAACCTAAGTAAAGAATATACAGAAAGAGTCAGGACAATGTTAGAGCAGAGAATATATGAAATGCCAGTAAATTTGAACATTTCTGGAAAGTGGACCATTTCCTAGCTCCTAAAGTTTACCAAAACTGACACAAGAGGAAATCATTTAAGGTCATCATGTCTGCCCTTGGCATTCTCGGAACGCCCTGGCCTCAGAATGCAGCCTCTGTAGTCCATGGTAACCTGCGGAGAGGGGGCGGGGCTGAGGGAGGTTGGAACACTGCCCTCACTGAGGGAGTGGGTGTGGCCATCTCTGCTGTGACTGAACAAAGGGCAGGGGAGCAGGGGGCCCAGGGCAGGGCCCTGAGAGCCCGGCAGGCCCAGTGGAGTGTCACAAGCATTTAGGCCCAGGCCAAAGGGCGCTTTCTTTGTCTGCACAGCTGCCCAAACTCTCACCTTTCCACTCAGGCCGCCCTCTTACTTGAAGTGTGTGTGGAACCTGTCCGCGCAGTACACCTCGCTGCAGAGCTAAGCATAGGTCTGGGCATCGTAGCTTCCTGCCAGGTGACCGAGGCTCGCAGGCAGATGGGTCCCTGGGACACACGCGGAGAGGCTCCTGCCCGGGCCACAGGCCGCCCACTGCCCCTGCCCCAGATCGGGGGCCGCAAAGTAGCCCTGTATGAGTCCCCTGCCCATAGAGGGAGTATTGGACCAACACTTGTAGAAAACGGGGTCCTTGCGGGCCACTCATTGGAGGGACACAAATAAATCTTTGCCGACTTTCTGCTGAAACTTACAAGCGTTCACACCTAAGCCTCTTACAAGGTCAGCTGTTTAGCTAAACATGAGCTCATGATCTAAATTTACACAATAATGAAGAAAGCAGCTACAAGGGGAGACAATCAGCCAAAACAATCAATACCAGTATTAGATTCCCAAGGCCATCCATCAGATGTAGGAATAATCGGGTGCAAGGCAGAAAATATACATAAAACTGGAACTGAAACAAGGCACAAGGATGTCTTCAAAGACTGGTAGGATCTCTAAAACATTTTTAAAGAACATGTCATTGATAAAGCTAAATACACAAAGGTTGTGTAATACAACAGATTAATCATTGAGAAGAGTGAAATTATGCTGTTTTGAAAACTATGGCAGGTCAGATTTTCCGCCTAATTATATAAGAAGATTTCTCTAAAAAATACACATTATTTCAAAGACTTTTTGGCTGTGAAATAAGTTAAGGGTATTTCAAATGGCTTGTCTGCAAAGAAAGGTGAGATGTAGGGGATCACAGAAAGTCTAGGGGAAAATAGGTCAATATATACATTGCTATATGGTGAACTAAGCCTCAGGCCAGCAACAATGGAGAGGACCTGACCCTTAGAAACGTACAAGTAAGCTGGAATCTTCAAAAGTTCAAATCTTTATAAGTAAAAAGATTTATTAAAATGAATAACCAAGTGTTTTAATTGACATCAGAAGATGAAAACAATAAACCCTGAGAACATAGAAAAAAGTTAAATAAAGATATGAGCAGAATTTAATACAACAGAAAACGTATAAAATTCAGGTGATTTAGTAAGTCCAAAGAATCTTCTTTGAAAAGATTTAAAAGACACACTTTGATTAAGGAAAACAAAAACCTAAGTAAAGAATATACAGAAAGAGTCAGGACAATGTTAGAGCAGAGAATATATGAAATGCCAGTAAATTTGAACATTTCTGGAAAGTGGACCATTTCCTAGCTCCTAAAGTTTACCAAAACTGACACAAGAGGAAATCATTTAAGGTCATCATGTCTGCCCTTGGCATTCTCGGAACGCCCTGGCCTCAGAATGCAGCCTCTGTAGTCCATGGTAACCTGCGGAGAGGGGGCGGGGCTGAGGGAGGTTGGAACACTGCCCTCACTGAGGGAGTGGGTGTGGCCATCTCTGCTGTGACTGAACAAAGGGCAGGGGAGCAGGGGGCCCAGGGCAGGGCCCTGAGAGCCCGGCAGGCCCAGTGGAGTGTCACAAGCATTTAGGCCCAGGCCAAAGGGCGCTTTCTTTGTCTGCACAGCTGCCCAAACTCTCACCTTTCCACTCAGGCCGCCCTCTTACTTGAAGTGTGTGTGGAACCTGTCCGCGCAGTACACCTCGCTGCAGAGCTAAGCATAGGTCTGGGCATCGTAGCTTCCTGCCAGGTGACCGAGGCTCGCAGGCAGATGGGTCCCTGGGACACACGCGGAGAGGCTCCTGCCCGGGCCACAGGCCGCCCACTGCCCCTGCCCCAGATCGGGGGCCGCAAAGTAGCCCTGTATGAGTCCCCTGCCCATAGAGGGAGTATTGGACCAACACTTGTAGAAAACGGGGTCCTTGCGGGCCACTCATTGGAGGGACACAAATAAATCTTTGCCGACTTTCTGCTGAAACTTACAAGCGTTCACACCTAAGCCTCTTACAAGGTCAGCTGTTTAGCTAAACATGAGCTCATGATCTAAATTTACACAATAATGAAGAAAGCAGCTACAAGGGGAGACAATCAGCCAAAACAATCAATACCAGTATTAGATTCCCAAGGCCATCCATCAGATGTAGGAATAATCGGGTGCAAGGCAGAAAATATACATAAAACTGGAACTGAAACAAGGCACAAGGATGTCTTCAAAGACTGGTAGGATCTCTAAAACATTTTTAAAGAACATGTCATTGATAAAGCTAAATACACAAAGGTTGTGTAATACAACAGATTAATCATTGAGAAGAGTGAAATTATGCTGTTTTGAAAACTATGGCAGGTCAGATTTTCCGCCTAATTATATAAGAAGATTTCTCTAAAAAATACACATTATTTCAAAGACTTTTTGGCTGTGAAATAAGTTAAGGGTATTTCAAATGGCTTGTCTGCAAAGAAAGGTGAGATGTAGGGGATCACAGAAAGTCTAGGGGAAAATAGGTCAATATATACATTGCTATATGGTGAACTAAGCCTCAGGCCAGCAACAATGGAGAGGACCTGACCCTTAGAAACGTACAAGTAAGCTGGAATCTTCAAAAGTTCAAATCTTTATAAGTAAAAAGATTTATTAAAATGAATAACCAAGTGTTTTAATTGACATCAGAAGATGAAAACAATAAACCCTGAGAACATAGAAAAAAGTTAAATAAAGATATGAGCAGAATTTAATACAACAGAAAACGTATAAAATTCAGGTGATTTAGTAAGTCCAAAGAATCTTCTTTGAAAAGATTTAAAAGACACACTTTGATTAAGGAAAACAAAAACCTAAGTAAAGAATATACAGAAAGAGTCAGGACAATGTTAGAGCAGAGAATATATGAAATGCCAGTAAATTTGAACATTTCTGGAAAGTGGACCATTTCCTAGCTCCTAAAGTTTACCAAAACTGACACAAGAGGAAATCATTTAAGGTCATCATGTCTGCCCTTGGCATTCTCGGAACGCCCTGGCCTCAGAATGCAGCCTCTGTAGTCCATGGTAACCTGCGGAGAGGGGGCGGGGCTGAGGGAGGTTGGAACACTGCCCTCACTGAGGGAGTGGGTGTGGCCATCTCTGCTGTGACTGAACAAAGGGCAGGGGAGCAGGGGGCCCAGGGCAGGGCCCTGAGAGCCCGGCAGGCCCAGTGGAGTGTCACAAGCATTTAGGCCCAGGCCAAAGGGCGCTTTCTTTGTCTGCACAGCTGCCCAAACTCTCACCTTTCCACTCAGGCCGCCCTCTTACTTGAAGTGTGTGTGGAACCTGTCCGCGCAGTACACCTCGCTGCAGAGCTAAGCATAGGTCTGGGCATCGTAGCTTCCTGCCAGGTGACCGAGGCTCGCAGGCAGATGGGTCCCTGGGACACACGCGGAGAGGCTCCTGCCCGGGCCACAGGCCGCCCACTGCCCCTGCCCCAGATCGGGGGCCGCAAAGCAGCCCTGTATGAGTCCCCTGCCCATAGAGGGAGTATTGGACCAACACTTGTAGAAAACGGGGTCCTTGCGGGCCACTCATTGGAGGGACACAAATAAATCTTTGCCGACTTTCTGCTGAAACTTACAAGCGTTCACACCTAAGCCTCTTACAAGGTCAGCTGTTTAGCTAAACATGAGCTCATGATCTAAATTTACACAATAATGAAGAAAGCAGCTACAAGGGGAGACAATCAGCCAAAACAATCAATACCAGTATTAGATTCCCAAGGCCATCCATCAGATGTAGGAATAATCGGGTGCAAGGCAGAAAATATACATAAAACTGGAACTGAAACAAGGCACAAGGATGTCTTCAAAGACTGGTAGGATCTCTAAAACATTTTTAAAGAACATGTCATTGATAAAGCTAAATACACAAAGGTTGTGTAATACAACAGATTAATCATTGAGAAGAGTGAAATTATGCTGTTTTGAAAACTATGGCAGGTCAGATTTTCCGCCTAATTATATAAGAAGATTTCTCTAAAAAATACACATTATTTCAAAGACTTTTTGGCTGTGAAATAAGTTAAGGGTATTTCAAATGGCTTGTCTGCAAAGAAAGGTGAGATGTAGGGGATCACAGAAAGTCTAGGGGAAAATAGGTCAATATATACATTGCTATATGGTGAACTAAGCCTCAGGCCAGCAACAATGGAGAGGACCTGACCCTTAGAAACGTACAAGTAAGCTGGAATCTTCAAAAGTTCAAATCTTTATAAGTAAAAAGATTTATTAAAATGAATAACCAAGTGTTTTAATTGACATCAGAAGATGAAAACAATAAACCCTGAGAACATAGAAAAAAGTTAAATAAAGATATGAGCAGAATTTAATACAACAGAAAACGTATAAAATTCAGGTGATTTAGTAAGTCCAAAGAATCTTCTTTGAAAAGATTTAAAAGACACACTTTGATTAAGGAAAACAAAAACCTAAGTAAAGAATATACAGAAAGAGTCAGGACAATGTTAGAGCAGAGAATATATGAAATGCCAGTAAATTTGAACATTTCTGGAAAGTGGACCATTTCCTAGCTCCTAAAGTTTACCAAAACTGACACAAGAGGAAATCATTTAAGGTCATCATGTCTGCCCTTGGCATTCTCGGAACGCCCTGGCCTCAGAATGCAGCCTCTGTAGTCCATGGTAACCTGCGGAGAGGGGGCGGGGCTGAGGGAGGTTGGAACACTGCCCTCACTGAGGGAGTGGGTGTGGCCATCTCTGCTGTGACTGAACAAAGGGCAGGGGAGCAGGGGGCCCAGGGCAGGGCCCTGAGAGCCCGGCAGGCCCAGTGGAGTGTCACAAGCATTTAGGCCCAGGCCAAAGGGCGCTTTCTTTGTCTGCACAGCTGCCCAAACTCTCACCTTTCCACTCAGGCCGCCCTCTTACTTGAAGTGTGTGTGGAACCTGTCCGCGCAGTACACCTCGCTGCAGAGCTAAGCATAGGTCTGGGCATCGTAGCTTCCTGCCAGGTGACCGAGGCTCGCAGGCAGATGGGTCCCTGGGACACACGCGGAGAGGCTCCTGCCCGGGCCACAGGCCGCCCACTGCCCCTGCCCCAGATCGGGGGCCGCAAAGTAGCCCTGTATGAGTCCCCTGCCCATAGAGGGAGTATTGGACCAACACTTGTAGAAAACGGGGTCCTTGCGGGCCACTCATTGGAGGGACACAAATAAATCTTTGCCGACTTTCTGCTGAAACTTACAAGCGTTCACACCTAAGCCTCTTACAAGGTCAGCTGTTTAGCTAAACATGAGCTCATGATCTAAATTTACACAATAATGAAGAAAGCAGCTACAAGGGGAGACAATCAGCCAAAACAATCAATACCAGTATTAGATTCCCAAGGCCATCCATCAGATGTAGGAATAATCGGGTGCAAGGCAGAAAATATACATAAAACTGGAACTGAAACAAGGCACAAGGATGTCTTCAAAGACTGGTAGGATCTCTAAAACATTTTTAAAGAACATGTCATTGATAAAGCTAAATACACAAAGGTTGTGTAATACAACAGATTAATCATTGAGAAGAGTGAAATTATGCTGTTTTGAAAACTATGGCAGGTCAGATTTTCCGCCTAATTATATAAGAAGATTTCTCTAAAAAATACACATTATTTCAAAGACTTTTTGGCTGTGAAATAAGTTAAGGGTATTTCAAATGGCTTGTCTGCAAAGAAAGGTGAGATGTAGGGGATCACAGAAAGTCTAGGGGAAAATAGGTCAATATATACATTGCTATATGGTGAACTAAGCCTCAGGCCAGCAACAATGGAGAGGACCTGACCCTTAGAAACGTACAAGTAAGCTGGAATCTTCAAAAGTTCAAATCTTTATAAGTAAAAAGATTTATTAAAATGAATAACCAAGTGTTTTAATTGACATCAGAAGATGAAAACAATAAACCCTGAGAACATAGAAAAAAGTTAAATAAAGATATGAGCAGAATTTAATACAACAGAAAACGTATAAAATTCAGGTGATTTAGTAAGTCCAAAGAATCTTCTTTGAAAAGATTTAAAAGACACACTTTGATTAAGGAAAACAAAAACCTAAGTAAAGAATATACAGAAAGAGTCAGGACAATGTTAGAGCAGAGAATATATGAAATGCCAGTAAATTTGAACATTTCTGGAAAGTGGACCATTTCCTAGCTCCTAAAGTTTACCAAAACTGACACAAGAGGAAATCATTTAAGGTCATCATGTCTGCCCTTGGCATTCTCGGAACGCCCTGGCCTCAGAATGCAGCCTCTGTAGTCCATGGTAACCTGCGGAGAGGGGGCGGGGCTGAGGGAGGTTGGAACACTGCCCTCACTGAGGGAGTGGGTGTGGCCATCTCTGCTGTGACTGAACAAAGGGCAGGGGAGCAGGGGGCCCAGGGCAGGGCCCTGAGAGCCCGGCAGGCCCAGTGGAGTGTCACAAGCATTTAGGCCCAGGCCAAAGGGCGCTTTCTTTGTCTGCACAGCTGCCCAAACTCTCACCTTTCCACTCAGGCCGCCCTCTTACTTGAAGTGTGTGTGGAACCTGTCCGCGCAGTACACCTCGCTGCAGAGCTAAGCATAGGTCTGGGCATCGTAGCTTCCTGCCAGGTGACCGAGGCTCGCAGGCAGATGGGTCCCTGGGACACACGCGGAGAGGCTCCTGCCCGGGCCACAGGCCGCCCACTGCCCCTGCCCCAGATCGGGGGCCGCAAAGTAGCCCTGTATGAGTCCCCTGCCCATAGAGGGAGTATTGGACCAACACTTGTAGAAAACGGGGTCCTTGCGGGCCACTCATTGGAGGGACACAAATAAATCTTTGCCGACTTTCTGCTGAAACTTACAAGCGTTCACACCTAAGCCTCTTACAAGGTCAGCTGTTTAGCTAAACATGAGCTCATGATCTAAATTTACACAATAATGAAGAAAGCAGCTACAAGGGGAGACAATCAGCCAAAACAATCAATACCAGTATTAGATTCCCAAGGCCATCCATCAGATGTAGGAATAATCGGGTGCAAGGCAGAAAATATACATAAAACTGGAACTGAAACAAGGCACAAGGATGTCTTCAAAGACTGGTAGGATCTCTAAAACATTTTTAAAGAACATGTCATTGATAAAGCTAAATACACAAAGGTTGTGTAATACAACAGATTAATCATTGAGAAGAGTGAAATTATGCTGTTTTGAAAACTATGGCAGGTCAGATTTTCCGCCTAATTATATAAGAAGATTTCTCTAAAAAATACACATTATTTCAAAGACTTTTTGGCTGTGAAATAAGTTAAGGGTATTTCAAATGGCTTGTCTGCAAAGAAAGGTGAGATGTAGGGGATCACAGAAAGTCTAGGGGAAAATAGGTCAATATATACATTGCTATATGGTGAACTAAGCCTCAGGCCAGCAACAATGGAGAGGACCTGACCCTTAGAAACGTACAAGTAAGCTGGAATCTTCAAAAGTTCAAATCTTTATAAGTAAAAAGATTTATTAAAATGAATAACCAAGTGTTTTAATTGACATCAGAAGATGAAAACAATAAACCCTGAGAACATAGAAAAAAGTTAAATAAAGATATGAGCAGAATTTAATACAACAGAAAACGTATAAAATTCAGGTGATTTAGTAAGTCCAAAGAATCTTCTTTGAAAAGATTTAAAAGACACACTTTGATTAAGGAAAACAAAAACCTAAGTAAAGAATATACAGAAAGAGTCAGGACAATGTTAGAGCAGAGAATATATGAAATGCCAGTAAATTTGAACATTTCTGGAAAGTGGACCATTTCCTAGCTCCTAAAGTTTACCAAAACTGACACAAGAGGAAATCATTTAAGGTCATCATGTCTGCCCTTGGCATTCTCGGAACGCCCTGGCCTCAGAATGCAGCCTCTGTAGTCCATGGTAACCTGCGGAGAGGGGGCGGGGCTGAGGGAGGTTGGAACACTGCCCTCACTGAGGGAGTGGGTGTGGCCATCTCTGCTGTGACTGAACAAAGGGCAGGGGAGCAGGGGGCCCAGGGCTGGGCCCTCAGAGCCCGGCAGGCCCAGTGGAGTGTCACAAGCATTTAGGCCCAGGCCAAAGGGCGCTTTCTTTGTCTGCACAGCTGCCCAAACTCTCACCTTTCCACTCAGGCCGCCCTCTTACTTGAAGTGTGTGTGGAACCTGTCCGCGCAGTACACCTCGCTGCAGAGCTAAGCATAGGTCTGGGCATCGTAGCTTCCTGCCAGGTGACCGAGGCTCGCAGGCAGATGGGTCCCTGGGACACACGCGGAGAGGCTCCTGCCCGGGCCACAGGCCGCCCACTGCCCCTGCCCCAGATCGGGGGCCGCAAAGTAGCCCTGTATGAGTCCCCTGCCCATAGAGGGAGTATTGTACCAACACTTGTAGAAAACGGGGTCCTTGCGGGCCACTCATTGGAGGGACACAAATAAATCTTTGCCGACTTTCTGCTGAAACTTACAAGCGTTCACACCTAAGCCTCTTACAAGGTCAGCTGTTTAGCTAAACATGAGCTCATGATCTAAATTTACACAATAATGAAGAAAGCAGCTACAAGGGGAGACAATCAGCCAAAACAATCAATACCAGTATTAGATTCCCAAGGCCATCCATCAGATGTAGGAATAATCGGGTGCAAGGCAGAAAATATACATAAAACTGGAACTGAAACAAGGCACAAGGATGTCTTCAAAGACTGGTAGGATCTCTAAAACATTTTTAAAGAACATGTCATTGATAAAGCTAAATACACAAAGGTTGTGTAATACAACAGATTAATCATTGAGAAGAGTGAAATTATGCTGTTTTGAAAACTATGGCAGGTCAGATTTTCCGCCTAATTATATAAGAAGATTTCTCTAAAAAATACACATTATTTCAAAGACTTTTTGGCTGTGAAATAAGTTAAGGGTATTTCAAATGGCTTGTCTGCAAAGAAAGGTGAGATGTAGGGGATCACAGAAAGTCTAGGGGAAAATAGGTCAATATATACATTGCTATATGGTGAACTAAGCCTCAGGCCAGCAACAATGGAGAGGACCTGACCCTTAGAAACGTACAAGTAAGCTGGAATCTTCAAAAGTTCAAATCTTTATAAGTAAAAAGATTTATTAAAATGAATAACCAAGTGTTTTAATTGACATCAGAAGATGAAAACAATAAACCCTGAGAACATAGAAAAAAGTTAAATAAAGATATGAGCAGAATTTAATACAACAGAAAACGTATAAAATTCAGGTGATTTAGTAAGTCCAAAGAATCTTCTTTGAAAAGATTTAAAAGACACACTTTGATTAAGGAAAACAAAAACCTAAGTAAAGAATATACAGAAAGAGTCAGGACAATGTTAGAGCAGAGAATATATGAAATGCCAGTAAATTTGAACATTTCTGGAAAGTGGACCATTTCCTAGCTCCTAAAGTTTACCAAAACTGACACAAGAGGAAATCATTTAAGGTCATCATGTCTGCCCTTGGCATTCTCGGAACGCCCTGGCCTCAGAATGCAGCCTCTGTAGTCCATGGTAACCTGCGGAGAGGGGGCGGGGCTGAGGGAGGTTGGAACACTGCCCTCACTGAGGGAGTGGGTGTGGCCATCTCTGCTGTGACTGAACAAAGGGCAGGGGAGCAGGGGGCCCAGGGCAGGGCCCTGAGAGCCCGGCAGGCCCAGTGGAGTGTCACAAGCATTTAGGCCCAGGCCAAAGGGCGCTTTCTTTGTCTGCACAGCTGCCCAAACTCTCACCTTTCCACTCAGGCCGCCCTCTTACTTGAAGTGTGTGTGGAACCTGTCCGCGCAGTACACCTCGCTGCAGAGCTAAGCATAGGTCTGGGCATCGTAGCTTCCTGCCAGGTGACCGAGGCTCGCAGGCAGATGGGTCCCTGGGACACACGCGGAGAGGCTCCTGCCCGGGCCACAGGCCGCCCACTGCCCCTGCCCCAGATCGGGGGCCGCAAAGTAGCCCTGTATGAGTCCCCTGCCCATAGAGGGAGTATTGGACCAACACTTGTAGAAAACGGGGTCCTTGCGGGCCACTCATTGGAGGGACACAAATAAATCTTTGCCGACTTTCTGCTGAAACTTACAAGCGTTCACACCTAAGCCTCTTACAAGGTCAGCTGTTTAGCTAAACATGAGCTCATGATCTAAATTTACACAATAATGAAGAAAGCAGCTACAAGGGGAGACAATCAGCCAAAACAATCAATACCAGTATTAGATTCCCAAGGCCATCCATCAGATGTAGGAATAATCGGGTGCAAGGCAGAAAATATACATAAAACTGGAACTGAAACAAGGCACAAGGATGTCTTCAAAGACTGGTAGGATCTCTAAAACATTTTTAAAGAACATGTCATTGATAAAGCTAAATACACAAAGGTTGTGTAATACAACAGATTAATCATTGAGAAGAGTGAAATTATGCTGTTTTGAAAACTATGGCAGGTCAGATTTTCCGCCTAATTATATAAGAAGATTTCTCTAAAAAATACACATTATTTCAAAGACTTTTTGGCTGTGAAATAAGTTAAGGGTATTTCAAATGGCTTGTCTGCAAAGAAAGGTGAGATGTAGGGGATCACAGAAAGTCTAGGGGAAAATAGGTCAATATATACATTGCTATATGGTGAACTAAGCCTCAGGCCAGCAACAATGGAGAGGACCTGACCCTTAGAAACGTACAAGTAAGCTGGAATCTTCAAAAGTTCAAATCTTTATAAGTAAAAAGATTTATTAAAATGAATAACCAAGTGTTTTAATTGACATCAGAAGATGAAAACAATAAACCCTGAGAACATAGAAAAAAGTTAAATAAAGATATGAGCAGAATTTAATACAACAGAAAACGTATAAAATTCAGGTGATTTAGTAAGTCCAAAGAATCTTCTTTGAAAAGATTTAAAAGACACACTTTGATTAAGGAAAACAAAAACCTAAGTAAAGAATATACAGAAAGAGTCAGGACAATGTTAGAGCAGAGAATATATGAAATGCCAGTAAATTTGAACATTTCTGGAAAGTGGACCATTTCCTAGCTCCTAAAGTTTACCAAAACTGACACAAGAGGAAATCATTTAAGGTCATCATGTCTGCCCTTGGCATTCTCGGAACGCCCTGGCCTCAGAATGCAGCCTCTGTAGTCCATGGTAACCTGCGGAGAGGGGGCGGGGCTGAGGGAGGTTGGAACACTGCCCTCACTGAGGGAGTGGGTGTGGCCATCTCTGCTGTGACTGAACAAAGGGCAGGGGAGCAGGGGGCCCAGGGCAGGGCCCTGAGAGCCCGGCAGGCCCAGTGGAGTGTCACAAGCATTTAGGCCCAGGCCAAAGGGCGCTTTCTTTGTCTGCACAGCTGCCCAAACTCTCACCTTTCCACTCAGGCCGCCCTCTTACTTGAAGTGTGTGTGGAACCTGTCTGCGCAGTACACCTCGCTGCACAGCTAAGCATAGGTCTGGGCATCGTAGCTTCCTGCCAGGTGACCGAGGCTCGCAGGCAGATGGGTCCCTGGGACACACGCGGAGAGGCTCCTGCCCGGGCCACAGGCCGCCCACTGCCCCTGCCCCAGATCGGGGGCCGCAAAGTAGCCCTGTATGAGTCCCCTGCCCATAGAGGGAGTATTGGACCAACACTTGTAGAAAACGGGGTCCTTGCGGGCCACTCATTGGAGGGACACAAATAAATCTTTGCCGACTTTCTGCTGAAACTTACAAGCGTTCACACCTAAGCCTCTTACAAGGTCAGCTGTTTAGCTAAACATGAGCTCATGATCTAAATTTACACAATAATGAAGAAAGCAGCTACAAGGGGAGACAATCAGCCAAAACAATCAATACCAGTATTAGATTCCCAAGGCCATCCATCAGATGTAGGAATAATCGGGTGCAAGGCAGAAAATATACATAAAACTGGAACTGAAACAAGGCACAAGGATGTCTTCAAAGACTGGTAGGATCTCTAAAACATTTTTAAAGAACATGTCATTGATAAAGCTAAATACACAAAGGTTGTGTAATACAACAGATTAATCATTGAGAAGAGTGAAATTATGCTGTTTTGAAAACTATGGCAGGTCAGATTTTCCGCCTAATTATATAAGAAGATTTCTCTAAAAAATACACATTATTTCAAAGACTTTTTGGCTGTGAAATAAGTTAAGGGTATTTCAAATGGCTTGTCTGCAAAGAAAGGTGAGATGTAGGGGATCACAGAAAGTCTAGGGGAAAATAGGTCAATATATACATTGCTATATGGTGAACTAAGCCTCAGGCCAGCAACAATGGAGAGGACCTGACCCTTAGAAACGTACAAGTAAGCTGGAATCTTCAAAAGTTCAAATCTTTATAAGTAAAAAGATTTATTAAAATGAATAACCAAGTGTTTTAATTGACATCAGAAGATGAAAACAATAAACCCTGAGAACATAGAAAAAAGTTAAATAAAGATATGAGCAGAATTTAATACAACAGAAAACGTATAAAATTCAGGTGATTTAGTAAGTCCAAAGAATCTTCTTTGAAAAGATTTAAAAGACACACTTTGATTAAGGAAAACAAAAACCTAAGTAAAGAATATACAGAAAGAGTCAGGACAATGTTAGAGCAGAGAATATATGAAATGCCAGTAAATTTGAACATTTCTGGAAAGTGGACCATTTCCTAGCTCCTAAAGTTTACCAAAACTGACACAAGAGGAAATCATTTAAGGTCATCATGTCTGCCCTTGGCATTCTCGGAATGCCCTGGCCTCAGAATGCAGCCTCTGTAGTCCATGGTAACCTGCGGAGAGGGGGCGGGGCTGAGGGAGGTTGGAACACTGCCCTCACTGAGGGAGTGGGTGTGGCCATCTCTGCTGTGACTGAACAAAGGGCAGGGGAGCAGGGGGCCCAGGGCAGGGCCCTGAGAGCCCGGCAGGCCCAGTGGAGTGTCACAAGCATTTAGGCCCAGGCCAAAGGGCGCTTTCTTTGTCTGCACAGCTGCCCAAACTCTCACCTTTCCACTCAGGCCGCCCTCTTACTTGAAGTGTGTGTGGAACCTGTCCGCGCAGTACACCTCGCTGCAGAGCTAAGCATAGGTCTGGGCATCGTAGCTTCCTGCCAGGTGACCGAGGCTCGCAGGCAGATGGGTCCCTGGGACACACGCGGAGAGGCTCCTGCCCGGGCCACAGGCCGCCCACTGCCCCTGCCCCAGATCGGGGGCCGCAAAGTAGCCCTGTATGAGTCCCCTGCCCATAGAGGGAGTATTGGACCAACACTTGTAGAAAACGGGGTCCTTGCGGGCCACTCATTGGAGGGACACAAATAAATCTTTGCCGACTTTCTGCTGAAACTTACAAGCGTTCACACCTAAGCCTCTTACAAGGTCAGCTGTTTAGCTAAACATGAGCTCATGATCTAAATTTACACAATAATGAAGAAAGCAGCTACAAGGGGAGACAATCAGCCAAAACAATCAATACCAGTATTAGATTCCCAAGGCCATCCATCAGATGTAGGAATAATCGGGTGCAAGGCAGAAAATATACATAAAACTGGAACTGAAACAAGGCACAAGGATGTCTTCAAAGACTGGTAGGATCTCTAAAACATTTTTAAAGAACATGTCATTGATAAAGCTAAATACACAAAGGTTGTGTAATACAACAGATTAATCATTGAGAAGAGTGAAATTATGCTGTTTTGAAAACTATGGCAGGTCAGATTTTCCGCCTAATTATATAAGAAGATTTCTCTAAAAAATACACATTATTTCAAAGACTTTTTGGCTGTGAAATAAGTTAAGGGTATTTCAAATGGCTTGTCTGCAAAGAAAGGTGAGATGTAGGGGATCACAGAAAGTCTAGGGGAAAATAGGTCAATATATACATTGCTATATGGTGAACTAAGCCTCAGGCCAGCAACAATGGAGAGGACCTGACCCTTAGAAACGTACAAGTAAGCTGGAATCTTCAAAAGTTCAAATCTTTATAAGTAAAAAGATTTATTAAAATGAATAACCAAGTGTTTTAATTGACATCAGAAGATGAAAACAATAAACCCTGAGAACATAGAAAAAAGTTAAATAAAGATATGAGCAGAATTTAATACAACAGAAAACGTATAAAATTCAGGTGATTTAGTAAGTCCAAAGAATCTTCTTTGAAAAGATTTAAAAGACACACTTTGATTAAGGAAAACAAAAACCTAAGTAAAGAATATACAGAAAGAGTCAGGACAATGTTAGAGCAGAGAATATATGAAATGCCAGTAAATTTGAACATTTCTGGAAAGTGGACCATTTCCTAGCTCCTAAAGTTTACCAAAACTGACACAAGAGGAAATCATTTAAGGTCATCATGTCTGCCCTTGGCATTCTCGGAACGCCCTGGCCTCAGAATGCAGCCTCTGTAGTCCATGGTAACCTGCGGAGAGGGGGCGGGGCTGAGGGAGGTTGGAACACTGCCCTCACTGAGGGAGTGGGTGTGGCCATCTCTGCTGTGACTGAACAAAGGGCAGGGGAGCAGGGGGCCCAGGGCAGGGCCCTCAGAGCACGGCAGGCCCAGTGGAGTGTCACAAGCATTTAGGCCCAGGCCAAAGGGCGCTTTCTTTGTCTGCACAGCTGCCCAAACTCTCACCTTTCCACTCAGGCCGCCCTCTTACTTGAAGTGTGTGTGGAACCTGT